>NC_086284.1:160571652-161210584 GCF_963924245.1 Chroicocephalus ridibundus
ACCTGAAGATGCTTGAGGAGATGTTGGGGCTGGGCTTTCCCAGGGCACCAGGAGCAGTCCTCTCTCCAGGGCCCTCACTGCCCTACTGTGTGCAGCTGCAGCCTGGGGCAGGAGAAGGACTTTCACAGATGTAGCAAAGATAGGAGAGACCCCAGCATGTTCCCACACTGTGTTATGGGTCCCAGCGGACTCCAGCGGGGGACCATGACATGCTGAACACCAGCTGAGCAGTAGGAGCCAAGAGGTATTCATGAAGTCACATGTGGTGACCGGCCCCAGTCATGCCATTACTGCCTGGAAAGATTTCCTTTCCTGAGGTACTTTAAAGGGGAGAATCTTGCGGCATTCCCCAAAGATGGGGGAGCTGGGGTCAGCAGGTGGCACATCAAAGACTGGAGAGAACAAAACCTGCTCTCCCCTCCCCTCCCCTCCACTCCTGAGGAGCCCCAGTAAGAAAGGTGGTGGGTTGTGGGTGAAAAGCACCACATGAGGAGGCAGAGAGCACGTGGAGGTAAAAAGGTGACAAACACACACTGGAGAGCGTCAGGCGGTTTGAAGGTATGGGGCAGAGTTCACGGACTGTGAGGGGAAATGGGAAAATCAGGGGCATACTATGGCCATGTGAGTTTGTAAAAGGGCACCAGAGACCTGCAGCAGGGCTTTAGGGGCAGATGCCAGGGAAGGGACGTGGGACAGACATTGCAGAAAAAACAATTTAAACATCAGTCGCCTCAGGACCTTGCAGGCTCTGCGACTTCTTCCTTTGATGCCGACCATTATCATCAAAATCCTGGACTCGATCTCTAGAGGGGACACATTTCAGGTGTATGGAGCAGCAGATTTAAGGGCTGACAGCCTGACAGAGGGTACAGTGGCAGAGTGGCTTTCTGGCCAGGGAAAGGGAAACAGACACAGGGAAGTGAGAGCTTTGTGCTGTAAAACCCCTCACTGCACGGGGAGTGGCTGCAGGCAGGTTTCCTGGGAAATGAAAGCAGAGGTGAGGGTAAGAGGAAGAGTCACAAGACTCTTTCCATGAAGACACAAAAGTTTTACCTTGTGCAGTGCCTCATCCAGGGAATGGCTGGGAAAATGGGAAACACTCAGATCTCCAGGGGTACCTCCTGAAACCAGCAATTAGGAGAAAACAGAAGAGTTTTGCTGGGGTATGTAGAAATCATGAAAGGTTTGAGGTGCTTGAAAGGGAAACATCCTATTCAGTGACCAAATCCAAGTGTAACCGCATAACTGACAGCAAGTAATGGTGGACAGCCCTGGAGACCATTGTAGATGCTCAGGGCTGATGAGCAGCAGAGTCAGAAAGGCCTAAGGGGCTCCTGCCTCGCCTCAGGACACTACATAAATGCTAAAATGTTGCAAACCAAAGAGGTAGCGGGGGCAGTTGGAGAAGGTGGACCAAAGGCTGCCCAAATGGAGCAGAAATCCCCATCCCTGGAAACATTCAAGGTCAAGTTGGATGGGGCTCCGAGCAACCTGGGCTAGTTGAAGATTACCCTGCTCATTGCAGGGGGCAGTTGGACTAGATGACCTTTAAAGGTCCCTTCCACCCCAGACTATTCCCTGGCTCCACAATTCCATGAAATCCAGCTGGGAGGACGCTAGAGACCTGGTCCTGCTTGTGATGGGAGCCAAGAGGGGACAAAGACTCTGGGAACAAGCGAACAAAGCCCTTGGGTCAAGAGAAGAGGGCTGGGCCGTTTGTCTCCCGTGTGTGTCTCTGTAAGGCAGGCAAAGCAGCAGCGCGTTGGGGCAATATTAAAGGGTGAATATTTCTACAGGGGGAAAACTGCTTTTGACCTCTCCTGCTGAGCACGCAACGGCTGGAAGGCAGCTGTGCGCGTACGTACGTCGGCGTGAACGCTCCCTATGCCCTTGCCTCCTGAGCACAAGCGTTGCTTGACTCGGTAAGCGTAAAAGGGGGCTCGTCCCAGCCTGGGCACGCTGTTCTGACCACGGGAATGAGGAAGCCGGGGCAGGCGGGAGCTGCGGCGGCAGAGGCGGCGGTTGCCCAGCAGAGCGCAGCGTTGCTCCAGCAGCGAGCGGGGCCTTGGCGCTGCCGGCGGCGGGACGCGGCTCCGGCGGCGCTGCGGGGCTGGTGGTCCGGGGGCTGCTGGTGGGGGAAAACGGCCACACGGAGCATCGATCTTCTCAGGGCAGCCGAGGAACAGCAACCTTCAAAACACGCGCTGCACGGAGAGTATTTAATGGAAGAAAACCCAATCTGCAGCTAAACGGAAAAGCTATCAGCCTGCGTGCAAGGGAGGTGAAACGTAAAGCAAACTTACTTGTGAAGGGCAGAGCTTCTTTTAGTCTAGGGTCACCCATAGCATGAGAAAGTTAGAGTTCATTATATCGCATGCTTCTAGCAGAAGATGTACTTCTGGTCGATCCTTCTGCCACTTTACAGGACTTTTAGTCCTGCAAGCAGTGTGAGGGACTGATTTCAATGCCTAACGCAAGGCACTTGGGCCTGACCATCAGCGGTGCAGGTCACCTGCAAATGCCATTGAGCCCAGCTGGGGTCTGGGCCACTGATACTAACATCATCTGCTGCCTCCAATTAAGGCTCCTAATGGAGGTAACCTGACAAAAGGGAGTGCTATTTAAAAGGCTGGCCAGGCAAAGTCTGTGAGAGCATGTGGTTAGTCAGGGGTGAGTCTGAACTGGACCTGATTTAAGCCAGCTGCTGATCCCACATGCTGTGAACTGGCAAAGTTACTTCTCCCAAGGGGCCAGTGAAGTATGCTCAGTGTACAGTCAAAATTTCCTTTACAGCCCATGCTTCCCTCTCGTCCAGGAGCTGCAATGTCAGGAAGAGTCCATTTTTTGCTGTGGAGAGCAAGCAAGAATCGTCTCCCTAGGGCAGGACCGGTCCCTTTGAAGCAGCCCCGCTACTGTCCGAGGGTGGCCAGCCTGAAGGGCTGTACAACTGCTTTTCTGCTCCCATGGCCCCCTGGTGAGACATGCGCTAGAGCCCAGTTAGCCACTGCAGTCAGAAGCAGCAATGCAGAGGACTTGAGGGGTCCCTGAGGGCACTAATGGGTCTTAATGGCCCTGCCTGGCTTCACCTGGGCCCCTCACCCAGACCATGGGCTTGGGAGCCTATTTCAGGCCAGGCCAGGGCCCCAGCCTGGTTCTGAACTGGGTTGTTACTGGGCCTGTCTCCAGCCCTCTCTTTTGCTGCAGCCTCGGAACTCAAATTTCATTTCTGAAATCTCTGCGCCGATACCTGCAGAATTACGAACTTTCTGCCAGTGGGGAAGGGACGCAGATGATGTTGTTCTCTCCTTCTTGAGCACGGACCTGAGTGCTGATTAGGAATCGGTCCGATTCCAAAGTGGCACCTTCAGTTTTGGGCTCTGCACTTACAAGCCAGCGATGGGTTGGGCTGTAGTGTTTGGGGTGGGTGCTAGGAGTTTTGTTGCTGTGTCTCACCTTGTAGTAGCACTTGCTTAGGAAATGTCCTGGCACACTGGAAATGGCGGGTTCATTGATCAGGCCAGCAGCAAGGTAGCAGAGCACTGAGAAAACCAGATGTGCTCGTGAGCGCGGTGTTTTTTTGCGGCAGAGCCCTTTTTGCCTGCTGGAAGACAGAGAGGTTACAAGTCAAGGTAAGCTGCCATGTGCTTGTTGCTGTAGACACCTCTCTGGTATTAGCCAGCATGCGTTGCTGGTTCGTTTCTCGTGGACAGTCACTTAAGGCTCATTCTTCACTGGGGCTAGATTTGAAATGGCATCTTGAAGCAAAAAAATGACAGCCTTGGCTCTCTGACCACACTCAGCTCTCCTTGGTAGCCCAAGGAGCGTTCCTCCTCCCCACACTTCCCATCCCCTTGGACATCTCCTCTCTTAAAGAAGCTGGGTTCTTTCAGTCAGTTTTCAGTATGTATTTAGTGGTATTAGGAAAAATAAATGGAACAGCAGGAGAGTTCCGCACTCTGAAACAGAAAAAGAATGGACATAAATACTTGGGGTGGTACTTTCATAGTAATAAAGAAAGAATTCCAGAAAATGATTCCTTCTGCATCAGCAGAGATTAAGTGCAAAGTACATCATTTGTCTTGGTTGATTTTAAAGCTATTGCGAGGAATGGATGACCAGGCAGACAGGGCTTTGGCGCACGTGTTTCAGTGCAGGGAGAGCTGTGCACTGCAAAGCCTTCCCGAGCACGTCAGATACGTTTCAGGATCATGCACTGCCAGTCACAGGCTTTACTCCAGTTGCTCTTAGGAATGATTTATGTGTACCGAGTGCTACGCGTCCCAGGGCACTTTAAAGAATTGCAATTACTCACTCGCGTCGCTCCATCAGTCGTCATCCTGTGCAGGGCTTGCCTTAAAGTGTGTTTCCAATGCATCAAGAAACCCAGAGGTGCAACACAAACAAACGTGCTCGAGGAAAAGGCTGTGGACTCGTTTGTCCTGCTGGGCTGAGACAAAGAGAGGATAACAGATGCTGGCTGTGCTGCCCGGTGATGCGTTGGAGGATGTTTAGTTATCTTTGATTGCACGTACCTATGCAGGATGGATAGCATGGGTCAACGTTAGCCAGCAGATGAATAAACAAGACCTTTTCTGAAGGAGCGTGGGTGAAACGTGGTAACCCACATTAAAGGCCAAGACAGGGAGAAAACTGTAATTTCCCTTTTGTTAAGGTGTGGACACTGTAAGTCTTGTTTCAGAGGCATGCAGCCCCATGCGATGGCTGGGATGATGCCCGAGTTACTTGAGTACAGTGAGAGGGGACTGGGCCTGCATTTGCCTTGGACGTGAGCGGTTGGTTCTCTAGGGAGCAAAGTGGTGCAGGGGACGCCCAGCCTCCTCTAAGTTCATGCCTCCATGTTTTTTTCTTCTTTCTAATAAGACGCAAACCCTGCTTGGGGCGTTTCTTGTGCCTGGGACAATAGTAATGGCTGTCTGCCACGCAGATGTCTACTGTCTAATGACGGAGGGGCTTCTACTACAGCCTCAGAGGAAGAAGGATGGGGAAGGAATAAAGATTAAGAAGGTCTTTCCCTTCTGCTAACCTATGATACCATCACCAAAGACTTGGTTCGTAGACTTAAAAGGCTTATTTGATTTTTCCCCCCCTTCCCCCAGTAAAGAAATGTGGAAGTTAAATGCCTTTGTTCTACAACAGTTTTGAGGGAAATAGCAAAGGCTCTGTGCCCAGTGACTCTGCAACTCTACCGTGTAAGCTACCGCACCCTTTAAAATCTCATGAAGATAATAGCTCTAGTGTCTTGACAGTGATAATGCCTTTGCTGACAGGCTGTACGCTGGAGCCGAAGCTCAGTTTTAACTACTGGAATTAGGAATTCCTGCTGAGATCCACTGGTCATAGCCCGGGCTAGGTCCCTACATCTTTGTGCCATTTGGCCAGCACGCTGCCGTCCTTCTGCCAATGCTGTGACTGTAGGAATGGAGCACTTTTACTCTTGAAAGAGCTGAAACCTGTTGCAAAGCCCGTTAAAATTGATGCAGATTTTTTCTATGGATTTCACGAGGTTTGGCTCAAGCTCTCGGCAAGGTTGCTCTTGCTCAATGTGAAACTTGGAAGAAACCTTGAGTAAACAAGCCAGGCTAACTAATATTGTAGGGGTTAATCGTAGCTGCTTGAAGGATAAGATAAGGTGTGAGATGGTAAGAGAGTAAAAAAAGTAACAGTCATTCTTTAAAAAAGCTTTATTCAAACTTATCCAAGCTACCGCAGGCTCGGTTTGACTTTGGTGAAACAGATATCTAATTTTACATGTGCATGTCAGCTTTACACTAAAATTCAGGAACGAGTGCCAAATTTCAGCTCTGAGAGAGAGGCTTTCAGCTTGTGGCAAAACCCAGCTCAGCCTCATGCGTAGGCAAGGTAGTTGCCAAGAGCAGGAGGAGTTGCCCTGTGGCCTCATTGCTAATTCCAGACTCCTGGAGAGCTGAGCCTGATGCTAAGGCAGAGAAGGAAGTGACCGTAGAGCAGCGCTGCTTGGCCGGGAGACGGCCGATTCTTGGCAGCAGATCTTGCCCTCACTCCTTCCAGTTGCTCTGACTTTCCATCCTGCCGTTCCTTTGCCCCTTGCTGTGATCCTTGCTGCTGTGGAAGTCTCCTGGCCCCATCCTTGAGGGGATGGAGTCTGGTGTTGCCTACACTTTTGAGAGGTCTGGACCTACTGCACGTGGGAATGTACAGCCTCCAGCCTCAGCTGTGGTGGCTTTAGTGGTTCTGCCTTGGTGTGCTCTTCTCAGGGGCCACAGACAAGTAGGCTTCTAAATTAGTTTGAAACTTGTGCTAAATGCCCTTAAAAGAAAGGAAGGTCATTAGAAGCTGTATGTCATTCCCCGACAGCAACTGGTCCTTGTCCCTTTCAGAGATGGGATGCTAGAGCAGCTGTGTGACTTTGTGTAGCCATTCCTGCATTGGTGTTGATCTGCAAAATATTGTGAGCACACTAGCTGGAGCTAAAATGCCAGAAATTTGGTAAAGAGGGACCTCCCTGCATTTCAACAACAACTTCAAATAAAATCTTGGCTTTTTAAAAGCTGCTTGGCTGCTGCCTAGTGCTGTGCCGTTCTTTCAGAAAAGGAAGCGGTCCCACTGTCTTTCAGTTGTCAAGTATATGTTGTATTTTTACAAAGAGGTCTTAAAAAATCTTCAGTATGCCAAACGGGAGAGATTCAGGGTCATGAACGAGCGTTCAGCATGAAAGCTTGGGAAATGAATTCATTAGCGTGCCAGCAAGTGATATAATTTTGCTGATCCTAAATTAAGGCTTGATTAATAGGTCCAGCCCTTTTCTGAATCATTATGTTCTTATTTAGGGTTTTTTGGGGGGAGAATAATGCTCCTGTGTTTGTGGAGGTGCAATCGTGCTTATTGTATTTGCTGCCAATTTTCTAGGTTGGACTGGTCTTCACCGCGACTTCTGTAAATGAAACTACTGCAGCGTTTTACAAGCTGCAGACGAGACTCAACCCTGGTGAAATGAACGGCGACTTTGCAGGAGGCAGCCAAGAGTCCGACATTGCTTCTCTGTCTGTAGAGCCAATTGTTTTTGAGAGCGCTGTGCTACCGAGCCAGAGGAACACGCGGGAAACCTTCCTTCTCCTCCGCGTGTGGGAGTGTGTTGCCCCTGTGATCTCTTAGTAGGCAGATCTTGCAGGATTTAACCTTGGAAGGGTAAAACTTTCTGAAACGGAACAAGGAAAAAGGGGGGCCGTAGTTCCTCCTCTTCTTCTTGCAGGCTCCTGCAGCGAATTGAACACAGGGAAGCAGTTTTAAAAGAGATGGACGAGAGAGAGGGAGATGGAGACGATAACGGAATATGAAATACTGGCACCAATGTGGTCTACCTGGCTGCAGCTTTAGGGGGAAGTGTCCTTATTAAAAATTACTTCTTGCCTTCTCCTGGACTGTTGTTTAGACCCTGCTGACTTTGGTATGGAGCCCATGTACAAAAGAGCGCTTGCTCGTGAGAACCGTTCCAATATAATGGGAGCAAGGTGGGTCATGCAAGAAAGGGCTGGAGAACTGCTCTCTATGTATGTTAAATTAGAGTGGATACGAAATAGCTGAGCAAACTCTGCAAAATGCTGAAACTAGCACAAATTTATTCTGCGGGAGACTGATCCAAAGCCCATGGAAGACAATTGGAGTGGTTTCCCTGACTTCAGAGACCTTTGGATCACGCTCCAAGTTCCATGCTAAAGCTGGTATATTTTTTATTTTATTCACTTGTGGGTTTGTACTACTGTTTCTATCCAAAAGCAAGTGTTCTATTCTGAAAAGGACAACTTGAGCGATTAGAATGAGGGAACCTTTGCTGTGAATAAATTGCCAATAGAAACGTGCTAATGGCACCCAGGGATTATGTATTAACAGGGACTCATTAATGGGCCTAATCTGATGCCACAAAGGGAACATCACAGCTCTTTGTGCTCTGACACAAGTTAAATGTTAATGAGTCGCCAGAGATGTTTGATTTTGGGTTCCAATTAATGTAACTACGTAGGTATACGCACTACGCGTATACCTAAGCACTATTCAAGGCTTGTGAATCTTGCTGCCTTTACTTGTCCGTTGTGACAGGATATTGGTGCTCTGAAAAGTCACCCCTAATATTTTACTATTGGAGATGTGTACAGTACAGGAGGAAGGGGGCCATCCTACCTCTGAAAATACCTTGTTTATTACGAACTACCTGCGTGATGATGGAGACATCCCAAGACTTTGTATGCTACATCCCAGGAGCAGAACTGTTTCAAGCGGTCTTGTGTGAACTCCCACCGGAGCTAGGGAGTGCAATGCCAAGTGCTCTGGGCCAGGCCTGCACAAGTTATTCCCAGATCAGCAGTGCTGAACAGCATGGCACAGAGATTTCCATTCCACAAAGGCAGCATCGTAGGCCCAGGTTGGTGTGCCTGGATAGCACCGTGTTGCACGGTATAGATCTACCCAGTCCACGCAAGCAGAGGCATCTACCTCCTTCTTGTGAGTCCCTGCAGGTGGAAGCTATGTCCTCAAGTCAAAGAGTGGAACTCTCTGTTAAACTCTGTTCAGGTGCCAACCTTGCCCAGAAGTGCTTACAGTCAGTGTTGCCGTTAGTCTGAATCGAGATGTAGCTGAACACTGCTGCTGTCTCAGATCAGGTCTTTGCATGACACTCTTACTCAAAACTAGTCTAGAAGGAACTCAGGATACCTTTCAAGGAATTCCTATGTCTATTGGCACTTCTTTGATCCTGTTGGCGTGGGACCAGCTCCAAGCAGGCTGTTGGTGGCTCCCTGAGGGTCTCTCCATTCGAGAACTGTGTCAACAAAGACAGCTCTGTAGAATGTTAGATGATAACATCTAAAATGTCAGTTCTCCATCGCTAGTATAAATCTGGTGTGGTAACAGGTCTTTGACAATGTACAGATTTCCTTTGAGCAAGTGTTCTTTGATGAAAATTGGAATTAGCCAGAACACCTCTGTTCCTTTCTGTATTAAGTTCTGTGTCCAAAGGGACCACTCTGCATCACAGACTCATCTGGTGTTGGTTGTGAGAGTCCTTAAATATGTAAGCTATCAGATCTACCAGAAAGGCTTTTCGCCATGTGGAAGAAGAAAAGCAGCGAGTGATCTGCTTTGTGAGAGCTTGTCAAGGCCATTTGTTCTCTTTGGGCCTTCTCAGGGCTACAGCTCTTCATTCCCCTGTGCAGCAAAGCTCTGAGGTCAAAGCTAGATTTCAGGCATGTCCAAGTTGACTTGCTTGTCCCTGTAGTCTGATGTTTGCAGATTTGGAAAGAAGGGGGAAGAAGAGACGGATAGAATACAGGCAAACCTGAATACCTCCCTGAAACTTTGTCTGCAGCCAAATAACTCACCAATTGTCTCTTTCATCCTTACAGATTCTCCTCTTTACCTTGATACTGTCTCATCTGCTAATTATTGCTGGTACCTTTGTGAATGATCCTTGGTTCCTGGAGAGGCACGTCAGGGCTATGTGGTACCCCACAAGGAAGGGGAAGGGCACTGATGAGGTGCCGTTTTAGTTCTGTGTTGTTCCGTGATGGCAGGTTTGGGAATGTGGATAGACACCCTAGTTGGGGCCGAGATAAAGTAGATTTATCTATTTATTCATCCTCAAGATGTGGCTCAGCTAATACGCCACAGTCTTCCTATTTGAATATTTCCCTCACTGAATATTAGAAACAAGATCGCCACAATAAAGGAATACCTTTTCTTTCAAATTCTCTTCATGTTTTCCGTGAAAGGATGTAAGGGTTTTTGAAGCAGTGGCTGGAACGTAATTGTAGGATTTCTTTATTTATCCCGTGTTTGGATTCATCACATCTTTCTCGGAGCTGTTGTATTCACTTGACTTGGAGACTCCTAGTGTGTCTTCAGGCTCCCAGGGCATAAGGTATTCTTATCGCATATATGTTTGTTCCCTTGCTGGCAAGGGTTGAGAGGTAAAATACCTCACAAATGCTGTGCCCCGATGGTTGCTGCATGGGTTTGATTTCAAAGCCTTTAATTCCCATCTACCTCTTCCCTTTGTCGTTTGTTTTGAAATGGATCCTCTCAAGCTGTCAGACTGGAAGGCTGCCCAAAAGGCCGTGACATCCATGGAATTATCTTTTAGCAGTTGCCCACATACCTGTGGCGGTGTGTCCACGACGACTTTGGATTTCCTGAAGCTGGGCATTGGGCAAACAGACACGTGTCAGTACATCCAAGTTGTTCAAACCTCGGGACCAGTCTTTTTGGAAAGAGACTGCAAGCAGGAGTTATTGTGATGCTGGTCATCTGCAACCACAAATGTTACGAAAGCAAAGATGACAACATGGGAGAGAATGCAGAGGAGAGCAGTAAAAATAATAAAAGCTTTCATAATTAAAACCAGTAGATTTGAGGTAAAGAGAGCTGGGGTTTTTCTCCTGTTGATAAGAAGCCAGCAGCAAGACATACACGTCTGGAAATATATAAATATATATATATATCTATAAAGGAAAGTTATTAAAAAAAATAAAATTGGTTCAATAGAATGCTAATTTTACAACCCTTCAATTGACTGTGCATCTTTGGGTTGTTAAGAGAAAAAGACACGTTGCCGGTCTTTAAGCATGAAGCCAGTAAGCTAATGCCTCTGGGCTCCTAAACTGTTGGGGTCAAAGGGGTCCCTGGAGAGGGAGAGCTGAAGCTCCTGAATGATTCCTGTGCTGGATCAGTCTCTCGGAGGAACCTGTCTTACTGAAGGGGCGGATGGCAACCAGTTTGCTAAGCACGGAGCCAAGCATTGAAAGTTAGGTGATGCACATTGAAAGTTAAGTGATGCACAGACTGCTTTCCTCTCCTTTCAGATAGCTTGGTACGCAGTCAGCCCCTGTGTGCCCCACTGCTTGAGCTGAGAGCTTCACTGGTTTTGGGAAACCATAGAGACGGAGCAGCTTGGCTGGCCAGCACTGAAGGTTGCTCTCGTGGGGGCTTTGAAGTCTTTCAGGGGATTCAGCTTCAAAAAATGGCAGGCTGGATTTGCTTTTGGAATTGTACGTGTCCTAAAAAGTGTGGCTCAATTGCTACTGATGCCTCTACACACCCGGCTTTCTGCTTTTTTGCGTGGTGTAGACACTGTGAGTTTAGCTGTGCTTCTAAAGCAGTTGTTTCTTACTCCATTGGATTCATCTTCCAGGACCGAGCACCCTGGAAGTCAGCTAGACCTCTCTGAACTGCCCGCCGCCCTTTCAAAGGCATCACTAACAGAGGAAGTGTTTGTTGTTCAGAGGTTTTTAACATACATCTCCAGCATTAAAAATGAAGGGAACTAGCTTACAGCTTTATGACAATGCTGCCCTCCAGGAGCTTATGAAATTACTGGCATTTATTTTATTTTTACATTTCAGTAAGATGTGGTGAAAGCGGTGCCCTGGCTGGAGCAGGAGAAAGGAGGCTTGTACACGTGTCATTGTGCACACAATTTTCCATCATTGTGTAACTTAATTAAAGCCCAACCCCAACACTGGACACGGGGACAGTCTGCTGAGTAAGGTGGTGATGTCACCATCATTGGAGATACTCATCTGTAAGGTTTGGTCTGGGCTTCATATGGGTAAACAGGCTGCTCTGCAAGGGTGTGGGATAAAAAACTGCAGAGAGGTTTCCTTCCAGCTCTAACGCTTCTGTGGAAGGCTTTCCGGAAAGGAGATCAAATGGCAAAAATCTCCATGTGCTTATGGTGCCGCAGAAAATAGCGGACGGGATTTGGTTTCACTGAAAAGCTTTGTGGAAAGCTGTGTATGCTGGAATCGGCGGGTCATAGATGAGAGCGATCGCTCATCCCGATGGGTCTTGAAACATCTCTATGTTAAAAAAAACCCCAGTTCCTCCTACCCATAGTCTATAGGACATTTCCTGGGTATCTGTCTCTCCCTTCAGCAGACAGGGCTGTCTGGCCGTAAACATTTTCCAATAAGGAAGGAGAAAGTCTGGGCTGTCTGACTCACATCGGTCTCCTCAGGTGACAAACAAAGTGCAGAGAAAATGGTGTGGAACTGGTGAAACTTAAGACTAATGCGGTGTACGGGAAAAGGACTTCAACATCTAGCTAGCTGTTCTGAATACTTCTCCATAAAAATGAACTGGGCTATTCAAATGGAGTTATTATTTGAATTATCCAAATGGAATAATTAGTAAATTTTTAAGAGAGCAAGATGTGGTTGGAAAAGGTATCCACTGCAAATAGGAAATCCCCGTCTGTCTCGTGTGCCCCGCTTGGCACAGCTGTACAGTATAGTATCGCCGATATAAAAAGATCTGTGTCAAGGAGTTAATTTCTTTGAGGGGGCCAGAGAAAGCAAGAACACGTAGGCTCTTGAAGGATGTCATTCTGTACATGACAGAACCCTAAATAGCCTTGGCAGTGCAGCCTTAGCAGATGAAATACAGGCTGCATCCTAGCAAACGAGCGTGAGTTGATACAAGGGCACAGAGACAAGTTTAGGTAAGCCCTGTAGAGGGCTCAGTTATTGGTGTCGCTTTTTCTGCCTTCTGCCCGTATCTTCAACTGTATCAAATGTGCCAAACCTTGGGCGATGTGTAGCCAAATACCGTGTATTTGCAGCTTCCCTACTGAAACTGTAGCTGCTCCTTATGTGGAAAAGTGGTACACACTGTTAAGCCATGCTAAATGGGATGTAACAAGGGGAAATTCTTCTCCGACTGCCAGCAGCATATAAATGGCCTGGTCTGAGAAATGGAAGGAAATGCACCAAAAGCCGGGAATGCTCCTGCTGGTAGCCAAAAAAATATTCTTCGCCAAAAAAATATTCTTCTCCAAAACAGCCCTGCCCTTGGTGCGTGGTTTCCCCTTCCATCACGGGTGCGATTCAAAACTGCACTGTAACAGATGGAAAGGTTGTTTCTGATGTCAGTAGATCCTGCTCTGTATCCGTACGATCTGTACAAGCTGCTTCCCAGCTAATTTCTCTGGAATTGCCTGAAAAGCATGGTTTTGTGAAACTATAACATCCCCTTTCTCATGGAATTGTGGCCTCATGTGATTCTTCCTCTTAACTGCCATGCCAGCGCATCAATCTTTCCACGGTTTCTTTGTCCAGGCTCCCCTAATACATTGCGAGACGCATGAGGTACAGACAAAGAGTGTTTAAGAGTGCAGAAGGGTCCTGATGCTACGTAGAAAATACTCTTGGTTCTTCAAGCCTATTTCAGACCTGTGGGGACATCAAGAGTTTGAGGACATGGAGGTAGTGGCTGTGTTCATGAGCTGTTGGGCCCTCGAACCTCTGAGTTTTAGTGGTATTGGCTGTGACACTTGAATGACAGGCAAGAGTACGGGAACTTGGCAACGTAATTTTTAAAAGGCACTGGGGAATATCAGGAACTGGATCATTGTCAATTGCTTTTGGACCCTCTCTGAAAGATCTAAAAAGATGGAATTTTGGATTTGATCTCAAGGAAATAAATGTGTTTAGATAAGTTGCTTTAGTTAGAGACTGAAATCTTATAAAATACAGACATGGCTGGTTAATTGGTGAAATCACCGTGATGCCAACTTGGAGGGTTAATGAAATACTCTCTTGTTTTGGTAGATTAAAGAAGACGGAGAACTATTGGTTCTTCTTTTAGCCTGGGGATAGAGTTTTGAATTGGGATAAAGTAGAAGTGAATAAAGAAAAGGGAACTGCACTGAATAAATAATAGGGTATGGCACGTTGTATGGTGTACATAATCAAAGGTTTATACGTCATGTACAAACTCAGGCTATTAAAAAGTGATGTTACAGTGGTATGCTTGCTCGACTCACTTTGATGGCATGTTTATCTTTAATGTGTTTCAATGATTCTGTAATTTTGATGCTAATAGTCCATTCCTGTGGTTTGCTTCATTATATGGAACCTGAACCGCGTTTTTCTAAGTCATTTTGGCATCTGTTCCAGTTGGATGAGAGAAGCTATTCCAGTTGGATGAGAGAATTGATGGAAGGCTGAAAACCAAAACACACATGACAAAACGCCGGCCAGACAATGCAATGGGGATAATGTTAAAGCCAATATACTATAGCTACAGGGTTAATGCTATTACTGGGGGTAATGAATCCTCAGCGCTGCTCGTTTTGAATGCCTGTCTTCTCTGTGTAACAAAGTGCTTGGATCAAAGTCACAAAGCGTAGGCATAAAATAGAAGGAGCTTGAAACAGAATATCCTGAACTGACCCATGCATGTCTATGTAGAAGAATGAGATAACACAGGTAGTTGGTGGAACTCTGCATACTTGCACGAAGGTCTTTATTTGGCATTACCGGGAGAGACTTGTTTGATGGTAGCCTTAAGAGCTGGCAAAGGATGGAGCAGTTTGGCTCTAGTTCACGAAAGCATAACATTGAGCATTCAAGAGGATTTATTTGTGTCCTTCAAGTCGAGCACGTGTTTAAGTGTGCGGTTGGCCTGCAGCCCACTTGTGTAGCACCTTGCAGAACCAACTTTAAAAGGGTGGAGTGGGCAGAGAAGTATTAGCTAATGGTATCGCAACCAGTGCCTGGAAATAAATGTGGCGCATTGCCCTTAAGCCCCTTCCCCTTCTTCTTCTTCCTCTTTTCCAAGGACTAATCTGGAAACTTTCCAAATGGATTTGGGAAGAGTCATCGTACGACTGACCCCTGTATCTTGTAGGCTCATGGCAAAGCTCTTGTTGACTTCACTGGGGCAGGGTTTGATGGTTGGTCTTTACAGCCTATCCAGAAAAGGATACCATCCCCAGGTAGATGTGACAGGGCTTGGACTTGGGTTTGCTGTGGCAGATCTTGGACTCGTAAACCAAAAAACATTAAAAACCTTCCCAGTGACAGGCAGTTACGTGCTGGGTCCTGTGATCTTGTGAGTCTGAAGCCAAAAATTAACCGTTCCTCTTATGGCTAAACAATTGTGTGGGATTTTTGTTCTTGATCCTTTAGTCTAGCAGGAGTTTGCTTTCTCTGCTCTAACACAACTGCTGTCTTCTCTGCGGCGTGTTATGTCTGGCAAGAGTGCGAATGATGGAACTGAGGCTTGGAGCACCTTCTATCTCCACAGCAGGGAGGCTGAATTACTGCTAAAAGGAGAGCCTTTCTTCATTTATTAATGTATTTTTGTCAGCTATAGCCAACCACAACTTGTTTTCTTAGACACGTACATGTGGAAGCACTCTGTTTTCTGAACATGCTTTCACATAACATGTACGTAACCCTGCACAAGTGCTAATAACCCAACTAGGAAGCGGCTCCTACTTGCAGAGGGTCTCTTTAGAAGGCAATTTGCTGGTGTACGTTTTAATGTAATCTTCCTGTTTGCCAAAGATGTTAAATAGCAAACGAATGTGTTCTAGCACTGAAAAACTTTGATTGTTGTCATCCATCAGGCAGAGTATGGATTTGAGAGAGGAAATTGGTTTCAGCCAGTTTCTCCTTTGACTTCAGACAGCTTTCTTGCTTCTCAGTTACCGAGTGTTTAAATTGCACATAACGAATTGGTGAAGTTTTTAATACCACAGCATTTTAGAACAATTCTTAACTTCAAGTCATTCTACACAGGAAAGAAAATCATAGTCTTTTGAAGGAAGTCATAAGTAAACTGTCTTTCATTATGTTGTATAACTATTAAGTATGCTGACTAAAAGTCCAGTGACAGGCCCAGAAGACTTTATATAAGCGCCAGTGCAGTCTTAGGTAACTCAAGGCTGGCCAAACGTCTCAAGATGTGAGCAGCAAAGCAATCACAGATCGTAGAGCCATAGAGCTGCCGAGGTTGGAAGGGACCTTTCAGATCATCTAGTCCAACTCTGCCAAAAACCATCACTAAACCGTATCTCTAAGCACTATGTTTACCTGACTTTTACATATCTCCAGGAATGGTGCCTCAGCCTGTTCCAATGCTTAATAGCCCTTTCAGTGTAAAAAGTTTTCCTAATATCCAATCTAAACTTCCCCTGGTGCAACTTGAGGCTGTTTCCTCTTGTCCTGTTGCCTGTTACTTGGGAGAAGAGACCAACTCCCACCTCTCTACAACCTCCTTTCAGGTAGTTTTAGAGAGTGATAAAGTCTCCCCTCAGCCTCCTTTTCTCTAGGCTAAACAACTCCAGCTCCCTCAGCTAGTCCTCATAAGACTTATTCTCCACACCCCTCACCAGTTGGATGTGTCCTGGGATTGTTGTTTTCCTTCACCAGTGAAGACATCCCATTACCTCAGCCTGCGATTCTTTATTTGGTCCCCTGTTATTTCATCCAGCCATGGAGTAATTACTACTGACATTCATTTGCAAATCTGCGTGGTGCTACAACTTTTTAAATTCACCTTACAAGATATTTCTAGTTTTAATACCCCCTTTTACATGTGCTTTTGCTCAACCCAAGTTTGAGAAGGAAAGCACAGCTTTCACCTCTGATTAGTAAGGACTAGTAAGAAAAGGAATGGGTCATAAAATGTGCTCTATGTGCAGGTTAGAGCTCCTGTGAGATCAGCTTGAGCAGTGTGTATCAGAACACCAACAAGTTCAGGGCTGGGAAATGTTTCAGCTTTAGCTCTGTCTCGTCACTTCTGTGATTGTGGGCATGTGGTGGCATTTCTTTACAGGCTCAGCTCTAAGTCCTTTGGTGAAGCATCAAGTGGGCCACTACAGCCTCAGTGACTGTTTTCCTCACTTATTCATGACTTTTCCAAACTTTTATGCAGTTGGGGAATACTTCATTGTTGTTATTGACACAGGGCCATGGGAGCGTTAAATTTCTGATGTGTCTATTGATCAGAATGAAGTAGGACAAGAGACATTTGGGACATTGTGTTGAGGGTGGCCTCTCTCCTTGATGGGACATATGGAGGCTCTCCTGGTGGGGACTTACACAGCCATCCAGGCTGTAAAAGTTCAAAACGCTCAGTGATTCATTCTCTGACTATGCAGAATGGACACTTGCAAAGTATCCCAGCCAGAGAAGGAGGCTTGATTGGAGTTCTGGGCTGAACATTATTTCATTTTCTGAACCAAAAATCAGATTAAAAAAGTTTTAATGTGGGTCAAGAAAAACTCCCCCCCCCTTCATTTTTGGTTCTTTTGCATTTATTTGCCAAATTTTAGTTAATTTAACAATGAAACATTGTTTTAAAGTAGAACCACACTATGTGGTTTCTAAAGACAGTAGAATGTCTGCTTTTGTCCAGTCAAAACAAGCTCATGAAGTTGCCATGGAATTAGACGTCTACTTGACTTTCAGACTGGAGGACTTTTTCCCCAAGCTGTGGGAGAAAGTTTATGGTAGCAAGAGAGAACCTATTGAGCTAGTCTTCAGATAGATAGATGGACAGTCTTTAATAACACAACAGGAGAGGTAACTATGAAAACAAATGACCAGTGAGCAACTAGAGTGGGCTAGAAAATAAAAATATCCAAATTCAATTGTAGGGAAAGATAAAAGCTGAGCTGATAAGAATACAGGTCTACTAATAATGGATCTGTGCAGGGATTTGAAGTACCTTACCGTTTGCTGAAGGAATTTACTGCAGTCAATACTGTTTTGGAGACACCAGAGAAGGCAACTTCACAATGTCAAAATCCAGCAAAAGAGCAGTAGAGAACAGGGAAGTAGAGAGCGTGGAGGCCTCTGCTTCAAACTCCATGTTAGTGAACGGAATTGTTGCTCAGTCTCTGTCAGCTTCAAATTAGGTCATACTCCCAGCGCAGATGGTCTATCTCAAGAAAGAGTGACTCTAAATACATTTCAGTGAACAGACTGTAGCCAGAGCTTTTCTTCATGGCTGTGGAAACCTTAATAAATATTATTTTGTGCATCCTTACTTCAGTCTAATTTCCGTATATTCATACATGGAAAAATTCAATTTTCATTAAGTTTGAAAGAGGATGAAAAATTATGCACCATGGTAAATGCAAAAAACACTAGAGCCTGCTAGAGACATCCTCACTGAGCTATGCAAAGAAGACCCATTGTAAAAAATATCTTATAATCTGTCTAACTAATATTCATTTAATTGGTTATTTGCAGTACATTTCTTCTTTTTATTTCCAGAGAATTTCCCCTGATTCTTTGGAGGCTGCTTATTAGCCATGCACAGAGAGCTATGGCAGACATGCAAATTCTGTGAGCCAGAAGATAATTTAAAACAAAAGAGTTACAAAACCAAAATTAAATTACAAACAAATTACAAAAGCATTCTAACACTTCACAATTGAATACGGATGTTACGGTCTGTCAATAGGTAAACAGAAAGAAGATTAATTCAGTCTTTCACAGTCCAAGGAACTTTTCTCCCATTTCTAGCAAATTTCTCTGATGATAATACAAAAATACAGAATGAAAAATACAAATTGGAAGCAATGTCATTATAATACTGTCTCTGGAAGTTCAAAGGAGCTTTTACAGAACTCTCAAAATACCTTCACCAAACCTCTTTTCCATTAAAATGCCATTACGTTTTGCTAGGAGGATTCTTGTGTCCAGGTAAAGAAAAGAAAACTCACCTTGCTGAGCAGTACCAGGCTCCAGCACTTTCCTGGGAAGCGGTGCCAGTCCTTGTTCCACATGCTGTTGAGCTCTGGTCTGCATCAGACCCCACCGTGATGGGAGGTTGCACATCCTGCACCCTATGCTAGTCCCAGAAGCTATAAAACATTGACAGAAGATAGACTTTTTTGTTTTGCAAAAGTACTATAGAGTTGTTTTCACTTCACAAGGAAATAAATTACCTCTCAAAACATAGATGTTGCCATGGAAAACAGTGTCTTCCCTCTGGCTGAGGTGTTCTGGACTCCTCTTCAACATGGAAAGGCTTGAAATAATACGTAAGTATTAAGGTTAGAAGGGGACTCATTTATTAACCTTCCCCAGAATTTCTTTTTTTTTTTTGTCAGTATTTGAACTTCTAAGAATGTCATGTGTCCTAATAGTCCCTTTTCCTTCTCCTTGAGCTGTGGTGATTTGCCTCCTTACCTAAGAAGCTGATCCAAAGCTCACTGAGGGCAACAGAACTCTTGAAGACAGGTTCAAGCACCAAAAGTAGTTAGAGTGCAGGTAGGCGTTGTATTATTTCTTTTCAGTGTGTTTTCCAGAGTGAGATCATGTCTGGTTTTCTTGTTGTGAGCATGTTCCTACCTTCAATCTCTTAACATACCTACTAAGACCTTGGACATTCCAGCGATACTTTAAGCCAGAAGGTCTTAAAGTACAGGTCATGACACATGGTCCGAGGGTCATAAACCTATTCCCTTTCACTGTCTCTGGTCTCCCACCAAACAAACTTGTTTAGTCACTTGCCAATAGTCCTCCTCCAACCCCAGCAGCACTCTATAAAGCGTACCCGTTCCTGCATGTTTACTTTGAAACACTGCGGAATCAGCCCGGAGGATTGTGGGACTCATCTAAGAAGGTCAGACAGAAAAGAAGCAACTGTGGAGTCACAGCAGGGGGTGAGGTTGAGGACACCTCATCACAGCAATTAGCAAGATAGATGATACCAAAGAGCTCATGATCCAGTTAAGTTTTTAAATGTCCAAGGGTTACTGAAGGACACAGACAGAGGGAATCGTATCAAAGCTCACTGGGAACAAGATTCACAAAAGTATTTTCTGTGTGGATCTGTCCCTTAGTGGCACGATGGCACAAACCTCGTTGCAAGTCTGTAAGAACTGGGTTCCTTGGTTATTTTTCAGGTTGTGGACAAATGAGGACAAATAGATGTATTTGGAAACCTCTGTCTTCCCCTTTGATCCTCAGATTGTCAAGTGGCCAAATCATGAAGTCCCTTGAATCTGCCTTAGTGGAGCAGGTAACAAGAAGTTTCCTGTACAGCATAACTGCATGTGTCCAATTCTTCCTATCTGTTTGATGAAAACTCCTTGTGTTCAGGTAACTCTCTGAGATGAATGATGATCCTGGTATCTTAAAAAATGCTCTTGCATTGTACCGCCCAGGTATGTGGCATGTAGATGTGAACCAGCAATTAACTCGCATGTCATGGGAGGGGGAAAGAAACAAACTGATTTCCACTAAAACAAAAGAACATGGATGGAGAAAACAAAGAATGTGGTACTTAAGTCATATCTGTGTGCTTGACATTTGAAGTATCTGCAGAGCTGCTTTCATGGGAGTGTTTTCCTTAGGCCTCTAAGCACATCAGTGGAACTTTCTGAACCTTTTGGTACAGACTGATAGCAGAAAAAAAGCTAGTCACAGATCACCATTTGTAGGGTGCTGTGGAAGACGATATGGTTTAGGTCAGAAGAGAAATTAGTGCAGTCTTCTAACTGTGCTACTCAATAGCTCTACAGACTTCTTTTTGAGGACAGATCACGCCTGAGATGTCTGTATGAGAACAACAAAGCAAGGTTCAGAGAGACAGGTGATAGCTTTTCTTACCAATTAATAATGTCCCCTCCTACAAACTTTTCCTCATTTATATCCTAAGATCATCTTGCCTCCAACATTGTTACTACAATATGAAAATATTTAAATATTTCAAAATACAGGAACCGTCTCTGTACTGTAAGGAAAGCAGCACATGGGCAAAATAGCGTCCCAAATTAATAGATCTGCATTGTCTCAGGCAAGAATCTCACACAGCTGTCTGGTAATCTGACAGAAGGAAGTGGGTTAAAAATGCAATACACCTTCTTTGCATGAAACGAACATAAAAATTATTTCTCGACTTACTCTGGACACTTTCATGAGCACCTGTGGATAGAAAGGTCTCCAGCAGGGATGATTTTTCCATGCCGGATTTTCAGATGACTTTGAATTTGTCTGCCAGATTTATTGTTGTCTTCTTTAACTTACTCATTAATCCTCCTTGGACACATCACTTCCAGCCTCTCTGAGCGAGTGTCATATAAAACCATACTCACAGTGATGAGAGTTACGTATTTTTCTTCCGTGATCTACCCTTGCCTCAGACCAGCACCTCTGAAATGGCCACTGCCCGTGCTTGATTTAGAGCCAGTACACTGAAAAGAGGTATTGGAGATACTTGCTGGCTATTTCCTGCTCCTGACTGTTCAGCTGATTTCAACTGTCAGGATGAGAACAGCCTGCAAAACGTTGCAGCTTGTACTGATATTCTCCCTGTCCTTGTTTGACTGACTGATCTGATTGACTGCAGTTCCAGCCTCACATCAGGGAGAGAAGTTGGTCCTTTTTTTGAGTTGCAGAATAAAGCTGCAGTGTCCTTCAGAGAAGCATCCAACCCACAGCTGCTTCTGAATGGTTTACAAAAGACTCTATCATTTGCAATGACAAGGTTAAGCCACTGGCACGGGCAGTCATTGCTTTATCACTAACATAGCTCCTTTTTTTAGCACAGTCCAGCCCACAGCCCTAGGAGAGCATATAATAACTTGCAGCACTGATTTAAAAATAAAGTCTTTGTAAGTGCTGCCCACAACAACCTTAAGGCCTGCAGTGACTATTTTGGGAAAAAAACTCCACCTTATAATTTCAGAGACATCTTGCAATATTCCCGCCAGAAAAGACCAACCTGAGCAGAAACACTGCTGTCCTGTTTTGAATTTTCCTGAAAGTGCCTCTACTGACAAGCTTCTAGGTTTATCTCGTTCATTTTTCAAGATACACTAAAGTAATTGAGGCAATTCTATGGAAGTTATGTGAACCCAGATCCTGCTTTCTGAAGTTTTGAATCCAAGGCATGGCTCTTCTTCTGTCATTAAGTTTTCAGAGACACCAGGGATTTCAATTCTAGGGCAGTCATGTAGATGTTGTTCTCAGATTATTCCTTGGTGCTGGTAACTTACTGGCTCTTCATTTAACTGGTTTTGTAATTGAATGACAGAATCAATAGCAGGGATGGATCCACCAGTCCTGGTTGTGAAATTCCCTTAAAAGTGTGTTTTGAAAAATAATTTCTGTGAAGAAAAATACAGCAAACATGCAACCTTTTAGTGTCATTAGCAGGGTAAAGCTGGAGATATACTAAAAAGGAGGTTAATGTAACAATTGCATTGACTGCCAAGTGGAGGCAAGCTACCGATTGCTGGCACCAAGTCAGCAAGGTAGGAGTTCTCTTTATCTCTTTTGGCTTGTCAGGATGATTATGTTTTAACTGTTTCTAGAGCTGGGAAAGGTGTAAAGGAGGTGTCTCTCTTCCATAAATCAGGATGAAATAGGGCAGATGATCCAGGTATAGGAGAGCACCTGAAAACTAAGAAAGGGAATGAATTTATTTTTAATTGGTGATAACTCTATCTGATTGCAAATATTGCAGTCTTCCAACTCCTATAAATATTAGATTTTTGAAAATTTTTTGCAGAACTCCTCATATATATATAGTGGCCTGGAGGTATTTACCATACTCCACAGCCTTTGCTAGATGAGCCAAAGCAGGAGAAGGGCTAAAAAAGAGGCAGCTGTGGCATTGACAGTCATCACAGCTGACCTTAGATTAAATCTTTCTTCAAATATTGCTGAGGATGCTCTTGATACAAGCTGGAGGAATTAGCACACACAAGGTGGACTCCTCCAGTGCTAAACCTGGAGTGCAGGAATAGAAGATCATGTGTGGACATCTTTACTGCTAGGTAACGAAACAAGGACTGTTCTCACCTATTTTTTGACTGATGCCTCCCTATCCACCTCTGAGGTAAGTCAGGGGTCCAGTCAGTGTAGATAGTTGTCCTGCATTAAGTGCTTCTCAGCACTGTAGGCACTCAGATTTCTGTCAAAATCTGACTTGCCGTCATCAATAATTCGTGTTCTTAGAAGCACTTACAAGCACTGTGTGTGTGTTGATGATTTATGGCCTTCTACAAGGTGATATACTTTCTAATGAAGAGAATAGCCATAATTATGTAAGAAAGTGAGTTTATAGTTAAAGCCACTTAGTCGCTATGCTGTCCATGCAAATCACAGACTGTATTTTGAGGGCAAGAGAGCAATTAACGGTGTTCCCAAGTTACTAACCCAAGAGGCCCTTTAAATGGCTGCAAATTCTGTTCTCGCAGGCATTAACAATTACACGTTAATCTACCCTCAATCTCTTTCCCACTCCTGTAACTTCTTGTGTTCAGACACCATTTAATTCAAAGTCATCTCTTGTGTCTCATCGTTTCCTTCGTATATAAACATGTCTTTATGATTATTTATTTTCTGAACTGGAGACATATTTGGACACTCCAACTTACACCTTCTTTGAGGCTACTTGTTATAAACAATGAACTCGGCTCTTTTCCATGACACTCCCACGATAAGAAAAAGTAAGCAGGACAAGAATGTATTAAAAATTGTTCAGAAATGTTCAAAAGAGGCACTTGCGTGTTCAGCTTAGCAAGAAAGGTTGCTACTATTGGACTGTTCCCTGTAGAATTTAGAAAGATAGAAGAAGAATGTCTCTCTTGCTGAATACTATATTCCTAATTGTACAAACATTATATAGAATAATGAAGTTTTAATCAAGTTCAGCAGTAGGAAGGCATTTTCCCCTCTCAGCTATTTCTTCTCTAAACGAGTCTGATCCTCCCAACATCCATACAGATGACTAATCAACCAGTCAGTGTGTGCACAGAGCTGTACAGAAGGGGAAATTGTAACACAAAGAAACCGAGGGACTTGCTCAAACAGAAACGTACTCAGTGTCAGGTGAGGGACTAGAGCCCATGAGGTCTTGGCTGCCAACGTTTGGGTTGAGACTGCTAGGCAAAACTTTTTATTATCCGTTCACTTGCACAACAACCTTGAAAAACTCACACAAGGCCAATAAAATGAGCTGATGCACAGTGGAGTACAGATATCTCCTGTTCTAGGTGGCTAGCTGTCCTGGTTTGAGGTAAAACAGAACCAACTTTCTGTTCAGTAATTTAATTTTCTTAGCTAGGCCTCTTCTAACTCTCTGAAATTAACAGCATGTTGTGTCTAAAGCAGCTTGTTCAGAGTGATAAGACAGTTTGTGCCAAGGAATGGTATGCACAGAGGCTCTTGCTTATACTTATTGCTATAACAACCAAGGTCAGCTATTTTCGTTATTTGCCCCATTGGAGGGTCAGAAGTGGAAAAGCATAGGGGCGTCCCACCTGCGGGGAGGAGCGGACAGGACAGGTGACCCAAAAATTGACCAACAGGGGTATTCCATCCCATCTGCCCCATGCTCAGTATAAAAGCTGAGGGATCAAAGGGTCAATTCTCTTCCTTCAATGGCCGACGTCCGAGGAGGACCCTGTCTGTTCATCTGCCTTTGATCCCAATCCATGTGTTCCTGGCTCCAACTCTGGAACCTGGTTCCCACCAGTCGCTGAGTCCAGCCTGGGACTTCCCCAGTGGCTGCTGGTGACATCATCCTGTAAGCCTAATACGGTTTTGTATATACTGTATCTATTTCATTATTTTCCTTTTTATTTTATTCTTAATATTTTCTTAAAGTAGTTTAGTTTCTTCTAAACTCGTAAATCTCTCTATCTCTCCCCCTCCTTTCAGCGCACAAGAGGCTGGGGGGAGCATCTGTTGCCGGCCATTGGCCAATTTCGCCAAAACCACGACGCTAGTGCTGAGCTGATGATGGCAGCCAGCAGGCATCCCTTTGTGACAGTTGTCTTACTGCTGCCCAACATACACTTCAGTAGGGGATCTCAGAGTACTTTGAGCTTACGTCACTAAAGTAAGGCCAGTCAGAGTAATAATCTTGTTACCAGGACTGTCAAATAACCCCTCGCGTTCACTTAAGACAGGACCTGAACTTCTCAGAATATTTCTATCCAGACTCATCCATCCTAGTTGCTCTCCCGTGGCAGGAGAAGTAGCAGGACTCTCTTTGCTTCCAGAAGCCTGAACTGCAGAATTAGGAGCAGCACTTCAAACTTGATGTCACAGAACTACTAAGCCTGTATCTTCTGACACAAGTATACATGCTAGAAAACACGCAGCAACATGTTTTGTACAGCACAGTGACAGGCACCTGTAGAGCACGGCTACAGCCTGGCTGGACCCGGTGAGTGATCTCCGATCTCCCTCAGCGCCTCGGGCAGTCTGATGGATGCTCATGGCAATATATCCAAATGGCTAAAGCCTGGCTGGACCCAGTGAGTGATCTCCATTCTCCCTCAGCGCCTCGGGCAGTCTGATGGATGCTCGTGGCAATACATCCAAACAGCTCGCACTGAGTTCAGAAGCCAGCGCCGCACACGTGTATGAGCGTGAGACTCCCTGTCAACTTGCAAAACCAGGGCTGTACAAGCAACCGCATTCCTCAAGACAGGGAGCCATTTTCCTGCATTATGCCAAAGGAAAAATCCACAAGCTGTGCATAGAACCCACCTAACCGATGTTGTCGCCTTTTTCCAACCAGCTTCACTGCCTTCTCAGACCTGTCCTGGTTTGGGGTGAAGCAGAACCAACTTTCTGCTCAGTAAGAGAAGCTCTTGCTCTTGTTGCTGTGGCAAGCAGGGTCAGCTGACTGGGCTGTTTACCCCCCTGGAGTGGTTGCACCTGTGAGGAGGAGTGGACAGGTTAGGTGACCCCAATTGACCAGTTGGGTGTTCCATCTCATCTACCATGCTCAATACAAAACCTGAGGGAGCAGAGGGGTCAGGTTGGCTCTTTGTCTTTGGCTCTTCTCCAATTGTTCTTCTTTAGTGGACTGCTTCCTCAGTGGCTCTCTCCCTTCAGTGACTGGCATGTGAGGAGAACCCTGTTATCTCATCTGCCTTTTGATCCCAGTCAGTGTGTTCCAGTTCCCATTTGTAAACTGAGTCCAGTCTGGAGCTTTCCCAGTGCCTGCTGGTGATATCTCCATGGAAGCTTGATACAGTATTGTGTGTATTTGTATATTTTGTATGTATTTCATTACTTTGTTTTTATTTTATTACTAATATTTCATTAAAGTAGTTTAGGTTTTTTCCTAAACTCGTACATCTCTTTATCTCTCTTCTTCCTCTCCTTGGAGTGAGAGGTGGGGGAGAGCATCTGTTGTCTTGTCATTGCCAAACTGGCCTAAACCATGACAGGACCGCAGTTTGGTTTGGAGGCAGAGCACTGCATGTAGTGCTGGAGGAACCTCTTCTCTCTTCCCATGACCACAAGCCCAAAGCCTAGCCAGGCTGCAGACATGCCCTGTGAGATCAAATTGATCTCAAGGCGTGCCAGGCCTGGGATACTGTTGAGCTGCTTGTCTGCATAGACTCTTCCCCAGCACTCTTGCTGACCATGCTCTCAACCCTCTGAAACACGCAGCTGTTGAAGGATTTTCTGACTTGCTGGGTTTGAACCCTTTTGCTATTTCACTTATTTTTATTGGAGACAAATGAAAAAGCTACGTTAATTACATCATGCAGTGAAAGTAGAGAATGAAAGCAGCCATCAAAGGGCAGAAATCCCTTAAATCCTTATACTAGACTGAAAGGATGCAAAGCTCAAATGGACAGCATTTCACTGGTGGTAATGGAGGCAGGTACTCCGGTGGAAACTTTTCTCTCAGCAACAGGAGAGTTTTCAAATGCTCGTTAATTTAGTGCACTCTGCCCTTTCACATACACAGCACTGGTTGAGAGAAGAGTTGGAGAGGAAAGCACCTTTTGTGCAAAGAGAAGCTGTCGGTCGCTTTCTTATCTTCCATGATCCCATTAACCTGTTCATGGCATCATCTTTGCGAAACATCTGGTGGTTAAGGTAAACCAGTTATTTTCACCCAGACAGAGGATATAGCTTTCCAAACCCAACGGGGGTTATCTCGCGCAGCTTTAGCTTAGCGTTTACTGGGTAAAGCAGGACACTGTTTACACGAGGCATGCTGCCTATAACCCACCCACCATTACCTTCCACCTCTCAGAAGAGATGCTTGACCCTTGCTTTTCTACACCTGGCAGACCTGCTGAGGAAACCACCAACAAAAGGCAGCCCCCAGTCTTCCATGCAAAGCATGGGACCTGCCCCATTCTGCTGTGAGCTTATGTTGTTTGAGCTGCTCTGGATTTCCCTTGCTGAAGTGGCAAGATCAGGGAGAGTCTTCTCTACAGACCCACGACATCAACTTTTCTAAGTAAGTTCCTCATTATTATGGTTATATAAACTCTTGAAAACCAGAAATGAATCTCTTTTCAGCAAGTCACAGCCCCTCAGATTTTGACAGAAATGGGAAATCACAGTTAGAAAAACTAAATCCTGCCTTTCTTTCCTGGACTTTAAACTACAGATTAATTTGACAGATGTCTGAGCCTCATTAATATTGCTATTGTCTGTCTCTGAATAATAGCCCTGATGATCACACTGCTCTTTTGAGACATGCATATTTTAATGGTATGTTCATTACTGCAGAAAAATATAAACCACGTTAGCTAGATATTTTTTTTTCATGCAGTCGTGAAAAGTGCATTTGAAGGGGAGATTTGTAATGTTTCCAATTTCATGAAAAACTGCAGGAAGAACTGGAAAATACTTGAAATCTGTGACATGGCTGGCAATGCTTTTGCCTTATTTTTCTGGCTCTCCGCATGGCAAAGCTGGTTCAGCTTCCCAAGGACCCACTGGCACTGGGGCTGTGCCAGGGCGGCTGGACTAGGAGGAATTCCTGGAGGAAGAGGGCCACAGCCAGCCAGGGCACTTGCATGTTCTGCTGGTATCTGGCTCCTACAACAGCTTTGCAAAACCACAAGCTTTTAGGCACAATCTCAAGAATCCCTAAGACTTCTCTTAAATGCTCGGAGAGGCTTGCTGGCCCATGGCACTCTTGTCATGGAAGAACCCTCATTTTGCCCCTCAAGTTCAAGTGGAGCTTACTCAGACACCCAGAGGCCCAGCCTTCAGGGAGTGGGGTTTCTGAACCATTGGGCAAATCGTCTCTTGAGGAGGAGGCAAAACTTGGTGACCACTTGAGGGTCATCAAGCAGGCCTTTTAGGTTGAAAAATGAACTGTAGCATTTCATCCAGATTCCCTGTTTCAATCTAACATCCAAGCATACTCCCGCAAGTTTCCATACACTCCACTTGCATCCCTGTCTGGGATGGCTTTTCCCTTTTCCCCTCCAGCGCTTTGTTCAGAAAGCGCTCCCTGTCATCCTCATTTGGGAGCACAGACCCACATCATCCGCCCTTTCATATCTTCCTGCAGACAATCCTCTTCTTTCCACCCATCCCGGGCAGACACAATCTGAAGCGTGTCTGGATCCTGTAGCTCTTTAGTCTTCCTTCCCCTGAAACCAGAAAGTTTCACTGAGGTAAAGGAGACACGACTGGAAGAGAACTAGGAGAATTAATGTATGCAAATTGATGCGAGATTTTGTCAGAGACTCTGTTTTGGTTTGGGACTAAGGACAGTTCAATTAGTCTACTTGAAGTCCCCAGAAGATCTCCAGAGCACACATAAAAGATGACTGATGTCAGGCTTTCAGGGTTTTGTGTATGTAAAGATCCCAAGGTACAGCGCCTGCTTTCCTGGCACTCCCTTCTCCTCCGCTCTTGGTTAAGGTGACAAGAATCGTTCGAGGAACTGGACGAGCCAGTTGGGATAAAATAAATCGTCTCTCAGGCCCAGTTAAATATGTTTGTCTACTTTTTCATTCCAAGCCAATCCCATGGGAATTTGCTAGGCTAAGGTTGCTACTCCTGCCACCCAAGCTAACCATGAGCATTACTGACTGGTGGTCCTTTTTCCAGAGTTGCCAGAATTCTCGCTCTGATGAAGTTTTCCCCCTTCTTGTCCTGACGAGGATTCTGTTAATGCCTCCCCTCCTTTCTTTGGCAGTCTGTTCTGAAAGGCTAAATCCTTATTTCCTCAGCAGGGGTATAATATCTTCTCTTATTAAAAATATTGAAACACAAGCTGACCCAGAGGTGTGTTTTATTTGACGTGAAGAGATTCAGTGAAAATGCTTCCCTGGGACAGCTGGTGTTTCAGCCGTCCTGCAAGGAATTGGCAAATGTTTCAAACGTTCTGCTGGACTCTCTCTTGGAGATTTTATTAACCCCTCTCAAAAAATGGCAATTCCCACCATTTCCAAGTGCAGATGGATGGAAATTTCCACGTCTTTTGTCTGGAGCTATGGCACAGGCAAAGAGAGGGACTGAGTCTCTTACGATTAATCGCTGGGGAATGGAGCAAATAAGGGTGGTAAAAACCTGTGCTTCTAAAACTGGCTACAGCAGCGTTTTCCAAACAGGCAGTGAATTTGGCCTCCTAAGACAGTGACCACCAAAGCGTTCCCCTCATCAGCCTGTAATGCTGTCGAGTCCCGCTGTGAAGTGGCAGGCAAATGCTGGAACTCCATCTGGAGAAGGTCCAGAGAATAAGAAAGGAGCAGTCAAGGGACAAACAGTCGGTGGAGTAACAACAGAGCCCCTAATGCTTGTGTGCTTAGCAAGTACAAGGTCACGTGCATGGAGGGAGAGAGGAGTGAGCAGATCTTCCGCGTTGTGTGTGCGACAGAAGAGGTCTCTGTACCATGGGATGGCTGTCCCAAAGGAGAGATGTTAGTGACGTGCCAGAGAAGGCAGTCCTAAAACCGAGGTTGTCCACTGAGAGTCCTTGGCCATCTTTAAACACTTTGGCCTCTTGCCATCTCTCTATGAAGCTGATGTGAGTCTTTCCAATGACTTAAATGGGAATTGGATGTATCTCTAGGCCTAATCTCATTCTCTTATTTTTTGTTGACATCCTTTTAGATCTCTGTGAGAGATGTCTCTCAGAGGTATCTCACGAGGCGTTTCTCTTTCTACTGAGAAACTGCTGGAGCCATGTGTCTTTTTAAATCTTTCTTTGCAAATCCCAATGAACAAAGATCTTCTCCCTCTCTATCTCTGGTTGATTTTTCGTTCATCCGTCTCTTCTTGTCAGACTCCTGGCTGACAGACTCTCTTTGGATTGCTTCATCAAACTGATAGCTAATGAAATGGATGTTCGACCGTCAAATAGACTCTTCCAACTCAACCTGAAAGCCCCCAAATGTCCTAGACCCCAAATGTTACTCCAAATTCTCATCAGAAGTAAATCACCTCTTGGTGATATCAGCAAAGCTTTGCTAATTTACAGCTCAAGAGAATCTAATCTTCCAATCACACACTGGTTTTGGTCAAAGTAGAAAGTGTCTGGCTAGGATTACCTATATTTTGTACAAAACGATCACTGTTTTGGCAAGCAGAAACCCCATCAGGATGTGTGTTTAAGGCCTTGCCCAAAGGCATAAAACCTGCTGCCCAGTGGTCCTGACCGCTGACTATTGAGTGCAACCCTGTGACCCCTGAGCTAGATCCATGATTCCTGTCCTTGACCTGTGACCACTGACAGCAACCCATTACCTTTGACCCAACACCCGATCCCCAAATCCCAACCTAACCTTTGACCCCAACTGCTGGTCCCAGGGCCTAATGCCTGACCCTTACCTCGACCACTGACTTCTGTCCCCTTAACCTCTATACAACCACTGACACCTGACCCCAACCCATGACCAATGACTTTTGACCCTGACCTGTAATCTTTGACCTGATGCATGACACTTCACACTGACCTGTGACCTTTACCACTTATCTGTGCCTTTTCACTGTTTCATCAAATTCACGACCTTTGACCCCTGACCCCATCCATGACCCCTGACCTTTCACCTGACTTGTAAATTTTGACCATTGACCCTGAGTTGCAAACTTTGGTCTTCGACCCAAATCCCCGAGCTTTGAATTTGATCCCTGACCTTTGATCCAGATTGGTGACTTTTGATGTCCAGTTGTGAAATTTTACCCCAAAATGTGACATTTCTCCTTTGACCCAGCCCATGACTGTTAACCTCTTAAGTGGCCCTTGCCATCGACAGAGAGCTTTGACCACCACCTGTGATCTTTGACCTTGCTTTTGACTGTGATATTTGACAACCCAATCCATAAACTTTTACCTCTGACCCCTGTCCTTTGACTGAATATGTGACCTTTGATGTTTGACCCTTGACCCTGACTATGCTGTGGTATCCAAAAACAGAGAAGCAAGGGAGCTGTCTGAAGTCAAAGGAGAAACTGGCTGAAACCAATTTCCTCTCTCAAATCCATACTCTGCCTGATGGATGATAACAATCAAAGCTCAGGCTTTTCAGTGCTAGAACACATTCGTTTGCTATTTAACATCTTTGGCAAACAGGAAGATTACATTAAAACGTACACCAGCAAATTGCCTTCTAAAGAGACCCTCTGCAAGTAGGAGCCGCTTCCTAGTTGGGTTATTAGCACTTGCGCAGGGTTACGTACATGTTATGTGAAAGCATGTTCAGAAAACAGAGTGCTTCCACATGTACGTGTCTAAGAAAACAAGTTGTGGTTGGCTATAGCTGACAAAAATACATTAATAAATGAAGAAAGGCTCTCCTTTTAGCAGTAATTCAGCCTCCCTGCTGTGAAGATAGAAGGTGCTCCAAGCCTCAGTTCCATCATTCGCACTCTTGCCAGACATAACACGCCGCAGAGAAGACAGCAGTTGTGTTAGAGCAGAGAAAGCAAACTCCTGCTAGACTAAAGGAACAAGAACAAAAATCCCACACAATTGTTTAGCCATAAGAGGAACGGTTAATTTTTGGCTTCAGACTCACAAGATCACAGGACCCAGCACATAACTGCCTGTCACTGGGAAGGTTTTTAATGTTTTTTGGTTTACGAGTCCAAGATCTGCCACAGCAAACCCAAGTCCAAGCCCTGTCACATCTACCTGGGGATGGTATCCTTTTCTGGATAGGCTGTAAAGACCAACCATCAAACCCTGCCCCAGTGAAGTAAACAAGAGCTTTGCCATGAGCCTACAAGATACAGGGGTCAGTCGTACGATGACTCTTCCCAAATCCATTTGGAAAGTTTCCAGATTAGTCCTTGGAAAAGAGGAAGAAGAAGAAGGGGAAGGGGCTTAAGGGCAATGCGCCACATTTATTTCCAGGCACTGGTTGCGATACCATTAGCTAATACTTCTCTGCCCACTCCACCCTTTTAAAGTTGGTTCTGCAAGGTGCTACACAAGTGGGCTGCAGGCCAACCGCACACATAAACATGTGCTCGACTTGAAGGACACAAATAAATCCTCTTGAATGCTCAATGTTATGCTTTCGTGAACTAGAGCCAAACTGCTCCATCCTTTGCCAGCTCTTAAGGCTACCATCAAACAAGTCTCTCCCGGTAATGCCAAATAAAGACCTTCATGCAAGTATGCAGAGTTCCACCAACTACCTGTGTTATCTCATTCTTCTACATAGACGTGCATGGGTCAGTTCAGGATATTCTGTTTCAAGCTCCTTCTATTTTATGCCTACGCTTTGTGACTTTGATCCAAGCACTTTGTTGCACAGAGAAGACAGGCATTCAAAACGAGCAGCGCTGAGGATTCATTACCCCCAGTAATAGCATTAACCCTGTAGCTATAGTATATTGGCTTTAACATTATCCCCATTGCATTGTCTGGCCGGCGTTTTGTCATGTGTGTTTTGGTTTTCAGCCTTCCATCAATTCTCTCATCCAACTGGAATAGCTTCTCTCATCCAACTGGAACAGATGCCAAAATGACTTAGAAAAACGCGGTTCAGGTTCCATATAATGAAGCAAACCACAGGAATGGACTATTAGCATCAAAATTACAGAATCATTGAAACACATTAAAGATAAACATGCCATCAAAGTGAGTCGAGCAAGCATACCACTGTAACATCACTTTTTAATAGCCTGAGTTTGTACATGACGTATAAACCTTTGATTATGTACACCATACAACGTGCCATACCCTATTATTTATTCAGTGCAGTTCCCTTTTCTCTATTCACTTCTACTTTATCCCAATTCAAAACTCTATCCCCAGGCTAAAAGAAGAACCAATAGTTCTCCGTCTTCTTTAATCTACCAAAACAAGAGAGTATTTCATTAACCCTCCAAGTTGGCATCACGGTGATTTCACCAATTAACCAGCCATGTCTGTATTTTATAAGATTTCAGTCTCTAACTAAAGCAACTTATCTAAACACATTTATTTCCTTGAGATCAAATCCAAAATTCCATCTTTTTAGATCTTTCAGAGAGGGTCCAAAAGCAATTGACAATGATCCAGTTCCTGATATTCCCCAGTGCCTTCTAAAAATTACGTTGCCAGGTTCCCGTACTCTTGCCTGTCATTCAAGTGTCACAGCCAATACCACTAAAACTCAGAGGTTCGAGGGCCCAACAGCTCATGAACACAGCCACTACCTCCATGTCCTCAAACTCTTGATGTCCCCACAGGTCTGAAATAAGCTTGAAGAACCAAGAGTATTTCTCTACATAGCATCAGGACCCTTCTGCACTCTTAAACACTCTTTGTCTGTACCTCATGCGTCTCACAATGTATTAGGGGAGCCTGGACAAAGAAACCGTGGAAAGATCGATGCGCTGGCATGGAAGTTAAGAGGAAGAATCACATGAGGCCACAATTCCATGAGAAAGGGGATGTTATAGTTTCACAAAACCATGCTTTTCAGGCAATTCCAGAGAAATTAGCTGGGAAGCAGCTTGTACAGATCGTACGGATACAGAGCAGGATCTACTGACATCAGAAACAACCTTTCCATCTGTTACAGTGCAGTTTTGAATCGCACCCATGATGGAAGGGGAAACCAAGCACCAAGGGCAGGGCTGTTTTGGAGAAGAATATTTTTTTGGCTACCAGCAGGAGCATTCCCGGCTTTTGGTGCATTTCCTTCCATTTCTCAGACCAGGCCATTTATAAGCTGCTGGCAGTCGGAGAAGAATTTCCCCTTGTTGCATCCCATTTAGCATGGCTTAACAGTGTGTACCACTTTTCCACATAAGGAGCAGCTACAGTTTCAGTAGGGAAGCTGCAAATACACAGTATTTGGCTACACATCGCCCAAGGTTTGGCACATTTGATACAGTTGAAGATACGGGCAGAAGGCAGAAAAAGCGACACCAATAACGGAGCCCTCTACAGGGCTTACCTAAACTTGTCTCTGTGCCCTTGTATCAACTCACGCTCGTTTGCTAGGATGCAGCCTGTATTTCATCTGCTAAGGCTGCACTGCCAAGGCTATTTAGGGTTCTGTCATGTACAGAATGACATCCTTCAAGAGCCTACGTGTTCTTGCTTTCTCTGGCCCCCTCAAAGAAATTAACTCCTTGACACAGATCTTTTTATATCGGCGATACTATACTGTACAGCTGTGCCAAGCGGGGCACACGAGACAGACGGGGATTTCCTTTTTGCAGTGGATACCTTTTCCAACCACATCTTGCTCTCTTAAAAATTTACTAATTATTCCATTTGGATAATTCAAATAATAACTCCATTTGAATAGCCCAGTTTATTTTTATGGAGAAGTATTCAGAACAGCTAGCTAGATGTTGAAGTCCTTTTCCCGTACACTGCATTAGTCTTAAGTTTCACCAGTTCCACACCATTTTCTCTGCACTTTGTTTGTCACCTGAGGAGACCGATGTGAGTCAGACAGCCCAGACTTTCTCCTTCCTTATTGGAAAATGTTTATGGCCAGACAGCCCTGTCTGCTGAAGGGAGAGACAGATACCCAGGAAATGTCCTATAGACTATGGGTAGGAGGAACTGGGGTGTTTTTTAACATAGAGATGTTTCAAGACCCATCGGGATGAGCGATCGCTCTCATCTATGACCCGCCAATTCCAGCATACACAGCTTTCCACAAAGCTTTTCAGTGAAACCAAATCCCGTCCGCTATTTTCTGCGGCACCATAAGCACATGGAGATTTTTGCCATTTGATCTCCTTTCCGGAAAGCCTTCCACAGAAGCGTTAGAGCTGGAAGGAAACCTCTCTGCAGTTTTTTATCCCACACCCTTGCAGAGCAGCCTGTTTACCCATATGAAGCCCAGACCAAACCTTACAGATGAGTATCTCCAATGATGGTGACATCACCACCTTACTCAGCAGACTGTCCCCGTGTCCAGTGTTGGGGTTGGGCTTTAATTAAGTTACACAATGATGGAAAATTGTGTGCACAATGACACGTGTACAAGCCTCCTTTCTCCTGCTCCAGCCAGGGCACCGCTTTCACCACATCTTACTGAAATGTAAAAATAAAATAAATGCCAGTAATTTCATAAGCTCCTGGAGGGCAGCATTGTCATAAAGCTGTAAGCTAGTTCCCTTCATTTTTAATGCTGGAGATGTATGTTAAAAACCTCTGAATAACAAACACTTCCTCTGTTAGTGATGCCTTTGAAAGGGCGGCGGGCAGTTCAGAGAGGTCTAGCTGACTTCCAGGGTGCTCGGTCCTGGAAGATGAATCCAATGGAGTAAGAAACAACTGCTTTAGAAGCACAGCTAAACTCACAGTGTCTACACCACGCAAAAAAGCAGAAAGCCGGGTGTGTAGAGGCATCAGTAGCAATTGAGCCACACTTTTTAGGACACGTACAATTCCAAAAGCAAATCCAGCCTGCCATTTTTTGAAGCTGAATCCCCTGAAAGACTTCAAAGCCCCCACGAGAGCAACCTTCAGTGCTGGCCAGCCAAGCTGCTCCGTCTCTATGGTTTCCCAAAACCAGTGAAGCTCTCAGCTCAAGCAGTGGGGCACACAGGGGCTGACTGCGTACCAAGCTATCTGAAAGGAGAGGAAAGCAGTCTGTGCATCACTTAACTTTCAATGTGCATCACCTAACTTTCAATGCTTGGCTCCGTGCTTAGCAAACTGGTTGCCATCCGCCCCTTCAGTAAGACAGGTTCCTCCGAGAGACTGATCCAGCACAGGAATCATTCAGGAGCTTCAGCTCTCCCTCTCCAGGGACCCCTTTGACCCCAACAGTTTAGGAGCCCAGAGGCATTAGCTTACTGGCTTCATGCTTAAAGACCGGCAACGTGTCTTTTTCTCTTAACAACCCAAAGATGCACAGTCAATTGAAGGGTTGCAAAATTAGCATTCTATTGAACCAATTTTATTTTTTTAATAACTTTCCTTTATAGAGATATATATATATTTATGTATTTCCAGATGTGTATGTCTTGCTGCTGGCTTCTTATCAACAGGAGAAAAACCCCAGCTCTCTTTACCTCAAATCTACTGGTTTTAATTATGAAAGCTTTTATTATTTTTACTGCTCTCCTCTGCATTCTCTCCCATGTTGTCATCTTTGCTTTCGTAACATTTGTGGTTGCAGATGACCAGCATCACAATAACTCCTGCTTGCAGTCTCTTTCCAAAAAGACTGGTCCCGAGGTTTGAACAACTTGGATGTACTGACACGTGTCTGTTTGCCCAATGCCCAGCTTCAGGAAATCCAAAGTCGTCGTGGACACACCGCCACAGGTATGTGGGCAACTGCTAAAAGATAATTCCGTGGATGCCATGGCCTTTTGGGCAGCCTTCCAGTCTGACAGCTTGAGAGGATCCATTTCAAAACAAACGACAAAGGGAAGAGGTAGATGGGAATTAAAGGCTTTGAAATCAAACCCATGCAGCAACCATCGGGGCACAGCATTTGTGAGCTATTTTACCTCTCAACCCTTGCCAGCAAGGGAACAAACATATATGCGATAAGAATACCTTATGCCCTGGGAGCCTGAAGACACACTAGGAGTCTCCAAGTCAAGCGAATACAACAGCTCCGAGAAAGATGTGATGAATCCAAACACGGGATAAATAAAGAAATCCTACAATTACGTTCCAGCCACTGCTTCAAAAACCCTTACATTCTTTCCCAGAAAACATGAAGAGAATTTGAAAGAAAAGGTATTCCTTTATTGTGGCGATCTTGTTTCTAATATTCAGTGAGGGAAATATTCAAATAGGAAGACTGTGGCGTATTAGCTGAGCCACATCTTGAGGATGAATAAATAGATAAATCTACTTTATCTCGGCCCCAACTAGGGTGTCTATCCACATTCCCAAACCTGCCATCACGGAACAACACAGAAGAAAAACGGCACCTCATCAGTGCCCTTCCCCTTCCTTGTGGGGTACCATATAGCCCTGATGTGCCTCTCCAGGAACCAAGGATCATTCACAAAGGTACCAGCAATAATTAGCAAATGAGACAGTATCAAGGTAAAGAGGAGAATCTGTAAGGATGAAAGAGGCAATTGGTGAGTTATTTGGCTGCAGACAAAGTTTCAGGGAGGTATTCAGGTTTGCCTGTATTCTATCCGTCTCTTCTTCCCCCTTCTTTCCAAATCTGCAAACATCAGACTACAGGGACAAGCAAGGCAACTTGGACATGCCTGAAATCTAGCTTTGACCTCGGAGCTTTGCTGCACAGGGGAATGAAGAGCTGTAGCCCTGAGAAGGCCCAAAGAGAACAAATGGCCTTGACGAGCTCTCACAAAGCAGATCACTCGCTGCTTTTCTTCTTCCACATGGCGAAAAGCCTTTCTGGTAGATCTGATAGCTTACATATTTAAGGACTCTCACAACCAACACCAGATGAGTCTGTGATGCAGAGTGGTCCCTTTGGACACAGAACTTAATACAGAAAGGAACAGAGGTGTTCTGACAAATTCCAATTTTCATCAAAGAACACTTGCTCAAAGGAAATCTGTACATTGTCAAAGACCTGTTACCACACCAGATTTATACTAGCGATGGAGAACTGACATTTTAGATGTTATCATCTAACATTCTACAGAGCTGTCTTTGTTGACACAGTTCTCGAATGGAGAGACCCTCAGGGAGCCACCAACAGCCTGCTTGGAGCTGGTCCCACGCCAACAGGATCAAAGAAGTGCCAATAGACATAGGAATTCCTTGAAAGGTATCCTGAGTTCCTTCTAGACTAGTTTTGAGTAAGAGTGTCATGCAAAGACCTGATCTGAGACAGCAGCAGTGTTCAGCTACATCTCGATTCAGACTAACGGCAACACTGACTGTAAGCACTTCTGGGCGAGGTTGGCACCTGAACAGAGTTTAACAGAGAGTTCCACTCTTTGACTTGAGGACATAGCTTCCACCTGCAGGGACTCACAAGAAGGAGGTAGATGCCTCTGCTTGCGTGGACTGGGTAGATCTATACCGTGCAACACGGTGCTATCCAGGCACACCAACCTGGGCCTACGATGCTGCCTTTGTGGAATGGAAATCTCTGTGCCATGCTGTTCAGCACTGCTGATCTGGGAATAACTTGTGCAGGCCTGGCCCAGAGCACTTGGCATTGCACTCCCTAGCTCCGGTGGGAGTTCACACAAGACCGCTTGAAACAGTTCTGCTCCTGGGATGTAGCATACAAAGTCTTGGGATGTCTCCATCATCATGCAGGTAGTTCGTAATAAACAAGTTATTTTCAGAGGTAGGATGGCCCCCTTCCTCCTGTACTGTACACATCTCCAATAGTAAAATATTAGGGGTGACTTTTCAGAGCACCAATATCCTGTCACAACGGACAAGTAAAGGCAGCAAGATTCACAAGCCTTGAATAGTGCTTAGGTATACGCGTAGTGTGTATACCTACGTGGTTTCATTAATTGGAACCCAAAATCAAACATCTCTGGTGACTCATTAACATTTAACTTGTGTCAGAGCACAAAGAGCTGTGATGTTCCCTTTGTGGCATCAGATTAGGCCCATTAATGAGTCCCTGTTAATACACAATCCCTGGGTGCCATTAGCACGTTTCTATTGGCAATTTATTCACAGCAAAGGTTCCCTCATTCTAATCGCTCAAGTTGTCCTTTTCAGAATAGAACACTTGCTTTTGGATAGAAACAGTAGTACAAACCCACAAGTGAATAAAATAAAAAATATACCAGCTTTAGCATGGAACTTGGAGTGTGATCCAAAGGTCTCTGAAGTCAGGGAAACCACTCCAATTGTCTTCCATGGGCTTTGGATCGGTCTCCCGCAGAATAAATTTGTGCCAGTTTCAGCATTTTGCAGAGTTTGCTCAGCTATTTCGTATCCACTCTAATTTAACATACATAGAGAGCAGTTCTCCAGCCCTTTCTTGCATGACCCACCTTGCTCCCATTATATTGGAACGGTTCTCACGAGCAAGCGCTCTTTCGTACGTGGGCTCCATACCAAAGTCAGCACGGTCTAAACAACAGTCCAGGAGAAGGCAAGAAGTAATTTTTAATAAGGACACTTCCCCCTAAAGCTGCAGCCAGGTAGACCACATTGGTGCCAGTATTTCATATTCCGTTATCGTCTCCATCTCCCTCTCTCTCGTCCATCTCTTTTAAAACTGCTTCCCTGTGTTCAATTCGCTGCAGGAGCCTGCAAGAAGAAGAGGAGGAACTACGGCCCCCCTTTTTCCTTGTTCCGTTTCAGAAAGTTTTACCCTTCCAAGGTTAAATCCTGCAAGATCTGCCTACTAAGAGATCACAGGGGCAACACACTCCCACACGCGGAGGAGAAGGAAGGTTTCCTGCGTGTTCCTCTGGCTCGGTAGCACAGCGCTCTCAAAAACAATTGGCTCTACAGACAGAGAAGCAATGTCGGACTCTTGGCTGCCTCCTGCAAAGTCGCCGTTCATTTCACCAGGGTTGAGTCTCGTCTGCAGCTTGTAAAACGCTGCAGTAGTTTCATTTACAGAAGTCGCGGTGAAGACCAGTCCAACCTAGAAAATTGGCAGCAAATACAATAAGCACGATTGCACCTCCACAAACACAGGAGCATTATTCTCCCCCCAAAAAACCCTAAATAAGAGCACAATGATTCAGAAAAGGGCTGGACCTATTAATCAAGCCTTAATTTAGGATCAGCAAAATTATATCACTTGCTGGCACGCTAATGAATTCATTTCCCAAGCTTTCATGCTGAACGCTCGTTCATGACCCTGAATCTCTCCCGTTTGGCATACTGAAGATTTTTTAAGACCTCTTTGTAAAAATACAACATATACTTGACAACTGAAAGACAGTGGGACCGCTTCCTTTTCTGAAAGAACGGCACACCACTAGGCAGCAGCCAAGCAGCTTTTAAAAAGCCAAGATTTTATTTGAAGTTGTTGTTGAAATGCAGGGAGGTCCCTCTTTACCAAATTTCTGGCATTTTAGCTCCAGCTAGTGTGCTCACAATATTTTGCTGATCAACACCAATGCAGGAATGGCTACACAAAGTCACACAGCTGCTCTAGCATCCCATCTCTGAAAGGGACAAGGACCAGTTGCTGTCGGGGAATGACATACAGCTTCTAATGACCTTCCTTTCTTTTAAGGGCATTTAGCACAAGTTTCAAACTAATTTAGCAGCCTACTTGTCTGTGGCTCCTGAGAAGAGCACGCCAAGGCAGAACCACTAAAGCCACCACAGCTGAGGCTGGAGGCTGTACATTCCCACCTGCAGTAGGTCCAGACCTCTCAAAAGTGTAGGCAACACCAGACTCCATCCCCTCAAGGACGGGGCCAGGAGACTTCCACAGCAACAAGGATCACAGCAAGGGGCAAAGGAACGGCAGGATGGAAAGTCAGAGCAACTGGAAGGAGTGAGGGCAAGATCTGCTGCCAAGAATCGGCCGTCTCCCGGCCAAGCAGCACTGCTCTACGGTCACTTCCTTCTCTGCCTTAGCATCAGGCTCAGCTCTCCAGGAGTCTGGAATTAGCAATGAGGCCACAGGGCAACTCCTCCTGCTCTTGGCAACTACCTTGCCTACGCATGAGGCTGAGCTGGGTTTTGCCACAAGCTGAAAGCCTCTCTCTCAGAGCTGAAATTTGGCACTCGTTCCTGAATTTTAGTGTAAAGCTGACATGCACATGTAAAATTAGATATCTGTTTCACCAAAGTCAAACCGAGCCTGCGGTAGCTTGGATAAGTTTGAATAAAGCTTTTTTAAAGAATGACTGTTACTTTTTTTACTCTCTTACCATCTCACACCTTATCTTATCCTTCAAGCAGCTACGATTAACCCCTACAATATTAGTTAGCCTGGCTTGTTTACTCAAGGTTTCTTCCAAGTTTCACATTGAGCAAGAGCAACCTTGCCGAGAGCTTGAGCCAAACCTCGTGAAATCCATAGAAAAAAATCTGCATCAATTTTAACGGGCTTTGCAACAGGTTTCAGCTCTTTCAAGAGTAAAAGTGCTCCATTCCTACAGTCACAGCATTGGCAGAAGGACGGCAGCGTGCTGGCCAAATGGCACAAAGATGTAGGGACCTAGCCCGGGCTATGACCAGTGGATCTCAGCAGGAATTCCTAATTCCAGTAGTTAAAACTGAGCTTCGGCTCCAGCGTACAGCCTGTCAGCAAAGGAATTATCACTGTCAAGACACTAGAGCTATTATCTTCATGAGATTTTAAAGGGTGCGGTAGCTTACACGGTAGAGTTGCAGAGTCACTGGGCACAGAGCCTTTGCTATTTCCCTCAAAACTGTTGTAGAACAAAGGCATTTAACTTCCACATTTCTTTACTTGGGGAAAAAAAAACATCAAATAAGCCTTTTAAGTCTACGAACCAAGTCTTTGGTGATGGTATCATAGGTTAGCAGAAGGGAAAGACCTTCTTAATCTTTATTCCTTCCCCATCCTTCTTCCTCTGAGGCTGTAGTAGAAGCCCCTCCGTCATTAGACAGTAGACATCTGCATGGCAGACAGCCATTACTATTGTCCTAGGCACAAGAAACGCCCCAAGCAGGGTTTGCGTCTTATTAGAAAGAAGAAAAAAACATGGAGGCATGAACTTAGAGGAGGCTGGGCATCCCCTGCACCACTTTGCTCCCTAGAGAACCAACCGCTCACGTCCAAGGCAAATGCAGGCCCAGTCCCCTCTCACTGTACTCAAGTAACTCGGGCATCATCCCAGCCATCGCATGGGGCTGCATGCCTCTGAAACAAGACTTACAGTGTCCACACCTTAACAAAAGGGAAATTACAGTTCTCTCCCTGTCTTGGCCTTTAATGTGGGTTACCACGTTTCACCCACGCTCCTTCAGAAAAGGTCTTGTTTATTCATCTGCTGGCTAACGTTGACCCATGCTATCCATCCTGCATAGGTACGTGCAATCAAAGATAACTAAACATCCTCCAACGCATCACCGGGCAGCACAGCCAGCATCTGTTATCCTCTCTTTGTCTCAGCCCAGCAGGACAAACGAGTCCACAGCCTTTTCCTCGAGCACGTTTGTTTGTGTTGCACCTCTGGGTTTCTTGATGCATTGGAAACACACTTTAAGGCAAGCCCTGCACAGGATGACGACTGATGGAGCGACGCGAGTGAGTAATTGCAATTCTTTAAAGTGCCCTGGGACGCGTAGCACTCGGTACACATAAATCATTCCTAAGAGCAACTGGAGTAAAGCCTGTGACTGGCAGTGCATGATCCTGAAACGTATCTGACGTGCTCGGGAAGGCTTTGCAGTGACACAGCTCTCCCTGCACTGAAACACGTGCGCCAAAGCCCTGTCTGCCTGGTCATCCATTCCTCGCAATAGCTTTAAAATCAACCAAGACAAATGATGTACTTTGCACTTAATCTCTGCTGATGCAGAAGGAATCATTTTCTGGAATTCTTTCTTTATTACTATGAAAGTACCACCCCAAGTATTTATGTCCATTCTTTTTCTGTTTCAGAGTGCGGAACTCTCCTGCTGTTCCATTTATTTTTCCTAATACCACTAAATACATACTGAAAACTGACTGAAAGAACCCAGCTTCTTTAAGAGAGGAGATGTCCAAGGGGATGGGAAGTGTGGGGAGGAGGAACGCTCCTTGGGCTACCAAGGAGAGCTGAGTGTGGTCAGAGAGCCAAGGCTGTCATTTTTTTGCTTCAAGATGCCATTTCAAATCTAGCCCCAGTGAAGAATGAGCCTTAAGTGACTGTCCACGAGAAACGAACTGGCAACGCATGCTGGCTAATACCAGAGAGGTGTCTACAGCAACAAGCACATGGCAGCTTACCTTGACTTGTAACCTCTCTGTCTTCCAGCAGGCAAAAAGGGCTCTGCCGCAAAAAAACACCGCGCTCACGAGCACATCTGGTTTTCTCAGTGCTCTGCTACCTTGCTGCTGGCCTGATCAATGAACCCGCCATTTCCAGTGTGCCAGGACATTTCCTAAGCAAGTGCTACTACAAGGTGAGACACAGCAACAAAACTCCTAGCACCCACCCCAAACACTACAGCCCAACCCATCGCTGGCTTGTAAGTGCAGAGCCCAAAACTGAAGGTGCCACTTTGGAATCGGACCGATTCCTAATCAGCACTCAGGTCCGTGCTCAAGAAGGAGAGAACAACATCATCTGCGTCCCTTCCCCACTGGCAGAAAGTTCGTAATTCCGCAGGTATCGGCGCAGAGATTTCAGAAATGAAATCTGAGATCCGAGGCTGCAGCAAAAGAGAGGGCTGGAGACAGGCCCAGTAACAACCCAGTTCAGAACCAGGCTGGGGCCCTGGCCTGGCCTGAAATAGGCTCCCAAGCCCATGGTCTGGGTGAGGGGCCCAGGTGAAGCCAGGCAGGGCCATTAAGACCCATTAGTGCCCTCAGGGACCCCTCAAGTCCTCTGCATTGCTGCTTCTGACTGCAGTGGCTAACTGGGCTCTAGCGCATGTCTCACCAGGGGGCCATGGGAGCAGAAAAGCAGTTGTACAGCCCTTCAGGCTGGCCACCCTCGGACAGTAGCGGGGCTGCTTCAAAGGGACCGGTCCTGCCCTAGGGAGACGATTCTTGCTTGCTCTCCACAGCAAAAAATGGACTCTGCCTGACATTGCAGCTCCTGGACGAGAGGGAAGCATGGGCTGTAAAGGAAATTTTGACTGTACACTGAGCATACTTCACTGGCCCCTTGGGAGAAGTAACTTTGCCAGTTCACAGCATGTGGGATCAGCAGCTGGCTTAAATCAGGTCCAGTTCAGACTCACCCCTGACTAACCACATGCTCTCACAGACTTTGCCTGGCCAGCCTTTTAAATAGCACTCCCTTTTGTCAGGTTACCTCCATTAGGAGCCTTAATTGGAGGCAGCAGATGCTGCTAGTATCAGTGGCCCAGACCCCAGCTGGGCTCAATGGCATTTGCAGGTGACCTGCACCGCTGATGGTCAGGCCCAAGTGCCTTGCGTTAGGCATTGAAATCAGTCCCTCACACTGCTTGCAGGACTAAAAGTCCTGTAAAGTGGCAGAAGGATCGACCAGAAGTACATCTTCTGCTAGAAGCATGCGATATAATGAACTCTAACTTTCTCATGCTACGGGTGACCCTAGACTAAAAGAAGCTCTGCCCTTCACAAGTAAGTTTGCTTTACGTTTCACCTCCCTTGCACGCAGGCTGATAGCTTTTCCGTTTAGCTGCAGATTGGGTTTTCTTCCATTAAATACTCTCCGTGCAGCGCGTGTTTTGAAGGTTGCTGTTCCTCGGCTGCCCTGAGAAGATCGATGCTCCGTGTGGCCGTTTTCCCCCACCAGCAGCCCCCGGACCACCAGCCCCGCAGCGCCGCCGGAGCCGCGTCCCGCCGCCGGCAGCGCCAAGGCCCCGCTCGCTGCTGGAGCAACGCTGCGCTCTGCTGGGCAACCGCCGCCTCTGCCGCCGCAGCTCCCGCCTGCCCCGGCTTCCTCATTCCCGTGGTCAGAACAGCGTGCCCAGGCTGGGACGAGCCCCCTTTTACGCTTACCGAGTCAAGCAACGCTTGTGCTCAGGAGGCAAGGGCATAGGGAGCGTTCACGCCGACGTACGTACGCGCACAGCTGCCTTCCAGCCATTGCGTGCTCAGCAGGAGAGGTCAAAAGCAGTTTTCCCCCTGTAGAAATATTCACCCTTTAATATTGCCCCAACGCGCTGCTGCTTTGCCTGCCTTACAGAGACACACACGGGAGACAAACGGCCCAGCCCTCTTCCCTTGACCCAAGGGCTTTGTTCGCTTGTTCCCAGAGTCTTTGTCCCCTCTTGGCTCCCATCACAAGCAGGACCAGGTCTCTAGCGTCCTCCCAGCTGGATTTCATGGAATTGTGGAGCCAGGGAATAGTCTGGGGTGGAAGGGACCTTTAAAGGTCATCTAGTCCAACTGCCCCCTGCAATGAGCAGGGTAATCTTCAACTAGCCCAGGTTGCTCGGAGCCCCATCCAACTTGACCTTGAATGTTTCCAGGGATGGGGATTTCTGCTCCATTTGGACAGCCTTTGGTCCACCTTCTCCAACTGCCCCCGCTACCTCTTTGGTTTGCAACATTTTAGCATTTATGTAGTGTCCTGAGGCGAGGCAGGAGCCCCTTAGGCCTTTCTGACTCTGCTGCTCATCAGCCCTGAGCATCTACAATGGTCTCCAGGGCTGTCCACCATTACTTGCTGTCAGTTATGCGGTTACACTTGGATTTGGTCACTGAATAGGATGTTTCCCTTTCAAGCACCTCAAACTTTTCATGATTTCTACATACCCCAGCAAAACTCTTCTGTTTTCTCCTAATTGCTGGTTTCAGGAGGTACCCCTGGAGATCTGAGTGTTTCCCATTTTCCCAGCCATTCCCTGGATGAGGCACTGCACAAGGTAAAACTTTTGTGTCTTCATGGAAAGAGTCTTGTGACTCTTCCTCTTACCCTCACCTCTGCTTTCATTTCCCAGGAAACCTGCCTGCAGCCACTCCCCGTGCAGTGAGGGGTTTTACAGCACAAAGCTCTCACTTCCCTGTGTCTGTTTCCCTTTCCCTGGCCAGAAAGCCACTCTGCCACTGTACCCTCTGTCAGGCTGTCAGCCCTTAAATCTGCTGCTCCATACACCTGAAATGTGTCCCCTCTAGAGATCAAGTCCAGGATTTTGATGATAATGGTCGGCATCAAAGGAAGAAGTCGCAGAGCCTGCAAGGTCCTGAGGCGACTGATGTTTAAATTGTTTTTTCTGCAATGTCTGTCCCACGTCCCTTCCCTGGCATCTGCCCCTAAAGCCCTGCTGCAGGTCTCTGGTGCCCTTTTACAAACTCACATGGCCATAGTATGCCCCTGATTTTCCCATTTCCCCTCACAGACCATGAACTCGGCCCCATACCTTCAAACCGCCTGACGCTCTCCAGTGTTTGTTTGTCACCTTTTTACCTCCACGTGTTCTCTGCCTCCTCACGTGGTGCTTTTCACCCACAACCCACCACCTTTCTTACTGGGGCTCCTTGGGAGGGGAGAGAAGGGGAGGGGAGAAGAGGGGAGGGGAGAGCAGGCTTTGTTCTCTCCAGTCTTTGATGTGCCACCTGCTGACCTCAGCTCTCCCATCTTAGGGGAATGCCACAACATCTTCCCCTTTAAAGTCCCTCAGGAAAGGGAATCTTTCCAGGCAGTAATGGCATTGCCAGGGGTGGTCACCTATGACACCTTCGGCAAAATTGGCTGTGGTTTGATTCCTTAGCATGTGCATCATATAGTTGAGAAGCAATTCTTGTCTCTCAAGAAGGCCTGAAGTTTAAAACATTAAATAACACTTAGTGTCATTTAAATAAATTGGTGTTTGTGAAGTTGATTGATTGAATATGGGCTGCTATCGTTGACCATAACTCTACTGGTCAAAACCAGTGAAGGTATTCTTGAGTTGTAGCTCAATCCCATGTCCTAGAGCAGATCACCAAAAAGTGTAGTCCAAGGTGATGTTTGGCATTGAATTGAGCAGTAACTACAATGGTTTTGCAATAACTGGCATATGTGTGTATTCAGTAAAAGAATAATTTAAGGAAATCATGCACAAACAGTTAAGATAGGTGCACTGGTATGAAAAAAAATCTGTACATGACGTTTTCATCTGAGGTACCACTGCTGTCTTCCCGATCAATGGCATGAGTGTGTCCTCTTCTGGAGGCTGAGAGGAGTCAGGGTCAGGGGTTATGGCCAGGGATCAGAGGTTAGGGGCCAGGGCTCACAGGTCAAGGGTCAGGGTAAGAGGGTTGGGGTCAGGGGTTACAGTCAAAGGGCAGGTCATGGGATCGGGGTCACAGGTTGGGGTGAGAGGTCAAAGGTCAGGGCAAAGGTTGGGGTCACAGGTAAACAGTAAGACATCAGGGGGTCAAAGGCCAGGGGTGATTGGGGTATGTACTTTATGGGTACATTGTGTTATCATCTGAGGTAGCACCTTTGATTTCCTGATAAATGGCAAGAGTGTGTTCTGTTCTGTCAGGGGACAAGGGCTCAAGATCAGGGGTCTGGAGCTGGGGTCAGGGGGCAAGTGAGCGGGTCAGAGGCTACAAATCAGGATCAGAGGTCACAGTTCAGGGGTCAGGGGTCATGGGATAGGTTCGGGGGTTGGGGGTTAGGGGTCACAAGTCAGAGGGTGGATCAGAGTCACGGTCAGGGGTCAGAGGTTGGGGTCAGGGGTCAAGGTTAGGGATCAGGTGTCACAGTTTGGGGTCAGCAGTCCAGATCAGGAATCGAGGGTCATGCTTCGGGGAAAGGGTTACAAGTTTTTATGCCTTTGGGCAAGTTACTCCATTCTGAGCAGGTTTCTGCTTGCCAAAACAGTGATCGTTTTGTAAAAAATATAGGTAATCCTAGCCAGACACTTTCTACTTTGACCAAAACCAGTGTGTGATTGGAAGATTAGATTCTCTTGAGCTGTAAATTAGCAAAGCTTTGCTGATATCACCAAGAGGTGATTTACTTCTGATGAGAATTTGGAGTAACATTTGGGGTCTAGGACATTTGGGGGCTTTCAGGTTGAGTTGGAAGAGTCTATTTGACGGTCGAACATCCATTTCATTAGCTATCAGTTTGATGAAGCAATCCAAAGAGAGTCTGTCAGCCAGGAGTCTGACAAGAAGAGACGGATGAACGAAAAATCAACCAGAGATAGAGAGGGAGAAGATTTTTGTTCATTGGGATTTGCAAAGAAAGATTTAAAAAGACACATGGCTCCAGCAGTTTCTCAGTAGAAAGAGAAACGCCTCGTGAGATACCTCTGAGAGACGTCTCTCACAGAGATCTAAAAGGATGTCAACAAAAAATAAGAGAATGAGATTAGGCCTAGAGATACATCCAATTCCCATTTAAGTCATTGGAAAGACTCACATCAGCTTCATGGAGAGATGGCAAGAGGCCAAAGTGTTTAAAGATGGCCAAGGACTCTCAGTGGACAACCTCGGTTTTAGGACTGCCTTCTCTGGCACGTCACTAACATCTCTCCTTTGGGACAGCCATCCCATGGTACAGAGACCTCTTCTGTCGCACACACAACGCGGAAGATCTGCTCACTCCTCTCTCCCTCCATGCACGTGACCTTGTACTTGCTAAGCACACAAGCATTAGGGGCTCTGTTGTTACTCCACCGACTGTTTGTCCCTTGACTGCTCCTTTCTTATTCTCTGGACCTTCTCCAGATGGAGTTCCAGCATTTGCCTGCCACTTCACAGCGGGACTCGACAGCATTACAGGCTGATGAGGGGAACGCTTTGGTGGTCACTGTCTTAGGAGGCCAAATTCACTGCCTGTTTGGAAAACGCTGCTGTAGCCAGTTTTAGAAGCACAGGTTTTTACCACCCTTATTTGCCCCATTCCCCAGCGATTAATCGTAAGAGACTCAGTCCCTCTCTTTGCCTGTGCCATAGCTCCAGACAAAAGACGTGGAAATTTCCATCCATCTGCACTTGGAAATGGTGGGAATTGCCATTTTTTGAGAGGGGTTAATAAAATCTCCAAGAGAGAGTCCAGCAGAACGTTTGAAACATTTGCCAATTCCTTGCAGGACGGCTGAAACACCAGCTGTCCCAGGGAAGCATTTTCACTGAATCTCTTCACGTCAAATAAAACACACCTCTGGGTCAGCTTGTGTTTCAATATTTTTAATAAGAGAAGATATTATACCCCTGCTGAGGAAATAAGGATTTAGCCTTTCAGAACAGACTGCCAAAGAAAGGAGGGGAGGCATTAACAGAATCCTCGTCAGGACAAGAAGGGGGAAAACTTCATCAGAGCGAGAATTCTGGCAACTCTGGAAAAAGGACCACCAGTCAGTAATGCTCATGGTTAGCTTGGGTGGCAGGAGTAGCAACCTTAGCCTAGCAAATTCCCATGGGATTGGCTTGGAATGAAAAAGTAGACAAACATATTTAACTGGGCCTGAGAGACGATTTATTTTATCCCAACTGGCTCGTCCAGTTCCTCGAACGATTCTTGTCACCTTAACCAAGAGCGGAGGAGAAGGGAGTGCCAGGAAAGCAGGGGCTGTACCTTGGGATCTTTACATACACAAAACCCTGAAAGCCTGACATCAGTCATCTTTTATGTGTCCTCTGGAGATCTTCTGGGGACTTCAGGTAGACTAATTGAACTGTCCTTAGTCCCAAACCAAAACAGAGTCTCTGACAAAATCTCGCATCAATTTGCATACATTAATTCTCCTAGTTCTCTTCCAGTCGTGTCTCCTTTACCTCAGTGAAACTTTCTGGTTTCAGGGGAAGGAAGACTAAAGAGCTACAGGATCCAGACACGCTTCAGATTGTGTCTGCCCGGGATGGGTGGAAAGAAGAGGATTGTCTGCAGGAAGATATGAAAGGGCGGATGATGTGGGTCTGTGCTCCCAAATGAGGATGACAGGGAGCGCTTTCTGAACAAAGCGCTGGAGGGGAAAAGGGAAAAGCCATCCCAGACAGGGATGCAAGTGGAGTGTATGGAAACTTGCGGGAGTATGCTTGGATGTTAGATTGAAACAGGGAATCTGGATGAAATGCTACAGTTCATTTTTCAACCTAAAAGGCCTGCTTGATGACCCTCAAGTGGTCACCAAGTTTTGCCTCCTCCTCAAGAGACGATTCGCCCAATGGTTCAGAAACCCCACTCCCTGAAGGCTGGGCCTCTGGGTGTCTGAGTAAGCTCCACTTGAACTTGAGGGGCAAAATGAGGGTTCTTCCATGACAAGAGTGCCATGGGCCAGCAAGCCTCTCCGAGCATTTAAGAGAAGTCTTAGGGATTCTTGAGATTGTGCCTAAAAGCTTGTGGTTTTGCAAAGCTGTTGTAGGAGCCAGATACCAGCAGAACATGCAAGTGCCCTGGCTGTGGCCCTCTTCCTCCAGGAATTCCTCCTAGTCCAGCCGCCCTGGCACAGCCCCAGTGCCAGTGGGTCCTTGGGAAGCTGAACCAGCTTTGCCATGCGGAGAGCCAGAAAAATAAGGCAAAAGCATTGCCAGCCATGTCACAGATTTCAAGTATTTTCCAGTTCTTCCTGCAGTTTTTCATGAAATTGGAAACATTACAAATCTCCCCTTCAAATGCACTTTTCACGACTGCATGAAAAAAAAATATCTAGCTAATGTGGTTTATATTTTTCTGCAGTAATGAACATACCATTAAAATATGCATGTCTCAAAAGAGCAGTGTGATCATCAGGGCTATTATTCAGAGACAGACAATAGCAATATTAATGAGGCTCAGACATCTGTCAAATTAATCTGTAGTTTAAAGTCCAGGAAAGAAAGGCAGGATTTAGTTTTTCTAACTGTGATTTCCCATTTCTGTCAAAATCTGAGGGGCTGTGACTTGCTGAAAAGAGATTCATTTCTGGTTTTCAAGAGTTTATATAACCATAATAATGAGGAACTTACTTAGAAAAGTTGATGTCGTGGGTCTGTAGAGAAGACTCTCCCTGATCTTGCCACTTCAGCAAGGGAAATCCAGAGCAGCTCAAACAACATAAGCTCACAGCAGAATGGGGCAGGTCCCATGCTTTGCGTGGAAGACTGGGGGCTGCCTTTTGTTGGCGGTTTCCTCAGCAGGTCTGCCAGGTGTAGAAAAGCAAGGGTCAAGCTTCCCTTCTGAGAGGTGGAAGGTAATGGTGGGTGGGTTATAGGCAGCATGCCTCGTGTAAACAGTGTCCTGCTTTACCCAGTAAACGCTAAGCTAAAGCTGCGTGAGATAACCCCCGTTGGGTTTGGAAAGCTATATCCTCTGTCTGGGTGAAAATAACTGGTTTACCTTAACCACCAGATGTTTCGCAAAGATGATGCCATGAACAGGTTAATGGGATCATGGAAGATAAGAAAGCGACCGACAGCTTCTCTTTGCACAAAAGGTGCTTTCCTCTCCAACTCTTCTCTCAACCAGTGCTGTGTATGTGAAAGGGCAGAGTGCACTAAATTAACGAGCATTTGAAAACTCTCCTGTTGCTGAGAGAAAAGTTTCCACCGGAGTACCTGCCTCCATTACCACCAGTGAAATGCTGTCCATTTGAGCTTTGCATCCTTTCAGTCTAGTATAAGGATTTAAGGGATTTCTGCCCTTTGATGGCTGCTTTCATTCTCTACTTTCACTGCATGATATAATTAACGTAGCTTTTTCATTTGTCTCCAATAAAAATAAGTGAAATAGCAAAAGGGCTCAAACCCAGCAAGTCAGAAAATCCTTCAACAGCTGCGTGTTTCAGAGGGTTGAGAGCATGGTCAGCAAGAGTGCTGGGGAAGAGTCTATGCAGACAAGCAGCTCAACAGTATCCCAGGCCTGGCACGCCTTGAGATCAATTTGATCTCACAGGGCATGTCTGCAGCCTGGCTAGGCTTTGGGCTTGTGGCCATGGGAAGATAGAAGAGGTTCCTCCAGCACTACATGCAGTGCTCTGCCTCCAAACCAAACTGCGGTCCTGTCATGGTTTAGGCCAGTTTGGCAATGACAAGACAACAGATGCTCTCCCCCACCTCTCACTCCAAGGAGAGGAAGAAGAGAGATAAAGAGATGTACGAGTTTAGGAAAAAACCTAAACTACTTTAATGAAATATTAGTAATAAAATAAAAACAAAGTAATGAAATACATACAAAATATACAAATACACACAATACTGTATCAAGCTTCCATGGAGATATCACCAGCAGGCACTGGGTGAACGGATAATAAAAAGTTTTGCCTAGCAGTCTCAACCCAAACGTTGGCAGCCAAGACCTCATGGGCTCTAGTCCCTCACCTGACACTGAGTACGTTTCTGTTTGAGCAAGTCCCTCGGTTTCTTTGTGTTACAATTTCCCCTTCTGTACAGCTCTGTGCACACACTGACTGGTTGATTAGTCATCTATATGGATGTTGGGAGGATCAGGCTCGTTTAGAGAAGAAATAGCTGAGAGGGGAAAATGCCTTCCTACTGCTGAACTTGATTAAAACTTCATTATTCTATATAATGTTTGTACAATTAGGAATATAGTATTCAGGAAGAGAGACATTCTTCTTCTATCTTTCTAAATTCTACAGGGAACAGTCCAATAGTAGCAACCTTTCTTGCTAAGCTGAACACGCAAGTGCCTCTTTTGAACATTTCTGAACAATTTTTAATACATTCTTGTCCTGCTTACTTTTTCTTATCGTGGGAGTGTCATGGAAAAGAGCCGAGTTCATTGTTTATAACAAGTAGCCTCAAAGAAGGTGTAAGTTGGAGTGTCCAAATATGTCTCCAGTTCAGAAAATAAATAATCATAAAGACATGTTTATATACGAAGGAAACGATGAGACACAAGAGATGACTTTGAATTAAATGGTGTCTGAACACAAGAAGTTACAGGAGTGGGAAAGAGATTGAGGGTAGATTAACGTGTAATTGTTAATGCCTGGGAGAACAGAATTTGCAGCCATTTAAAGGGCCTCTTGGGTTAGTAACTTGGGAACACCGTTAATTGCTCTCTTGCCCTCAAAATACAGTCTGTGATTTGCATGGACAGCATAGCGACTAAGTGGCTTTAACTATAAACTCACTTTCTTACATAATTATGGCTATTCTCTTCATTAGAAAGTATATCACCTTGTAGAAGGCCATCAGTACTACAGCTGCCTCTTTTTTAGCCCTGCTCCTGCTTTGGCTCATCTAGCAAAGTTTGTGGAGTACGGTAAATACCTCCAAGCCACTCTATATGTATGAGGAATTCTGCAAAAAATTTTGCAGAAGAGCAGCCGTGCCTTGGATTCAAAACTTCAGAAAGCAGGATCTGGGTTCACATAACTTTCCTCGATTACTTCAGCATCTCTTGAAAAATGAATGAGATAAACCTAGAAGCTTGTCAGTAGAGGCACTTTCAGGAAAATTCAAAACAGGACAACAGTGTTTCTGCTCAGGTTGGTCTTTTCTGGCGGGAATATTGCAAGATGTCTCTGAAATTATAAGGTGGAGTTTTTTTCCCAAAATAGTCACTGCAGGCCTTAAGGTTGTTGTGGGCAGCACTTACAAAGACTTTATTTTTAAATCAGTGCCGCAAGTTATTATATGCTCTCCTAGGGCTGTGGGCTGGACTGTGCTAAAAAAAGGAGCTATGTTAGTGATAAAGCAATGACTGCCCGTGCCAGTGGCTTAACCTTGTCATTGCAAATGATAGAGTCTTTTGTAAACCATTCAGAAGCAGCTGCGGGTTGGATGCTTCTCTGAAGGACACTGCAGCTTTATTCTGCAACTCAAAAAAAGGACCAACTTCTCTCCCTGATGTGAGGCTGGAACTGCAGTCAATCAGATTAGTCAGTCAAACAAGGACAGGGAGAATATCAGTACAAGCTGCGATGTTTTGCAGGCTGTTCTCATCCTGACAGTTGAAATCAGCTGAACAGTCAGGAGCAGGAAATAGCCAGCAAGTATCTCCAATACCTCTTTTCAATGTACTGGCTCTAAATCAAGCACGGGCAGTGGCCATTTCAGAGGTGCTGGTCTGAGGGAAGGGTAGTTCACGGAAGGAAAATACGTAACTCTCATCCCTGTGAGTATGGTTTTATATGACACTCGCTCAGAGAGGCTGGAAGTGATGTGTCCAAGGAGGATTAATGAGTAAGTTAAAGAAGACAACAATAAATCTGGCAGACAAATTCAAAGTCATCTGAAAAGCCGGCATGGAAAAATCATGCCTGCTGGAGACCTTTCTATCCACAGGTGCTCATGAAAGTGTCCAGAGTAAGTCGAGAAATAATTTTTATGTTCGTTTCATGCAGAGAAGGTGTATTGCATTTTTAACCCACTTCCTTCTGTCAGATTACCAGACAGCTGTGTGAGATTCTTGCCTGAGACAATGCAGATCTATTAATTTGGGACGCTATTTTGCCCATGTGCTGCTTTCCTTACAGTACAGAGACGGTTCTTGTATTTTGAAATATTTAAATATTTTCATATTGTAGTAACAATGTTGGAGGCAAGATGATCTTAGGATATAAATGAGGAAAAGTTTGTAGGAGGGGACATTATTAATTGGTAAGAAAAGCTATCACCTGTCTCTCTGAACCTTGCTTTGTTGTTCTCATACAGACATCTCAGGCGTGATCTGTCCTCAAAAAGAAGTCTGTAGAGCTATTGAGTAGCACAGTTAGAAGACTGCACTAATTTCTCTTCTGACCTAAACCATATCGTCTTCCACAGCACCCTACAAATGGTGATCTGTGACTAGCTTTTTTTCTGCTATCAGCCTGTACCAAAAGGTTCAGAAAGTTCCACTGATGTGCTTAGAGGCCTAAGGAAAACACTCCCATGAAAGCAGCTCTGCAGATACTTCAAATGTCAAGCACACAGATATGACTTAAGTACCACATTCTTTGTTTTCTCCATCCATGTTCTTTTGTTTTAGTGGAAATCAGTTTGTTTCTTTCCCCCTCCCATGACATGCGAGTTATTGCTGGTTCACATCTACATGCCACATACCTGGGCGGTACAATGCAAGAGCATTTTTTAAGATACCAGGATCATCATTCATCTCAGAGAGTTACCTGAACACAAGGAGTTTTCATCAAACAGATAGGAAGAATTGGACACATGCAGTTATGCTGTACAGGAAACTTCTTGTTACCTGCTCCACTAAGGCAGATTCAAGGGACTTCATGATTTGGCCACTTGACAATCTGAGGATCAAAGGGGAAGACAGAGGTTTCCAAATACATCTATTTGTCCTCATTTGTCCACAACCTGAAAAATAACCAAGGAACCCAGTTCTTACAGACTTGCAACGAGGTTTGTGCCATCGTGCCACTAAGGGACAGATCCACACAGAAAATACTTTTGTGAATCTTGTTCCCAGTGAGCTTTGATACGATTCCCTCTGTCTGTGTCCTTCAGTAACCCTTGGACATTTAAAAACTTAACTGGATCATGAGCTCTTTGGTATCATCTATCTTGCTAATTGCTGTGATGAGGTGTCCTCAACCTCACCCCCTGCTGTGACTCCACAGTTGCTTCTTTTCTGTCTGACCTTCTTAGATGTGTCCCACAATCCTCCGGGCTGATTCCGCAGTGTTTCAAAGTAAACATGCAGGAACGGGTACGCTTTATAGAGTGCTGCTGGGGTCGGAGGAGGACTATTGGCAAGTGACTAAACAAGTTTGTTCGGTGGGAGACCAGAGACAGTGAAAGGGAATAGGTTTATGACCCTCGGACCATGTGTCATGACCTGTACTTTAAGACCTTCTGGCTTAAAGGATCGCTGGAATGTCCAAGGTCTTAGTAGGTATGTTAAGAGATTGAAGGTAGGAACATGCTCACAACAAGAAAACCAGACATGATCTCACTCTGGAAAACACACTGAAAAGAAATAATACAACGCCTACCTGCACTCTAACTACTTGTGGTGCTTGAACCTGTCTTCAAGAGTTCTGTTGCCCTCAGTGAGCTTTGGATCAGCTTCTTAGGTAAGGAGGCAAATCACCACAGCTCAAGGAGAAGGAAACGGGACTATTAAGACACATGACATTCTTAGAAGTTCAAATACTGACAAAAAAAAAAAAAGAAATTCTGGGGAAGGTTAATAAATGAGTCCCCTTCTAACCTTAATACTTACGTATTATTTCAAGCCTTTCCATGTTGAAGAGGAGTCCAGAACACCTCAGCCAGAGGGAAGACACTGTTTTCCATGGCAACATCTATGTTTTGAGAGGTAATTTATTTCCTTGTGAAGTGAAAACAACTCTATAGTACTTTTGCAAAACAAAAAAGTCTATCTTCTGTCAATGTTTTATAGCTTCTGGGACTAGCATAGGGTGCAGGATGTGCAACCTCCCATCACGGTGGGGTCTGATGCAGACCAGAGCTCAACAGCATGTGGAACAAGGACTGGCACCGCTTCCCAGGAAAGTGCTGGAGCCTGGTACTGCTCAGCAAGGTGAGTTTTCTTTTCTTTACCTGGACACAAGAATCCTCCTAGCAAAACGTAATGGCATTTTAATGGAAAAGAGGTTTGGTGAAGGTATTTTGAGAGTTCTGTAAAAGCTCCTTTGAACTTCCAGAGACAGTATTATAATGACATTGCTTCCAATTTGTGTTTTTCATTCTGTATTTTTGTATTATCATCAGAGAAATTTGCTAGAAATGGGAGAAAAGTTCCTTGGACTGTGAAAGACTGAATTAATCTTCTTTCTGTTTACCTATTGACAGACCGTAACATCCGTATTCAATTGTGAAGTGTTAGAATGCTTTTGTAATTTGTTTGTAATTTAATTTTGGTTTTGTAACTCTTTTGTTTTAAATTATCCTCTGGCTCACAGAATTTGCATGTCTGCCATAGCTCTCTGTGCATGGCTAATAAGCAGCCTCCAAAGAATCAGGGGAAATTCTCTGGAAATAAAAAGAAGAAATGTACTGCAAATAACCAATTAAATGAATATTAGTTAGACAGATTATAAGGTATTTTTTACAATGGGTCTTCTTTGCATAGCTCAGTGAGGATGTCTCTAGCAGGCTCTAGTGGTTTTTGCATTTACCATGGTGCATAATTTTTCATCCTCTTTCAAACTTAATGAAAATTGAATTTTTCCATGTATGAATATACGGAAATTAGACTGAAGTAAGGATGCACAAATTAATATTTATTAAGGTTTCCGCAGCCATGAAGAAAAGCTCTGGCTACAGTCTGTTCACTGAAATGTATTTAGAGTCACTCTTTCTTGAGATAGACCATCTGCGCTGGGAGTATGACCTAATTTGAAGCTGACAGAGACTGAGCAACAATTCCGTTCACTAACATGGAGTTTGAAGCAGAGGCCTCCACGCTCTCTACTTCCCTGTTCTCTACTGCTCTTTTGCTGGATTTTGACTTTGTGAAATTGCCATCTCCGGTGTCTCCAAAACAGTATTGATTGCCTTTCTGCTGGACTTGCTGCACTCCAACAGTAGTTACTAGTCTTAGCACAGAAGGAACGTTGTAGTTTGTGCTAAGCAGGAGCTCAGATGACAGAAGCAGTATAGTTTCTTCATATTTTGCACTTATAAATATTTGCTTTATGGTATGCATTCATCAGAGGATTCACAGATATCATTTTTTTAAAAAAATGTAAAATCACATCTCAGGAAGTCTAAGATCATAGTGATTAATCCTAATGAGATATAGTTATAATTATTCATTTTAGATTTCTGGACCTAGCAACATTTAAGCTGTATTTTATTGGAAAGGCCATTACTCAGAGCATTGGAAAACACATTTTCATGATCCATTCGATACCCACGGTGAGCAGGAGAAATCTATCTCATTCTCTGTACATTTTTAGAAGATGACAATTTGGGATCATGATGTGCAGTGAAGCAAACTGGTTATATTAAACATGTAGGAAAATAACATTAAGTTGTATTTTTCAGTAACATGACAGCAAGAAATACCTTCAAAGAACCCTTCCTGGAGTTTCTGGTTTTATCAGGGTATTTGGTCTCTCTGGTTCAGTGCCTAGTAAAAATAGTCCAGCTTTAATAAAGCACAGATGTTGACATATTCACTCACCTTCATCATTGCATGGATGCATTTCATACTGAATTTCACCTAAGGAATTTTAGACTTTACAGATAATAATCAAAAACACTTCTGGCTTCCCATTGGGATCATTGCTGTTTTTTCAGATCAAAGATGCCCCATCAACATAATGACTTGAGATGGAAAGTTGTGATTTTTTTTATGTACTAATGAAAAGATTAATGTGGCTTAAGTATGGTAAGTTTAGCACCTCTGTTCCTTAACCTTGTTTAGCCCTTATGCCATTAGACCATATTTTTGCAATTCTTTCCTAAAATCCTTCTTTGTCCTTTGCTATCAGCAAGGGTAGTCATCTATAATAAAGTTAGGATTCTGTTTCAATATAATTAAATATATTTCCTTGCTGCATACATTCCAAGCATTCCTTGGAAATACTTCCTTTTTCATGTGTAGAAAGCCCGGTATGTTTAAATTTCAAACAGTACCATTAGCGCACAATCCAGTACTTTATTTCTAATGATACATCAGATCTGGAAATTCCTCAGCCAGTTCAAGACAGGCAAAGGGGCAAGTTTTCAAAGTAGCAAGCTGGAGGTACACCCACAAAATCCATATAATGGTTAGCAGATTTTTATACTTCACTTTGAAGATTTATCCCTTTCATACTGAGCATGCTCTGTAGACCATAATAGATTGTTAGCACTGATTAAAAATAAATCCCTTTCCAAAATCATACCGACTTTCGAAGGAAGAATGGTTTAGTGTGGTTACTTTAGTGGACAACTCAGTGAGGGACAGCTGAAAAGATAAAGAGAAATTATCCACTTCTGGAATCATGAGAGATTTGGATGTTTTACTCTCTTTTCTATTAATCCCTTGCAATCCCCACATACTGCATTAGAGGGAATCCCCACGAGACAATGGAATAAAGGAATAAATATGTTAACGACTTAAGTGTATAGGCATGGGAGGTAGACCAAAAGAATAAAGCTGATACTGAGACAATTTTTTGAAAACAAAAAAGTGAAAAAAAGTGTGTGTGTGTGTGACAGAAGGAATACTGATGGAAAGAGTGTCAGCTCTGGTTTACCTGTGGAGATAGTGGTGTTGAAGGAGGCCACAGCTGCAGCAATGAGGTTATCACTACCATTTATCACTGTGGCATATGAGCACTTTGCTTATTTTCATTCTTCATTGCTGTTTTTGCAGAATTATCAGGCTCTACTGATTACTTCTTGGCTCTTTACAAAACATGTCCTGTTCTGTGCAATGCTAGGTTTGTAATGCCAGAGACCACAGAGACACCAATGTGCAGGAAACCTTATCCTATAGGCATGGAAAGTTTCTTTCTCTCACGTCCATTTACCAGGGAGATTGGGAAGGATCCAGAGGGTCCACAACAGATACCTGAGCTTCCTTTAAAAAAGATGGTTCTTTTTTTCTTTCACAATTTTGCAGTTCCACAACTAGCTGAGAGCAGACCCCAGTAAAATAGAATTGAGAATGTATGATTAAGCAGAAGCTTTGTAGAGCTCAATGTCATATGGGGTTCTCATATATATAACAAGGAAGGTAGACCATGGTGCTAAATGCAAGACTGAGCTGTACCTTGACTGTGCTACCATACTTGACCAATGCAATGTCCTCAAAATAAGGAGACAGATATTCTCATTCTCATATGTTGGCTTCTATCTTGTGCTTCCTTTAATACTTCTTTTTTAGGCTGAATATAGAGTAAAACAAAATAAAGGACTTAACCTTCAAACGATTGACATTCAATGGTCTGGCATGACTCCAGTCATCCCATGATTGGAGTCCTTTGAGATAAGTCTCTAAGTGTGGGGGTTTTTTTGGTTTACTTATTGTCATACATTTTTTTTCTGCATGTCAGTGAAGTCCTGCCGCTGCTATGGCATTGCTTCAGCAGAACCAAGAACATATTTGGCTGTTATATTTTAAATAGCATACAGTATTACACCGGTTATTGACTCCAAATATGTTAAAGTAGTAACAGTAATGACAAATAGTAAAGGCTATTATCCAGTGTATTAAGTTCAAATAAACTGGAAGAGTATTAGAAAACCCTAAAGACTCCAGGATCTTAGACGATAGAGTTGAGAGAGCCCTTGTGAGGTCACCTAACTTATCTTTCCACCTAAGATCAAGCCCTTCTCAAAAGCCTGTGGGGACAGATACTCCCCAGTTCTTTTGACAGGCAGTTCCATTACTTCACTACCTTTCCATGACAGAGTCTTTACCAAGAGTCTGGACTGATTTTTCTTGCTGCAGTTTAAGCCTGCTGCTTCTTGGTTTAGTATCCTTGGAAATGGAGAATGAGCTTATCCTTCCTGTCATACCACAGCCTTTCACATAGTTGAAGTCCGTTAACATGTAGTGTTACTTTCTGCTATCGCCTTCCTGCAGTTCTCATTTCTTTATATGACTTACATTTAGACTGATTACTTTTGTTGCTTTCCCATGGACTCTGAAATTTGTCTGCATCTTCCTTTAAGTGTATTGCCTAAAGGTGGAAACGGGACCCCGGGGCTTTCCAATGCTGAGCAGAGTAGAAGGATTCCTTCCTGCACGTTGAATCAGAATCTTGTGTTTATGTTTTTTGCTGTTCCTTGTAAATGATTTCTTTCATTATTTTGACAACTGAACAAAACAAAATCTGCATCCATTTGTTTTCTCCCAAAGGAATAGGAAATTTCTAAGAAACTGTTAAAAGCTCACATGCACATAAGTTTAATAGCCATACTCTGGTCCCAGCAAAGCCTTTGGAAAATTAACCATTGTCTATAATGTGATCAAGATTTGGTCCTGAGTACATATTAATTCTTGATATAATAAATGAGTTCTGAAGTCTGTAATAAATTGAGGTACATGGCAGTTTTCAGGTCCATGGCTAACCTTTTGTCTGATTCCCCAAGAAGAAATACAAGTGGGATGTGATTATGTAGCTCACAATAGCATGCAAGTCTTGGAAGAAATGCCTTCCTTCTAGGAAAATTAGAATATGTCTGTTTGAGAGTCAGTCTTTTCTGCTATGCAAGTAAAATCCTAGCATTGGATCTATAGGCTGTCCCTTACAAAGAAGCTTAAATTTCCCTAACTGTGTAGTCCCTTACTTTGATCATGTTCCATGTGTACAAGACAATCCAACCAATCTGTCATTTGTGACTTAAACCTTGAGTGTTATAAATAAATGCTGTGCAACTGCTGGCTAAAGGACAAATCAGAACATTAAGACGATTAAGAGAAAGCAGAGCATCAGTCCAACTACAATAAAGCTAATATCATTCAGTCCACTGTAATTTAAAACAGCTGTCAGCTAGTCCTGGCTTGTGATATAACAGGCCAAATTCTTGGACACTGAGTTATTCTTAGAAATATGCATACAGGCATTGGCAAGTCACGCTGCAAATTGCCTGTTGCCAGTACCCTGTCAGTTGTGTGTGCCAACAGATATAAAAGCTATTGTTCTAGCTCATGAAAAATAACTTCAAGTTTTTAATTTCAAATTACTCAAAGACTGTGGGGATATGGGAGCCAATGCATTTTAAACTAAACCTCACACAAATGAGAAATAATTCAGTAAATGTTGTTCAATTCACCCCAAAGTTAACGGAGGTTCTGTTCACTCATTGTAATGGGCAGTATGTACCCAGCCTGGTCACCTCAAGTGAGGGATGGGAAAAAAGGGAGAAAAGGAAGCTGCATGTCCCCAGAATGAAAAAATTATCGGTGCAAAATAAGTAGGCATCATACTTTTCATAAAAGCTATAGTACATATTATTTTAAGTCTTGCCTGTTGAAATGTACACCCTCACCTATTTCATCTACCCTCTCTTTCAAAGATCCATGCAGCTACCGGCATTTCCTGTGTAATATCACTTAGGAAAGTGAAAACATAAGTGGAATTTTCAATAAAAATGTTGTTTGATACGAAGCTGATTTATTTCCACATAGACCATGCTTTCAGCTTCAAGAGCAGAACCATTGCCCTATTGAAAATTTGTATTAGGGGTTGGAATTTACTGAATATACTTTTCCTTCCTTTTGTTCATGGAAATGCGTGATTCGCAGCTTTATCCTTTCTCCTTACTTTTGTCCTTCTCTCCTGTTCCTTAACTGAATGTCCATACTTTCACAGTTTGGCGAATAGTGTAGGTAATTTGGGAAAGAAGGATGGCAGGACCGTATATCATCATAATGTTCACAGGACATGTTGATGAAGTAATGCTGTATATGGGAACATGGCAGCTTTTATTGAATTTTATGTGTAAGGTGGAATGGAAAAACTGTGGTGGCTGTTAAAATAATTTGTTATTGCATTTTGTGAGGAGTTCAGACCTCTTGCTTACGTTATGTGTGTTCCAAAATTTGTCAACCTTATACCTTCAATAAACAGAAGAACCTAACTGGATTTTTAGGTGTGCAGTAGAGGGAGTGAAGCTCAGTCCTGTCAAGGAAGTGACACCCAAGTGCGTGTATGGACTCCTGGGAAAATCTGAGGTCAAAAACTGTGGGGCTGTTGAAGCTTAGGCACCTCCCTGGTAGACAGTGACTGATCTGTGTTTTTAGGGATGCGGTTTGCATGCCTAAGTCCTCCTTTGCTGCTAGGTCTAAATCCCAATTGAGTTGTAATAGAATTTTGATGCCAAAGTAAATAAGTGGATTAAAAATTTTCCTTAGTGTATCTGAAAATGTTTTTTTTTTCACACTGTCTTGTAATTATTTCATGCTCTGATGGCTTTGGTAGTTTCTTTTCTCAGGGTTGATGAAAATCTTATCTTTAGTTTGAATCTGACTTGATCTAGGTTTCAATTGGAGCACTAGGCTTGAACAAAACAAAACTTACTTGCTTAATTCCATCTGGTCTTTTCTTCTGATGCAAATATTTTGAACAGCAGTGGTTCGGCAAAAGTCATAAGTGAGCTTGTAAGTTGTAGTACTGTCAGGCTTAGAAATGGAAACATCTTGTGGATAACTCAGAAGTCGGGTGCAAATCAATCAGTTGCTCCTGTTGTGTTCATTTATGGGGCTCCATCAAAGGCCTTTGGTTCCTTACAAATTGCAGCACAACATACGAAGGGTCAAAAAGGAGCTTATTTTTCAAACGGAGAGAATTATTTGGGACATATAGCTCATGATTGATTGAGATCTCTTTGGAGGTGGAACAAATGTTAGCAATAGTTGAATGATTTCTTTTTTATAATAGGACTGATAATTAGTAAATGGCCATTTGCACTGCTGCACTAGGGAGTCTTACTGTTTCATTAAGTGCCTGAAGTAAGTCTCACAGCATGAGGTATTGCCCCTATTTTGCAGATGGAAGAAGCTGGGGGTAGAGAAGTGCTCCCACAGGAAGCCTTTGGAGAGCCAAATAACAAGAGTCCTGATTCATGGTCTGTGCTATGGTTGCTTGATTACATTTTCCTTTTCTTCTTTCCTTGTTTGCTGGTGAATCGTGAGAGTGGGTGACCCCAATTTATACTGCACATGGTAACATTTAAATCTCATGAAGGTCTTAATCTAGTGAACCTTTTTTTTTTTCAACCTTATAATATCTTCTTCCGGAGGTTTAACTGAAAAATAAGGAACCTCTATGTAGAGTATGAGGAACCTGGTCTACTAGTTTTACATTCTGAGCTTATATAAAAGAATAACCTGGTTTTAGAACTTTTTCCATTTATTTGGTTTTTTGTCATGATTCTTCTTCCTGCCTTTGCTTTCTTGCTCTATCTTTCAGAAGGAAACCAGAATTATGGTTATGTTGTGCTCTGTCCAGGTAATGTTTTAATTGCCCAATTCCTCTCAAAATAGTTGTCATTCTGTTAATGATCACCTTTAAGGATTTGTCCGCTTTTTCTCACCTATTACTGTAGTAACAGTGAGCTGAACTCTATTTTAACTTCTAGTGTTGTGAATTCGGCGTTATTGCACTGATGACAATTACTCTGATTTTTAATTACTAGGTGAGAAAAGAATTTTCCTCAATGGGTTTCTTATAACCTGTGAGTACCTCGATAGTATCAGAGTTGATTCAGGTTGGATCTAAAATATGAAGCAATGCTCACTGCCAAGTTGGAAGTGCATGGGCACAAACACACACTGTGGATGCTCTCTGTGCACTGTGGAGACTACAGGCTACTTCACGTTCCCACTAGCAAAACCCTGTGGTTTTCTTTGGTAGAAAAGTGGGCTGTCTGTACACTATATAAAGCCTATGAACTTGTTGCAAAGAGAAAACAAATGGACGGTGTAGAACATTGCTCAATAACTTAGCTGAAGAGAGTTTTTCCTCCAAGAAGTGTTTTTCTTATGGAAATCTGTAAGCCTGATTGCAACGTAACCACAGTGTGGAGCGAGTCCATGGGAATGGTAATTACCATTCAAACAAGGTGCTATTTTGTTCTTATAGGTCTTATGGGGAATTGATAAAGGATAAATTCTCATTTGCTGGGTGTCTGAAAAGCAAAATGAGCAGACTGACTGGCTGAACCAGAGCTTAGGGGCAAAGAAGAGTGAAAAAGGAGAGGGGCCACTCTGAAATTACTGTTAGGCAGGGAATGGCCTGAAAAAAAGTGACCATCCATTTACTTTCTCATTTTGGTTGTTGAATTTATAGCCTTATGAAAAGAAGAGGGGACGCTTATCCTTACTGTGCCAAAACTCTGCTTCTGAACGCAGAAGATGGGAAAAACTCTGGGGAAAGCGATTTTTGCAACAAGACCTGTGGGCTGGGGGTGCAGTTAGTGCGGAGGAACACTTCTGTGCGTGTGGAAAGAGAGAGGGAATTCATCTCTCCTCGGAGCCCTTGCAGCTGAGGGTTCTAAGTGCGACAGGCGTGACTCAGATTAGACACCAGACAAAACTCTCCAAAGGCCAGGAGACCACGACAGGAGAGTAGGTGGCCTGGGGGTGTTGTGGAATCGTGTCTGGAGGATTTTTGAGCTGTTAGACAAGCGTCTGTCAGGAGTGACAGTGAGCGCAGCTGATTCTGCCCTGGGGCGGAGGGATGGACTAGCTGACCTCTCAAGGTCCTTTCCAGCCCACGTGGCTGTGATTGAGGGAAAGGTCCAATTACTTATGATGGGAGCGACTGAGTGAGTTGACAGCAGAGAAAACGCATGATGAATGGCATCTTACCTAGTTCCTTTACTGTTTTCTCTGCTTGCAGGCTTTTCGGTATGCTGTGATGATGCATTTGATTGTAACGCATTATTCAGCCACTCTATTTCTCTTTGCTTTACATAATTAAAGAGAAAACATTGCCTTCTTTATTTTTTTGTGGTTTTTTTTTGGTAACTTTTCTCTTTGTATGCTAAACATCTTCTGCTGTAGCTGATGTATCATTAATTTTGAAACTCCATTCCTTAAATCTGTTAGTTGGAGGCCTACAGAGATGTATAAATTTGTAGCAGCTGATCAGCAGCTCTGAAAACTTTAAAAGCTTTTCAAATCCAACTAATAACCAGTAAAATTAATTTAAAAACATTCAGTTTATTTCTCTGATGTTATTAGTAAACGAGAAAAAGGCATCCAAAAAGCAGGCTTTGCTCTAAAACTGTCCTTAAAACATCTCTGAAATGCAGTGTGCTTGAGAAAAATCTCTTTCCTAAAAGAAATATTTTTCCAGCATTTGCAAGATGTCATAAACTGTTTTACGCAGAGAGAAAAATGGAACATCTGCGCCATTCATATTTATTTTCCCAACATAACTTACCAGAAAATAAAAGAGAATGGGAGGGTTTATTTTGCAATTTCTCTGCAGCTGTTTGTGTGACTGCCCAGGGCTGCCAAAAAAGAAACTAAAAGAAACAATCAAATAACTTCTAAGATTTAAACAAAATGGAGAAAAATAATTTAGAAAGGAGAAGCCAGCATTTGTTTTCTAACTTCTTGTGTGATTTACCGGAGCGACTGCACATGCCAGCTATACTGTCTGTAGTACTGTAGCGTGGAGAGCAATTCTGAGGAAGGTCTCCAAAGAGCGGGCTAGGTGACCTTGGACCTGCAGATTCATTTCTAATGTTCCCACATGAAAGAGTACTGTCAGCTTAGCCCTCCACATGCTCCCCTAGCCCTCACACCTGTGATAACTCTATTATAAGACTGTGGCAAGGCAGTGCCCCCCCTTGAAGACTGCTCATCCCTTTTGATGTTAGCTGAAAGGAATCACTGAATTATTCAGCAATGAGATCATCAAGGCAGATCTCGTGTTGCGCTTGGCAATTATACATGCTGTCCCTGGGAAAGTCCTGCTTGCACAATGGCCTAATTCCAACCTGATGGGTCTTATGTCCACTTTCAAGCTGTCTTGCTGAGGCCCCAAAGGAGCAAATCTCTTACTATTAGCTCTATAGCAAAGTGTGGCCTCCGGTAGCTCAGTCTGGAGCTGGACCATAGACTTTTGTATGGTGGAAGAGGCTCTGACTTCTTGCTGGGCATGGGCAAGTGAGAAGCTGGCTGGCGTGAATCCCACCCACAACCCTTAGCTAGCTGGAAACAAAGTGGTCCCAAGCACGAGCTCTTTGTCTGGTAGCTAGACGGTGCTCTCACATACAGTAAGGCCAAGAACACACATTGAATGACTTTAGTTGCCAAAGAGCAGAGGTTGGAGCTGTATGACAAACTGGGCCTGAGTGGGCACGTCTCTAACACATCTGTAGCTTTGCACATATTTTCTTTCAAGGTAAGGGTAACTGCAGTATTTGCGTGGAGTAAGGAGCGGCTATAAGCTCTGCTTCTAAACCTTACCAAATTAATCTTGCCATCACTTCAGGAGCTGATTTTACATCCAATAGCACGATGAATTTCTTGAAGTCTAAAATAGGTAGCTTCTGTAGAATGTATAAAGCCTAAAGAATAAATGACCATGCCTTGAGAAGCAAAGGAACCTCCTCAGAGGCAAACCAGGAAGGATATGGAGAGGTGGGCTGTGTAAAAAGTCCATTTTTAAAAAATGAAGGTGGTAAGAAGTGGCAGCAAAAGAAACTTGCTTAGCCCAAGCTAGTGAAGGTTTTCAGGAAACAGGGAAAGAATGAGGTGACAAGACTAGAAACTGAGAAGCCAAAGTGAGAGTGAGAAACTGGTTCTGCTGTGACTGAAGAAAAGAGCTGAGGTGACATCAGTGATTAAAAAAATGTAATAGGCAGGAGGGGAGAAAGTGAGGTAACAGGAGTTATTTTAAATTACTCAGAAATGGCAGGAATTAGTGGAAATGTGGAGACCAGATGCAGCTGTACTGCAAAGTAACGCTCATAAAAATGACTTCTTGGTGCATTAAGGCACCATTCAGTATGCTAGCTGGCAAGGACATCATGGATTCAGGCCTCTCCCCCAGGTAGGTCTCTGCCTGAACTGGCCTGGTTAGCTGTATTTTATTAGAAAATACTGTGTTTCTAAGGCTGACATCCTGAGGGTGAGACTTTATATACCGAGCTTCATACAGCCCTTCTCCAGGGGCATAAGGGAGGCTTAAAGTGGAAAGTAAAATTAAGACTTAGGATTCTGTTTTGTTGATTCCAGTAAAGAATGTCTGTTAAAAATGAGATTTGTGAGAAATTTCTAGGGCCTTGTTTGTTTTTAGGTATAGTGTTAGTTCAGGGACAGGCGGTGGGGTACACACGCCAGCAGGCAGGGAGCATATGCCTGAGGCACCATCGCTGCCTGCATCAGCTGCTCCCAGTGCAGGGATACCCAGAAAGGAGACAGCAGAGTCCATGGGGTGTCCAAGTTTCCTCTATCTGGAGGTAGAAGAGGGCTGGGAAGGAGAGGAGAAGTACTTGTTTTCTGTGCCAGTGTCACGCTGACCATTGTAAGAGAGTTGGAGCACACCAGGAGAGGTGGCAATTGCGCCATCAGGAATAGGTCTGCTACTGTGATTCTTCCTCTCCAAGCAAAGAGCAAATGCAGGCGGCAGAGGCTGCTGTGGCTCCAAGCCACTGCTCTGTCTCTCCTTCAGTGCTGCAGTCCTGAGGGCTTCGGGCAAAGCCATGCTGTAGCCCCAGCTGTGCCATTTTGTTTGCTCTTTGTTCTCACGAGGTCTTCAAACAGGTTAAGAATCACATCAGATGATGTCCTCTGCAGGTCTGCTGGTGCTTTGCCTGTTTGCATGGTAACCTGCATGTTTGAACGAAAAGTCTTAAAGGAAACAGGCAGTTTTATAAAAGCTCAAATAATAGGTCCCAGACATTTATGAGTGATTAAGAGACTTTGTGCTGTATTGTAAGGACAGGAATAGCATGCGGCATTTTACAGTACAAGGCAAAACCAAGGTCCCAGACTTGTAGCCAGTGTTACAATACTCATGTGTCCCTGTGGGCTCATGACGAGGTCCACTGGCTCCAGCCTGGGCTCTGAGTGGGTGCTGCATACCTGCTTCTTGGGCACTCCATGGCCGGGGTGCAAATACACCCAGCCCTAAGTATGGCCTCTGCCTGGCTGCCTGTCCGGCCATGCCAGAGGACATAGGGGAACATTCATGCCAGAGGACATTCAAAGAAGACAGGCTGACAGGGCAGGCAGCTTCCTGCGTTAGCAGCCTGCGGCTCTGCTGGTGAGGAAGCCTTTGGGGTAAGAGGGGGCACACGGAGTGAGGTACATCATCCCCGTGCCAGATGCAATTTGCCTGTGCTGCCACGAAGCCTGGGATCGGCCCTGAGCCTGTAGATCAGGGTTTAGACCCGCTGCATCTGGCTGCAGCCAAACTGCGGGCACAGCAGCTGTATTTCTCACACCAGGGCAAAATTTGGCTTCATTTCCCTGCCCAAAGAAGAAGACTGAAAGGAATACCAAGCTGGAGCCGATGTAAATGAAGATGAACCCACAAGCTATGTCAACTGAAGCCCTGGGACTGACAGCATAGGAAGCGTCTGATGGGAGTGGGAAGATCAGCAATGGGAAGAATAAATAGTCCTAATCACACAGAGGCTGGGTGAGGTCTGCAAACCACACCCACCCATCGAAGCAATATTAGCACTTTATTCCATCTTTTGCAGAAAAGGGTAATTTGCAACTATGTTTTTTGAACCCAAATCCCATTGAGGCTGGTCAGCAGAGGCCTGAGGGGGTATGCGCTCTAGGGGCAGGGGAGCTGGTGAGGCAGTACCAAGCCAGGCCAGCCCCGTTCCTCAGCCTTACTCATCTTAAAATTCCATTAAATTTCTCTGAGGGCATCTTGAAATGAAACCCAGCAAGAGGCTTTAATGTCGTCATCATCATCACGCCAGCAAGTTGTTTAGTTTTCAGAAATGATTGCTGTGAGGAAGAGAGAGATTAGGTCCTGGCACTCAGCCCTCCCTTCACTCTGACACAAAAATGTTGTTATCAGTGCTTTTAAGCAGGCTAATTGATCACTTGTTAACAGTGGCCCTGACCATCAAGGTCTGGGAGGGGCAAACTTGTTAAAATGATGGCTGCTGTTTGATTTTTAAAATTTTGGGTAGATAAAGCCAATTTGCCCCTGACACGGGTCTTAACATGGCATTGTTTTGAGAAGCGCTGCGGGATTATTGTTGACCTCCAGGGGTTGGACCGTAGTGGTTTTTCCATGTCATCTGACAGGGACAGGCCTCATTAACACACAGGCCAGGCAGCTTCTACCAGGACGTTAAATTAATGATGATACGGAGGCAAGAGTGCTATCTGCAAAAGGCACGCTGTCATTTCCTCTGGCTTGCAGCGTTTCCTTCGCCATCTACTTCACAATTTTGTTTAGCTCGCAACAGCAGAAACAGCCTAGCATGGAGTGTGGCCTGCAAGCATGCAAAAAAGGTAACAGGATCTGCAGAGGATTTTTTTCACAGTTAGGTTTGCATCCTTGTGCTGTCTCTTAATGAAATTTAAGGAAGATTGACGGTTGAGGGACTGCAATAAACTGTGCTGTTTTCTCTTGCTCCTATCCCCTTGCCACTTCTAATTATCTGAATTGTCAAGTCTGGGATCCCTCAGACTGACAGAGGTGACGCTTGGAGGGGAGAGGCTTAACAACTTGCTTACATTCAGCTCTCCAGGCATAATCAAAGGTTGGGTTTGCTGTATCTTTTACATGTGATTGTTTGACCCAAAACAGTGGTCATTTAAGTTGAAAGCAGTGGCTTGAAAACAAATAGAAAATAAGAGCTGTAAACTGACCTAAATTCCTCCTCTTGACTTCTGGGTCATCCCACCAGCCTCCAGGTGCTATGGGCTGTTTACATTAGACTTAAAGAAATCAAGGCGAGAGCTTGCAGGTCCCTACCTTTGCATCTCCACCAGCATTTGACACAGTCTGTAACCTCTGTTCCCCAGAACAGAGAAAGGCTAGCCAGCTTAAACCATTGTGCCTGTGTGAAGAAGTGGCTGAAAACCACTAAAAGTTTGGCAGGATTATACTTAGGTGAATCTTCTGGTAGTAGAGGCCAAGTAGCCCTTCCCCTGCAGTAGCTGCTGTCAGCTCTATATAGAGTTTGATTTTCATGCTTGAAGAAGGACAGGGATGAATATGTGAAGACCTGGCCTGTGGTTTCAGAAACTGGTGAGAGGTACACAATTTGGGGTCAGCAGCCCTCCTTCTTAGCTGCTGCTGGCTATACAGGTGTGATGCAACAGAAATGGCTCCCCCCCTCCCAGCACCGTGGAGACCAAATCAAGGAGGAAAGTAATTCACACAATAATTCACTCTCCTTAAAGAGAGGACAAAGGGCTCACCTGTGGAGCAGGAGGGGAAGGTAAAGGCAAAGTTGCCATACAGGTACGGGGAGAGAAGGGAGGGTGTGACTGGTGTTGAGGACTGGGGTGTGCACTAGGATATGGAGAGGAGGAAGGTGAAGGTGAGATGGAGACAGGAGCTGGAGCTGGAGCCGGAGCCAGGAGGGAAGACAGATAAGGAGCAGAGTAAAGAATAAACCAGTCTTAGGTGAATCAGAAGCAGAAAAGTCAGCATCTGTGGGCCTTGTTCTCCACTGCAAGTTTGTTGACCAGAAGAGAAGAGCCTCTGCAGCTCCCTCCTGCTTGGTGGCAAAGGGCAGCGTAATTAGTCTGACCACTCACTCCCCTGTTGATGACTCACTTAAAGGTCAGAGTGATTCCACCTCAAAATGTAATAGGGCTGAGAGGTTATCTGAACCATCCCTTTTTTGCTCTGGATGGAATTCATTGGTATGCGTGCTTTTTCAGATAGCGGTTTTAAAAGCTCAGTTAAATGCACACCAAAAATGCATTAGAGAAATGTCACGTTTGCCAAGCTGTTCTCTTGCAAACTAGGAAATACCAATATCACCAAGCTGCAGCCTGAGTGCAGATCTTGGGGAAGCATTCTGATGCCAGTCTGCACCTACAAGGTTATTAGGGGTATTGAGGTGGGTTTTTTTTGTGTCATTAAAAAATTCCTGATTGTAAATCCAAGGCCAGAGCCAGAAACACAAGCCATATCCCAAAATACAAATGCTTTAAAGCTAGTTCCATTTACGTGGTACGGAAGGGCACGCAAACGATATTACCCAACAGAATAAATAAGTGCACTTCTATCTGCCAGGCTGATCATGTGTATCATGTCTCTTATATCGGTACATAAACAGTCCTGCATGGCAACATGGGCTCCTTTTTCAATAGGGGATTTCCCACCAGGGCTCTGCAAGAATGCGTGTCCTCGTAATGCTCTTTCTGGACCAGGACTGGCAAGAACAGTTGCTAGCAAGCTTGGACAGTTTTGTTAAGGGCAGATATTTATGCATCTCCCCTTTTAAAGAAAAATGTTACAGCAACATGTGGAAAAAAAAAAAGTTGCAATTATCTGTCAAACTTGGGCACACGCTATAAGCTACAGCAATGAACTAAGAACCAGATTATATTCCCCCACCATGTCCCAGTTCGATCTGTTCTATGTGCCTGGTCCCAATAAAAACCGTGTGCCTCTGTCAGATATAATAACAGCCTCTGCCTTCTGAGCTTGCTGGGTAATCATTATTGTAGCAGCGAGATTGAACCTCTTGCAAACCCACAGCAAAGCTTTGCAGTATCCCCTTTTTTCTGTCTCTCTGAAAGGTTAACTCCAGATTGCCAAATTGTGGAGGGAGCAGAGGGGGAAGTGCTGTGGCCCTTCTGTGATCTTGAAATGGCCTGTCATGGGCTAAAGTACAATTTTAGGGCACATCATCCCGGAAGAGGTGAGCTTTAGCCAGTGGTAACGCACTCAAAAATAAAGGCTGACTGAGCAAATCTGTCCCTAAGTGTCAAACATCTGTGAAATGTCAGGCCCTAAAAAAACTAACCAAATCAAGAGAGTTTAATAAGATAAGCATGCTGGTAAAGACAGATCCATGATGAAAACTTTCATTGAAACTGCAGGTTGTTTCAAGATGTAATAACTGTCTGTCTCCTTGCTGCTTGATGACTGGTTATCAATTGTCATCATCTTAAACACGTATATTAAATGGACCAAAGATAGAGAGAGATGCATCCAGCTCCAGTGACAAGGCGACATCCCATTCATTAACGTGCCATTGAGAAATTCAGATGGTAACTACAGTACTTGCTTTGGTGAATTTATGTTCATTATAGCCCATTAAGTGATTTCTGTGTCTGACTGGGCTGCATGACAAGTCCTGGATATTTGAACTCTTTTGAGAAGCTCGTAAATCAGTGAGTGCTCTGTTGTTCTTGCCCCGACTCAACTCTTACCATGCTCCCCCAGGCCCATCATAATACCTTTTGAAAGAGGGGTTCTTCCTTCCAAAGTGGTGTACTTAACCTTTTGGTTAGCTGTCCAAACACTTTAGCCTCATGGTGCTTTTACATTTTGGGAAGGGTTATTTATAGCTCACCAAACAGGGCAAATCTTTCTCTGTCTGAAAAGCTAATATTTGTATTTATTTATTTTCTTTAAGGAAACATGCTCACAATCAGCTGAATGACGGATGAACAGCAAAGCACCTTCTCTACACGTGCATAAAAGCCAAGCTCAGATCTGATAGTGCAGCTTCTTTGCTCCAGACAGACAGTTCAATCTAACTGTACTATGGTTAACATAGTCCAGACATCAGAGTGAGTAGCAGTAGATGGAAAATGAAAAGATCTGTATGTGCTAAAGGTGAGGGTTGGGGTTCAAGTGAGGAGACCCTGTTCTGCATCCTGGCACAAACTTCTTATGGGGCAATAGTGAAGTCACTTCACCTCACACACGCACAACCCTTCTCCATCCACCTCCCTCTTGCTTGAGCTTTCCTGAGCTTCGTCTCCTGCTTAGCACAAGTGGCTCCTGTACCTCTTGAGCAAATAAAGCTGTTGCCCTTCATCCTTCTGATAACAGATGATGAGTTTGTAGATAGAGAGGAGGATGTGGCTGGAGGCAGAGGGAGGTGCTGATGCTGCAACCTCCTTCTAGACCACTGTTTGACTACTGCAGCCACCCAAGGAGTTGTCTCAGTGTGGCAGAGGAAGGAACACATTTTGTTCACTTTTGTATGTCCCTCATTTTACAGAGATGAAACTATGCTTCCTACCCTACCCGAGGGTACCGCGAGGGGGATATTTGCAGGTAACTTCATAGAATCATAGAATCATAGAATTGCTGAGGTTGGAAGGGACCTTTAACATCATCGAGTCCAACCTTTAACCTACCCTGACAAAAGCCACTTCTAAACCATGTCCCTAAGTGCCCCATCTACCCTTTTTTTAAACACCTCCAGGGATGGTGAATCCACCACCTCCCTGGGCAGCCTATTCCAATGTTTAATAACCCTTTCAGTGAAAAAATGTTTCCTAATATCCAATCTAAACCTCCCCTGACGTAACTTGAACCTGTTTCCTCTCGTCCTATCACTTGTCACCAGGGAGAAGAGGTCAGCCCCCATCTCTCTACAACCTCCTTTCAGGTAGTTGTAGAGGGTGATAAGGTCTCCCCTCAGCCTCCTCTTCTCCAAGCTAAACAACCCCAGCTCCCTCAGTCGTTCTTCATAAGTTTTGTCCTCCAGAGCCCTCACCAGCTTTGTAGCCCTTCTCTGGACACGCTCCAACACCTCAATGTCCCTCTTGTAGCGAGGGGCCCAAAACTGAACGCAGTACTCGAGGTGGGGCCTCACCAGTGCCGAGTACAGGGGGATGATCACTTCCCTACTCCGGCTCACCGCACTATTCCTGATACAGGCTAGGATGCTGTTGGCCTTCTTGGCCACCTGGGCACACTGCTGGCTCATATTCAGCTGGCTGTCAACCAACGTCCCCAGGTCCTTTTCTGCCGGGCTGCTTTTGAGCCACTCTGCCCCAATCCTGTAGCGCTGCATGGGGTTGTTGTGACCCAACACAAGCTTCACACAAGCTTCCTTCTAACTAACCTCTAATCATGGATTTCCTGGCAGAGAACAGTCTTCTGTTACCCTGAGGATAATTATGCAGCCAGTTGGGCTACTTGGAGGGGAGGTTGGAAAGCTCTGCAGTCCTTGCTACAGTCTGCTTCTCAGGGATAGCCTAAACAGGGATGTTGCAGTGATTAAAACATGAAAGAATAGTTATAACTGAGACACTGATGTAAGCAGACAACACTTCTTAAGCAGTGGCAGAGTGGCAAAAGGTTAGTTAATGGATCAGAGATTTAGGAGAATTCACACTAGGGTTAGGAAGGTGTTACAATTAAAAATGAGGAATAGTGTAGTGATGCAGCTGGCAGGTGAAAGTAGTCCTGGTACAGTGATCAGGACAGATCTATCAGAAGATCGGTCATGGTTCAGAGTAAAGAACTCTGCTGTAAGAGTGAGGATGTAATGTGAAATCTAGAGCAAGAATGGAGATAGAAGAAATCATCTGTGTGAAGAGATCTCCTCTCATCCAAAAAGTCCCTTCTGAGTCTGAGAGACTTTGCTGGACAAAAAGATTGTCTTACTAGTGAAAACTTGGTTAAAATGTTGAAGAACACTAATAGATCAAGGGAAATTTAAATTGGCTCAAGAATAGCGTCCACAAAGAAGAAAGGAGGCAGGAAGTATTTAAAACTAATTCCAGCAGAACATCTCATGCAAACTTAGAGGTAAAATGGATGCTTCATCCTTATGGGAGATCCAGGTGGATCTTTCATGATTGAAGGGTCCAATTTTGATCCACTTTCTAGTGTTTCCTAAGGCATCTTTAACCTCTGAATTTGTGCAATTTATGGCAATGGAAGTGAGCCTTGCAATTGGTGTGTTGAACAATTCTAACACCCTCTCAGTCAAGGCCTTGTCCTCAGCTGCTGCAGCTTTGCTGGCCAGGGGGCTACTCTAGAGGTGGGCTAGCTGGAGGAGTGGCCCACGGAGTTCAATAAGTTTTACAGTGGAGGTCAGATGACAGGTTTTCAGTACATTGTTTAAAACCTCCATTTGACTGAAAAGTCTTTGTTGTCAGAACAGCTAAATGGAAAAATAAGGAGTGAGAACAATAACTTTTGTTTGCCTCTCATGAAGTGACACTTGAAGAACATTAATGAGGGCTTTTGGAGGGACAACCCCCCCACGCTTGCTTCAGCTTCAGGTGAGGTAATGACTGCAATTGCTCAGGTGAAAAACAATTAGGCAGCAGAGCAAAATTTTCCCTGACTTACTTATGAGTCCTTAGTAAGGATAATTCTCTCTTCCCAATTTTTGATGCCTTAGGCAGACTTGCACTGCTGTCGTCCACCTGGGCATGGCTGTATGCCTTCTCCAGCAGAACAGCTTACACACACCAGCCTGTCCTCCAATCCCGCAAGGTTCTCAGCGATCTGCTAAGAGTACTTGTGCTTACACCTACCAGTGCACAGTCGGGCTTACAAAGCTGCAAAAACAAGCGTCCTCCCCCTCCCAGGACAGTGCCTGAACTCAGTGACATTTGTGGAGGGCAAATAATTCGATGGAGCCCAGCTGAGTCACTGCAGACTTCTCAGATTGTCACTGAGATCAGCATCTCCTTCTCAGCTGATAATCTGTTGTTCTTTGCTTTACTTGTCATCTTAAGTTATCTGTGTGCACAACTGATGAGAGCACTCAAAGAGCCTGTTTTGCAAACTGATAGTGTATCTCAGAGGAAGCATTTGCAAAATGTCAGTATCCCAGTAGAGATCCTGGGATAAACAGTTCCAGCAAAAAAAATATATCTCCCCGCCTTGACATCAAGCAATGGATATATGGCAGGCCTGGGTTTTGCCCATTAGCTTCCTTAAGTGCCATGCAAGATTTCAAGTTGAATTCTAAGTTTTGTTCTCATAGTGCTTCAGCCAGTGAGTTGTAATTTGAGGGTCTTGCAGAGGTGGAAAGGAAAATTCTGCCACTAACACAAAGCAGACAGACAGACAGGCAGTGGCCCTGTGCATTTCCTGGGTAAAACAGAAGGGGCCAGTCTATGGCTCATTCAAACCTGGCAGAGCTAACTTGTCTTATTCACAGGTAAGAAACAGTCCTAAATCGAGTATCCTTATGTAAAAAAGCCACTCCACCTCATTTAGCTGTCAAAAGCTTTTACAGTCATCCTTGAGTGTGAACCACAAGAGCCGGTTGGTGTCTATCAGTTGGTTAGCCAAAGGAAACAGGGTGCATTTTAGAGATTCCATTGTCCCTTCATTCCCATGTTTATTTGTCTTCCTCTGCAGAGCCCTGAAAGTGATGGATAGTTTGTTGACTTCTGAACCTGAAGATAACTTCTTAAGTTGTGTCTCATGTTAGAGGAAAAGCATGTAAAGGGGAGCAGAAAATATTTCAAAGATTTTGTGCAGCGGAGGATGGCAGCAAGCCATTAATTATGTGCAAAGGAATAATAGCAGATAGATAGGCTTTTTATTTTAATTTTTTTGCAAGTTGAGCTATTGCTGTGAAATGAATAGCTGCTGCAGAATGATTGCAACCCACATAACCAACTAGGATTTTACAGTCTTTGTACAAAGATATTTAAAAAGATTAACACAGCTTTGGTAGAATACATTAGTATGCTGGGATAACAAGGCTCTTTGGAAAGCTTTGGAAACTTTTTCCCAGCCCCCTGTCAAATTACCTCCAAATTCTTATTTATTATTACTTAGAGAGCATATTAAGTGCACACTGTGCATTGTAACAAAGCCATGGCCCCTGCCCTGAAGATTTTACAAGTCTGAGGTCTTGATCTAATACCTATTTAAATCTGTGGGAGTCTTTGCCTTGACTACAGTGTGGGTTGGATCAGATCCTTGTACAGCATTTCATGAGACTTAGCAACAGTTCTTGTTACACTCTAGCACACCCAGCTAGCTCAGGGTGAATTCATGGCTGAGCAGTTCCCTGCAACAGCCCCGCTAAACGCAATGGGGACGTTCACTCCTTGAGTGTGTGAGTGGTTAATAACCTGGGCAAAAGCAGCCCTGGTGGGTGGGAGAACAGAGGATGGAAGGGCGGAGGTAACCGTGCTGGTTTGCTACTGTTTTTTTAGCAGCAGGAGCAGCACACAAGCATGACACACGAGGCTAAAACTCCTTACCCATGCTCTGTGCCTGAGCGTGAGTCGTGCAGCCAGCCCCTGTGTGGGAATCTCTGCGGATGCGATCCCCTCCACATTCTGCCCCAGCCGCCTTCCAAGCGAAAGCTGAGAGCACGTACTCTTCGTCCCAAATTATTGAACTCCTTTGACTCACTCCAGTTTACCGGGGTGGGGGTAATTTACAGCCCCTTTTCTGCTATCACAGCACCAGCCCTGCAAGTATTCAGCCTGTCGCTGACGCTTGTGTGTGCTTGTTTGGAAAGGCTGCTTGTGCATAATTTTGCTTCAGTGCAAATGCTTTAGGCCTCAGTGCAGTGAAGTAATTAAGTATATGCTTGACTTTAAGTCCATGAATGATCTCTGAATCTGCGTCTTTGTACTCAGAACAAAACGCCTTAAATAAAGGAATAGCTTGAATGCCAGCAGCCCAGCTGTTTTTGAACAACCCTCCAATAACAAAGCCGAGAGCATTTGCATTGGTAGAAACAAAAGTTGGATAAGGAGGCTGATTCACTGTCTGGCTTCTGGAGACATTTTATAAATAGCTGCGAGAAAAACACAGGAGGGTTTTTTTTATTATTATTATTAGTTGATAAAACATGTTGACAGAGTCCTTTTCAGGATTGTAACTTGGGGGCAGCATGTCTTTTTGGACAGCAGACACATGGCAAACGGTTTATTTGCTGAAGAAAGCCAGATGCTTTGTGTCCTTGGCAGGCGATTTGTAAGATTAAGGAAAATCAAGCTAGTGACTAGAGTGTGGTAAATAAGTAAAATAAATAAATAAAACAGTCACGCTGCCCGCAAGAAACTCTTCTGTCCTTTTTGGCACGACAGCTGGTTTTCAGCTACTTTTCTCCACAGTGTGCAGCTGACAAGGAAGAGCAGGCCACCTGAGGGGAGAAGTGCTTCTTGGTTGTCAGCCACTGCCTTCCCAGCACAGTGCTGCTGCATGAACAAGCTCGGATGCCTCTGTGGACTCTCAGAGTCCAAGGAAGTCCCAGGTCCCAGGGAAGATTTATGGGCACCGACCGGGCTGATCAGTTGAGAGGGTGAAAGATGCACGTGAAAGAGAAGACAAGGACCAGGAACATACATGTTAAGCATCCTCCATCAAGCAGTTGCCCAGCCTGGCTTTGAAGCTGTTATGCGGCAAGCAGACCACCTCTGGCAAACCTCCGATGGATAATAACTGGAGATCAAGGGCTGGAAAACAGGAAATACAGTATGTCTCCTACATGTAGGGCTTGATCCATAGCTGGCACAGATCAGCATCATGCCATTGGAAGAAGAGACTTTGTATAGACTGAGACCAGCTGAACACCAGAATTGCCAATAAAATAAAGTAGTTCTATGAATAAACAGAATATTAGTGGCGGAAAAAACAGAGATGATAAAGTTTGTGTTGTTTATCCTTTATACAGCTGGCCTTTTCTTAATTTTTCTACAGCAGATGTTTGGGCCAGCACAGCTTAGAAATTAAGATATTATACTGCTTTCAAGCAGTATCAGAGAGGGGGCAGGAGTGCTGTAAAATATTGCCTGGGCCATTAGGGTTTATGAACCAATGAGCTAGGGAAACCATGCAGTAGATTTTTGAATGCCTGTCTGAAGCATATGCTCTTACCCTTACCATGCCTCCAAGTATAACGTTAACCTTTTCTTTGATCAGGCTTCCTCCTCAAGTGAAATACTGACACTACTTCAAATACCATTAGGATAATTCCTCTGTCACCCATCCCTATGGAAAGAGGAATGTGGTGAGAGGGTTCCCTGCCTTGCTATTCTCTCCTATACAGGCTCTATAGGTGACACAGTATCTGAACATCTTCCAATAATGCACTGCCATGGCAGTATCTGTTCCTTACTGTAATTCTATTTCCTTCACTCCCTTAAGAGATGTATGGGTGCAATGAAGGTGTCATGGGAAGTGAGAGGACTCAAGGTAAAAGGCAAACTGTCCATTACCATGGGGCCTACACTCATTCATACTAGGCTTCTTTCCGTCTTGTGCTAGTGCAAGGGAGCGGCAAGAAGTGAATTACCTTAGTGTCATCACACAAGGGTAAACCAGAAATGGATTTTTTAGTTGGTTTTGTGATTTGAATAACATGAAGGAACTCTGAAGGTTGTAAAAGTTTTTGATTTAAACAAAGAATTCCCCTCCCTGACGAGCCGGCTAAAGCCAGCTGGGACAAAAGAGAGAGAGAAACATGTCTACAATGAGTTACTTGGTGAGCAGCAGAGTTGCTCACTGCTGCCTAAATCACCTTACAGGAAAGGAATTTGGAAAAAAAAGGTAAGGGGCAATACCAATGTGATTTGAGCCTCTTTCTCAGGAAGCTCAGACTCCCTTCTCCTCCCCAAATAAAGGATCTGATCTGACAACCCTCCTGTGTGTGAGTGGAGACCTCCCTGTACCTTTTCTGGTCCGGGAGGGTCAAAATTTGACCTCTTGCGACCAAGGACAACAGCAGATGGGTAAAGGGAATGAACACTGTGAATGAGTGGGAGATAGATGATGGTGGCTGAAGACCTTGGAAAAGCAGAAAGGCCTTGATTTTTTTGAAAGGTCTGTTTTTAGTGACTGTAATATTCTATTAATATTCAGGGGAGATATAATTAGGACATTGATTCTATTTTGAGATTGTTTTTGTCTGAGTATTGGTTTGGACTGCAAACCAGCACTTTGGCAGCTCGTGCTTTTGTGCATTATTGGCTGGACTTAATGGGATTAGAGTTAGCGTTGACTGGACATGCTCACCCTGCCAGCTCCCACTGGCCACTTGGTGGGGTTTTGGTGAGGCTGACACCATTTTGTCTGAGGCTCAAGAGCTTTCCATTGCTGGAACCTAAGGGTAGGGATTATGTAGCATCAGACAAAAGAATACAAATAGTCAGATGTTGGGATTTTGAAGTGTGTTTAATGTGACACTTTAAAAAATGCGCCTGCTGTTTCGTCATTTTGACTGAATTGCCCAAGCCTAATCTGCTGTGGGCAGTGTTTTCTTTAAACTGTCTCCCTATAAAACCATCCTGCATAATCATGTACCAGATTATTTATTCCTGAGGACAGCTTGCATCACACATGAAAGAATTTAATAATGACACTTGGATGGAGTACTGTTATTTATGGAGGAAAAGGTCATGTTCTGTGCCTGCATCAGCGGTGGGTGGCTGCAGCCCAGGGTAGCACAGCATTGGATGGCCATGCTGCCAGTAGATAGGGGAGCGTGCCTGACAGCCAGCCGTGCTGCTTTTGTCATTACTGCAGAGCTGGGGCATCGTGCTCCTCATTTCAGGCTATGTTATTTATATCGCTCTGTAAATAACACTGCTGCCTTTTCCTTCTGATAAATAATGAAGAAACTGGTGCAAGCTAACATGAATGGGGGAGCGAGTGGGAGTATCGCACTGCTGATACGTACTGGTATCCTCATGTCTTCTGTTATGCGAGGGAGAAATTGGTGGCTGGTTTTTGTTTTTATTTCTGGAAAGTGATCATTTTTAATCCCCAGTCTTTCTCCTTTCCCATCCAGCTCCCATATTGCCTGCCAAGTTTTGCTTTCAGACGTTCCGGGAACGCCCTTACGGCAGCAGGAAAACTGCAGGGCTGCCAGCCGTGCCGTGCCTCATGCCCAGCTGCGAGCTCTTCTCCCCCTACCGAACTCCGCTGGGTGCTCCCTGGCTCTACAAAGCAAAACAGTGTCTTTACTTCTCCCCCTCTCTCTGCATCTCTTTGTACCTAATATTTTCTCATTTGGGGAAATGTAACTAACACTGTGATTTCATTTCCTTGTGCCATGGGCCTTTAAATTGAACTTTAGCCTTTTTGTTTGACTGTTCCATGCATGTAAATTTATGGCATAGTATACGTTACACAAATAACTTGGTAGAGACACACCATCTCTTTCTTCATGGTTATTTATTTTAATTATTTTTTTTTTAAGGAAATGAGCAAACAAATTAAAGGAGATATTACGCAGATTCATCTTTAGGAAAAGTTCAAGTAGGAAGAAGAAGAAAACAGAGCTTAGTCTTAAGAAAAGAAAAGAGAAAATGTGCGCCCTTCTAGAAGTGCTATATATGTCTGTTGTGTTGTGCTGTGGAAAGAACAGCAGGCCTTTTGGAAAAAAAAAAAGAGTAATGTGGAGTTCTGTGTTGACTGGACATTGCCAAGCCCAGATTAAATGTGGTAAATGGAGAAGGCTAGGGGATTTCTGTTTCGTTCCCTATACTTACTGCTGGCACTGCCAGTCGTGCTGGTGGAGCATTGCCACCGGCAGTAAGGAGTCTGCTGGTCACAGTCTGTTTTTGCTTGCAATCCCCTTTTCTTTGAGTTTTGGAATTGACTCTGACGACTCCGTTGGCTCTTCAGTGCTAACAGCAGCAAAAATTAATATCATATAGTTGCTGGAGTAAGCATATTAGGTACTGAATACTCACAAGAAGTAGATTTTTACAAAAAAATTGTAAAAATATTTACAAAAATTTTGCTCTTCTAAGTGGAAATGAACTTCTAGGGGGTGAATTGATCCTCTCAGTTATCATCTGTGGGGATAAATAAACCCATACTAGGTCTTCAGCTCTGAACTGGTTTATGTATTTTTGTGTGTGTGTGGTCTAAACTCCCGTGCAATTTAGTCATAGCCTAGCCCTGATTTTCCCATTGTTTTACATTTAAGTCATGCTCAGAGCTTTCCAGTCTTCTTGCTTTTCCTCAGCAATGTTTATAACTTACCACCTAAAAATGATAAAAGTTTTAGTCAGTTTTCATCTCTCTCTCACTGCTAGGCGACCTGATGGAGTACAGTCTTGCCATCACCTTATAAATCAGCTGTTCCAGAGGGGAAGAGGGACTGTGCAGCTAATTACTCTGAAAAACTTGAAATGATCTATGCCTGAAACAGCTGGGAAGACTGATAATATGTAGTAGAAAGTTCTATGTAAGAGGAGCAGTGAAAGGTTAGATGTATCCTTCCTCTGCTTCTCAAACACTTGCAGATGCTTGTCAGTATGAAAATGACATCTTGGAGTTGTCATGCATGTGGCCACTCACCACTGACAAGCCCTCGGGAGTGTGACAGCCCTTCAGAAATCCTAGGCAGAGGAGGGGTTCCCCTTTGGTTCCCTCTGTTACAGCTTTTTAAATTAACCAGCCCTCCTCTGGCCCAAGCCCCATGTGCGAGTGGTGGGGCAGGGGTCTGTGTCTGCCTGGCACGCCATCCCCGTGCCCAGCTCCATGTGCTGCCCCACCGCTTTGCTTTGAACTTCAATCCTGCTTTCTCTTTATTTTCTTAGTGATTGAGTTAAGGGCGAGGATTTAAGCTAGTTGGTTTAAATTCAAGCCATATGAGACAGAAGTGATTTTCTTGGACAGGAAAAATAATCTTGGGGAGTTTATAGGACTTACAATTTCTCTGTATTTTCATGGAGTATGAACACAATTTGTCTCTCTACTTCTCAATCTCAATGTCTTATTGGATCTTATTGGATTAGCTTGTTGTTCTTGGAATTTCCATGTACTGGCAGGGGCTCAGCAAGCCCTTTTTCACATTTGGTTAGCCTGGAGATTGCAGCCTTTCTTCTACAACATGAAATTGCTTGCACGGATGATCCCGGCTCATCATTTTCTCCTCATTGTATTCAATACACTTCCACTTCTCGCCATCCATAGTTCAGTCCTCCTTGGACCTGAGCTGACCTAAGCAGAAACCCTGGACAAACCAAGCATGACCAGCCAGAGGAAGGTGCTATTAATGCCCCTGCTGTTTGCTTACAAGCAGCAGTTCCACAAAGAACTGGACGTTTTGGCAAGCGAGGAACTTGCCAAAATCAAGAATGGTGTGGTAGCATATCACTTTGGTTTTTTTATGAATAATTAAATACCCAGGAGAAGCCTCTGAAAAACCTTTCTGCTTTCCAAGTGTCACAGGGGAGCTGTATCTGATCACCTTCCTAGAAAATGCCATACCTTTATATTGCTATACCTTGAGTGAAACACTAGCCCAATGCCGTGCGGCTGCAGTGCAGTCCTTCCACCACGCCTGCACAGCAGAGCGTCTGTAATTCTTTGCACAGAAGTCAGACCCTTCTAAGACCCAGACATTCATATTCCCATCAAAACCTGAACAGTGGGTTTTTTCCATCAACAGTTTCAGGCTATCAGCCTCAGCCGTGAATGAAAAATTCATCAGGAGAAGGCTAAAGAAGTCACACCTGTCAGCCTGACACACTGTTTATCTCAAAGATTTTACTTCAGAAAGTATAAACAGTAGAATATTTATTTTCCTTCCTGACATCTATGAGACCATTCAGCAATTTGAGTGTGCTCACGCACAGCTTTCACGAGCCAACCTTAATTGCACAGCAATGTGCCATAAAAACAAAGATTAGGCATTATTATCTAGGAACCAATTTTACATTTTTCTCCTCTGACTTGAACTGTTTAAAATATAGGGCACTATCTCATTTTGGCTGTACATAAATATCTCAGTTGTCAAATTGCCCTTACTCAACCAGCCAACTTTTCTTGGTGGTTGAAAATCATAGTGTTTAATTGTGTCAACTGAGGTGAAAAATGTTATTGGTTCACCACCTGGCTGCACCATATAGTTAAAAAGAAGTTAAGAAAGACAGAATGTGGAATTTAAGGGACTGCAAAAATATTTTACCCATTAACAAATGAGTATGATGCAAGGACAGAGGGGAGAAAATAAACAGATTATGTGTTTCTTTATCCAGGTGCATTCTTGCTTTCTCCTTACTAGCTGGCTTTGAATCTTCCAAACAGGGTGTAATTAAGTAGGGTGTGATAGGGGCCCAAGGCATCAGTATGAAGCTTCTGACAGATTTCTGTAAGCTTTCGATTAGTCTGTGTCTGCAGAGTCTTGAAATTATTCAATAGTCACTGTCACCCACATGAGCAGAATTAACAAGTAAAAAGCACAATGGACAAACACAAAATGCAGTTTTTCTGGGCTCAGTATTTGCTGTAATTCTGGTGAGCTCATCTGTCTTACAACAGAGAGGGAAGCTGTTCAGTGTAGAACTTTATAGCAAACTGCTTGGGTGCAGGAAAAAAAAATCACCTATTAAGTTTTAGCGCCCACTGAATGCTCTATGTGCTGGACAAAATTTTGGCAAGCAGTGTCAGCCGTCTGCTCCTAGGAGTAGGTTCCAAGGAGGTGGTTTATGGTTTACGGTTTATGGTTTATGGTGTCTGAAATCCCTTTTGTGCAACTCTTTATCAGTGAAGAGTGCAATCTTGGCGTTAGCTCTCAGATAGGAATCTCCCAGAGAGAAAGCTGGGGGGACCAGACAAAAGGGGAACACATTGTCCTGTATCAGCTATCATTTCCAGAAAGCAGATTACCTTCTGTGTCATGCACATATAATGCTAAGGTGTTTTTATCAGGAGAAATGTTAATGAGGATGTTTTCAATAGCTGAGATACCTGGAATCTCTCTCCTTTGTCCCATATAGTTGCAACCAGAGGTGCAGGATCTAGCACATTTAAGGTGAAAAGGGGTAATTAGATCCATTAGCCTCATTTCCTGCATAGTGTAGGCTATGATGTTTCACTCAGTGACCCACACTCTGAACCAAAAGACTTCCCTTGAACAAAAGCATTTTCATGTTCAGGCAAAAAGCCTCTTTTATGCGGCAAGCAAATGGCAGCATAGACTGAGATAAGTATGACTTGCATTACTGTGGATATGGCTGGATGAAGTGCACACTCACCTTCTTCACAGTCTCTGCTGGTAAGGTGGGAACGCTGCTGGGTCCTTGGGAAATTTTCAAGAAGGCAGTTATCTGGGGCTAGGTAAGGAAAGAGAGCTGTGATATGCAGTTCTTTGGCCAAAGAAGGTGATTTAAGGAGCAAGCATTGATTCCTGGCTTCCGTCAAAAATTTGCAGTGAGGCTCTGCTGGGAAGCTGGGAAGAGGATGACACCAGGCACAAGAGAAATGCTTACGGCAAGGCTGCTTGGATGCACAGAGCTCACTGTTCCAAGCTACGTAGCCTCTGGTCTGCTTACAGACACTCTTTTAGTTGGGGCCGGTGGAGAACCAGGATATGGAGAGTATGAATTGTCATGAGGGTGGCAGTCTCTTTCTCCTGACCTTTATTATTCCTTAGGATCCACTCGGACCCTCTCTGTTTTGCCCAAGAGCTGTAGGCACTGCTGTGACGGCATTCTGAGAGTGCTGGCCATACTTTGTCCATCCAGGGTCCCAGTGGGCACCAGTCTGTGCTCTTGTGCTCACAGCTGCCCCCTCCTACGTGCCCAAGAAGCTTGTCTGTGGGAGGGGGCTGCCATGGTGGTCTGGCCAGCCAGAAGGGCTGGCCCTGGCTTGAGCATGCCAGCAGACAGCTTAGTGATGTGCAGGGGCAGAGTTATTGTCCCAGCTCTCTTCTTTTACAAAAGAAAGACACTTTACTTTCTATTCCCCTGACATCTCATTGGTAATTTCTTCTTCACTTCCTGCCTGAAGTTGTCTAATGCTGCTGTGCCAGCCCAGTGGAACAGAAATCTTGTTTCCGAGTCCTAAGGCTAGGTTTGCTGTGAAATGAAAAGACATGGTCCAGCTTTAGTTTTAGCATATTGTGCTAGTAACAATTCACTGAGCTCTGGCATTCTGCTTGGTCAAAGGGCATTTCCTCCCCTCCCTCCTCCCTCCTTCCCTCTCTCCTTACTAGCCTCTTATGAAATTAATAAAAATAGAGTGTTTGTTGACTGGGTGGAGAAATTGCATTCAGATCACATAACGTCTGAGGCCTGGCAAGTCTTTGTGAATCTGTTCTGGTCTTTGCTAAATGGAGCAGGGTGCCCTCCAGTCTAGTAGCAAATGTCTTAGGGGAGTGGAAAAAAGGCATAAAAAAAAAAGCTTGTATTGCAATTAATTAAAGAAACAGGTCAGTATGATTTGCAGCCCCTTGACCCTTCTCATTTATTTATTTATTTATTTTGGATAAGGGAGATTGTGGTCCTTGTCATGGTGGAAAAATAAAGTCTGTGGCTGGAACCACATTACATAGTACTCACCAAAACTGGCACTTCTACAGGTCTTCTATAATGTGATAAATATGTCTGGGCCAGGAACTTTGTAGGGTCTTGTAAGTATGCACATATCACCCAGCTCCCTTCTCAAAGGGAGATTAATGTATCTGAACACAGATGGGCTCCCAGGCCAAAAGATAGGAGCTATAACGGCTCCAAATATGCATCTCTTTCAGCCAATATGACAACTTGCAATCTTCTAGACTCCCGTTAAGAGATCTCGATCTGTTCGACATGTCGACATGTCTCGCCCAGGGCTTTGTCCGCTAAATTTGTTGTGGAGGCAGTTCTGTACTGCTGCGCTGGATCCAGTTTCTCTAAGACTGGTCTGTCAAAGCACGCTCCTGCAGAGGCCTGACAGGTTATGTCTAAGTGAATGCCTTGTTTGCTGCTTCTACCAAATTACACCGTTTTCCTTGGGCCGCTATCAAAGACTGCAGCAGTGCATGCCTTCCTGTTTTTTATTTGTATGTGTACGTGTGTGGCTCTTCTAAACACCGATAGGAATTTCCTTTCCTGAGTCTAGACATCGGCTGCTCGCTACTTCTGTAGCCTGCTAACAGACTGTCTGCTGCCCTGGGCCCTTTGATTTTTCCCATGAGAGCGGCAAATTCGCACTGGGCTGATAGAGGAGGCCTTGTACGGTACTCTGGGCGTGCAGTCTGGTTTGTGCTCGTGGTGTTTTAACTGCACTAACGATCCCTACGAGCAAAACCTGGCACCTAATGGGGTGCCTCTGCCTCCCTCTGCAGTGTCTGTCCTTGCCACCCTGGAGTTGCCAGAGCACCTCTGCTTTGGGAGGAAAGAGAGGTGGCATGATCCCAACCCAAACTGGTGTGCCCACCAAATGCTTGGCCAGATCCACACCCTGGAAAACCGCATCGGCCAGGAAGCCACCTAGGAGCAGGCAAGCTGAGGTGATGCTCTGCCTGAGCTGATATAGCTGTCCCCTTCCCATTGAATGGGGTCCCCTCAGTGGCACCCTGTGGCTTCCTGCACCGATTTTGCCATCGGCATTGGCACACCACTCCAGGGCTGTGCTTAGTGTAGCATGGTCCCGAATAAGGCTTTTGGGATGCTTCCCAGGTTTTCAGACTAGCAGGGCGTGGGCTGCTTCAGATGAACGTCACAGATTTCAGTGGTCTTTCAGAGCATATTAAGCCTGTCAGTACTTTCCTGGGACTTGCTGAGAGATGGAGCCCGGGTACACTCAGTAGTCAGTTTTCACAGCTTTTCTCAGTGGCTACTGTAATATGAATTTACCGGGAGGACGGGTAGGAGAGAAATCTTCCTAGGGGAATGACTGCCAGAAGGCTAAAAAAGCCAGTAAGATTTGTCTCATCCAGGGTGAGTAGCCAGCTGCTGCACAGCAGAGATTGTAAAGTGGAGAAAAGATCGGTAAGACGATTGAAAGCAAACTCCCACTACACAAATGATTAATTTCCCCCCTGCTTTTCAGCCTGTGACTGTCCATCTGCATGAGTGTCTGTCTGACTGCATGTCATTCCTCCTTCCCTCAGAAACTTTTGAAGTGGTTGGCTAATTTCAGACAAACTAGCTGAGGGATAAAGACCTCAGCATTGCTAAAGGTCCTGGGAGCTTCTGGAAAGTAGGCATCTGGCTTGGAGCAAGAGACTCCTCCAGGCTGGAGGAGAGGCTGCAGGACGAGCCGAATCCCTACGGGGTTTCTTGAGATTACTGTGGGTCCACAGGCAGGCAGGATGGCAGAAATCCAGAATTTAGTGCCCCCACTTTTCACTGACATGCTGATTTGTGCACTCACAGTAGCCTGCTACAAATTCAGGCTATGCCACGCTGCAGGACAAAAGAAAAGTAGATGTCTAGGTGTAAATACAGTCACTGCTGAACTCTTTAAGTAAGTGCTATAGCTTTCGCACAGCCATTCCGGTGCCTCCCCTGTGAAACATGCCTGTGATAGTCACATCCCATTGGTGTGGGAGCCTGTGGAGCCAGTTAAGATGGGCTTCTTGAGAAGTCTGTCTTTGGACTCCATCTTGCAGCTGGAGCCTCCCAAGCATGTCAGGAAGTTGACAAAAATAAGAAATTCATTACCGTAACTTTGTTTTGTAGCAGGGAAAATACAAAGTTTCCAGGTGATGTGGCATTTCCTGAGGAAATAAATAGCTGAAGGCATACCCAGAGTGACATAACCAGTGCTGTTCAGGAAGCCTGGCGGTGCAAAAAACATGCTTTTTAAGAGGAAGAATGAGAGATCAGGCACTGACCCAATAAACACTGGTGTTTATGAACACACAGTTATTATATTAACAAAGTATAATAAATAGTATATAATAATAAACAATATCATACTGTGATGGCTATTATTAATATATCGTGTATTAATAGAATATACAATGTGTTGTATATTATATATTATATTAAATAATAAATAAAAGTATATAGATACATTAATCTATTAATAAAGGCTGGGTGAGGAAGTAGCGTGTCCTGGGAAGTGGTGACGAAATGCCATCACGTGGGTGGGAGAGCAGCAGTGGCATGAGGTGGCAGTGGGGCCAAGGCAGGAAGCCAAGGCTGAGCTGTGTCCGGGAAGAAGCACTTCTCAGGAGCAGACGTGTCCCACCCTGCCCAGTTCTGCTGCTTCTCATGCTGGTCTCTGCCCTCAAACCAAATGCTGAGAACCTGCAGAGATGTCAGAGAGGAATTACCAGAGTGGGTTTGGTGTTAAATCCACTCCTGACAGCTAGAGACAAGAGAAGCTCCAGGTGGTGGGTTTATCTGCGTAGGAGATGGAGAGGCCGCCTGGGTCTCAGCCTGAAGCCTTTGCATGGGTTGAAGGATAGGATACCAAAGAGCACTCATCATGCTTTAAGCACAGCAGGACACAAGGCTTGGAAGGTGAAAAATCAGAAAAATCCATGTTGAAAATGAAACTCAAATGTTTTAACCATGAAGGCAACATATGTCTGGAATGGCTAACCAAGGATGTGGTAAATTCTCCAGAACTTGGAGACAAGATCAAGATACCCTGGATCTCCCACAAGGTACAAGGCTTGATTCAGAGATCAGAGGGTGAAACACTGTGGTGCGAGTTGTGCAAGAGGCCAGACCAGATGATCAGTCTGGTCCGGTCTGGCCTTCAGAAATATGAATCAATGTTGTAGCAAGGATCTAGGAGAATTACCAGGAGACAAGAAACGGAATAATTAAATAACCGCAGTATTTCCAAGGGCTCGCATCAAAGAGTGGGCCATTTTTTTAAGCAGCAGCAGAGACTGGGGGGAAGATTGTTGGGGAGGAAGGAGCTTGCTTTGTTTTCATATTTGGAAACTTGCCTACTGGATGACTTCTACCCAAGAGATAAAGTTGGTCTTCATGCTGGAGGTTCATGAGCTCATTCATGGACAACATTTATTGGAAAATTGCTGGAGTTCCAAGGTGGGCTTATCCTAAAGAATTACTGGCTTCCAAAATGCGTTCATCAGTCTTCAGGGGTGAAGTAAAGCATGGTCTTGCATAGAACAGATTTGCACAAATGGCTTATTAACAAAATCAGGACTAGGGCCAAACAGATGTCAGTATGACTGATTAGCTCAAAATAAACACAGTTGTGAGATAAGAAATAGCTGTGTTTGTGCTTCATCTTCTTGTGGTTGCGTACTCAATAGATGATGGGAAATGACATGTTAGGTATGAGGTAAAATGACTCATCCACTGCTGCAACTCGTAGAAGGCAAAGCAGAAGAATTCAGGAATTTTCAGTCCATGGGTATAAAATAAGCAATGGCCCTGATCCAGGAAACTCTGCCACGGAGATGAATCCCCTCAAGGTGTGCAGCCTCTCTTTCTTAGGATTGTGCAGGTGTAGGGTTTTATTTTGGCAGCTGAAACTCCCTAAGCACCAACATTACTGTCATTTGTATTATGCCACATGCATTGAAGTTCTGATAGCCAAAAATATTAGAAAAGAAGTAACATTTGTTTTCTCATGAGACCTTAGATATTGATTGGTCTGACCAAATGAGGACCTCAAACACTTTTAATGGTTTCTCAGTGAGAGGAGAGGCCTATGTTACCTTGCTTGGTCCATGTCACCAGCACATGAAATCTTAGGAGATGTGCAGACCAAATCTAGTGCTAGAGGTCATAGAACTGCATTAAACATGAACCGGCCATATCCATCAATGTACGTTGAAAACTGTTGATTGAGTTCATTTACTGCACTGCAAGTCAGACAAAAAGCGTGGAGATGAAAATGGCAGCAAGAGTTATGTTTTGGCACTCCTTTTTGTACAAAAAGTAATTGCTTGCTCAAACATGGTAGAAATTTCCCATTTTTAAAATGTTCTTAGTGAAAAACTGGGTTTCGCATTACAAGGTACACTCTGTATTGTTAAGGGAATAGATCCATGAAACCGATTTCTAGTCATTCAAACAGTTGCATTCCTGTCACCATTTCCTAAGTGAAATATTTGGATTTTTCAATTTAATTTCCAGTGCTAATTTTTCACTTTGATAATTTAAGAAATTAGCTATCCAGACCATTGTTGAACAAACCATTGTAGTCAACCTAATGAAGTCATTCCTCTCCTCAACCATTTCCTTGTGAAAGTGAAGCAGCTGAGGAGAAGGAAGACCTGTTTCAGATCAATTGGAAATGAAAATATTCTTGATGAATGCTTCTTATGATTTTTCTTTCCAGTAGGCAAACAAACCAATACAGCAAAAGCTCTACACGTAGGCTTCCTTGAAAACCTGATGCTGTTTGGTGTGGATTGCACTCTAAATGATTTAGCCTTTCAAAACCCTGCCTGGATCACTTTGGATCTTATTTTATTCATTTTCACACTGAATACGACTTTATTTGCAATCCAGAAACATTCTGAGAACAACATTCTCAAAATAGGTAAGGTTGCTCACTTTGATTGCAACCCTGATCTAACTCTTGTGTCTAGTGGTGTCAATCCTCTTGTCGTCCAGGTAAAGACATGTGCAGTCGCAATTCCTCCTCCTGTCCTACTTTGGTCACTTCCCATATACCTTGCCCCTGTCTCTGCCCTGAATCAGCTACTGGCTGATATCCAAAATCAAGGGAAAAGTTTTGTGTACTTTTTGTATCTCTGGCCTGTTCTCTGCCCCTTTAGAATCGTACGGCCTCTGCTTTCCCTCTCCGCTTTTAGTCAATAGCAAGTGTTAAGATAAAAGTTCATTAATTAGCATACTCCCACTTACAGTTCTCCCGGGGACCTCTAGACATTTTCATGTCATATGGATATTACAGAGAGGCAGTTAAATCTAATCTAGGTTCCCAGAAATGCTTGGGCTTATTTTTACATGTTTACACTTTTTTCAAAAATAGTCTTCCCTAAGAGTCTGATCTTTGAGTTGGGGAAGATCTGCTTTCTTAGCAAGAATGTAAGCAGTCGTGAGGGGATGGGAAGCAGGATTTAGTATGATTAGGTTGAAATTCATCTCATCCCCTCTTTAGATACCAAACTGAAGTGTTTAATTTAAGAGATTTGTTGCTCCAAAATCCTATCTAATCAAGTGGGATGAACACAGCACATTCAACAGATAGTTTAGTTCTTAGCTGGACCTAACACTGTCATTTTAAAAGGGAAAAGTGACTTGTAATACACATCCTCAGTCAGGTCTCCAGCGGATGCAGATGAGTAGTATCTCCCTGAAAGTCAGTGGAACTATATCAGCTTATTTCAAGTCAGGTTCCCTCCTTCCAAACTTCCCTGTGGATAAGGTTGGTACTTCTCATTTTTACCCTCCTCAGTCAGAACATTTGTTCTCCATCGATGCAATTTTCTCTGTAATGAATGGTACTCCACGCTGGCCAAATTCCAGACTATCCCTGAACCTGACAAAAGTTTACGGTGACTGCTCTCCTTCATGTGCCAAGACCAGATTTCATCCGCCTGCTGGAAAGGGCTGAGGTGAACAGCAACTTGTGGGCAGCAGAGTCTTGTTTTGCCCATGAAGATGGAGGGTCCTTTGGGTGCAGTCAGGGCTGTGACTCAGCCTTGAGGTTCTTCTTCACAGGGTGCTGTCAGAGAGGAAGTAGAAGTCCCTATGTGCAGGGCAGAAAAAAATGGAGTGCCTCTGAAAGGAATTTGTCACAACTTTTCAACCAGCAGCAGTAATGGGTTTTGGTCAGGGACTGTCTTGATAGTTCTGTGAGTGAAGGCCAATTTTCCTTTCAAGGCAGTGTATATTTAGTTATTTAATCAAGCTAAATTATTCCTTCTCTCCTCACCCACAGTTAGATCATGGCACAAAATTAAGCACAGCCTTTCATTCCACCTCCTCTTGCCTCTCTGTTTGACCTAGACTTTGGGGAGCCATTAAGTTGTCTGAGATATTGATTTAATAAGGGTAGGAGAATTAAAAAGGACAAAGAGACACCTGACTAATTGGCATTTCCAAGAGATCTTTGTAATCAGCCAATGGGGATTTTATAAGGTATGAAGTATTTGCTTTCACATAAATTTCTTCCACATTCTTTCTCTCATGTTTGCTTGGTAAACCTTCTGGAATAAAGATCACATCTGCCTCTCTGTAAGCTTTATACTTGGGAGGTAATTGAGTTGGCTCTTTGTTATGAGAGCATGTACTCATTTAATTGCACATATGTGTCTGTGAACACACTATCCCTGCTTCTCTCCTAAATTTGATTTGGAATGAATCCCACGAAGGGCTGTTTTCCAGCGTTAATGGATAAAAGGTCTTTACCAAGGGGAAAAGTATTCGAACACTAAATTTAATAAAGTTTAGTTTAAAAGTTATTTCTTTGCAGGAACTCTCTTTGAAAATACACGGTTCTGAGAGTAATTCCTTTCTCCCCACAGTGATTTAATAGCAAGTATCTTCTATTGGTTTTGTGATTTGTAACCAATCAGTTTTTATTTTGGAAATACAGCATAACAACATGACAATTTAACGGCATGGCAGTAACACATTTACACTGTTGTAAGAGTTACTTGTTACATCCTGCCCTGCCATGCTGAGCAGTAATGCAAAACTTTGAGAAGATAAGATCCTTACAGGGAGATGAAAATAAACACCGTGGTAGTCTTTATTCCATTTCTGGGCTGAAGGTGCTGACCTTAAGGTAGTGATGCAAGCAAGTGTTCATCTTCAACATGTTGCTCTCAGGAATAGCAGAGCAAAGTGCTAGAAGGGAGGTGATATGAGGGCCTGGAGATCTGTCCCTTAGGCTGAGAAGTCGCATTACTCAAGGCACATTAGGCAGTATAGATTAGGTAAACTATGCTTTGTAATGCTGTGTGTCAGTTTGATAATGACTGTCCTGTGGGCTTTTTATCATTTTCCATTAATTTGAATTTTATTGTATGCCAAGGCTCAGCAACTTATTGTTATGAGCTGACAACCTGGTATTTTTATTCCATTTCTACTTAGCATTTGTTTAACACTGACTCAGATAAAACTGCGAGAACTGAGGTCTGCTTGAAAGAGGACATCAAGATTATGGTCAGCTGAATAATGCATATTTTTGCCAAAGGATGTCACTCAAGTTACAGCTCCCTCTGAGCTTAGGAGAGAAGGGACAGGAGCAGAAGAGACTGTCTTTTAGTGTGGCTGATGGGTCTGTCCGTGGTGTGCTTTCATACACAACAGCAACTAAATCATGTTACTTTGTGCCAAGTGATGCTTCTGTGGCGTAGAGAGACAAAAAGTCCTCTTTTGTTCACTGATTCTTTGGTCATCCTCTGGCTGTTAAAAAAGGCACTGTTCCCTTTTCTGTTTCTTCTGGAGAATTTGGAGATGTTTAGGTCTTGGGGTTTGGGTCTATCCCAGTAGCAAGGCTATAAAAACAACATATGTTTTCAAATATCAGAATTTTCCAACCAAACTGCTCAGCCTGGATTCACAGGGCGTTTGCAACAGAACACTTGATGCTCAGCTGGGTGGTTAGGAACAAGTAGGAGATATCAAAACAAGGTGCTCAGCTGAGTGCTGTAACCACGGTTTCATAGGGCATAACAAGGAACCAAAATCTGGTTCCATGGAACAAAGAGACATTTATAAAATACTCTCAGTAAAATTATGGCTCTGATTTCAAAATTTATTCAAGCTGTAGTTGTCTGAATTCCCAGATTATACTTGGGCGCCAGTTTATTCTTTATACTGCTGCAAATACTCACATACTGGCAGACAGGGTGTTATACAACCAACCATTTGTGGTGTCATTAAATCAAAGACCGGTTTCTTCAAGAGCATCAGATTTCCATGTCTTCTATGTCTTGAGTCACCAATAAGCTGGCTGCTAATTGGAATTAATTGATTAAAGAATTGGAAACTGATATTTTCTGAAGAGGATGAGGAGCATCTTTTCTTGCAGTCTGCTCTAAGCAAAGCTATGGTTATAACAAGACTTAGGCCAGAAAGAAAAAAAAATTTTTTCAAAATTTGGTGGGCATGTGTCTCTTTCAAGGTGTTAGGATTTATGGCAAAGTTCAGAGCTAGGCTAGATTCATGTCTTCCTTGAATCCTGGCTTAAATCCGAGTTCTATATCCATGCTCATAAAATGGCTACTGCTTAGGTATGTGTAAGAAAGCAATGGCACAGAAGATTTCTTTTTCAAGGTTTATCCAGGTGGAGTCTATCAAGATTTTGCTTCATAAGTTTCAACTTTGACAGAGAACTGGAGTTCCTGCAATATTTCAGTACCTCTGAAGTGTCTGCTATATATGAAAGTGTTTTATTTTTTTTTTTCTCAGAAATAAACTGAAAACTATCTTTTTTAATCAAAGAGGATACCCTGAAGTCTTCAGGTGCTCTGAGTTGTACAACAAAACAGATTTTTTTTGCTGAAGTATTTGCTATGAGCACATTTCTGTTCTCATTTGCTGGTAATTTTTTTATATGCATTAAAAAAAAAGCAATATTGGCCAGCTGACCTATACATGGGCCTGGCACAATGTTGGCCTTATGTCAGAAGGGAAACCAATTTGGGAACCAGTGCCCTGCCCAGAAAGAGAAGAAAATAGGACTGTGTTTTTTGACTCTGTCTGGGCAGCCCTGGGACGGCATAACCTCAGGAGAGCTCCAGAACTCGTCTCAAGGCTACGGGGACTGGGCCTTTTTCTCCTGGACTAATTTTCATAAGCTCTTAGTACTCACCTTGTGTCAAGTGGCCACGATTCTGCTTCATCAAAGGAGGGATTCAAAGAACAGGGTTTGTTCTTCCCATCTACAGAGACTGCAGAGGCATAGCAAATGCTAAAACAAACCCAACTAATGCTGTCAGCTTAATTACAGAGAATATCAGACTTGCAGGTTCCTGACACTCAACAGTTTTCATCCAGAGACTTTTGAAACCAGGCCAGATGCTTAGCAAGTGCAAATCCACATTGCATCACTGACTTCGACAGGGCAATGCCAATTTACACCAGGAAAGAGTCTCAGTCTTGTTCAGTGCTATCAGTACCAACATGGAAATACAGCGTGGAATGACAATTCAGAACAACAAGGTGTAATGGAGGGTCCGCTTATCTGCTAGTCAGTGCATACCTTGTAATTTATGCAGTGCGAAGCCCAGTAACAGCGCTGGGGAGCCAAGTACTTCCTGATAACCGCACCTCCTGGAATTGTGCAGCGCTGCGGCTAATAAATCTTAGTGATGGCACACGGCTAAGCCGGGAAAAAATTAAATCAGCCACTCGGGCAGCTGAGCAGCCGCCCCAGCTGTGCTGATTCACCCAGAATGATGCACTCCAAGGGGTTTTCACCGCCTAAACAGATGTTCCTCTAGCAGAGGATGCTTTCCATTTTTATATTGTTCATGCTGGATTTGTGTGTTGCAGATCAGATCTTCAGCTGCTGTAACCAGACCTGTCTAGTCAAAGGCTGTCAGGGCAAGACTGATGCTCTTGGATCCCGTCTCCCACTTCCGTCTGTGGCACAGGCCCCCTTCCTGCTGCTGGCTACCCCAGCTGTGTGGTGGCCCCGAGCTGGAGGGAAGCCACCAGTGATGTGCTGCACGTGGCACTATGTCTCCAGACAGGCTTTGCTGGAAGGCGTGTTTCCCAGGCGGCGGGAACATTTCCCCAGCTGCTGGTCCCCATCGCTGTGGAGGGTGGGATCACACGGCTGCGTCCAGCTGGCCTGGGTGCTCTGCAAGGCAGCGTGACACTGAGGGGTGGGACATGGAGAAATCCCACTTTTGCATCACATCCATATAGATATTGGTGTCTAAGCATGTGCTTGGTTTATTATTTGGGCTCTGCAACATCCAAACTGGTCATGCCCAGGCAGTCTTTTATCTCGCTTAGATTGAAAAAAAAGATATAGCTATTTTTCCTTTTTTTTTTTTTTTTTGGATTTTTGAGCAACTGGGGGAGCACGACTTGGTGGCATGCTGAAGCGGAAGAGAGTGATAAGGGAGGGCAACAAAAATACTGGCCAGGTAACTTTGCTCTGGCATGTTAAACTTTTCATAATCTTCAATTTTTCACATTGTCACATCTCATGAGAATGATCTTGTATTTCAAAGTTTCACACAGCGGTCTGAAATTTGCCCTTCACAGGTGCTAAGTTGGGTCGTTGCTGAGAGGTGGAGGGAGCAGCGGAGGATCATGTAGTTCAATTATTAAGGCAACTGTGTGACTGTACAATGGCAAGTGTGTGGAAGTGCTAATCCCTGTGTGAGACTATGGCAGTGCAATACAATAAATAGCCATAAAAAAGACACAGTAGCAATTCCAGATTTCTGTCAGTTTAGGAGCATTGCCTTCTTAGTCAATGGTATAGCAGTCTTTTCTTGCCTTGGATTGTGTTGCTTCTTGGATGTTGTGGAGCTCTAGTCCATTAGACTAAGGGCCTGCTTTACAGCCCGAGGTCCACCTCGCCCCTGGGCAGAGCTTGTGGACAAATGCAACCTTGGGTTAGCAGAAACACCCAAGTGCCAGGCAAAAATTCTGAACAGAATGTAGATGTGCTGTTCTTAAATTTATCAAAATATACTGGAAGGTGTTTATATGTGTGAAACCAAATGGAAATCTGTGTGCGTAAACTTGGAAGTGAGCTGAAAGGCAAGCTGAGGACTTACCCCTGTGTTTCAGTGTCATGTGAAGAAGGATATGCTATCTATAACATATACAAGAAAGGCAGAAGTCTAGATAGAAGCGAAGCTATTAATAGTCAGTGTTTAGTAGTGGCTATCATACAGTATGATAGGAGATACTATGATTTTCCCTAATCTAGATATGGAGGCTAGGAGGGCTTAAGAAAGGAATAAGTGGTACTCTTGGCTACTACAGCACAGTGATTGCTGGAAGATGCTGACTTAGCTGTTGCCACTAAATACAAGCTGTTAGAGTGTCCTGTCCAACTGCCAGTCAAGGACTGCTGTACTGGCATGGCATCTGTTGAGAGGTCAGGGCTTTGACTAATGAGATCGAGGGGTTATGTTACTTTAAGAAGTGGATTAGACCATTGACACTTTTGCATCTGCTTTAACTGTTAGCCCACAGGGAGGGGAATCATGGGGGAAACTTCTTGCATACGATATCAGTGGACCATCTCTTTACCCCTCTGCTTCATTAGATAGCTTTTGGGTGTTTTGATTTCAATGAATCCCAAACTCAAAGTAAGACTTGACCACAACTGCAGGATTTTAATCTGCTCTGTATTGGAAGCCAAGAACAGCCATTAATCACTCGAGATTTGCTGATGTGTTTGTGAACTAAGCACTACTGAACCAGAACAGAATTCCTGCGAAACCCCACGCCCAGGTAAGTTTTCTCTTGTTGCTTGTTTTGTGGAAGTTAATTTGCACCAACATCCATTTTAAGTAAGTTCTTGCTGCTCAGCCCTTAAGTGAGTAGCCATCTCCTACAGAAAATGGGACCTCCTCCTAACTGTGTGTTGATAGCAGTCATAGAAGGGCAACACTTGATAGTACCTGCATGACTTACGAAATGAATGATGAATAACGGTATCTTTGAGTTCCCTTGAATCTCATCTGCCTTACTGATGCGACTGTTGGCCTTATTTTAATGTTCAGGAGGAATATTAATCTTTATAAAATACAGCTTTTTCCTGTGCTAGTTCTTGTAGCCTCCTTTGGTTTAAAGAAAAGCATAAAACTTCTGCTAGTTGGAAGAGAAAGCCAAATCAGTATAGTTCACTCAAGTGAATATTTTGGAGCCCCAAAGTCTCCAGGTTATTACAAGAAGACAAGGGATGTCCTTCTGCAGCGTTTAGCAGGAACTCTTATTTAGATTACAATAATAGAGCTAAAGCTCCGTAGAAGTTACTTTCAGCAGTGGATATTTAACAAGGTTCTCTTTACATAATTATATACCCAAACTGTCCAGTACTGGCAGATGCTGATACTTAGGAAATTATGTAGTAAAGCCAGTGACCATCTTCCATTAGAAAGAGAAAAAAAAGAGACAATTGTAGCCACACATTCAGAGATTTTTAAACGCAGGACAGGTTACAGTCACCCTCTAGTCTGACCTACTGTATGACATATCTACAAACTTCATTGCAGCTTTCATGATTTTTTCTGTCCATAATAATGGTCAGCTTTTTAACCTTTCCTTAAAAACCACGAGACACGGAATTCAGTTCAATTTTTATGCCCTTCACAGTTCAAAGAAAATGTATGCCCCAAACTTGACGTTTGTTCAGCTTTGGCTTCTACCTAGTGGATTTCATTGTGTCTTTTACAGTAGATATGACACCTATAGTTAAAATTCTCTTTCTCATAGTTATAGTAGTTACTCTACCATACGGATATCTGCAAACTGTGATCATATTACCTCTTAAACTTCTCAGGGATAAATCAGATTAAGCTTCTTTTGTCTCAGTCTGATTTCCAGACCACAGGTCACTCTTGTGACAGCTCCTTTCTGAACCCTTTGCGAATGTTGAATACACTTTGTAAAGTTTGGGTGCCAGAACTGCATGTGGTATTTTAGCAATATTCTCACTAGAGCTGTACACTCACTCTTTCAAACTCCCCTGCTTATTTATCTAAGGATCAGAATGGCGGGTCATGTTCAGCTGATTACCTAATGTGACCACGAAGATTTTTTGAAGTAAATTGTATCTGAATTGCTGGTTCAGAGTTTAAAGGGTGACATAAAGCCTTTGTTGCAAGACATATAACTCACATTTTGTTCTGAAAAGGCAAGTCATACAAATGAGAAGGAGTTAATTCTTATAACAGACTCTTCCCCACATCACTTCTATCAATCTGTATCCCTTTTGTATTGTCTCAAACTTCTACCACAGTGGTTTTGTTTTTGTCTACACTGTTGGTATAGATGTCATTGACAGGAGCATCTGGCACCAAGAATAGAGCCCTCCTAAACTCCAGATGGAACACCTCCCTGAATGATAGTGATTCTGCTAAAATTACTTTTAGAAATACATTCATTAGACAGCTTTTAAGCCATTTAGCACTGATGGATTGTTATGTGGGAGCGAGTTAACCACCTTAAAAGATCTAAATATTTTTCTTTTTTGCAGCTACTTCTGTCAGCCAAGCTGGCAATCCTCACCAGGACTGTAATCAAGTCCTGCAGGTTTACAAATGTTATTATTAATGACTGCTGTTTAACATCATTTCTAATTGCCAGTGGAATAGTGAGTATCAAGTTAGGCTCTGAATATATCATTCTGCTTCTTTCTGAATCTGAATCTGAAACATTTGTCAAGTACTTCTCCATTTCCCACATTATGATTGATAATTTTGCTATTCTTTGCTAGTATTGGATCCATCCCATACAATCCAAGACCAACTTTTCTGCCTGGAAATGATGCTTCTCTGGAGCTTGTTGAGAGAATTTATCTGTTTCAACTATAGTATCAGCAAAAAGCCTTCCTAGATTGGTAGAGGAATTGTGGGAAAGAAGAAAATGAGTCCTAGTGTGGAGATGCCTGATGTCAGTTTCTCAGCTTCCTCAAATTCTGGTGGGAGACAGTCTGTGTGAGGGCCTGCATGATGGGGCTGAGGGGAACAGGCATGCTTGTACACCCGTTCGCATGATGATTCTAGCACACCAGCTGGATGTGTGCCCTCCGACTGGTTTCCTTTCAGAGCAAGGCCCCCAGAAGAGGCAGCTCCCCCAGAACTGTCTGAGTGCTTCAGCCTTCCTCCCACTCCTGCTTCACATGCAAGAGCTGATCGATCTGCCAGCGGTTAGGAGGCTTTCCTGGGAAGTACATCCCCAGGTTCGAGTCCTTGCTCTCTGATTTGGAGTGGTTCCCCGGTGGCCAAGCTATACTGGTCATTTTGCTTTCTTCCAATGAATACTTAATTGAAATCAGCTTCAAATCAGACGGAGCAAGAACTTGAATCTGCAGCTCCCTTTTATCTCCAGGGAACTTCCTAACCACTGGACTGCATACTCTCATTCTCTCTAGCTTGGTTCATATGTAATTATTTACACGGAGTGGAGAGGCTCCAAGGAGATGGGGGCAGGGGGTGAGAGAGAGTTAACTAAAGGAGTGTGTGTGGGGAGAAAACCTGGCTGTCTCTGGCCTTCTGGTGGGGGAGTCCAAATTGCTGTCCCTCTCCTGTCTGACGGTGCTTGGGAGCTGGGAGCCAGGCTTTCCCCTCCGGAGGGGAATCACCGAGGCACTAGTCGATTTGCTGCTTGGCCTCCCCTTCTCTTTCCTCTCTGGGCCTTACATGTGAAGGTTTTTGGAAATATAGTGGCTTTGTTCTGATGCGTAATGAAAACATATTTGAAAAACTTAAAAAACCCTCTTTTTTTTCTTCTGAATTGTGAAACAAAATTCTTGTTTCGTGGCCAGCCCTGCGTATCACATCTGAGAGGCAGAACCTACAGCAGAAAGATTGATGAAGTCGAACCTGACAAAACCTGATTGTGCATTCCTTTTGCGTTCGTCAGCAGGCTCCTCTCCTTAATAGATGAAGACTTTTTGGACCAGTTGCTCATTCTTAGGTTGAGGTATATTCTTTCATTCATCCCCTTCAGGCATGCTGTGGAAGCACGTCTCCTGTTAGCTCAGTCCAGTCCGCTTCCCCCACCTCCACCTTCCCTGTCTTGTGTCAGTTCACTTGCTGAAGGACAGATCAGAATAGGCCGCGAAGGGTTGTTTCACATAACACAAAGCAAATCTGGTCCTTCCGTACCTCCATTTGTGCACTACCCATCTGCTTCAGACATGGGGAATCCTGCACTTTCTATTTCAAGGTGCTAGTTTGATTAATCTCTCTGTAGGTTCGTTGTGGGGGACGATGCTCCAGGAGGAGACACAAAAGGCAGAAGAGAAACAGCTTGAGGGTACCATAGCCTTTCCACTGATGGCTGGGTATTCAGTGCACGTGTGCCAGGCCAGACCTGTTGTCCCTATTCACAGCTTTGAACCACTGATTTACGCCAGATCAGCCCAAAGGAGAGGCACCAGCCCCACAGCACTGACTGTGCTGGTGAGTGAGCACCAACATCACAGCATTTCTTACATCAGGGTTGCAGTTCTCAATGCAGTAAGGTTGGATTAGCACTGTGGACAAAGAGAACCTATTGCCGGAAACCTGAAATGGCATCTTTTGTGGGTATCTCAAAGCAACTCAAACCATCCCATGCAGTGGTTTCACTGACTTTTGGGACTTTTCACTGTAGGTCACACTTTCAAGTTTCACACTGCAACCATTAAGGTTAAAAGCCTATTCCTTTCACTCTGTATTTTGAAAAATAACACCAAAGGTGTTCAAAGGTATTCAAAGTGCTGAGAGCACTGCTGTATCTTGCCTATAGCAAAGAATGAAAGTGCTGTGCTGGAAAATTTGTCATCACACAGAGGTGCTCACCAGCAAATATCTGCAATAGGGGATGCATCAGTTCTTTCATTTTGTTTTTGTCTTTTTTTTTGACCCTTTATTCCTTCCCCAAGGCCATACTACTCCCAAGTGCATTCTTCTTGCTTATCCCTGTTCTGCTAAATTAACTTGTACCAGTCTATTTATACTGAATTGTCAGTACCATGCATACCGTTTGAACTCTTCATTTTTAAGTCTGAGTCAAGAAGATATTTTTCTCACATAAACATTTTTTTTGTTTGGCTGATAAGGGATGTAGTAATAAAATTGCTGAGTCAAACTTGGCAAGTTGTGTTCAATGGACTTGTTTGAGTCTTCAGTGAAGAAATTACACTCATAAGGAAAAGCTGTAAGATCAGATCATTGGAAGAACTGGGTGGAATTTTCAGTTTGCACTAGATAAAGATTTCTGGTCGCTGAAGTGAGCTCACTGTAACACAGGGACTTGGAGTAGGGAGGTCACCACAGATGACCTAGGCAGTTAATCTTGAGGGACTGTTTTCCCTTCGCAGTTATTGCAGGGGAAAGGGCAAATCTGGCATTGCTTTCTAAAATGCTAGCTTAATGCTCTGGGCGTAGTAGGTGGTGTGCATGATCCTTTGTGACAGAGGTGATGTTACCGTGAAATCCTTCTTGTCTGGTTCTATCTCGTATCCCAAAACCTTCAGAACTGGTAGCAGGCATTGCTTGGAGATGTAGTTATTTTAGCAGCGACCTCCAAGAGTTGCTTTGTGAAAGCCGCCCTTATTCTAAATGTCTTCATGCACCTTCAGTATAGTGAGTGAATTATGCTACGTCCATTGCAGAATGACTGGAGATCAACCCACACCGAACAACTCAAACCTGGAGCTTGAAGATTTGGTTCCAGAGATTTAATGTGTTCTATTACAGGAGAAGAAGTAAATGAGAAATTCAGTTTTGTGCTGAAGGCGTCCCGTAGCCTGGTTAGTAGAAAACCTTCAGTGCATAAATCAAGGCTTAGCTCAAGCCTCAGGTTAGCTTCGCTATTGAGCTTTAATGCTTATAAATGCTTTTTGCAGTTTAAATGATGTCAGTCTTGATGTTTATGAAACTGTGGAAGTGCTGAGTCGAAAACTTTCATATTAATAAGGAAGCGCTGGGAACCACTGGGATGGTGCCAGTGTCAACCAGTGTTATTAAGCTAAGAAGTTCTTTGGCATGGCTGAGCTAGGGAAGATCATACCCAATTTATCTCTTGTGGTTAGTCATTTGATTCATAGCTTCTGATTCATGGCTTTGTCTTGGACTGAAAATACCAACTTCCTTATCAAACAGCTAAGAAAAATTGATTTTTTAGAAAGGTTTGACCATATTTTCATGCTAATCGGAGAAGGGCCACTCATTTATCAGGAACATATCTTAGCAGCAGCCAGTGCCTTGCTGATACATTCCTGTAGTGCATCTTGCTGGACACAGCGCCTCTGACTGGTGTGAGTTTAAATAGGGAGATTTATTTCTCTGAGGCCCTGCACTGATTAGTGCAGCATTACAGCTGCTGTCTTGTACCAATGGGTACCTGGTTGAGATGGAGTGCTCACAACTCTGCTTTTTTCCATATGGTGCTCATGGAAAGATTTGGGATGCTGGGCAAATACAAGAGTTCCTTTGCTTTGGTGTTGTCCTCAGGTGCTGCACTATGGGAAAGATAAATCTCCCATGTGTCTTTGGAGTTTCCTCATATGACAAACTTAAGAATATGATAAAAAGAAGTGGTTTAGTCAGTGCAGCTTCATGTAAAATATAAATGTTAAACGTGTAAAATCACTGTTGTTCATCTAATTGTTGGTGGTGATTAATACGAGGTTTTTTTCCTTGCAATGGGAGAAATCTATTTGTTAGCATTGCTAAAAAGCAGCTGCAGTTTCTGGGTGACAGGCAGCTCATTGCCCTTTGTCTCTGTTCCCTTCTGGGTGCACCTCCATCATTCCCCACATGTGTTTTTCAGCAGTCGCGAAGCTTTGTGGTAAGATACAGTAGGAAGATATTATTATTGCTATTTCATAATGCAGCTATGGTCGCACATGACTCTGGGGCAGATGGAAGCTCTCTGAGGTTTTTCTATTCTGTGTTTTGAAGGTGGTGTACTCCCTAACATAACATATTCTGCATGTCAGCCAGAAACACCCAAATGAGAAATGAGGAATATCAGTTTTATCTACAAAAGCTGACTGAACAACCATGTAAATTAAGTCTTGTTGGTCGCCACTTGGACATGTCTAGAAAGCCACTTTCACAAGAAAGCCCACAAAGGCTCACAAAACCCTCAGGGTTTTGTGGTTTTATTCCCCCAGTAGTACATACCATTTGGCTGAAGAAGCTTGAAAACACTGTGGGTTTGGGCCTTCTTTATGTCTAATCCATCCCCAGGTCCCTCCACCCTGCCTTCTAGAAAGCCCAGGTTAAAAAGCCCAACTCACAATTGTGCTATTCCAGTTTTATGCTAATGCAATTCCTCTTAAAGTAATAGCAGGACAAAATCAGGGAGAGCCATCGCTCAGTCACAGAACAAATATCGCCTTCAGCAAGATGCAAATATGGGTAGGAGGCTCCTCAATATAGCTGGATTTTGCATCTTTGCTAATCCTTTCCTCCTAGAAAGTCCCTAGACAAATAAAATGTGTGGCAGACGGGAAAGGAAAGGTTATAAGCTTTCATTGTTATGACTTTTAAGCAGAGATTTGTTTGGAAAGGGAGGGAGCCCAGTGTTCTGGGGAGAACAAAAGAGAGGTTTTGGTGGAGTGGTATTTGCCACAATTACAGGGGGAGGCTTTTGGGGTTGGATTCAGCTGTTTTGTAGATGGGTGCGAGTACAGGCTAACTCTGCTGATTACAGTGGAGTCATGCCAGATGTGCATCAGCCCATGGGAGCACGCAATTTCACGTACTGCCTTTTTATTCCTGTTCATGGCAAGCTGCTTTTTCTCTTCTTTCGGCTTTCTCTCTCTAACATTTATGATGAACAATTGACTGCTCCTTGTAATTGGAAGGGCGTTGCAAGCCGTGAATGCCTTTGTTGCGGTAAACCACTTCCTCTTCATGTCTCTTATGTCCTTGCTTTGTAAGAACAGAATAAGCTCTGTTTGTCATCCGAAAATAGGATAACATCAAGTTTCTGCCTCTGTCCAACTGAGCATCTGCAGGGTTTATTTTGCCAGAGGCATTTTACCTGGACTGGCACCAGAAACATTACCTCTGTTCCCCAAAATGCCCTGGGATGTAATTGGATGTCAAATCCCCATACATTACTCAGACTGCTGCAGTTTGCCACAAGCCTGCATGTCCACTCACTTTAAAAATAAAAGCTAGTATTTTGCTTTATGAAACTTATCACGCCACTTATAGTACAAATGGCAGATACCTTTGTCCTAGGACTTTTAAATACATCGATTTACACTGCCTTTTTCTTTAAGCAATTGCAAAGCACCTTATAAGTGACTTAGCTATGCAAATCTTACTGAAATAGTGCTTCTTTCTGCAGCCAAATCTGTTCAAATGTCCTTCTGCTCCTGGAGGGAGTGTCACTATACAGCCCCTTAAGAAGTCCTGCAGGCATGGTACCGGCATGCAAGGCATTCACCTCTGTGGTGAATTGGTGGGAAGAGGCAGTTCAATACCTTGTGGGACAGTTTCAGGCTGTATATTGGCTACCCGGATTGCATGGGGCAAAGCCCCTTTTCTTTTGAGTTGTGAGTACCTCCACATCCCTGACAGTGAAGTTGCTAGCTCTGCATCAAAAATGTGAGCCTTGCTTGCCTTTCCTATATTCTAAAGACTCTTTAGAAGCAGTTATATGTGGTCGATGTATCACAGCACAAAAGCTCCCAAATAAACAAGTGACAGGGTTTCATCTTCCTGCTGAAGGCTGGTCAAGACTTGCGGACCATTCAAGCAAGATTAAATGACACTAAGACTTTATTTTCGTTCTTGGCAGGACTTATCTCATTTTCCTGATTGGTGGAAGTGTTGTATGAATAAGGAAATAAGGCTGACACAAGTGGAAGATCTGTCCCTGGGTCCCTGTCAGTGTTAACTGTGTTGCCTACACTTGAGTTTCTTCCTTCCAGCTCATCCATCTGGAGTGTCACCTTAGGCCAGGCAGTGAGGTGTCCCCTCTCCTTTGTTACATGGCCCCTGAGACCTCTGGGCCTCATCCTCCCTGTCTAAATCCTGGAAGAGCTGAATCACGCTATTGATTCTTGCCCCATGGAGCGTGGGATAGTGTATCTATTAGTGCCAGGCACACAGGGAGAGCTGTGGGAAGACATGAAAGAATTGCTAGCAATGGAATGGCACTTGCCTGCATGCAACCTCTGACGGGGGTGTATTGTAAGCTGATGAGTGGTCCTTAAATGAGTGGAGTCCTGGACCAGTCAGCCACAGTGAAAACACAACTGATTATAACTTACGGCATTTAATGTAGAGGTAGCACTTAATTTAATGGCACATGCTGATTGTTAGTCATGCTGATTTTGCAATGAAGGCAAAATTTCAGTGGTGCTCTAAAAAAGAAGGGTAAATAAAAGCTGAGCGTGAAGCCCAGTGTAGCAAGATTAATTCTGCAGAATGGATGCTTGCTTTTTTGTTGCATCAGTTGAAGTCTTTAAAATAAACAGAACAACCAATTTAAAGCAGATGCATGGAACAACAATCAGGTTTCATCTCTGGTTTTAATCTTTTTTAAACCACAGCGTTTGGTACTCAGAGCTCAAAGGAACTGCAGACTGAATCAGGAGTTTGCTGTAACTTAGCAGCTTGGAGGAAGCAGATTTGTGGCTGTATAACAGGGAGAGCTGAAACAGTCCTGTTCAGATAACCAAATTATAATAAAATATGCATGCGTTGGAATCTGGAGACAAATGACCATCCAGAGCTCCTGCCTGTGAACTGTTATCAGCTACAGCTTGGGAACAATAGAGCTAAGCAGTAAATGGCCAGATCAAGCACTGCTCCTTAAGTGATGAAACAATAAACTTAACGAGTTTTATTGGTAGTTGCTATCCTGTGTGCCACAAAAACATGAAATGTGGAGTGAATCAATGCTATGTGAAAACAGGGCTTGTGAATGAGGAGTAGTAAGATCCCATTTTTAATTCCCTTGGTGACTTTTGGGAGGGACTTCTTAACAAGGCAGCAAATACAAAAAAAAAGCCCTCGGGAGAACCACATGGGTCTGATTTCCCATTTCCCTGCTCGCTGTGTCATCATTTACCTCAGAGGCTTAGCATCACTGTGTGTGACTGCCCACAGCTTCTGATCTCGTGAGGCTGAAGTCATTCCTCAAGCAGCACTCGGCTTTTAAGGACTTGGTGGAGGGGGAGACAGTGCTGGGCAGGGCAGCTAAGCTAAGACAAAGAAATGCCTTTGAGACAGAGGAGCTAATGCTGGAAATTCCCTGGGGACCAGTCTTGAGACATGGTTATACCTTTGCAGACATGTTTTCAAAGCAGTGGGTGTGGTGGGTGCCTCTTGCCCACCTCAGACAAGCCGTGCAAAGCAGGAGTCCTTACCTGCGTGTGTTTGCACAGGGTTACCAGGACACTCGCTGAGAGCAGAGGTACCCCAAAAACCTGTTGGAGGAAAGTGTCGCAAAGTTATTGGAACCTCGGCGGTGTCTTCCTCTTTTTTTTTTTCTTTCTGTAGTTTGAAGGGATAATTTGGACATGTTAACAAGTGGGGCCTGTGAATCCAAAAATCTTTATCTTAAAGACCAAGTCACCTTTGCTGCCAGGACGCATCGTAGAAGGGCTGTGGCACCTGCTGCTCAGTGCACAGGCCACCACCCCTCCGTGCCAGCGGAGAGGAGACCAGAGAACAGGCTGTGCCCATAGCTGCTGCCCGCGCCTGCAGTGTCCGTACAGATTAGGAAAGACAGGTTATTTTACCTCTCTCTCCCTTGCTTTGTGCCACTGATGCAAAGCCTCCTGGAGACAGGAGGGAGATATGAAAGTGAAGACAAGGGGAGATGGCACAGAGAGAGGCAGTGCTGTGGCTGCAGCAGGCGGGCCGGGCTGCAGCTCCGGGGAACACGCTGAACGCAGTGGTAAGGGGTGGAGTGGTGGGCGTTAGGGTAGAGTCTAATCCATTACTTAGCAAACACGTTTTCTCTCATTTTGCTGTCTTCCTTATGTTTCTGCTTCTTTCTTTGCCTTGTTTTCTTTCCCTTGTGAGTGATTTATCTTTAAGTGATCTATCTTTAAGTGCCCCTACAAGTAGACATTAAGTAGTGGTTAAAATCTGAAGGCATCTATGATGTGGTGCCTGATGAACCACCACTAGCCTGTAGTAAAGACATCTACCTTGTCACGTTCATTGAAGGCTCATATCCTGATCCAAACTGGGGGCTGCTGATCCACTGATCTTCTTTTCTCCCTGGATTTACAGCTCCGGACTGTGAGATCACAGGACAGCCTGATACTTGTTATCATTTCCAAATGTGGAGAGCGACTCCCTCCTCCTTTTGCAGCTCACATACGTGTAATTCATTTGTGTTCACAACGTCCCATTCTGATCTCCAGCCCTTTTTAAACCAACTGTCCTCCTCCCCCTTCTCCACTGCTTACGTGTAGTTTCAGCATGCTTTGGTCTATTTCTGTATAAAAACACTCACAAAACCGCACCAGAAATTATGAAACCACTTAAGCCTTCAGACAAAAAAAATCTGAAACTGTTTATATTCACAAATGGTACCTATTTAAACAGTTGTTGCAACTATTGCTTCCTCTGGTAGCAAGTTTAATAAAAAAATTGAATTTAATTCCAAAAGGATAAATATGACAACAGATATTTACAGAAGAATTGGATTGTTTTTATGAAAAGACCATTTTCTCCACAGCCTTCCAAATGGGATCTAAACAACCGGTCTTACAAAAGATTAAAACACAATCTATCAGTCCAGCACAGAAAAAATATAACCCCAAGCATTCTTGTAATAACCGAATATTACTGACAAACAGAGTGGAGACTTCAGTGCCATTTTTCTACCCCATATTTCTGCTCTATCTCATTAAACTCTTTCTGCAGCACAAAGAGATTCAGTGTTATATGAAGTAGGTGAATACATTCTGCATAATATTTTTTTTTTGAATGCATGAATTAAGAAAATACATGTGCTTTGCTTGTAGAAGAGGAACTTAGCCCCTAAGAAACATTGAAGAAGGCTGGAACTGTGAGGATGATGGGCAAGTTTTCCAACGCAGAGCTCGCATGATGCAACCCTGTTCCTGTACTCTCCCTTTGAAACAGGAGAAAATACTCCAGGGCACAGCAGGAGACAAACAGCCATGTGAATGTTTGCATATTTTGATGGACATGATGACAGCCTTGGCAAGTGATAGGAGCTTTACCCTGAGACCCGCTGAGAAATACCAGTAATGCAGGACTACAGTATTCGGATGCTACATGAACTCATTTATCCTCTTTTTTAGAAACAATTAATGCAACTAGGGATAAGTCTGTCCTGCTGGTTAGGTAAGATAGGAAGGGGAGTAAAAGACACCACAACTTCCAAACCAAGGGGCTGCAAAGGCAGTTTGCACTTTTCCATACCTGCAGCAGGCTGCTGGGTTTCTCCCAGCTTCCTAAGAGAGATCTGGCCGGTGTGGTGGGTGCCTCCCTACACCCTTCGCAAAAAAAGTGGAGACCACAACCCAAAGGAAATGAAAAAAATGGGGGAGAGCAAGCTTTGGTCCTTGCCTAGTGAGGAAAAGTGAGGCATTTGGCACAAGTGGGGCTGATCGTGTAGCCTAGGCTTGAGGGTTTGAAGAGAAGCGTGGTCCCCCCAGGTGTTTAGGGACCTGGTACTTTGGGCAGTGTAGTGCATGCACACCACCTACGTGGAATACATGACTCCAGCAATACCTCCCTTATGTACTGGGATTGATGGGACCAGTCTGGGATTGATGCAGCTTCAGAAAAGAGACACTGTGCTCCTAGGACGGGCTCTCCCGTGCTCCCTGGGATGGATGGATTTTCTGCAGTCTCATTCGCGGTTGATGCTTTCCAATATACCTAACCTACATTTATGATGTAGGGAAAGACTAATTAAAGGAATGATGCACAAATAAAGGAGAGCTGACTCAAGCCGTGCATTGTGTTTTTTCCTAAAATGATAATTTATTGGCATTTAACATAATAATGAATTTTTATTTATTTCCTTAGATATGTATTTCTGTGCCTTTGGACTGGTTCTGAACTTCCTCTGATCGATACCCTACAACTTCTACAGAGACTAGCAACTGGGATAGATATTCTTTGAAAAGATAAACCTTACTTTCCAAGCCTTTCAGCAACTCAATTAATTTTAATTCTAATTGAACTCTATTCCAATCCTTAGTTTTCAAAACTGGTCTAACTATAATTTATGGATGGATCCCCCTCCCCCAATATTTCAGTGTTAAACTCAGTTTGCTGCTTGTTTTCCTTCTGCAGGAACTGGAGTATCAGACTGGTAAGAGTAATGAGAAAATATAGAAGAGCCGTTTTATTTAGGCAGCTTTTCTATCAGGAGGGAAATAAATGGGGAAAAAAAACCCAGTAAAAAAATTTGACAATTTATCATCATGCAGCCATGAGCGTGATGATAAATGGAAGTTGGTTGACAGAAATTAAAATACCCTTTTATCCCTGGTGATTTTGACCACTTGCAAAGCCTTTATGCAGCCGTAAAAGGTGGGCTTGTCATTAACCTGATATGCCTTTGACAGAGAGAGGAGTGTCTTCACTGTAAAGGTATTTGACCATCTTATACTCCAGGCTGATCCTCGTTGTACCACATGACATCATTCCAAATGTTTTAGTGGTTACCAACTGCTTTGCTGGACAGTAAAAGAAGCTGATCAAAGCTCAGCTCAGGAGATATGTTGATTATATATTTTTTGAAGTGCTTCTCCTGGGCCAAGCACCGCATTCTCCTCCGGAATCAACACAGGCGTGTGCTGCACGGGTCCGCAAAGAGAAATGGCTTCAGATTTTATTTTTTTTTTCCAGGGATCCAGCTTGCTCTGAGTATGTCTTTATCCTAAGCACTAGAAGAACAAAGTGCTAAATATTGTATCGTGATACACAGTTTCTGCTGGAGGAGACTGCACGGAGGGAACGGAGGGTTTTGGCATTCTGCGCTTTCTTTGTTTGCAGTCAGGTCAGCTTAAAAAGATAAAGTGCGATCTGCTGCTTGCTATCCGTCATGAGAAATGAAGCCTGATAATTTTGGAGTAATGTTTAGCTTGTCATTCTTGGGCCATTACACTGAGTTAGTAGTGCTAGGAGAAGGGATTTATTTCCTTCTCTCTCTCTTACGGTAATAAGTCTCAGATTAATAATGCTGCAGGCTTCAAAGTCTGTTTTGTTCCTAGCTGCTGGCTGGGGAACAGGCAAAAACAAAGATCAGATTTGCAATGAACTGGGCATTAAATCCCTTCAAAAAGTGTCTTTTGGCACCACGGCGAAGAGCTATTAACAACATTCCTGGATGACTGTAGAAAAACAACAAGTTTTTATAAATGGCTATAACATCTTGGGTTAGCTACCTGACAAATAGGTGTTTTCAGTTTATTTAGGGCCCAGTTCTTCTGTCTGCTAAGGTCTTTTTCCATTGCTCCATAAGAGTGGAAAAGAGAATCAGGCTCCAGTTTAAATGCGAATCAAGCCTTTGGGATGGAGCCACCAGAACACCCTCGGCACACAGGGCAGTGTGGATCAACTATGCCCAGAAATGAATGGGAATCAGCAACTGCAACATTTGACTGCATCTGCAACTGCAGAGCATTTAAAAAAAATCCCAAGAAAGTGAAAAACTCTAAAGAAAAAATAATAACTAATACTGGGGACTCCAGTGACAAGCCTGACTTGACTCGGAGTCTCTTAGGTGTGAATATCCAAAGTGCATGAGCTGACCACTGTGTTAAGCTCACCACTTGCTTATGGTCTTGGAAAAGGACCGCTGGCTGCTTTTCCCAGATAAGTCAGGCAGAATTTAAAAAATCATCCTAGAGGTTTCATTTTCAAACTTGCATGAGTTCTTTTTACTTCTGAGACATCATTTCTTGTGTCTAAACATAGGGAAGTGTGTTGTAATGTCAAAAACCTTCTGCTGAAAATTTTTCTGTGACTCACCCAGGGTCCTGTTCAGGCTACTGCATTCATTGCGAGTGCCTGCTACATACAGAAATGGGAGCAAGAATTGCTTAAATCAGTTTTAAAGGGATTTTAAAGGTTTTAAAAGGATTTTAAAGGTTTTAAAAGGATTTTAAAGGTTTTAAACTTTGCAGAACACTTTGCACATTGCTGGTGTGTTAGGTGTCATCTGTGGGAGGCACCCCTCCCTACTAATAGGGCAGTGAACCTTTGTGGTAGGTACGCTGGCAGTAGTTGTCTGATTAGACAGATATTGAGAGCAAGCAAGAGAAATGTGGAGGGAATGGGCTCCCTCAGAAGCTGGAGCTTTCCTATTGCATTTTGAAGCACCCAGAGCATTCAAAGCCCACAGGGAGAAGGAAGGAAACAGAGGGAGCAATATCATGCTCCCCCCTTTTTAAATTTTTAATTCTTGAAGGGTGCTATCCAGATAAAGTCACCACCAGCAACCTTTTCATTGGAGGAAGAACTGAATTTTTGCATGCGATCTGCTTGCATGCAGTAAAACAACTTATTCCAAAGAGTAAACTCATACATATATGGTCCAGGAAGCTGAATTTTTTTAGAAGAGGACACATAGCAGACCAGGGTAGTCACGAGAATTAGGACACAGTTTGGAGGGAAAATTTTGGCATTGCCCATAGCTGAGTGACAACACAGCAAGTGGGAAGAGCACAGGAAGGTCACGGAGTGGTCAGCTTTCTAAAGAGGGACATGCCAGAAGCACAGACCCAGGCAGGACATATTAACTGCACCCTTAAAAGGTCTCTGCTGTAAGAACTCTTAGTGGGGGGTAAGAAATTTCTTGCCTCCTCTTACTGGAAGAGGTGGGAAGCAAGGACGTTTGTGGGAGTAAAACGCACTGCCTTGATCTAACCATTCCCTAATGTCACTTGTGGGTCCTGTCTAGTCCTTCTCTCTGGCAGTGTTGTTGTCCATCTGTGTTTATCTCTACTCTGAGTGTCCCATTGGCTTTTAAATTTGTGGATGTGCTCCAGATTTGGTGATGAATTTGTACTTTATGATATTTATATCTCCACCCTTCCCTGATTGTTGCACAAGATTTCATGCTGGAATTTCTAACCCCAGGTTTTTAAAGCAATCTCATTGATTTAGTGTGAAAAAAGAGCATTTTCTTCCTAAAAAAAATGTAGAGAAGAATAAAGCTAAGGAGGAGGCAATTGACTTTTAACTGTGTCCTAGGGAGGTTGAACCTCAGCAGATTGTGAGATCTGTGAAGTATGGTGGGATGAAAAATTATTCCCTAGAAAATAAGTTGTTGCAATTGGCAAAATAAGTGGGGAACAAAACCCAAAGGAACATGATCCTGCATGGGGGAGAGCAAAGCTTTGGGCCATGCCTAGCAAGCAACAATGCTGCAGTTGGTCTGCTGATCGTATAGTAGGCAGCAGAAGAGAAGAGAAAATGCATGGAGACTGTGTTTTCCAGATGAGGTATGTCACATGTGCAAGGACAGTCTTTCCTCTGACCCCAGCTGCCCTGGCAGGGGACAAGCAGTCCCAAGCAATCTGTGCTGCTGCCAGCTGTGACTGCCTCGTGGCCCTTGGCAGCTTCCCCAGAGATACAGGTTTAGTGGGGCTGCCCAAAAGGACTACCTGTCCCATCTCTTTGCAGTTCCCACCGCACCCTCAGTGTTCCTGGTCCTTTGGTGGCGTCCTGCATCCCTGCAGAAGCAGCTGCACATCCTTCCCCCCACCATCTACCCTGGGGTTGCCTTCCCTGCTCTCCTCCCTGGGCAGCCAGGTGAATGAGCTTTCCCTCTTATAGGGCCGGGGGATCATGGTGGGGTATCGAACAGAAGAGTTTGCCCCAGCAGTCTTCCTGAGCATAGGATCAGTAGTGACTTCTTAAGCGCCGTGCCAGGAAGTCCAAATGTACTGGGAACAGGATGAGGAAAGGTTGACCATGTCTGTATTAGGAGGTAGTGTGGCCCAGGAACAGCAGATCTGCAGGGTGAGACCCTCGGTGCCAAGGACCTGACGGGTCTCACTGCGGATGAGGTAGTTTGGCAGCAGCAGTGATGGCTGCTGGTTGAAGTGCAATAAGTCCTCTAGAAGAGCATGCGTAGTTCAAAAGTAGATAAAATATAATGAATGATGATCTTTATATGCCTGCAAAAATGCAATTTCTGTGTTAGGTATTTAGTATAACCATTTTACTAGACCAGAAATATACACCTACTGAAGCTGTCTGTAATATATCCTCATAGCTCTCCAAAACTTTATTTTTGGGTTTGCTTTATAGTAATAATTTCTTGCACTGAAGACAGATTTAAGAGATCAAACTATGACTAACAGTTACAAACTTCCGACTGAGTAATTTTATTCTTGGCCTGTCACAGACCTCTATTTTTAGTCAGCTGGAGCAGTGGCAGGGTTTTTAGCATCAGTAGTTTCTGATGTTTGTGATGCATATTCAGAATCTTACCCAAGAGGATGTATTCCCAAATATTTTACTTAATCTATTCAAAACATCTAGTGAGGTTGATCTTCTATTTTTAGCTTTTGCTACACGTTAGATTGTCAAGGTCAAGAAGACCACCAGCAACTATGATTTTTTTGTTATAGTAGAATATTACAGAAATCAAACTGATATACAGAAACAGTTAGGGTGGCTTTTCTAACAGAATTTAGCAAGCTGCACAACGATTGGCACCTCTAAAGGGACTGAGCACACTCACCTATTAATGAAACTAATAAAATCTAGAGTTAACTATCAGTACTTTTGAGGACCAGACCTTGTATCTCTGCTTTAGTTTCCTATTCCAATTGCACTTGCATTAAATCTCAGGGTTCAATGCACTTGACTACGTCCTAGGAGCGTTATAGGAATTAATCTGTGACTCAAAACACCTGAATGCTTTTATGAGAACAGTGGATAACCAGGAGCAACCTGGTTGCGGAGCAACCGCACATGGCACCAGCCTGGTGATTACTCACCTTTGTGGAGTACATGGTGCTTTACAGATGGCAAGCACCCTGCAAGTAATAAATTTTTCTTGTCCCTAGAAAGACAGAAAGACAAAAATGGCTACATAAGTAAGAATTAAAGACATTGAAACAGTACATCCAGAATTACCAAGAATTTAGGTCTCCATCTTTAAACACATGATTTAGTTGGATCTAGTTCTTAGATCCAGCTGGATCAGACTGTCTTTTCTCTAGAAAGCTCCACATGAATTTAAACTTCACTATAATCATACCATTTTTGGAACATTTGAGGGTCTGGCCCAGTGAATAAAGAAGTCAGTTGAAAACTCCTCTTGAATCCTAAGAAATCTTGAACAGATGGTAAGATTTGCAGTGGGAAAAGGATGACTAATTGGCATACATGTCAGGTAATCTGCTACTTACTAGAGAAATAACATAATTAAAGGAAGAAAAAGCGTGGGAGAGCACGAGTGTGAACATGTGGACATGAGTCTGCACTTGATATCGGAGTGTGTGTAGCTCGTCTGTCATTTTTCATACGATGCCTTAAGTAGAGTAATTATACTCAGTGAACTAGGTACAATGAAAACATGATGCAAAACACAACAAGCAAATATTTTAGCTTAAGTTGAAAACTGCTTTTGCTTGATCTCTTGTTTTACTCTCAGTATGACAAGGTGTTAGAGGAGGCAGCTGTCAGTAGCAAAATCGTTTCTAATAAAACGTACTGGTTTTCCTCTGACTGCTGTGTATTCCAATGCCAATTCCAATTCTCGCTCACCTTTAGCTATAAGAAATTAATAATTATTTAATTTCTTTTTCTTTATATCTGTTTTATAGTGGTGGAACCTCTGCAATTCACTCATTTCACCTGCGAAGACACAATATGATTGTCCTGTACGCTTTTCTGTGGCCTGTTGCAGGTGCACGGCATTTCTCCAGTAATTTGTAAGTGAGGGCATATTTATTACAAAGCAATATTAAGTTATTCAGGGAACTCCAGTAAAAACGCTAGTGGCTAGGTCAAAACCACTTCAAAAGATACATGAATATGAGTAGGTGCCTTTTCTGCAACCACAACTTTAAGAACAATTTTGACATAGCTGGTGCCATGTGGCAGCATTTACTAGTGGCAGAAGGTACTAGAGGCCTCCTACTATTTCAGGGAATAGCATCCTTGAAGATAAACGCAGTAGCCTCTCTGAAGAGTCACCTTCCCACTCCACTGAGTTGGTGAAGCACCTTGCACTGACTCCCTGCTCGGTTGTTTTCATTTAAATGTGCAGCCAGCTCTTTGCGTCAGCCGCTTTTCTGCAAAGTGCTGTGCTGGGAACAGCAGAAGTAAAAACCCAACAAAACTTGAGAAGCAGCCAGGCTGTTGAAGAGTGGGGGTTAATGTTAAAATCATTTTCTATGACTGCCATTCCTTTGTGCTTTAAGGGAAATATGAAGTACTAGCAGTAAAATGGGAAGAATCAGTACCAACACGTAGGTCCGTGCCAGAAACATGGGTAGTTGTCTATACATCAGATGTTTAAAATACCACAAGAGACAATGCAGAAAACAATGCAGAAGGCTCGCTGCTAATCTGGACTGTGGCTTCGTCACAGTTCACTGACACTGAAAGGAGCAGCACAAATGCTGAGGAAAATGTCCACTAGACTCACAGCTTCTGTTGTACAGCCCAGAGTTTTTGGGTTGCAAAACAGGCACAAAAGATCCTACTAGCAATTCAAATCATTTAGAAGTCATTACAACATCCGTACCAAAAATAATATGGGTTGGTCTGCTTGGAATTTAGTTCAGTGAAATAGAGTTTTAATCCCAAAAGCACAGATTTTTACCAGTTGTTTCACAACTCTCTCATCAGGCAAGTCCACCCCATGAAACAGGGCACAGAGCCCTGGGCAACTTCTGAACAGGCTGATATATCATCACGGCACAATGTGGGGACACAGAAGGTACTGGCTCATGTCCCAGCTGCAATATAGATGGCTTTATGTGGGGCTGCACCCTTTTTTGAAGCAAGGCCAGTAATTATATAGTGTTCAGCTCTGGAAATAGGTAGCTCAGGGCTCTCTGCCTCACTACTCCCCTGCCTGGGTGTAGACATGCCTTAAATCACAGCACAGTGCTGAAGAGGCGCTGACTCCTGTGTTGGTTTTTAAAGTTACCTTTGAAATCATGAGGGGTGGGTGCATGTGGATCCTTCAGTTTATTTAGTTTTCCATTGAAATATATTGCTGGAGGTCCTTCAGCTCATCACATGTTGTCCTTGTCCAACCCATGAGTCATCAAGGCTTTCTGTCTAGGGAGCAGACGGAACTCTTCTGATTTAAAGGTGTCCTGATGTGGCAGGTAGGCACGTAAGTAGGTTAGCCATCGGAATAGCGACTCCAAGAAGGAGCAAGACCACCCAGGCAGGAGAGGAGGAGCAAGGCATTTTGCTCCCAGTTCCCTCTTTTCAAGGTTAGAGAAAGAACCAGCTCATTTTGTTACAAACCACCCTCATATAAAACACGACCCAGTTTCAACTTTTGCTCTGGACCTCTGCACTTTTTCCTTCCCTGTATTTGTTTCCCCATTTTTTATTTTTATTTTTTTTCCAATTTCCCCTCTCCAGCTGCAGGCCCACCCCAAGAAGAAGGTCTGGCAGCTGGCTGAGCGCAGCGGTGCTCATCCCCAGGGCTGTGATAAGCTGAGCTGCAGGGCTGGGGAGGGTCCCGTCTCAGCCCCCAAAAGGCTGGGCTGCCGGCTCAGCTGTTGTCATCTGTTCCTTTTCCAAAGCAAAGGCTGTGGGAGTGGACTTTGGTTGTCAAGTCCCCTGTTACCGCTTGCAGTTTTGCATAGTATTCCCACACATAGAAGCTGAGGTATCTGATTATTTTAAGCGCATTCACACATATAGTTCCTACATCGTCTTTTCTACTGTGAACTTTTGGTCCGAGCGAATAATTCGTGTAAAATTGCATTCAGCTTTTTACCACTGGAGCTGAAATAAATACTCATTGTATAATTTACTTAAAGATGCTATATTTTCCGCCACTGTATTTTGCTTTCATTGGCAAAATGGTAAAATGGTCTTGATTCTAATGTCACAGTTACTGCTGACACAACACTGGTTTTGCTCCACTGATTTTAATGATTTAGTCCCATGCCAGTTGTTTTGGGATTCTCTTCAGCCAACAGATTTTTGACACTGAATTTTTGGTTGTTTCTGGATAGTTTACTACCAAGGGTTCCTTGCTAGCTGCTTTTGAAATTCCCGTTTCTATTGTTGAAGCTGTTTGGAAGGGAGTTTTCTCCTTCCCAGCCAGGCTTCTCCCTTAGCTCAATGATGCCAGGAACTCCTAATCCCGTGTCTCTGACATCACAGTCCGTTGCCATGGCAATGTCTGAGGGCCATACAGTCAACAGCCTGGCTTTTCTGCAGAGACTATATAGGAGAAAGGATGAAATCAGAGGGAGCGCTAACGTTCATATGAAGTGCACATATACAGATGTATCCAAAAAAAGAAATGGGGAAGAATGCAAAAGCTGGAAACCCAGAAGTTATTTGGGGTTTATGTTTAAGGCGTGGGCTTGAAGCAGAGGGAAATTCTTCTTGTGTGTTTCCTAAATTCCTAGCTCTGGGTCTTGTGCTGGACCTGGGTAGCATGACTTCATCCAGTCAGCATATTGCCAGCGCCTTCTCTTCATGGATATTAAGTTGGTGGTTGGTTTGGTTTGAGGCTGTTCATGAAATTTCCATGCTTTTCCCAAATTTGGATAGTTGAAAGAGGCAACAGAACAGGGCTCACGTTTATCCACTCCTTTTCTTTCCCCCCTAGATGTTAGGCGGCTTTAATTTTCTAGCAAAAGGAAGAAATCCCTAGCCCCTGGAATGATTCATTCAAATTATATTGCACTTCGCCTTTCTTTCAGCAACACTTAGGTTCCCACTACATTGAAAATATTCAATAATGTACTCTGATTTTTTAGATAATTTCTTTCTTCCTGTACTTAGTTGTCCGCCTCTGAAAATCTCTACCTGTCATCGAAGGAAAAATGCTTGTGGTGAAACCTGCACTGTTAGAATGGAATTTCCTTTGTTAGACTGCACTGACTTAATTGACTGTGCATTAATGAAACCTATGGCAATTTAGTTACATCTCATCCACAGTTAATTTAGAGAAAGACAGGAAGGAAGGAAAAGGAAGGAAGGAAGGAAGGAAGGAAGGAAGGAAGGAAGGAAGGAAGGAAGGAAGGAAGGAAGGAAGGAAGGAAGGAAGGAAGGAAGGAAGGAAGGAAAAGTCTTTAGTCGTTTGGACATACATTTTGATGGTGGATCTGATCATATATTACAACTTCCTGCTTTGCAATACAAGCAAATGTGCAGTCTTTGAAGAAATTGTACATTATTGTCACACTTGTGAAGAAGTCTTTGTCTGTAGGAAGCTATGGAAAAGGGCAAGAATGCACGCTCTGTACTTCTTACGCTCTTCTCATGACCAATGGGTTCTTATTTGGCACTGGGCTGACACTCCTGAAAATGAGGGGTTGGACTGCATGGCCTGATGTAAGCCAGTTACATAAAATAGGCCCAGACCTGGCAAAACTCATTTCCCCTTGAATGAGAAGCTAAGCTAACCTGCAAAATCTGCTTTTATTTGCTAGGGGAGCCTACTCTGCTGTATGGATTAAATGCACAACTTCCTTGATGACAACATTTTGTTTAAGCTGGTGAATAACTCTCTGCCTTGCCAATTTATGACACTCTTTCCCTCTGGGCATCCCTTTTGGCTTATCTGTTACTGCCAAGATATATGAATTGAATCATCTGGTAGTACTTGAGCTGCACATCTCACCCCAATAAATGGCCGATGGTCAAGCTGACTCAGCTGCTGCTGTATGTTATACCCCTAAGCTTGTTACATTTACTTAATTAATTCATTCCTGCTTTCAGACGTTGGAAGCTGATAAGGGAAGGTTGCCCTTAGCTCAGTTCCTATTCCTTAACTTAAACATTTGATTAAATGTAATAATAAAATTACATTAGTCCTTTGAACTCATATCTACCCATGATTCAAAGGATTAGAAGAAGTTAATCCAATCTTTTAAGGAGGTTTTTGAAGTTTTGAGAGTATCTTTCTTCTCAGGGGCACACTTTGTTGTGTTAGCCCCCTTTCTTTGTCATTTTTTGAAAGTCATCTATAGCTTTGCAAGGTTTGAGGGAACCGCTGCAGCCACCTCGTGTTCCTGCTCCTGCATTGGGCCCTCGAGCTGAGCTTGCCCGTAGGTTCCCACACCAGAGGGGCTCATTCTGCCTCTCTTCTCAATAAGACCTCCAACAAAGCCCCTGCAAAACAGATGTGCTGTGGAAGACAAATACAACATGTGCTTCGTCCTCATGTCGTCTTTCACTTCAGCGGACTGACAACCATCAATAAGCCCTGTATCTCCATCCAGTTCACGGATGCCATGGAGGTTGTATTTTGTTGGCTAAGCACAAAAGGTTGAATATCCCTAAATTCCTCAGATGCCTGTTGAATTACCACAGACAATTAACAAAAGAGAGACCTTTCCCTCCTCCCACCAAAAGTCACTTCAAAACCTGCACCTGGTCGTAATCTTTTCTACTTGAACTAATTGCTATTTGCAGTGGCATATGGAACGAGGCTCCTTTGCCTAATAGTGGTATTTCAGACTACAAAGACATTTCATAATATTGTTTGTTCATTTTGGAGACTGCCTATACTTTACAATAATTTTCCTTTGCAGGAACTGTCATTCTCAAAGATCTCATAAAAAAAAAAAAAAAAAGAGAACAAAAAGCAAATGACTCTGAGAAAGCAAGGGAATTTTCATATTTAAAGCTTCCTGAGAGAAGGATCAGAGAACATCAGATTTTGCTTATCTTCTTGAATAATTCATATATACTTACACAAAAATCTAAAGTAGCTTCTAGTCTGCGTGGGCACTGTGTAGAAGTGGAAGCTTTATTTATTTTTAAATAGACTTGTCAAATTGAATTTCCTTTTGATACACAGGGTATATGATGTGGTTAATATTTTACCAATAAGCTTTTAGGAGATAGTTAATAGCTGCTAAAGCCACGAGGCATCAATGTGATCAGTACTGGTGTAGTATAAGCTGTGAGTCCAGAAAGTTCTGCAAAAGAGGAAATGATTCTTTCCAAATATGTTAGTACTGTGGCTTATGAAGTTTTATCTTTTAGGAAAGCATTCAATCTTAACATGAAGACACAAGGTAACAATGAATTAGTAATTGTAATACCCTGCAAAGTGCAATTTGTGGCTGTTGTAAAATAGAAACTGTCATTCTCTCCTTACCCCAAGATCCACTTTACTTTTTTAGGGGAGCAGATTGCTCTCCTTTTTCATCAACACCCTGGTGATACCTGGGCTTAGCCAGGCAGATACAAGTTCCTCCAGAGGATGTTTGGCCCTGCACCCCTCATCTTCTGGATAGAGGCTCCAATCTGTCTTTGAGCTGCAGCCATCACAACTTCTTTGGTGGATACACGTCAGTGTGGAACATAACTGTTCCACTTTCGTGTAGTAATTCAGGTTTTAATAGAGTAGGGGCAACCTTTCCTCCTCTCTCATGTGTTTTTGGTGTTTTTTCAGGCATTGGCTTGGGTGTGGGAGAGGAAACCCCACCTCTCTAGATCCATTTGAGCTATAAAACCATGGGGAGATGGATCTGTTCTCTCCTCCTGTGCCCAACCAGTGTTGAAATAGTTAATTAAAATTAGATGGGTCCAAGAGGATGGGTTGGCAGAGCCTCACATGAAAAGATTGCATTATGGGAGTGTTCACCCAGGGAGGTGGGTAGCATGCACACAAATGTCCCCAGGCAGATGCTGGAACTATACCTGCTTCCTAGATAACAGAGATACTAATTATCTGTTCGTCTTGTGGCTAAAAAGTAAGCAGGCCTTTCACCTATCTTTTGAAAGACGTAAAACCAGCTTTGGTTTGTGAAATCAAAGAACTTCGAGTCTGGGTCCAGTGGAAGAATCAAGGTTATGAATTCCTAGCAAAGGTGGGCACTTCCCTGCGATTCAGCTAGGAGTTGGGCGAACACAAGCAGAGGGGCTTGCTTGTCCGGTCTTCATTCCTCACAGGCAAGGAAGGCTGGCACCATGTCACTGCAGTTTCTGTAAATCTCACTGTAGGATTATAACTATGTGGGCATCTGTTTGAGTCAGTGATGATGGTTTCTTCAGTGCAAAGCTGTTCACTTTTTCTGTGTACAGGTGTCTTCCTACTCCAGTGAGAAAATGTCAATTTGTGAGAAGCAACCACACTTAAATTAATCGAACAAATTGCCAGTGACCAAAAGGCTTGCTCTGTTTCAGCCACACTGCTGAGCCATCTGGGATTACAGCAAGGTCAGGTACATCCCCCCCCTCCTGTCGCAAATCCTTCTCACGCAGGTGCCAGTGGCAATGTCAGCAGGGCAGTACAGACGTTAGTATGCCCAAGGGTGTCCCAGGGGTTCCCAAGATGTTTGCACGGCTTAGGGTAAAGCTCACACTGAGGTATCTTGGGTGCTGTTGACAGAGCGAGGTAGGTTTAAGCTAGCACGTGCACGCACCCTGGTTGCAGGAGGAACATGGTTTTGGTGCCTAATTCTTCTTTGTGCCCTGGATAGGGAACCCATGTGTTCCCCTGACTGCGCACTGTTAGTTGTGCTGGTGGCACCATACCCTGCTGAGTAACACGCTCTGCCACTGACTCACCCAAGAATGGCAGTGGGATGAAGGAACACAACAAACCCTGCCACAACCCTTTTTTTTCTGGGTGATGTGATCTAAAAAGCCTCTTTCATCTCAAATTTGTCTGAACAAACATGCACACAATCAAATCCCACTCTTCATCCTGAGTGCATGCCTCTCCCGTATGGAGCACTGGACACCCATCTCATGGCACCCCACCAGATTGTCATCTTCTCTTTACTGAGCTCTACATCTCTTATCTAGCTGAAGTAATTTTAGACTGGCCAACTCTCTAAGGCCTTTTTATACTGAGATAAGAAGAGAGAAAAGGGCAAAGCCCTCCAGCTTTGCCCTGGATTCCCTCACAGGCAGGATGTCTCTCCCATCTCCACATTGGAACAATCTGAGTTTAAAAGGCTGAAGTATCCCTTGCTGAGTGACTAGTGTCAAGGCTGACATCACATGCAGTAGAGATTATCTTGATGCTTCCTATCGACTAATATGCCTTTTTGATGTAAAACAGATTAGTCTGATTTCATTTCCCACCTTCATTACAAAGGCTGTCCAACCAGGACAAGCAGGACAGTGCTCCTGCACGGCATCTGAAATCCTTGCTGTAGTAATTACATGCAGCAGTGACTGGATTGAATTTGCTATCCCTATGATTCACCTGTAAGAATGATCTTTGCCAGCATTTTCTTTTTTAGTAGATAGATCACTTGAAGCATTACCTAGTACATTTGATCTGCAGAAAAAGAATACTTGTCATCATTAAGTTACTATCAAAAGAAGAGGGCTGTTGGGATAAAGATTATAGACATATCTTTGTGGATTAGGGCTTAATATAAAAAAGCTCACGGAATTCCTCATTTGTTCCATCCCCAGTCATGCGAGGCACTAAGCAAAACCGTATCTTGTGGAAATTACTCTGCACATGCAAAGAGGAAAGATAATTTGGAAAGCCCTGGCGCACAGCTCGGTTCAGTGTCATTGACTGAAAGGGAATGGAACAGATTTAGTGGAGCTAAAGAAGAAGCGGCAGAAGAGCTCTGGCAAGCTCACAGTCCACAAAGAGATGGGGAATTAACGTGTTTCAGGGCTGGGGTTTTTTAATCGACTTTTTTAATCCCATTTGAGTATTCCTCCTTGGGTGCTGTTTTTATTCAATGCCCAGTGGACCCAAAGGAAAGGTTATTACTGACTTCACTGGGCCTTTAATGAGGTGTATAACCATTGGATGTCTTTGATGGCTTCCTTCTCTGCCCGCAAACTATACTTATTAATGGCAGCTTCTTTTGCTTTCTTTCAGGTCCGTGGTTTGTAAACATAAATATGGTGATTGAAATATGTGTGTATATAAAGGTGTGCTCAGAGGCACAAAAGCTGACCAAAAAAAAGGGAGCCGCTGTGAATCTTGCCACAAACCTGTTTTCTGTGTGATTTACGCATCACGTGGCAGCGGTGGAAAGCTAAGACCATGTTAGAAGCTCTGGTTTGATAAAGTGTTTGTATGAAGAGCAGTTCTTACGTGTTTGTAGAACATTGTCATAGCTTAAAAATGCTGTGGCAGCCCAAGAAGTGGCTTTGAGTGAAAACATGAGAATCTCCCTGGTTATGACACCAACGGCTGTGCACAGGGAACAAGGCCAAAATAGCATTCAAAATAGCCATTTGAATACCAGCAGGTTGGAAATAAAATCAGATTAGAGACAAGGAGGAAATAAACATAGGACAAAGAGAGAATGTAGGGGAATTCCGAGGAGGCATCCAGCAAAGGAAACTTTATTTTAGTGGGATGTCATTTTTTGGTCTGGGGGTTATCTGACACGACTACAACTGTTACGCGCTGCTGTTGCAGGCATGTAACTTTCCGCAAACTGGGAAAATAATAGTTTTCATGTTTCTTTCTTAACCTTTTTCACTGAAAAAGTATTGTTTTCTGCTTTAAAAAAGTGTATGGGTGAGGACAGCAGTTTTATGTTGGAAGTTTAGTCTTGTGTCACTCAGTAGCTACATGCATCCTGTCCATGGATCTTGGCTGTGTCAGACTGAAATAAGTAAGAAAACAAAAGCACTCAGCAGATACTGTGCAGGCAGACACCCAAAGCTCCTTGGTGTCTATCGCATCTACAGATGTGCTGGTCTTGTCTTTCCTTCCAGCTCAGCAGCATTTCAAAATCACATGTTTCTGTCTGGTCAGATCCCTTTGAGATACCGGTTTGGAATTCCTTTCAAATATCTCATTTAACATTAAGCTCCACACAAAGACAAAAGATGTTGCTTCTTGAAGGAAACAGGTTTTCCCCAGGGGATTATATGACTGCTGTTATTACCTTTCCTCCTACACCTCTTTCCCAACATCATATTTCTTGTAATGTTTTAAGAGGCCTGAAGTGCTGGTTTCCACTTTGACATATTTGGAAAAAAAATTGGTGCTATAAATCTTTGTTCATGAATAATGAGATCATGAAACCTAGAGGGGCATTCATATGAAAATGTCAGATAAGATCAAGGAGGTCTGGGGGAGCTGATTTTGGAACATTTTTCTTCCTCTTTTTTTACAAGGCTAAAAGCAACAGAAGTTAAAATTTGACACAAAATCTGAGAACTTAGTGTAAAGCATCGATTGGTAGTAAAAAAAAATCTTTGCTCTCACTGGCAAGGATGTAGTATATATATAAATTGGGTGAAATCAACAGACAGTTGAAACCAAACATGTGTTGCGCATAGTTTCGACTGGGTTTTTATGACTGAACTAGCATCACAGCTGAGTTCAGAAGTGAAAAAGCTTGGAAAACCGTTAATATCTGCCCTCACAGATTCTTTTTTAAAAGACATTGTGTCAGCCTCACAATCTCCTATAGCACCTTTATGAAAGAATTGTTGATGGGGTTTGGAAAGAAGTACCTTGTGAAATATTACTGCAAAATAATACCATTAGACTTTCAAAGAAAGAGAACCGTGTGTTCCACCAGAAAGTTTGTGTTCTTTGTTGCGTATGCTTAGAAGGATCCTTTTTATTTTCACTGTCCTTATGGTGCTTACAAAGCACCAGACCTTACCTCAGACGTACTCAAAGACCTCCTGCAGCCAGTTTCAGTGCTACCTGAAAGCAAAAATCCATATTTCAACTTGTTTTTCAGCATGATGCTTTGCTTATGCCAGCTAAGCATTGCAAACCTGCGGGTGTACGCCTGGTGAGAGATGGAATGGTCTTTGCCACCAGAACAGGGCTGTGTTCTCAAAAGGAAACATCATTCTATTAAGCAGTTGGCTTTTCAGTGTCCTTTTAACAGATTTAATGGGAATTGAATGTCACACCCTTTTTGGTAGAAGGATAAATGGGCCAACAGCTCTTGGCTGCTGTCATACCTACAGTTCATATGGGAGTGAGCATGTCTGAGTAACGAAGACATTTACAAACGCCATTTGTAAAAGTTATTACATGGGGAAAAGTTTTTTCTTCTTAGTCCTAGACTGGTCTGTGTTGCCTCCTTCCTCTCAACACAGAGCTTTATGGTACTTCAAACACAGATGACACGTGCGTGTGTCCGTTTGGTTTCAGCAGTCACTATAATTTTGTGCAAATTAGCAATGTTTTGAGTCAGATTGAATAATTATAGAGTTGGGGTTTTTTTTATTCCAAAACAGTTATTCCTGAAAAAGCTGTTGCTAACCGGTAATCGGGCATTTCTCTTTTTCAAACGATAGAAGCCAAGAACTGCCATAAATCAAAGGCACCAGCTTTTATCTGAAAACAACTGCACTCTGCAAAGCCTTGATACTTTATTGCAAATGTAGGCTCGTCACCATAGAGATAAGATGAATTCAAGGATTTAAGACTTGCCAGAAAATATTATGTACCATGTTTAAGATAAAGCTTTGCTTGCTTGAAACAGCGGTGGAAGCTGAAACTCTAAACCAGCACCTAACAACGAAGGACTGGCAAAAGTAAAGAAAGGATTCACATTCTTTAAATAAAAGCTATCTGTTTTTAACTTAGAAGAGTGTAAGTACTGCAGCTATGTTTGTCCTTAGACCTCTTTAACAGCTATTGTTACTGTGTATTTTAGTGACTGTGTCACTAAGTATTTGATTTTCTGGGCATTTCATTCTCCCTTTTTCTCCACCTTCAAAAATAAATGTTTTTCTTTGTTTTATTTTAATTTATCCCTTAACGTTTTAAAATCTATCTGGCCTTTTCTTCAGCACCAAAAGAGACTTCATCTGTTCTTTTTCATGATATATAAGGTGTCCTTTGTTATGGTTTTTTGGGTGTAACGCTCCCTCTGTTCCTAGGAATTATTTTACTGCACCCAGGCTTGAGCTAAGTATCCCCCAACACAGATATACTGCATGTCCTCTAAACAGGCACTTGAACAAGCTGCTCTCTCCTTTTACCTGTGAAAGAACAGCTGGAGTTTTCAGATGTGCCTTGGGAACTGAGACACTGCTGTAACTGTGACTGGTGCTATTGAAGCCTATTCATGACTAAAGACATTTTTGAAAATGAGATTTCTTTTGAAAATGACGCTACCAAGGCATTTCAGTGCTCTGGAAAATGTTACACCATATTGTCACAAGGCACATTGCCCCTCAAGTATGAGAAGAAGCTTTAATGTAAAGTTCTCAAGGAGGATCTGGGAGAGATGGAGATGGCAGCATCTGTCCTCCGCAAAGAACATCTAGTACCCCAAAAAAGCCGCTGTGTTCAGTGTCTCCCCATCTTCCTCACGGCAGTGGGGACTGCTGCAGGGTGGGGGCTGTGAGACGAGGTGAGCTGCCCTCCCAGGCACTGGCTGTGGGCGGCCCAATTGGTGCCGAGGGATGCCTTCACCTCGTAGTTGCCTACACGCAGAAGACTGGTAGGGCATCCTAGGGGCAGTTCCTGCTGTCCCGGGCTCTGACACAGTATTTGGTCGGATAGGTGGAGGTTGACCATCATCCCCAGCACCAACTGCTTGGCCAGGGCTGTGGAGGAGGGACGCAAAGTAAGTGGGCATGGAACAGAGCAAGTGCACGGAAAGCTTTGGGGCTTCTGGGCTTGTAGAGCTTGCTTGCATGGTGTTACTGTTACAAGTTAATAGTACTAAATTAGTAACAACGATAACAACAGAATTAAATTTTTTGTTTTTAGTAGTTACCCATGCAGTGCCATAGATACTATAATACAGAACAGAAAATACGATGAAGTCCCCACATCAAAAATAGGGGCTGCCTTTTAATCACAGTAAAGCCATTTTAACAACCTTTGGCAAGCTCAGCAGCAATGCAAATGTTCCAAGTGGTGCAATATGTGTTTAGGAGAGGGGAGAAAGGGCTTAAAATTAATTTAAATTGAAAAACAGCAGTCATGCATTTCTCTAAACGATTGTTTTCAGTACCGTAAGCCACATCCTTTCAAATTTCCTCTGCTTGGCCACATCATTGGAATGAAGTGTCATAGCTGGTTAAGTCACTTTGACATCATTCTGATGATGTGTCAAGCACAGGAAATTTGAAGGGACAGGGCTCAGTAAGGTCTTACCCTAACTTGCCTTCTTTTGATGATTCCTCCCTCCTGCCCCACACCCTCCCTGCTCCTTTTTTCAGCTTCAGTGTTTCTGAACTCAGTTAACTCTTAAAATCCCCACCATGAGGCTAATACTGACAAAAGCGTGGAGACAGCACTCTGCAGGTCTGCCACCTTTCTTTCAAAGCCAGCGTTTTCAAAGTGCCCAAATATTTATGATGATGGGTTGTAAGTGGAATCAGTTATATTGAAATTGTCAGGGAAAAACTGTGCAAGTGAACCTCAGCTGGCAAGATGCATGTGGCTGTGGCTTCAGAGTGTAGGACTGGAAGAGATCCTGCAGGCTACATCAGGCAACTGGTGGAAGTAGAATCCATTGCATAAACGGATTAAGAATGAGCTAGTGAGGTTTTTTTCCTTCAAATACTGCTACTGGGAAACTGTTCCAAAGACTTACGGCTCTGAGCAGGAAACAGCGTACGCAGCTCTTGTGCCAGAGCCGTCCTTCAGCTTAAATAGCTCTTTTTCTCTGATCTCCGTTCTCCACCCTCAATGTACTTAGAGAAAACAATCCTACCTCTTCTCGAACTTCACCTTGCTGACCCAAACAAGCCCTGTTACATTTTTTCAGGAAGTAGTCTCTCCACTCTTTTGAGAAGTCCCTCACTGCATTATTTCCAGTTTAAGTGCTTCTTTCTTGATAATAGGTGAGCAGAAGAGAAAACAGTATTCCCTCTGTGGGCTTCCTACAGTTTTTCACGCAGCGCTACTGTTTTCCTTTTGCTGTTGAAAGTACCTGCCCTATACAGAATAGCTTCCAGGTTTGTCCATGGATGCATCCTGTTGATGCCCCAAACACATCCTGTGATCCAGTCATATGCAGATATTTCTTTCCAGTAGAAATTCATAGTTCAGAGGCAGATGGCCTACATTCGGCCTGTAGCCATGTGCTTAATACTAATTGGCTATCTCTGAAGGTTCCAACTAGCCCGTAGCGGACAGACAGATGGAGGCAGACCTGTGTCTTTTCTCCCTCCGTGCAAGGGCATTGCTCTTGGTTCTGTTACACATGATCTCACTTCTAGTGCACCAGCCCCCAAGGTTATCCATTTCTCTCTTTTCAATTCTTTTCATACTTTCCAGTTTTATGTCATCAGTAAATATCTCTCATTCGCTACTATTTTCTATGCCAAGGTCACTAATGAAACTATTAAGTAAATAGGTCCTGAGGTCAATCTGTCAAACAATAGATTTCCTCCCACCTGATAATTTCCCTTTCAGCAGAACCTGTTGTGAGCTGCCCTTTAGGCAGTTCCCTGTTGACCTTATAGTTATTATACTAATTCTCAGCTTCTGCATATAATGTAACATTTTTCCTTATGGCTTCGTACCAAATGTTTACCTGAAATCCAGATAAGATGCTGCATTTCCTTTGTCTAGGAAAGCATTTTTATGACCAAACAAATATATCCGCTTATTCTTGCACGATTCAGTTTTGTTAAAGCCATACTGCATTTTATATCGGTTTTTATTCCTGTCTACATATAATTTATTTCAAAATTTGTACTTATATTTTGTATACTGTTAAAGTCAGGTTAGTCCCTAGTCTCTAGCTGTCAGTGGGCTATTTCCGTCTTTTCATAAGCGGCAGCATTACATTAGCTATGTTCAACCATAACGCACCATGCCAATTTAGCATAATCAGTACAAAAATTATTACCCGATCCTCGGTTTCTCGTGCCAGCTTTTTCACAGTTCCAGGAGGGAGACAGTCTGGACCAGAGATTTCTGCTGCAACTTCAGTTGTGTCTATTTTCAATTCAGGGGTCTCACTTTCACTACCCACCCTACTCTATTTCATTGTTTTTATTGAAAACAAGGCACAGTTTTGAAACTGTACCTGAATTACTATCGATTTCTAAACCTTCTTTGCTCCAGTGGGGCTCTGCTTTTCCTTTGATCTTATACATATGGTTAAACAGCTTTTTGCTTATTGTCTCATTTTTTTTTTCAAGATGTAATTCAGCTCGAATTTCATTGATTCTCACTTTACCTGTATGTTTCCTGGCATCTAATGCAACTCGTTTTGCTGATCATTCAATTTTTCCCTCCTGAGAAGGCTTTTTCTAAAATCTTAATATCTTTAAGGTAGTTATTTACCTCTTTCTGTCCAGAGTGCTTCCCCACAAGTTTACAAAGATTTTTCCTTTGCTTATGATACAGATTCCAGATAGGCTTCATCTCTGACTTTGAGTAATTCTATGTTTCCTCTGCACTCAGGTCCTTGATTTCTTTCGGATAGTTCACTAATTAGATACCTTCATTTTTCAGTCTTTATCCATTTGAAATCTGAAACCTTAATTACAAAACTGCCTTTGTTTATCCTTAAATTGTATTTAAACTGAATCAACCCATGATCCACTTGAAAAAAGTTTTTATTTCTTATCACTTGTAAAAACAAAGTCTAATTAAGGGTGCCCTCTTGTTCAATGAACTTTATCTTCTTTGATAAAGCAAATTGTCTGCTATCATACTCAGGAAAACCTGGACCTTATCCTTAATATTAATATTTATTTTTCAACCTATACTTTTGCATAGCATAGTATATTGTACTTAGGTACTCCAAATAGTTTCATCCATGCTACGTGATTGCTTACTCCTTTATGGTCTCCTACAGGATAGCATATAATGTTACTCCACCTCATTTTTCTCTAAAAATACATCTTTTCATCACAAACCCTTCAATATCCCTGTTCTTTCATCCTTGACAAATCATCTTACATTTTTGGTGAAGTGTCATTTAAGATCCTCAGCTACACGTTCTAATTTTACTCTTTTTTTTTAGGAGCAACATGGACATTTCAGTTGTCCCTTAATGATTGCTGGTTTAGTAACCAGCCTAGAAACCATCCTTTCTCTAACAGTGCCATCACTTGGGTGATTGCTTTCAGTATTAACCTTCCATTTTTCCTCCCTTCCGTTGTTTCTTTTGGAGGCTGGGGAAGGTTGATGAGTATATTGCTATTTCATAACAGTGGTCTTTAGGTTTGGGTGCTCAGAAATGAAGGGCCTGTAGCACGTGCAGCATTTTGTCCCTCTTCTCGGTGCTCTCAGCTCAACTGCCCAGACAGCTCGGGGTTCCAAACCAAGCGATTCCCTCTGGGCTTGCTGGTCATCCTACACTGATACACTGCTTCTGCCTTTTGCTCCAGAGTGGCAGCCACTGCATATGTATAATCCCATCCTTCTGTTTCTATATCCTTGCTCCAGCTGGCGTTTCTTCGATGGTTGACCACCTCTACCATCAGCTCAGCAGAGTACCCAAAACAGCCCTGGATTGAGGACCTTTCCAGAGACGACCAAGTGGAAGACATCATCTACATCACCTTTAATGCAAGAGATGGTCAATGGGCCAAAAGATCCCTTTATTTTTATATTATTTTGGATTAACACCAGTAGTTATTTGTGATTTCCACCAGTCTGAGAGGTAAGCCAGGGCCAGTGTTTTCAGACCTGAATAGAGATATTAATTTTTTCTAAAATATAATATGGCTAGCTGCAGACTCTGGTTATAAGTTAGAGATACCATTGGTGTAGCTCCCCTCTCTTTCTCTAATTATTACTAATTACATTATTAAATCATTTTGATAAGTGGGCTGCATCCAGATCCTATATTCAAAGTGCCCTCTGCCTGAACTCTTCAAACCTGGCACAAAAATTTCTGGTAAAGTTTACAATACAAATGGTTTATGGAAATAAAGTGGCACTAGGAATGTTTTGACTAACTGTGCCAGTTCAAACCCACATAAGTCATACAATAAATTGTTATGGTTTGAAAAGAGCTGTTTGCATTTTATTTTTTTTAAAGCATTAATTAAATGACATATAAAGCTACTAACATCTTAGGTCAGGGAGACTGCCAAAATGGACATTATAAAAATGTTCACTTTGGTATTAATTCCGTGTTTATGGGGCGTCTCATGTCTCTAAAACCTCCCTAGACCACTATTAATCATAACCTATCAAGTACATTCATCACATATTTTTCCTGTCATACGCCAAAGAATGTCTTATTAATTAAAGGGGTGAAAAATTGGAAAGGTTCCTTTTCTCTCCTATTGTTTTGTAGAAGAGGAAATGATAAAGTTCAAACAGTAAATTTGCTCCTTTCCAGAAAATGTTCTTATTGGGAAAGAGGACTTCAGTCACATTAAAAGCAAAACTGTTTTGCAAAGTTTGGCCCAAATCTGTCTTGGGCTGCTTGCTCATCTAGTTCTTCTGAACTCAGTTCACTGCAAAAGCAGGATTTGGCCTTTTAGCACTTGTGCTGCAAAATCCATGACTGTTATTAAAGGCATTTTAATTAAACCCAGCATTAAAACTACATTTTTCTTTCAAACCATCTATAACCAATAATTAGCAGCAAGGGGTTTTTCAAACCTCAAAAGAAATTGTTTGGGTGATACGCTATACGTGGTTTATAGATTTAAAATCCCTGGGGTTTTGTTTTCTGGGAAAGAGAAGACAAATCTCTGTTTTAAAGTTAAATGGGTTGAGTTTTCTGTTCATTCCCTACTGGACAGTCGTCCACATCTCAAAAGCTGAATGTAGCCTTAATTCATGACAGCTGTTTTCTTTACAATAGAATTAAATTTTATATAGCTCCATTCATATTTGAGGTGTCCCAAAGCATTTAACAATAAGGAGTCGGTGCCAGCTTTTGTGGACCACTGCTGCACATCAGAGTTTTGCTTGATGAAGGTCCCTGGGATTTGGGTCCTTGGGTGGTGGCGATGCTGTGGGCGTGGGGACCACCAGAGTAGATGTCCTGCACCCAGCAGCCCCTCTCGCAGCCGTGGGAGGCAAAACTAACAGGACCCTGGGGTTAAGTCCATGTCGGTTCAGAAAGTACAGCCTTTAATATGTCTGAGCAATGGCACCCTCAGCCAGTTCTATAAGCACCACTCTGCTAAATTGCTATATTTTCTATGCTTTCTGTCCAAAATGTGGGCTGCCAACATTCTGCCTTGGGTCTGCTGCAAAGGCTGACTTGCACTGGTCTGATTTGTCTGATAATCTGATAAAGGTCAGCTCTTTACCACATAGCAGGCTGCGCAGAGCAGGGCAGGTAGGATCCTTCCACCCTCAACAACGATGATGCCGTCATAGGACAGAGAAATCCTGGGTTAGTCACGGTCCGCTTACCAGATACCTGCTGAGCATATCTGGGTCTTGAAGTTTAAACATCCATCTTAATCCTTGTCAGTAGATAACAACTCGAAAGTTGCTATTCTACATGTCACATACTTTATTTTAACCACCTCCTTAAAATGGCAACAGCAAAAATATGTATGTAAGTCTTAAGGTTTGAAGGCATAATAACTCAGATCAACAGGTATGAGAAAAAAAATGTCTCTTGGGTGCTTATTTACTTCTAATTGGGAGTTCAGTGTAATATAGTAGTTCTGTGGTCAAACAAGGGTGTATTCCACAACAGAAATAGCTGAGAACACAGGTAATAAGCTACTTCTGAGCTCACCATCAGGCCCTTGCTATTGCAGGCAGCCACTTTGTAAATCAGCTGTACAAGTGAAGGAGAGGAGTTGAGAGTGAATACCTTTAGAGAGAATAGGCCAACCTTTCTGTCACCTACATCCACGCAACTTACTAACAGGGAGGATTGTCCAGGAATAAATTCGGTTGCCTTCAGCTGGATAACGTATTCAAATCAGAATGATAAAACTGAATTACTCTAGAAAGACTTTTTTCCATGACGGTAACACTAATCAGTAGTTTTGCCTTTGAAACAAAGAGCTTTTCTAGACAGGGTTTGGTAGGGCAAAGTCTTTCAGGACAAATACATGAAGTACAGGTTCACAAATTACATCAGAGGTTTGAAACCAATAAACAAGTTACACCACGCTGTGCTCTGGGGTAGCATAAACCCAATGGATCTAAATTCCTCCCTGCTGTGGTTCTGTGAAATCAGTGAAGTTACACCAGGGCTTTGAAATACCAGTTTTATTGCATAGGAGTAGGCTCAGCTTCTTTAGAAGCCAGAGATTGGATTCCAGCTATCATGAAACAAATAGTTTTCAAGAATGGATATCCAAAGGGAATTTTCTACAAAAGAGCTGAAGAGAAGCTTGCATCACCATTATATGTTAAAAATAAATCAACATGATTAGGAGTGTCATTAGTGATAAGTGGGGATCTCATGGTGCCAAACAAGCTTTGGAGACTGAAGTCACATGTGAGCATGAAATCATGAGAAGGAGGGAAGAAGAAAAGGAAGGTGCGATGCCCAGACACCAAGCAGTTTCATGGTTGGAAGAATCATGATTGTCTCGCCTGATATCCAACATAACGCGCTGCAAGAATGCAGCAGGGAAAAGCAGAAGTGAGAATCAGCTGGCATAAAAAGAAGCATAAACTATCAAGCTGCTCTGCACAAACAGGATAAGAAGAAAGCAAGGTCTCAGCAAAGGCACATGTTACAGAACCTTCCAAATAAACATATTGCCCAAGGTTGATGCTGTTTTCCAAAAACCTTTTTTCCCATTTCCCGTGTTAAGCTGAAGGGTGCAGAATGCACCATTAATCTTAAAAGAAGCCACTTTTACTTCCAGGAACAGAGTTGTCCAAGCTTGGCCCAAAGACTGCGAAATTCTTTTTACTCGTCCTGTTGTAGGTAGGTTTTAGTGGGTGATGACATTCATCTGTTGTAGCAAAGGATAAGTAAGATTGTTCGTTCCTATTTTTCTCACAGGAAGAAATCCAGATGTGCGTTCTTAGTATTATCTTTATCCTTACTCCGAAAAATTCCCATTCACCTCAAAAGCTTGCTTAGCCGACACAGGGTAAGGAATCAGGCCATGTCTTAATACATAGCGGTTAAATGCTGCAAGCAAGAAAATTAATGGGAAGATAAATGTAAATGAGCTATAACTCTTACAGCAGGGCTCTGCTCTGCTTCTCAGTTTCCTACTCACTTTAATTGTTGACTGGTTCTTTAGGAAAAATCCTCGCATTTTTGGTCTCTTTGGGTAGAGTTTGTCCCACTAACTAAAATCTGGTCATCCCAGTCTAAGCTTGCCCTTCAAAATCTCTCTATGGAAAGAAGTAGCCATCTCCGGAGGGTGAGTCACCCCATTCGAGCACGGCCACCGAAGACAGCTAGGATATATTGCCCTCTGGGGGTGCTTATTTTTCTCTACTGCTTATAAGGGAAACTTAGATAATTCTTAGATAGATGAAGCTGGACAAGAGGAACCCCAAACTTTGTAATCAGATATATTAATACAATCAAGTGAAAAATGCAAAATTTTTTGCACATGTGTTATACATACGTTTCTCTCCTTTCCTCCTCTTTTCTCGGCTTCTCAACTCTCTGGTGTTAAGCTGAAGACCTCAACAGCTTCTGTGGGAGAAAGGAAAAAAATGCTGAGTGCCTCCTAAAAAATAATCAAGTGCAACCACAAAACAATCTGCATCATTCGCAGCCAAGCACATAGCTTGTTAAGTATCTGTTAAAAAATTACAGTTCACTGCAAAGCGACTTTCTCTCTGTTGGATGTGGAAATAGATGACCATCTTTTCATGTTGTTTGGGGCCTTATCCATGTACAAGAAGCTTTCTAGTCTCCTCAGAGTTGCTCACAGGTTTAAGGCGTTCAAGGACCTTGTGGTAATGACCTCCATGGGCCACTGGATGTGAAAATACACAGTCCTACAACTTCATAGCCTTTTAAACTAAGATCATAATCTTATTAATTATGATTAATCTTAATTCCTTAGAAGAAAGGGCAAAGCAGCAGAAGTCTCAGTGTTTGCATCTGTCTCTGCCCGTGCACCCCGGCCCTTCACTTCCTTGGCATCTCGGCCCCTACATAAATAAGCCTGTCCTTAATTTTAAGTACCCACTGAAACCAGCTGGCAGGGGTGTCCCCGAGCGTCTGCTACTGAGTGCTCTCGGAGGCACCACAGAGGATGACACGGGCTTCTGGTCTGACTCAGCACCAATGCTCTTCCTCTCTGCCACGTATGAATGTTGTTGTTTCAGGGCTTAAGGATGCACATCACAATTTACACCTACAGTCTGTGAGAGACGTGTTCTCCCTTCACGCTCTATAATTAAAGTAATTCTTCCAGCGTAAGGCTATGGTTCTGGATTAAGCCCAAGCGGGAGCCAGCGTCATGTGATATAACTTAATTATCTTACTGACAGCTGTGATTTGCTGAGCATCTGGCCTTGAGTCTTTCAGGTTGAAGCTCCAAGTTAATTACAAATACCATCAGGATTGCAGTGTAGCCTAATTGCACTTACCTCCTAAACATTGTTTAATCGATTCTGAAATCCTAACCTACACATCATAAAGTTTATTGGTCCTGCTAATTGGCTAAATCTGTCATTGGAAAGATGGAGGGAATTAGCTAATTTAACTGGACAATAGAATTTAAAAATCCAATGACAGATAATCCTGTTGTTGATGTCACTAACTTCTACTCTATCCTTTTCCTTTTAAAAACATTTTTACAATTAAGATTGGTTATATAAGGCTGATTATTCTAAGGCTGATTACTTTCAGTGCTCCAGAGAGAGCTTTTCCACTCTCTCTTCTTCCACTGAAGTGTGGCAGAGGCAGCATTAAATGCAATTGTGGATTCAGAAATGTTTATGGTAGGCAGAGCCTTCAGATTAGCATGACACATGGAATTTGTGAGCTGTTAGATTCGATTTCAAAGCATTAGGCTAGGATTTCACATTTTGTTTTTATAAAATGCAAATAGACTTCAGTTGCTTTGTTATTAAGATGGATTTGAAATGTTAGTCAGGGAGCAGATATGGAACACATACTCGTTACACAAGTCTTGCTTCCTGGAATGGATTTTTTTTTTTCTTTGTTCTTTAGGATTTCTCCCAGATGCTAAGTAAACTGCTACTGTGACACAGGCCATTCCCCTCACTAATAAGAGAAAAAGAGGTTAGGAATGAATGAAGTGAACTCAGAATGAGAGCCCTCAAAGTCTTCTCTGAGAACATGCATTGAAGGCAGAAAAATCCAGTACGTGCTGGCCACAAAACGACAATGGCTGGTGTATGCAGAGCTCCTCTGCATTAGAGCTTAAGGCAAACAAGCTGCCTTGTCTGGCAGCAGACATCTTTATCACTACTGGTGATCACACCGTGGCTTCTAGAGCGACATGCAGGAGTCACTGCTGGTGTAGGTAAAGATGTAGGATCCCACCGTTCACGGGGCAGATAAGCCTGGGAGCTCCAAAGCACAGTGCCAGCATTATTGACTGTCCTGAACACCATGGTATACCTTTGACTGTGAGGAGAGGACCTACTGGTAAGTGTGCATGACACCTCAAGGTCTCCCCAAGGTCAGGGTAGCTGCATGTCCCAACAGCAGGCCTCTCCTTGGAGTCCACGCACTGCAAGAAGGCATTCTCCAGAGGACGTTCAGTCACAGGATTGAGCAAACCCAGCAGCTCCCTATCCTGCCACATGCATTCAAACAGATTGCCAGAAGTCTGCCCACAAGCAGTTGACAGATGGTCAAGTAGCTGCAAGGACAGGAGGTGGGGAGCTCTCGGGTACTACTAGATTGAGCCAGAAGAGGATGGTGGAGTGGCCTTTACAGCTGTTTCAGGCTGTCATCATATTTCCAGCCATCAAACTGCAAGTGAGACTTCAAATGCCATTTAAGATTTCAAGTTAGCTTCTAACTGGAGTCTCTGAGGCAAAATCTCAATCTGACGAATAATTGAATAACCCAGTTTTGTAACAACAAAAAAGACCAGCACCCACTATAAAGAGCATTTTCATGGTCGTAACTTTTAGTCCTAGTTTTTGTCAAATATTACGGGAATGCATGCAAACACCTGTGGATTTCCAGGAATTTGCAGACACCTCTCAGTGTCCCAGGTTTCCCATTGTTATGCATGATAAACAGGAAAGGTAGCATGATCACTTGAATCTTTTGTTAATTGTGCCTATAAATAAGAGAGCAAACACTTTTAAATAAAAATACAAAAAAAACCCCCTTCTCTGCATACCTCAGACAAACACTGTGCTGGCTAAAAAGGCTGAACCAGCCAGTAAGGCTTGCTGGTCCCATGCTTGCAGCGATCTGTGCATGGGTTAGGAAGGAAGCGTGACTGAGCGTTTCTGTGGAGATTAGAAAGAACAGGTCTGGTTTCCTAGCCATAGTCTTAATTAACAAATGCTTAAGGTTAGGAAGATCTGTTGTTTTTACAAGGACATTTTGTCCCAGCGGTGGTTGTGTTTTCCTCCTTTTGGTCAAGGTGTGAGAGTCTGGGAGGCCAAAGGAGTCCAGGGCAAACAAGAGCTTTCTGTCTCCCGCATCCACACCACCTGCCTGAGAGGTACCACGCTGCAAAGAGACCTGGAGTCTGAGACTGCTGCTTTGTCACAGCAGAATCAGGAGAGATTTCCCCAGAATAAAATGCATCCTCTTTAACTCAAAAGGGTGATTTGTCGGAATAGAAATTAAGCTTTCAGGATATGTTTCTTTGGCCCTCCCCAGAGATTACCAAAAAGAGAAGAGTGGGCTAAATGAAATGAACTCTCATACGTCTATGTATTTATAGATACTTTTGGAAAGATGCATAGATCTACATGCAGATACATCCTGTAAAGGCAGGAGCAGAGTCCTGCAACTCATTTCATGTACACCATCATAACCAACATTTTGTTATCTGCTTATAACTGTTAGTCTCTCCAGCATGAACTGCATCGGGCTGGAGCAGGCTATCCGAGAGAAGGGGTTTCCCTTGAAACCCTGACACAAATTCCCTGCACCTCGTGGTGCGGAGACAGCGTGTCCTTAAACCTGAACTATTCTGCTTCCCACTTCAGCTGTGGTTCATTAAACCACTTTCTGATGCTGGGTCAGGATGGAAATGGTTATGTTGGAACGAGACCCGTTTACAGACAAAACTTTTATATTCTCCATTTTCCCTTTGACCGCAGATCTACATCGCCAGTCTTTAGCTTGATAAAATCACTTCTGCCCCTTTGCTTGTGCTTATAAAGAGGCGCTTTCCCAAAACTTGAGTCCTAACTACTTTTTATAGCTCCAAAATGCAAGACAGATTCTGCTCCTGAGCACTGAAGTAGTATTTTAGCAGGCTAGGGCTGAATTCCAGTACTCAAGTGAATTACAGAGATGTATGTGTAGATCCAAGCTGTTTTCATACTCTCTTTGAAGGGTGCTGAGACCAAGTCAGTCTCTTCTAGCTGTCCTGTCACTTTTCCTACACTTTATACCCAAGATGAGATATTAAAACTATTGGTATTAAAAGTCTGTAATGGCTCTCATTGTTACTTCAAAAGACCCGTGTTTCCAAAGTCTTCGTGTTGAGCCAGGCTTGACAGATATAGACTTAAAGAAAAAACGGTCCTCAACCTTTCCTTCTTCTTCTTGGCTGCATTTTCCAACCTCCTTTTGGAGAAATATAGTATTTCAAGTATCTCACAGAAAAAAATATAACTCCTCCAAGACTCCTGAGGCTGCTCTCACAGGTTGCCTGTGGATGCTACTGCTTCTTGAAAGGAGCTATGCAGTAGGCCCATGCTGGCTGACCCAGCATCAGGAAGTGTCTTGTACCTGAATGCCTCAGGTCCATGCATCTATAGGGGGTCGTTTTGGGCTTCATGGCAGACCACTCGAAAAATTGAGCGAGTGAGCTTGTCTAGCCATGTCCTTTGGCACTGACACAGACTAAGTGACAAGAATGTTTTTGCCTTCAGTCTTGTGTCCCTATACTGCTTTTGCTGTCCTCTAATGGATAAAAGTCACCATCTGTGAAGATCTGTACAGCCAGGATCTGGATCACTGCTAATGTCCCATTCCCGATATCCTTTAGCATCAGTGCTCTGTTGTACTCTAACAGTTGCTGGCCCTGGAATGCAAGTAACTTTCCGGCCTCTTTTATGGGGCTCTGAGGAGAAACCCTGCTGCAGGATGATAACATTTAGCGGGATTCCCCAGGGGCATTGCAGTCACAGGCGCCAAGTAAAATTCCTACTTGTATGATAAGGAACTTTACCGGGGCACTTTGCAGCCTGCTTTAATATTACCTCTTTCATCTCCTCCTGCTTTTTTTAAGGCTACTGCCTTTGCAGGACATCTGTGGGTGGTGGGTGGCCTATACAGGGCAGGAGAAAATGTGTAAGAATAAGAGGGCTCAATTCCACTGCCACCACGGATGTCACCAGCTGCGGAGCCAGAGCAGCAAGCACTTAGGCTATAAAAGCCTACTCTCTTACCAGTGTTCAGGCATAGGTGGGAGCTGCTGTAACTTCATGTGATTCACATTTACCATACAGAGGTGCACAGGACCACTGCCTCGCCGGCTTGTGCCCAAAAGACATGAAACTCTAATAAAGAAGAGAGGGTAGAGTTTTATACTCATTTTCTGCCCTGAGGTGCACAGGATTTTGCCTTGGCTGTATGCCAGGCCATTTTGTTAGCTGGGAGGAGGTGGTGAAGAGGAAGCCATTTGCCGTGTGGCAGAGGTTGGCTGTAGCACCGATTCACAGGCAATTTCTATTTGCTCGTTCTCATGTGGCGCTTCTGCTTTTTTCTTTACTTAGGGTGCAGGACCCTAACAGTATTTCTGCAAATACAACTGGTGCCTGTGTCGGGTGTCAAATTCAAAGAAACAAGACAACAGGTTTTGGTAGACTTCATTGGTATTAATGCTGCAAAAAGGACACTTAGCTCTAGTATTGCACAAACATATGGTAGCTGATGGTTAATAAGAGAGCTCTGGGCAAAGGCCTGAATGTAGCATCTCAGCACACTGGTGTCCTGTAAGCTGGATTATGTCTTGCAGAAAACTGTCTTTCATTTAGATACTGCAATAGACTGCTAAGCACATGTTTCCATCCAAAACAAAGGCAGCTCAGGAATTTGAATACTGTGGGAAGCTGGGCTTTGTCTGGGTATTATTTTGGGAAAGGAATACGTGTGGGTGGATGAGAGGCAGTTCAGGTGGGGAAGGAGGGAGACAGCATGTGGGCAACAGGCAGCGAAGGGGAGCTGCAGCAGAGTTGAGCTGCCCTGGGAGAAGCCCGAGATGCCGGAGAGCTGGCTGGGAAAGATCGGCTGCTGTGAGAAGAGAAGTTGCCTCCGGTTGTTTGCGTCCTACTGTGTTTATGAGAGCAGACTGTCTATATTGTTCTACATAAAAAGAATTGCATCAAAAATGCTGGTCTCCTCTATTAATATCTTTACTTGGAAAAAATCTTAAGGGCCCGAATTTTGTACAGCTGGAATGGCGTAGGGTTGCCTTTATTTTAATGTGGCATATTTTTTAATAAAGCTTTTTTTTTCCTCCTTTTCTCTCTCAGTTCTTATTTGTTCTTCCTGTTGTCTCTACTTTTTGGGAGAGGCAATAGGTCTTAGCGTGGGCACCCTGTCACCTTGGGGAAGCCTCTTCTCTGTAGCACAAAAAGTGAGGTCCTCTCTGAGGGCAGAACTTGGTCCCGCCAGGGGCTCAGCTCTTTTGTGTTAAAAGCTGATGTGACACCTATAGAAGAGGCTGAGTTTCAGCTACTTAATGCTCATCCATCCAAATAAGTGTAAGAAGTCTGCCTGTCCAGCTGGCCATTCATCTGTGCTTCTGATGGATTCCTTTTACTCAGATGAACGATGTCCAGAGGAGAGATATCAAAGGTGTATGAGAAAACAGCAATACTTTCCAGTTGGAAAAAATCCCCAAAGTCCCGCTGGTTTGATGAGGCTGAACTTAGAGTGCTTGTAGCAAGTGAGAACATGAGGCACTATTTGCATTTTGCTGCCAGGTATTGATCTCGACAAGGTCCTCCTAGTCAAGGAGGGCATTTGTTGAACCACCTGAGCAGGCTTCTGTGGTTGTTGATAACATCATACTGTGTCTGGGGAGCTTTTCTGTACAGAACAGACTGTCCTGAAGCCTGGAAGGAGAGTGGCTGTCCACAGTCAGTGAGTAGCCAGGGGTTCAGAAGCATCTCCTATCTCCTAGCACAACGGTGACATGGTCCAGCCATGGAGAGCTCTACAGATGCTATCTTAAAATGAGCAGCTATCTCACCAGTGAAATGACACCTGCTTAAGAAAATAGCAATGATTTTGAAATTCAGCTAAAATAAACCTGCAAAAAGTTGGCCAGAAATCTCTTATGATTCTGAACTAGCCTATAGTAGGTAAGTCAAAGGAGTAATATGGCAAATTCTGAGAGCAAGGATCACACCGCAGCCCATAACCACAACTCCTTCGATGAAACATGCTTAGACTTGAGAAGTAATTTATATAGAAAATTCCCTCTGGACTCCTCCTCCCACCTCTCTGAGTCCTGATAATGTCCTGGGAGGCGTCACACTTTCTGCTGAGATGTTTAAAGCAAACCTAGTAGCTAGAGAGGTCACCTACTAATGGAGATGCCGTCTTACAGGGCTTGTCTAATTGTAACCAGCAGTCAATTCATTGCCATCTTTCTGAGTCTCTGGCTGCAACCGGCAGGGAAAATAAAACAGCAGCCACTGAGATTCAAAGAGCTGTGTGCAATCTGGATTGTGCATTTAGATGGTGTTTATTTAAAAAAGCTATTATCTACCAGCTGCTCATAAACTCTGTTCTGCCCTGCAAGAATCTTTGTACTATGTAATTGTCTTCCCTCTCTCTCAATGCGCATTCCACTGGTTTGAATTAGCTGCTAGCTCGTAGTGATTATGGTCATCATTCATCTAGAACAATTCAAATCAGATTTGGAAGTGGTGACATCACCTACGTATGAGTAGTGTCTGTACAGTAGGGGCATACTGTCCTCAATCTAGGCCAAACCTGTCTTCTGTTTTCCTCTGGTCCTATGAAGCACAGGGCTTGTGCAGGCAAGCCTTTCCCTCTTCCACTGCAAGTAACCTGTACTGCAGTTAGTTTTATTTGGGACCTTAAGTGCCATTCTAAAAACCGTGACCCTGTGCACACACACCGAAACAGGTTTTCTGCTTAACCCAGCGCATTTACAGAGAAGGTTCGTCGTATCTGTTATGTCCGTGGACATCTCCTTCTCAACATCTGTGACACATTATGTAATGTTTCTTCTGGCTCTCCAGTAAACAGAAACCGCATGAAGGTTCAGTGTTGGTGCTCCCTCGGACCTACCTAATGCTGGCCCTGACATTAAGGTTGAAGAACTGCTGACAGACAGTGGAATGAAATAAATTATTGATGTAACTTGCATATAGAAGATTTCTAAGTTCATTTAAACAGTGACAGGCATAGCTGATTTTTTGGTGAGATGCTGTATGCTGGTAGGACAATAGAAATCTGCAAGAAATGTTGGCACACCTTCACAGGATTTTGACTTAACTTTCTTAGGGCATAGGTGTGAAAGTTTTCTTATTATTATTCTGTTTCTTAATTTGTTGGCTCTGTTCTGACAATTTGGATGCTAAATAACTCAGCAAGATCAGGAAAAGATCTTTTCCAAAATACACGTTCTCTCTTCATGCAGCAAAGCAAGTCAATGTTGCCGAATTCATGGCACCTGTTTCCAGTACAGTAAAAGGACGTATTTGCACAATATCTCACACTTTTCAGAAATGCCACCCATAATGAAAAGCTGTCTCCTGGAAGGTCTGCATAGTAAGAAGAACTTCTGGATTCCATTTTCATTTGTACCAATCTCAGTATAAATAGAATTTGCCATTAGGGGTAGGTCCCAATGTTTGTACTGAGATAACATGAACCACATTTACCACTTAATTCTTCATAGGTGAAGGAGGCAAGGAAGTCCTATCACCAGGGTACTGTCGACAGATGAGTTCACCACTTCTCAGAGAGTTAAGGCTGGACTGGTGTGCACCTTAAATCCTCCTGTCTCAGCGCTCCCTGTAACAACTGTAGGAATAATGTAACCGTTTGCAGTGCCAACATTACAAAGATATGAAGGATGATCATGCTAGAACCATGAATTTAACAGTCCATGCATGGTAATGGGTGAGAAGCTCAGAGTGAACTGAGTCCAGTCATAAGCAGGGTAGACAGGAAGAAAACAAGGAAAGAGTAGATACCAATACAAAAGTGCAGGTGATGGATTTGGAGGGATAAAAGTTATCTTTAAAGGCTTTAAATGTATGTTTTTAACACTCACCAGCACTCAGAGCCACTTGAATCTCTTTTCTAAAAGTCTGCTTATTTTAAAAGTACATTTGAAAGATTTTTAACACCTTTCCAGGAGTTAAGTGAAAATAGGGTATCTCTCTCAGTATCCAAAGAATAGAGCCTTTCCACTTGTGTGTAATAGTAATGTTGGAGGTCCAACTGAATGTTAGCCAGTGTTTGTAAAGTAAAAATCAAAGTGAAGACCAAGTTTTTCCTTTAACTGATATGACTGAGTCAAGTTTAGCTTGAGTATTTCTGGAGAAAAGTTTTCCAATGTCAAAGAAATAAAAAGCTGAATGCCCAGCTTCCCCTCTTGTTTGTCTTGCTGCAATCTACTCACATAATTAGAGAGGCTGATTTCTCATTTATGCAATGAATTTATACAGAGCAAAATGACAACAGCAGACATTTAAAGTTCCAGCTGTGAATTTCCTCTTTTCTTTTGGCTTATATCAGAGCCAGGAATATATATCCTGCAGCCTTTTGTGATTTACAAGAGTGATATTCACCTTCAGCAAAAGGCCTCACGTAAGTCTGTTTACAAGGCTGGGTTTACTCAGGTAATTCAAACAAGGCAAGTCTGGTTTTCTATCCAAAACCATTCTCCCAGGAAGCAGAAGCAAACCCACCCGACCAAGCTAAGTCAGCACTCACAAGTGCTCTTATCAGCAAAATGTTGCCATACAGCATCAGTCAGAGAATAGGCAGCCATACAGCACTGTAATAAAAAAATGTATTTGGCACTTCCTGGACTATTTACCGTTTTATTGAATACCACACTCCTCTGAATGATTGCAAATTCCAGGGGACAATCCGGCCCACTCTGCCTTCAAGACTGGAATTTTAATGGCTCCGATAAGACACGGCCATCTTTCATCAGATATTGTGGTGTTTATTTTAGCTTTTTGCCTCTTTTGTGGCAACTGTGTCTGCACACAAGCCTGGGGTATCAACCGATGACAGTCAGTCCTTTCAGAAGCCTCACCAAGGCACTTGAACCATCCATTACGGGGGCCAGAATGAGATAAATTTATCAGAAACATTGGCATGGGCCTTCAGCAAAGGAAGTTGTGTGCTCTGTGTGTTTTCTGCAGGCTTGGTTGGGAGCACAAACGGGACCAAATGACAGAAAGAGCTGGTTTGCAAGAAAAGACTGTTCTCTCATTCAGGTTTGCTTCAAGTTTGATCAGTGCCAAGTGAGTCCATTGTGAACCTAGTGCCTCTGCAAGGACGTGGATGCGTGGATGAAGTGAGTGAAAGACTCGGTTATGTTTAGCTTTGTTTTACTTTTGCATGTTTCATCTTTTGACTTCATAGAGTTTAACCCCAAAAAGGTTAATGTGGTTGTCTAAGCTGACACTCCACTTGTAGCCCAGTTCAGGACATTGAGACAGAAAGAACAATATGTACAGATCCTTATTCTTACAAGCATTTATCATTTGATCACAGGTCATATACTCTTTGTAACTTAACATTTCCAGCTCAAGAGCCGAACTGTCACATACCACTGTGTGTTTTCTTCTTTCATAAACAGATGCTCATTACAGCCTACTTTGCAAATCAGTTTTCCCTTACTCTTTGAAGAAATACTGTAGCGGGTAACTCCAGGATGCGTTGATGGATTTGTCATGAATTTCCTTCAACACATCTGTGAGTGCTTCCCAAGGCTACTGGCTACAGCTTCAATAGTCAGACGTCATTCTCAGTTAGACACCCAATGCTTTCAAAATCAAAAATATATATACACTCATTTTTTTTGTGGTACAATTTGTGTGTCTTCATCTAGAAGAAAGGTGGAGCAAATGCCCGTGGCAGGTAAGTTGTTTGTTGAGAAAAACCTTCTTCCATGCTCCTGGTGGAAATAGATCTTGTGTTGCTTGGTGGATGGTATCTTATTGCCCTGGAGTTGTTCTTTCTCTGCACATAAATCCAAACCTGCTCAGAACAGTAAATTGGCCCTTTTAAAAAATGCCACTGTGCTGAAACAAATGCAAAACTTCTCACAGCCCCAGTGGGATTTTCTTGAAGCGCACAAGCATGCTTATGGCCAAGATACATAGGATGCAAAGATAGGGCTCAGCTGCAGGGTGGCTAGATATTCTACGTTGGGTGCTTTGCCTCAGGGAGCCTCCACGTGGCCTGTCTTTAGATGGTTTAAAGTTTATGGTGGTATATCCCTCTGGAACTTTCCTACAGAGTTGCATGGTGATAGCTCTGGCAGGGTCAAAGTGCCTGGCTTGGCTGAAAGTGGCTTCCCACCAGCACTGCTGAGGGACCTCCATGACCACCACAGGTTGGAACAGCCCCCCACTGACCCTGACCCTGGCAGCTGAACCCTGAGGAAAGTGCACTCAGGGTCCTGACAGCCAGAGAATTGAGTCTCCTCGAAATTAATAGCAAATAGTGTTGCTAAATCCTCAGAAAAATTCTTGAGAGCAAAACTGGAGGTTTGACACCTCGTTTCTATTGGCTTTCAACTGCAATTCATGTCCTAGATGCTCCATATGCCTTTGGAAAGTTCAGCCCATAAAGGCTAGAATTTCCCAATGACCCTAAGCAAATGCAGAACTTGTGCAAACACCTACATTTCTGTGGTCCCCTGGAAATCCTCTGTTTGTTTTGCTAACAATTTTTGTGATAATTTATGTTTTCCGAACACTGGCATAGAATTCTTAAGAAAAACATAGTCTGCTTGATTTTCCAGGTGGATTTAAGCATTCAGTACGTGAGCCATGAACTCTGGAGAACACTCCCCTAAAGTCAGCAGGACTGGGTCAGGCTCTGCAGAGCACACCGCGGGATGGGGGATGCACCTCAGGTTAATGATTTGCAATTGCATGCAGCCTTTCCTGAGGCTGCAGTGTAGTTAATGGGTATCAGAACTCAGCCAGACTATTCAAATTAGCTCAATTTCCCAATGATTTATGACGTACGTTTCTGACATCGTTGGTTATTTATCTGTCCTCCTAGTGTTGCTAGCCAAAGCAAAGAGGGGAGAAACAGATGCAGAAATAGAGTGTTTGAGCAAAGGGGTCAGATGCTTTCAGAGACAGTACAAGTTGGATAGGAGGGTACTAAAGGACCTGAAAGTCAGAAAACTAGCAGATACACCAAGTCCAGTCCAGAGTCAAAGAAACTGAAAGAGCCTTTCCTCATTCTCTTTCTACAGTGAATCATTTCCTGGCTCTGGAAGATAGATTCTGTTCATTTAAGTAGTTTTCCAGTGTGTATTTTATATTGTAGACTGGAAGTTTTTTACGATATGCCACTTATGACTTTTCATAACCCTAAAAAGTTAGGTTTCTTTAGTAGGAGAAAACCCACTTCAGACACAGAATTTACAGTAAATGGGCCAAATTCTGTTCTCAGTTACAGCTATGCAACCCTCATCCTTAGTGCATGTAATAACTGAGCTTAGTAGAGGTAGTGGATTAAAGACCTGGGGTTCCAAAATCCACTCTCAGATGCATGTGTGTGGCTAGGACTGAAATCAATGGGAGTCCCATGTGTACATCCAGGGTAGACTTTGGCTTGTGATTTTTATTGTTTGCGCTATTGGATAAAATTGATTCCAGCGTTATGTTTCTCAGTCAGAGCTATTTCTACATCATCATGCATCAAAATGTTGGCCTCGGTCTCTTCTTCTTGATGGTAGCTTTGAGGAGTATTTGTTTTCTGGTTAGTTTGGGCCCAGCATTAATCATTCTCAGGCTTCCTCCAACCTTTTTTTTATTATTTTACTGATGGCAGATTTAACTGTTGGCTCACCTTTATTTCCAAAACAGATGAATTTTATTAGTCTCTAATATTAACCAGATCCAACTAGTTGATAGAGTTAAACCAATGTGGACCAGACACTCAGCTGGTGAACCGCAGCCCGGTTAATTTGGGTACCCTGTCTGGGAGAGTCTGACAGGGTACCCGGGAAGGAGGAGAGCCCCAGCTCACAAGTGCAACCATGTAGAGCTGAAGGTCAACTTGCTGGGCTCCTTCAGGTACTCTGAATTATAACAAAGACTCCTATTAAACCTGCTGTTTTGTAACCAGAAGGAAGGCGATCTTTCAGGGGGTATGTTTTTCTTCTAATAGTTAGAGCTCAGGGGCTTTGAGAGAAATGTATTTCATAGAATGGTTTGGGTTGGAAGGGACCTTTAAAGGTCATCTAGTCCAACCCCTCTGCAAGGAGCAGGGACATGTTCAACTAGATCGGGTTGCTCGAAGCCTTGTACTTCTTTATGTTGGTAATAGATTGATTCTGAATGAGACAGTAAAAGCTTTAGTGAGGAGCTGGGGGCTGTTCTTGAATCAGTAGCTTACACCTAATGATGTTTTCTAGCTTTGGAACTTGGGTCGGTCTCTAATCTAAAAGCTAGGCATGAGATTCAGAAACACAGGCAATCTCATGAAGATGGGGTGTTTCTTCTTTCTTGTTTTATTTTTTCCTCTTCTGCCTTTCTTGCTTTTAGGGGATGACAATTGCAGCTTGCGCATGGTTGTAGGTCCATGTGAAGCTGTGATGCTCTACAGGCAGCGTAATTTGCGAGGCTTATGTAAAGGCTCAGGAATGAGCCTGAGGAAAGTGATGAGGAGAGGAATTTTGCGTTGCCACCAGGAAGGCATGCGGACCTTCTGCAGAAGAGGCTGAGAGATCTGAATGTTTAGGGTCATCTTCTCCAGCGCCTTCAAATGCAGTAAAAGAAATAGTGCTACTTCTTTCACTGCCTCTTTATTTCAGTAGCTGTTATTGGTGCAGCCAACTTCTGAGCATTCATTTGTGCATTTTGAAGCAGGACAGACCTGTTTGCTTTTGAAGTAGATATAAGGCTTACTCAAACTAATTAAGCTGGATTTAAGTACTCTCAATTCTCAAGTAGTTCTTAACCATAGGATCAAAGAGGGTTCAAGCTGGAGAACACTTCAGGAGTTCTCTGAGCAGGAACCTCCTGCTCAAAGCAGAGTCAGCTATTATCTGGATATTTGAAAAAATATAGCAAAGATAACTGGAAATTTTAATTTTAAACATAAGTAGGACTTCTCTTAGAGCTCATATAGCCTTTAAAAGAAAGCCTAGTACTCAATCTCATGGTTTTATTTGTATTTCTATCTCTAGCATTTCCTTCTAGAACAATTTGCAGGACAGACAAGAGGCTCCAAATTGAACAGCAAACTGGCATTGGTTCTCATACCTTTTATGTGTTTGTTACCTGCACTCAGGAAGCCCAAAGAAAGACAGAAGGACTCATTTGTCCTGGAGCGCAGGGTCTGCAAGTTGCTGAGGCGAGGACAGGTTCTGCAGCCGTGCATAGCAGTTATTTTGCTGTCTGTAGCTGTTTTTCCATTTTCCTTGGTGTTTACTGTTAGCGAAAATATTTGTGATGTGGAGATTAATTCCTGCAAGAATAAATCACATCTGCAGAGAATGGCTTGTCTCAGAGTGGCCTTGTCTGTGGTGCACATGACAATTGCTATATTTCTTGAGAAAGACAATATGCTCTTTTCATTTTCCCAGTTTATTATGGGTTCTTTGCTCTGTGCCTTGGTCTGTTTGTGTAAATTCTTATTGACCTTTGTACACAGCTTGTGAACTGAGCTATGAGGTCACATCATGGACTTCGGGGGAGAACAAAAGGCACTTTACAGGGAAGAGATGTGCATTGTTTTTTTTCTGTCTTGTGAACGTGGCAGCGATGTGCTTCACAACCAAGTCTGGTACCTGTGTGCCAAAACGCTGTCAGCCGTGGAGAGATCTATTATAATATGAATAAAAGACCTAGAGAAAAAAGATCAATTTTTTTGAAAGATTTGGGCTGGTTCGGGCTGTTGACTCAGGTATACAAACTTGGCCACAAAATTACGAAAAAAGCTTAGCCTTAGCTCAAAACTTTATCCTCCCAGCATGTTTTATTAAGTTCCATTTCAAACAGTCCTGCTTGCCTGCCACATCACTTACTGTTAATGAAGGATTGCGGCAAGGAAGAGGAATGGGTCTGTGAAATGTCAGGGCAGCAGGTACCAGCATATTTACGTTGTGCTGGCCAGAGGCTCAGGGTAACACCACGTTCCCTTCAGAGTGCAAACCAGAGCCGTCCTTGCACTACCTCTCCTGTTATGCCTCATCATTTATTTAGGATACCTGCTCACCGCATACAGAATGCTCACAACACTTCTAAGGGTTTTATCTAAAAATTCAAAGCCCAGAGGGTGTTGCTTTTTTTTCAGATTTTATCAGGGAAATGCTATGAGATTGAGTTGTTTCTAACTTCAGACGTTTTATTGTGCCCAGTATTCCAGACATTGTAGCTGCCACTGTATTTGAATGGCCAGCTTGGACATTTTAAAGTATCCTTCTGCACTTCCGTGTTGAGAGCAGATCACAGAATCACAGAATGGTAGGCACTGGAAGGGACCTCTGGAGATCATCTAGTCCAACCCCCTGCCAGAGCAGGGTCACCTAGAGCAGGTTGCACAGGAACGCGTCCAGGCGGGTTTTGAATGTCTCCAGAGTTGGAGACTCCACCACCTCTCTGGGCAGCCTGTTCCAGTGCTCTGCCACCCTCAAAGGAAAGAAGTTCCTCCTCATGTTAGGTGGAACTTCCTATGCTCAAGTTTGTGCCCATTACCTCTTGTCCTGTCACTGGGCACCACTGAAAAGAGCCTGGCCCCATCCTCCTGACACCCAGCCTTTAAGTATTTATAGGTGTTGATAAGATCCCCCCTCAGTCATCTTTTTTCCGGACTGAAGAGACCCAAATCCCTCAGCCTTTCTTTATAAGAGAGGTGTTCCAGTCCCCTAAACATCCTCATAGCCCTTTGCTGCACCCTTTCCAGCAGTTCCCTGTCCTTCTTCAACCAGGGTGCCCAGAACTGGACAAGATCAATGGAGAACAGTTTTACACATCCTTATACCTTCATTTATCTCAAAAGTTTTCATCTAAAAGCATTTACAATTGAGCAATGTGTTAATGTTCATTTGCTTTAAAAAATCTATCTAAAAATATAATAAAAAAGGGCAAGCAATAAACGTGTAAGAATCATGCATGAAGTTACCCTCAAAAAATATGCATTACTTGAGCAAAGACGGCATTGTCATTCAGCTAAGGCTTAGCTTGATGCCAGCGTTACTCAAGCAACGACAGATTGTGTGGGCCTTGATAGTATCTTAGAGAATTAGATTGCCCAAAGCTTCCTCATTATCCGCCATCAATAGTGAATGAGAGCTCAGGGCTGTATAAATAATGCCAAAGGAAGTGCTGCGTTGGGCAGGGTAACTACATTCTTTTTAACCTTGGAAATACGTTGTGCATACGTGGATAATCAGGCCTCTTTGAAATCCCACGGAAGAGCGTTGCTGTTCTCTCGCCGCATATCCTGGCCTGTCACTGGTAGGCATGTAGAGAGAGAAATGAGTAACCAGTAGCACATACCACACGTATGAGCAGATTTCCCTGCTGTGGTGTAATTCTGTCACTGTCGGGCTCTTTTCAGTTCTCTTCAGAAGAATTCCGGGAAATCAGATGGATTTTAAGCCAGTAGACTGATTACACAGCCGCCAAGTCATAAGGGCAAAGCACTCCATAACTATCCTCAAGAATCCATTAAAGCCCTGCTGAAACACGATCTACCACCGATTAAAGGGGATTAAAAGGGGGAGAAAGAGCTTTTTGAGTTGTAATGCACTGAATGAAAGAGATCAATAAATGAAGCAGGGAGTTCTGAGAATGCGCTTGTCCTGGCAAATGTTTTATTTCAGCTTCGCTGGGAGAAACTGCACCTGGACTCTTCCCATCAGCTCCACAGGAATCGGATCAATTTTATGGGTTTGCCGGGAGGATGGGGAGGTTAGCGTTGTTAATGGAAAAATACTGACAACTGTATCAAATGCTGCTGTTAATTCGAAACACTAGCAATGTCTTTCGAAGTAATGTTTCACCTTAATTGCCTCAGGGAATAATTTAGCTGTAATTGGAGAGTAGCTTAAAGTTATGTGCATTTCTGAAACTCAAGAAGGAAAAGGAACGTGGCAAGGAAGAAATGCCCATCTATTGAGTCTATAGGGAAACCATTAACTTGGCAAAAACGTAGGTGAAAGTTCGGTGATTGAGCAAACTTGCAGCGTGGAGTCGGAGAATGGAGAAGAGGGCAGTGAACCAGCTTGATCTTCCGAGGCAGGATTTCCACTGAAATCAATGTTGTACACAAAGGAGGCTGGTGAAGTACAGCAGAAGCATTTGTCAGAGAAGACAAAAAAGAGAGATGAATGGGGTAACAAAGAGGCCCCTTGGAAAGTTCAGTGAATTGTGAGAGCTCACAAAAGCCACGCAGGGTTGAATGAGGATAGCAAAGGAAAGTGATCCTAAGTCATGTGTGCTGTTCTTGCGAGGTACAATCATCAGCCCACCAGGACGTCTGCTTTTGCTGCACGGGAGCTAGTTCCTTTGCTGAAGTTGTCATTTTGTTTTGTGCCCAAGCTGGGAATCCTGCAGGGAGCCTGTTTCCCAGGAAGCTCGGTGCTTCCTAACAGCGGACAGTATCTGTGAGGTTTCTGACTCGGAGTACCCAAAACCTTCTGAAAAATGGCTAAGTCCTTTCTAGTTAGGGCTGAGAAGGAGAAAAAGGATAGTTTTGAACAACATCGCACAACTGCTTAAAGTCATCAGTTGGGCTCGACCTGTTTGATGGTAGTGGTGGTACCACATTCAAGGAGGAGTCACTTGTGCAAGTGCATGCATATTTGTTTATTTAGAAAATGTGAAGGGAGGTGAGAATGATAGAATTTAATTTCTGATGGTGCATTCAGCTATCTGGGTGCTTCTCCTATTATTTTTTTTCTTAACTACTGTTGCTGGGCACCCTTAATGAGCAAGACATTAATAAACTACAACAGCACTGAAGAAAAGCACTGGGCTTTGCAAACACACACTCAATCTTTAACCTAAAAATGTTAGCATTTAAAAGAATAGAGTTTACCTTGCAAAGCCAGGTGTATTTTATTATTTACACAATATCTTTTAAAAGTGGTGTTTCCCACAGGCTCAGAAAGAGAATCAACAGCAGTTTTACATGGAATAGCTGGAGTAATCATTACTTAAAGTTATTCTAGAGATTATTCCAGATGAGAAAGTGGTGAGATGGCATAGGTTTCTTAATCTCTTGGAAAAAGAGATTAGTGTACAACAGTGTCCTGCTGGGATTATTCTTCATTTAGCCTTCTATAAGAAATAAATATTGCGTGTGGAAACTTCTCATCAAAGAAATGCCAGGACATTTCTACTCTTTTGGCTTTTTAGTGGTAAGTGTAAGTGCTGTGAAAACAACTACTCTTAAATGAACAAGACTTTACGTAACTATATATTTTTTTAAATCTAAAATGAGGAAAAACAACGCAGAAGGGCTCCTCATTATTTTCGTCCATTTAGGTCTAAAAGCCGTTGCCACAGAGGATGTCATGTTGCACTTCATTGGTTATAGCAATGGAGGGGTTACCAGCTCAGTGTTGGGGGCACAAACCCAGTGTCACAAGCCAAAATTTGTTCAGGCACTTCTCTGAGGGCTGCAAAAGACTCCTCGAAATGCTGAGATGGAGAAGTCAGCACTACTTTCTAATTCAAAGATCAAATTGAATGAATTAACGAGCATGTTAACTAAGACATTAATTCTTCTCCATTCTCGAATGGCAACTAGAGGATTAGGGTGAACTTGTACTGACAGCACTTGGATTCATCCGCACACAAAAGAAGATGAAATGACGGGTAGGATTCCCAGTCTCAGTTACCCTGCCAGCTCCCATAAACTATCTCCTTTTTTCTTCCAGCCCAAACCCCAGGAAAAGTGAAAGAAGCCTGAGTTAAACAAAGTTGTTTCAAAGATAAAGCACAAGCTGGGAAAGCATGCAGTAAAATAAGCTTAATTTCAGGTTTAGCTTTAAATTTCTAAATCTCCTGACGATATTGCACCATCTGAAGTAATTTCCCTGTTGGAAAAAGATGTCTTAGATCCAAGCCAGGAGCCCTGCAGATGGCAACTGCACAGGGGCCACCAGAGAGCGTGTCAGAAAGTAGTCTGAGGTACCGTAATTGTTAAATTCTTCCAACAGTCCCATAGACTGGTTCATCTAAAGATACGTGCCAACTTGTTTCACATATATTCATTGTCAAGAAGGTGAGAATTTGGTAGTTTTGCCCCATCTTGTGCTAGGTTTTTGCCTCTTTTGGCAGTCTAAGAGAAACCCCAGAGCAATGAGAGATTAAGATGGCATCTTAAACTTAATTGTCTTGGAAATTATCTTATTAATAGGGCCAGTCCAGGAACTGCTCACCAGTGTGATTGCAAAAATGAAGCACAGAGAGTTTTTTCGTTTCTCACCCTTTTCAATAGATCTCTAATTCATTAAAATATGATAAAACTTTTGTAACTTTGGACTACTGCTTAATATGAACCATTCCTGAGTCACCCGGGAGTGGGAAGTGGTTTACAATTACCGTACCATGGTTCCCTGCAGCATTTGCTTTTCCAATGGCCCAGGCCTCATGCAATGTGAGCGTGTTCTCTTCCAAGGTATAGGCATGAGTGAATCAATCACCCAGAACCATGGTCTGTAATTGGTTTTGTTATTATCTTCAAGAGGTTTTTTGTTTGGGGGATTTTAGGTTATTTAAAAAAAAAAAAATCCCAACCCCAGACTTGGCTTGTGAGCTTCTGACAGTGGTCAGAGTTGCTGTGGTAATTCTGCGCTTTCAGCACATGGACCAACATGTTCCATGACAGCACATTTGTTAATCTAAAATACTGGTAGATGACACAAACCTGAGTCACAACGCGATGCATTTTCAGTTGGTCAGCAGCAGAAGAAAAACTCGGGCATGGTACGTAACCTTCCATTACATCACAGCCGGTAAATAAATGCCCCAAAATGTAAACAAGCCTTAGGCAGATGAGTACCACAGTGACAAAAGTTGAAAGTAGAGGAGCTGAGAGCCCATGTGGCTCCAGGGTACTTTACAGAGCAAGGACTGTCCCACAGTGTGGCATCCTCCATGGCACAATGTGGTTGAACCCCATTTACTGCGAAGGAGTTACGCTGCCTTGCACCAGCTGAGGACAGGGCAGCAGAGACTGCCTAACAGCTGCTAGAGGCAAAAAGAGAATTGGCCACATTTCCAGAAGCTAATATGAAAAATCTCCCGTTGAAAACATAGAGACCCATATGACCTAATTCAGGCAAGAACTGTTTAATTTTCTGAGAGATAATTGCTAATAATAAGGATTTCTGGGTACAAGGAATCGCCTGGGAGAGAGCTTCCCAAACCCTCTCTGGTTTGGAAACCAGCAGTGGCAATGGCAGCAGGAGCAGGAGTTTCAGGGCTCTGGTCCTTGCTGTTTGCAAGCACTAGGGACACATCCTTTCTTTTGCTGGCCGTTTACATCCCGCTTAGAGGTAGCTTGTGTCTGTCAGTTTGCACACCTTTAGGTACAGTGCTAGTTTTATTATTTCCTAGACATCCCTTCAAGACGAGCTATTAGAATACAGATCTCAAGGAGAAAAATATGTAGCTGCACAGAGAAGATCATATTTCTGAGATGTTTACCAACTTTTAGTTGCAGAGGGGTCCTTCTGGGTTTCTTATTTTCACCGTCAGTCACTTTGATACCAAAATGGACCCCTATTTGCAGTAAAACCTCTACTTCTCTTCCACAGAGGAGATAAAGAGACTGATGAACCATGTCAGAGAAATGTATGGATGTAGAACCTCCAATTTGGTAACTGCTGTCCTCTCCCCATGCAGATTTGAAGCTGTAATGAATAATTACAATGAGGGGAAAGTATGCCAAATAATGTTGTGAAACAGCACCTGTGGGACTCTCAGGACAGTTTGGCATCACCTGGACACTATTTCATTGAACCAAGAAGCAGATGGACCAGTGTCAGAGGGCACTATGTGTATCATATGGGAAGTGTACGTTCTGCGTGTTGAAATGGGTAAGCACGACCGAGAAATAGCAGGCTGCAGTCAACATATATTAGAAAGGAAATCGTGACTGCCTGGTATTCCAGCCATTTAAATAAATGAGAATAACATTTCTAAGCAATAGCGAGATAAAAGAATGAAAAGCATGAGGAAATGGCATACTGTGATTTAAAAATAGCCTAGCGCAAGCCAAGGCAGCCATGCTGAGCGTGGAGGGAGCTGTGCAGCTGTACGATCGCTACTGCCTTATATGACCCGGAGCATCCACCGGCTCCCTTGATTTCTTCCTCTGTCCCAAATCTGTGCCTGGCTAAGGATCCCTGGGAACTTTAATGTAGCATTGCAGATGAGGATCGAGGGCCAAGCCGTGTAGTTACAGAAGAGCCAAGACACATGTAACTTTAGGCTCTCTGGACTGGAAGGGGAAGAGGGTGCAATTTCAAAGGAATCACTAGTGTGGAAAGAATATGTGGAAATTCCTAGTTCACAACTGGAGCTATGTAAAACTTGGCCCTTGTGCTTTTCAGAGATTTGCTGTTTTCTCTTTTATGTCAGTTCATGCAGGCTTGCACCCTCTGGCTTTTCTTTTGTGTTCTGGGAATTGAATAAACCCTGGAAGTAGTGAAAATCATCTGGTCTCACAACCTAACCATGCAAAATCCCCTGGCTGGCGTGGTTTTGATGTGAAATCATAAATCAGTCCAGGTTCACACAAAGGGTTTCTGAGCTGCAGCAAACTTTACACAAATGTGAACTTGGTTTGGGATTATTTTTATTTAAGTTTTCCTCTTAATTTCAGCCCTTCTATGTTTTTTTCATTAACAAACATCTGGAAATTGCATAAGCCGTAGTAATGTGGATGATTATCTTCTCTCTCCCCCTCTCTTGGTGTATCATTCATTTTTCCTTTTGCTCCCTCCTTTCCTGTGCCGCACACTAATGTGCTTGAAAAAAGCCTCAACGAAAAGTGTGGTAAAAAGACTACAGTAGCTTTAGGACTCAGAAAAGAATGTATTCACAGGTCACACCAAGTAAGGAGCTTGAGTACCCCTCTCTGTGAGGTCTAATTTTGGTATGTTTGAACTATCGACTGATCTTATCATGAAAAAATAAATGCTTATATTACAGTTAAGCATGAAGGTCATAAGGAATAAATATATTCCTTTAGGTAGACCATTGTCCAGTCATTAATTTTACTTGTGTTTTTCTTAATGCCATAATTCCATCCAACGCAAAGCTCAGATGCTTATATTGCACAGCCAGAGAGCCAACAAGAATAAAGTGGTAGATCTAATCTAGCCACACTTTTAAAAAGCTTTTAACACAGACCTTCGCAGAACACTAGAGATGCTTAGAGAGTTTGAGGTCTGTGAGCAAACAAAGCATCAGCAATCCCGTTCCAATGGATTTAGAAGTGATGTGGTAATGAAGTGTGTGGGGAGAGAGCGCAGGGTAGGGAAAATTGGGGGGGAAAAGGCAGCCACTGCGTTGCCAGTGCCTCAGCACTTGGCCTAATTTTTTTGTTGACCTTCCAAATGCTGAGTCACATAAGCAAAGTGTTTTTGTTGACTGTTTGCATATTTTTAAGCACCTGATATGTTTTATAAAAATAAGTAATATAGACAAAATTTACAGCGGTAAAAATATGGTTTTAATGCAAAATTTCAGTAAAACAAGGTCTCTTCAGACAACCCACTATGTTTTATAGCCTTTAAGAGTATTCAGTTTCTATTAGTCTGATATTTAAGGCTGGTGCTGAGGTCTAAAGAGGAAGAAGAGTAGATGCCCCTGAAGAACAACCTAGAGCCAGAAGCCAGAAGGGTAGTGAGGAGACATTGACAAAGCCAGCAGGGACATCTAAAAATACTTTGTTTTCATTGCACCTTGTACAATACGTGGAGTGTTTACATTTCAGAGATAAACCCATACAGATAGACACACTGCAGTTGCAGGAACTGAAAAAGATATAGTAGGGATGTGAAAAGTCTTGGTCAACCCAAAGGTATCCAACAAACCTGAGTCTCCCTAACCCAGCAACGCATCTTGCAGCCTTGAGGCCCTGACGGTCTGGTGGTTGGGAGAAGGAGAGGAGGCTGTCTAGGAAATGTGTTTGTGGGGGAAGGACTCTTCCTGGGGCCCCCACGCAGCTGTTGTCTACTGAGCAGCTTAAACCCAGTGAAGAAGAGGAGGCTAGCAGGGTAGCAGGCAGAGAGGGCTGCTAGCAGGAGCAGTGGTTGAAAGGGCAGCTCAGCTCTTCCAAGCCAACCAGCAGCTCCAGTTTCTGCCCAGCTGCTTATGCAGGGATGAGTGAAATAGCCTCAGCACTTGTCCCCTCCATGGCCCAGATGCACGGGACCTGAGAGGCTTGAGGGGACAGTAGTGGGGAGCTGCCTTTCCCAGGAAGAGTAGGCTCCTATTCTCGTCCCTGTGTTTGCAGTCAAGGGACTGTTGGTAGTGTGGCCTCCAGACTATTTGTTTTGTTCTTTCCTGTCTTCACCCAAGGAAGTAATGTTTAATTAGCCATTTTTTTTTTAACTTGCTGCTCGAAAGCAGAATGCAGATTCCCAGATAGGACATTTAAAGTAGCGCTTACGTGGGCACTCTCAGCTGTTGAACCCAACCCTTTGGCTGAGAGTCAAGACCCGGCAGAAGGGTATTTACACCTGATACCCAGCAGGAAGACAAGCTGTTACAGGAGAGAAAGACAAATGAACAGTTTTGTCGGAAGCAGCAAGGATAGGCCAGTGACACGTTTGTGACCACCTGAGGGACTTCCAAGCAGCTCAGTGCACAATCATCATGCCTCAGTGCTTGTGGTTCCAGCTAACTTCTCTGTTGATCTTTGCTGGGATTACTCGCCTTGTCATCACTGACTGGCAGTTCAGCTTTGTTGTGACCCAGAACACGTATGAAGTTCTGACCACAGCCCCCACGCTGGTTTGCACTGTGTACAAGAGTTATAAGGATTTGGTCCCTGATTTATTTCTGGCCCCCTCCTGGAAGGCACAGGAGCCCGATTAAGCACCTAAACTTAAATGCCTGGTGGCATACTTAAGCCAGCTTTTATCTCCAGTCCATTCAAGATTTAATCCATCCATCATCAGAGTAGATATGGAGGTTCCAGGAAGCCAACGGCAAAGGCTGAAACCTTTTCTATCAAACCTGGCTTTCTGTGTATTGTAAGTAGCAAGCCAATGAACTACCTAATCTCTCAAATTAAGGGCAGTGGAAAACCACCTTCTTCCCTCCACAAGGGCACAGCTGGAGAACGTGATTCCCTTTCTCGCACATACCCACATGTTTTTATCTTTTTAATTTATGCTATAAAATGATTCCACCTTGAATGCTAGAAGATAATATCTTTCAGAGGTGATAATTTTCAGGACACTGAGAGCTGTGAGTCACTTGGAAGAAGCACTACAAATCTCCCCTCTAAGAATCCCTTTCCACATCTTTATCTGTAATTGCTATAGATTCTGTAATTTTTGTAATGAGTTTATTTCTTCATGTTGAGCCGTTTTCTCCTTTTCTATTTGGAAGGACAGTAACAGGAATGTGTCTGGCAGAGAAGGATGATACTTTAACAGAAGAACCAGATGATACTTTGAAGCTTTGTGGCTTAGCACAGATTTTTCATTTTTTAAGAAGATGCTATTTTTGTATTACTGGTCAGGCTTATATTCCTGGTTGTTGGGCAGGGCAGTTCAAGTTCCCTTTGATTCTGTATTTCTTGCTTTTTAACTACCACTTTTGAAAGATTATTGGGTCCTCCTGACATTTTTTTCTCTCTCTTTTTTTTGCATTCACTATTATTTCTTAGCCATCTTATATTAAACTACGAGACACAATCATCCTCCATGTGTTCCCCCACCATACTTCAGTAATGCAAGGCTAATACCCTGATGATATCCTTCCTCTTGCGGTAGAATATGTCAAAGCCCAGGTGTTTCTCTGACCTTTTCAAGTCTGGCTTGGTGAACAAGCAAAGAAAGGAGCTGTTTGACATCAGACAAGCCATACAACCAACCCCATCTCACCAGTGGGACCAAATCAGGAAGAAATGGCTTGGAAATGCCAGTACAGAGAAACCCTTCCTTGATTAATTCATCCTGCTTCCCCAGCAGCTTTCGGCTTGTGTGTATTATGGTTTTTTCTAACTCCTCCAAGCTTTCTTCTTGCCTGCTTAAAAAAAGTAAGCCACTGCCAGTCAGAGCTCTGCTACACTAAGTGCAACCGAAACAGAAGTGTTTGGGAGCCTGTTGCCTACTGTTGTTTGGGGTTTTTTCTGAGGAGTGGGAGGAAAGATTGCTCAAGGTTTGGGAGTTAAACTGGGTTCTTTGTGTTGCTAAAGCATTTTGAACTCTTCAGTTTTCTTATTGGATGGAGGAAGACCCAAGACTATGCCTACAACAAAGGAATTTACAACACTGTCAGGCTGCGCAGGGAGAGTCTTTAATTTTCCTCTTTGTAATTCAAAACAGCATTTGCATCCTTGCTGGAATTGGAGCCCTCCTTAACTTTCTCTCACTGGAGGGAAAAGGAAGTGCTGAAGGATGGCGCAATTAAGCATACATGAACCCAAGCGTCTCCTGTGCGTGGGAATTTCACAGGAGAAAGGCATCTGGTGTGCTGAAATAGCTGCCCTCCAGAGCTGATATTTAAAGCTGCGGGCGGTCACTCGTTTGCAGTTGAGATCTTGTTTTTGCTCTGGAGGAGATAACACCATCCTATAATCCAGATAGGAAAGATTTGTGTGGGGTTTACCATATATTGAGTGCTACGCAAAACGGTTTGTAAAATTCTTCAAATGCTCATTAATTTTATTACACGAACAAAATCCTTTCACAGCAGATCAATTTGTTCCAGTTGTTTGCTTGTGTGCTGGTCCTTCCTAAAGCCTTAATATGTGAGGGGAAAGAGAAATTTATCTTTACTTTTTCTTATCTTGGACTCAGACCTGGATGAAGCCTCAGGTGGTAATAGTAATATTGGTTCACTAGCCGAAACACACCCATGTCATGGGCATGTATCTTCAAATAAAAACATTGCCTGCAAGTTGGTGTGAAAATGAGGAGCTCTCTGAGCGTGTTGAGCAACCTGTTCTAGTGGGAGATGTCCCTGCCCGTGGCAGGGGGGTTGGAACTAAATGATCTCCAAGGTCCGTTCCAACTCTAACCGATCTATGATTCTATGTCCTACCTGTGCTTACATGTTGACAGTCCAGTCCACCACCAATAATGCATTGGCCAAGCATTTCCCACTGCCCAAGACAATGAAAGGTGGTGACTCTCACTTACTCAAAAGCCATCAAATCACCCACATTTCCCCTACCACTGTTGATGAAATTTAGGATAAGTTTAGTGCAGTTCATCATGGAAAATATACTCCCTCCACCCAATCAAACTGACAGAGAAGGTATGAAGGGTTGGCACACCTTCCCAGTGCAGAGAGTTATCAACTTATATCCTCCTATATCCTGCATCATTAAATTTGTCTGGCCCTGGTTATCGTCTCAGCAGCAAAAGTTATTATAGTTTAAATGAAATTATGCATTTCTTCTTTAAATTCAGATACAACATTCGATTCAATGACTGATTCAATTTACCACTCAATTTCTCAGAATGACTTAGTAATAAACTGCATGAAGCAGCAATCCATTTTTGTCAGGGCTCGTTTGTACTGACCTAATTATATCAAATGTTTCCCTTTCCGGTCTTAGGGGAGAAAGTGATGCAAAGGAATTCGTGCTTCTCGTTTTCAACCTTTTATAATTTTGAATGTGCTGGTCAACCTTTCTTTTTCTTTCTGGAGCAAATAACTTCTATTTTGCATCCTACTATGATGGCTTGAACCTTGCACTTACTTTTGTAAAGAATTTTCATTGCCATTTCACAGCCATATCTAGCCTCTTTTATGTATTTTTTAATGTGCATAACCAAGATCCAATTCACATCTCTTTTAAAACTGCAAGTAAAAAAAGGTTAAACAAAAGGTAGTATTGTCAGTGAAGGGAATAAGTCCCCATGGAAAGGCAGTTGGATGAGAGTTAAGAAATCTAGGCTTGGTTTATCATCTTCCGTTGACTGCTCAGGTAGCTTTGAGCAAGGCACCATATCTCTTTGCGCTTGTTTCTTATTCCACTCGGAAGAGAAACTGGGGCACCTTTTTTCTCTAGGCTGCTAAGTATCAGGGAACCCAAATCTTATTTGTGGCTTTGTAATGCAAGTGAGCAAAATGTGATAACCCAGAGCCAAAACAGTCATTTTGCCCTATTGGGGAAAACACTGGCAAACCTGTGACGTTGTACATACCAGTGTAAGTATGTGATTAACAAGGCCGGTGCAAGCATTCCTGGAAAGACATTTTCCACATCAGTAATTCAGAAGCCTCTCACATTTTAAATCAGACAGACAGTCACAAACTTCCTCAGAATAAATTATATCTGGTCTTGCTTGGCCTGACTCTCACTGTGAATCTCAGAAAAGAGATAACATGAGCAACGAGGCCAAGTAACAGACCGAAGGGGCTGGTGAGCCCACAGGAGCTTGGACCCCGGGGATGGAGGCCTGGCTGCTTCCAGAATAAGGGCACTCCTCACCACCAGCACTGCAAGGAAGTGCACCTGGGGACAGCACTACCAATTGCTGCTAAATGTGGGGGTTTGGGGTTACCTCCCCATCCTTCCTTCCCAGAGTCGAGCATTGGCTCTCTGCTTTTGCTCAGTTCATTGCACTGAACTGAAGGGAGTTTTTTCGCCATGGTATAACCAGCTAATGGCAGCCACAAAAAGTCCTTGGAAACCACCATTTGCCACCTATCATGGCAGGCCCTTCTCAGGGGGGAATGTGCGTTGGGATGGAGTTATGTATGACCTCCTGAGCTTCACATAGGCTTGTGCCCTGCGGCTCTCCCTTCAAAACATGATGCTCTGCCAAAACCAGGGTGAAGCTGAGGGCCTCCCTCCCCTATATCCACTTCTGGGCCTGTAGGCAGGGGGATGACCTGTAGGTCACTGCTCTTTCAAGTTTCAGGAGGCCTCGCTACACTGAGCAACCCCCTCTTGCCCTAATCCCGGCCGGTGACCTGCAAGTGAGAGGTGCCGCGGGGGGTGGACGTGGGGAGCTGTCTGCTGTCACTGTGGAAATGGGATCTCCTCCGACTGGATTAAACTCCGCAATCTGGGAAAACATGGTTTCAGTTTTCTCTTTTGTAACAGCAATCCGTGTTGTCAACTTAGATTATAGAGCCGAACGGCCGGATTATACTGTCAAATGCTTGCTTCTGCGAGACTGTGTTGAACGGGTCAGGTGGCGTGCCTCCTCTTGTTCTTTCCATAGTTCTCCAGGTTGGATTTTTTACATCCTGCTAAGAGTGAAGACGCCTTGAGCCAGACTTGAGCAGAACAGAGAAGGACTAGCATGCCTTCTGGAGTGAAGGAGTGCCGCTGAGCGGAGCTGAGGTTTTCACAGCAGAAGCAAAGTTACAGAGATACGTCTCTGAACCAGATGCTGGGCTCGGGACCAAGCAACAGAAATAGCACCACTGAGCTTTTTCTCCATTTGGCCATTGAATTTAGATACTTTCAACTTCAGGGAAATTTGAGTTTGGATTTTAAGCACCTTGGGTTCTGAAGCACCCCGGACTACTGGGAGGCGTTGTGGTGAGCCTGGGAGAGAAGGGTGCAGTCACAACAGGATGCAGAACCTGGACCTGTGATTTCCAATGGGCCCACCTCCAAACTTTAATATTAAAGTCTAATGAATTCAGCTGCAGACAATACCTGCTCTGTGCTGCGCAATTTCATAGAGCATTGCACTGCTCCAAGGCTCATTTGAACCCACAGTAAATTAATATTTTACCTGTTGGAATGTTTTTTTGCTCCAGCTAGTTTAAAGGCAAGTTGTGGCAACGAGTGGGTGGGGTGTATTTTATTTAGCTGTGGTGAAAATATTACCATTCTTGATCTGAGCAGCTGAAGCAATAGAAACCATAGAGAGAGACAGCCACCAAATGAGAAGGGGGAGAAGGAGATGAGGGTGAAGGAGGAGTGCTTTCTTGATGGAGATGTAACGAATTCACAATTCTGAGAGTGAAGCACTTGTGAAAAGACAATACGGGGATGAAAGGGCATGGACCCCTAAGCAGGATAACCCTATACGGCTACCACATGGCTTGGCAAGTAATCCTGCCAGACTGCTGGTTACCGGGAAGGTTACCCAGAGGACTGGGCAGTGGCTGCTGCCCGGTGTTTCCTTTGCTGGGTCCCAGGGCTGCGCATAACTGAGCTTGATGAGTCAAAAAGTTCTGGGACCCTCTGGTCAAAAGTGGATTTTGCCCATTGCCAGGGAACACAGACAGAAGGTTTCAGACCCCTGGGTGGCCCATTTTTACATTTTCCCAAACAAAGTTGCCATGTTGCTATGCTCAAAGGCTTTCTTACAGCCTGTGGTATTTAGCAGGGAGTACGTCAGATTCACCATGAATAAACTGTTTCAGAGGTCTACTGTCCACTATATAATTTTAAATCTTTTACCTTTCATCTCGCAGCTGGAAAATGTTTGCAGTGAATGCTAAGTGCCAAGGGCTTAGTGAAAGGAGGGCACAGCTGGTTCCACTGCAAAACACGTGAAGCAGAGTGATGCACTGAAAAAGGAAAAAGCAAAACCGGGGGGTTAAACATTAACTAGTTCCTGCTCATGAAATGGTTTTCATTTCCAAGGATGCTCCGGTGCTTTGGTGATGAATATCAATATCAAATGCCTTGATTGAAAGAGACAGGTGGGAGACGTGTTGGCATCTGAGACAACTCTCTTGTCAAATGCTAATCATGACAAGTCCCACTTCCAGCTAGCAGTGTGTAATCAGCCCCTTGTAAGTGCCGTGGCTCCGTGCAACGGTGAGGATGGGGCACGCAGGCAAGAGACACAGTTGCGCATCTGCTTCACAAGGAGGTTTTTGTGCCCTGGACTTGGGAAGCTTGGCACTGCTGCATCTCTTGTGTAACAGATGCTCCACTCTGAGCAAGCAGCGAGTCCTCCCACTCCCCCATATGTTCGGTTGCTAATTGCAAACATGAAGGACCGACATTTTGATGCCTGCACTTTCAACTTCCTCAAGTTCTTACTTTCAAGCAGTTTGTTTCCAAGCTGAACTGCCTTCTTTTCATGGGTATCTCAGTGTGAGTAGTTTAGACTATCCCACTAGCAGCTTTGCTAATTGTAGATGCTATGGACATCCGTGATGTGCTTTTTTTGCCATTTTATTAGAGTAATTAATGTCTGCACTCATTTTGGATTGAGCAAGAAGCAGAGAACCTGCAATGTGTTAGGCGCTTGGCTGTCTTTGCCTGGGAGCATGCTATTAGACTTCATGTCTACTGGTGGCTAAGAGCACACATATTTACAGTAGACGAATTAAAGTGCTATAAAGTCACAGAGAAGATTTTCCTCCACGTAACTTATTCAGGTGCCATGCCCTTGCTTGTCCAGCATACAGCATTGTCACTCAGACCAAGGAGGACATTAGTTCTGTTTGCAGCTTTCTGTAAAAGACTTGATTCTTTAGCTTTAAAAGGATGCAGGGTTTGGTCCACCTTTTTTCCCTCTCCATATTACCAGTAAGCACAGAACAAGACATCCATGGCAAAGCATCACCTCTGCAACCCACAGCCTAGCAAGAAAAATGTTTATTTTTGTGGCAGTTGGGGGAGAGAGCCCCAGACAAGAAGTTTTTGTTCCCTATTCTTCCAATCCTCCTGCCTTTCTAAAGCTTAGGTCACACTAGTCTCTGACCTGTTTGTCACTCCCTCCACCCCACCAAGCTGTTGTGAACATCTCCTGTCCTAGTCAGTTAGGGTTCTCTAATTAGTGACATAATAGTTGGGCAATTAATGAACCAAACCTGCATCATAATGAAGGATAAACATTGTTAGTGAGTCACTCTGAAGCAGGGATCCAGCGCTGCTGGAGTGTTTTTTCCCCAGCAAGCTGCAGCTGGTTGTAACAGGGGTGTATCTTTTATATGTTCTGCCTCGGGGGCAAATTACTTCAAACAGGACTTTGCTGTGTGGCTGGAGAAAACAACCGTTTGTTTGCAGCTTCCCTTTGAAAGGGATGAGTCTAAATCATGCTTTTTTTGATTGAAGCTAAGTAGTACCTTCAAGGCCAATAATCCCTTTCTCGTAGTGGCTATTTTCAAAGGAAAACCTCTGCTGGATTTGTCTACGCAGGGAACTCAATTGAAGGGGTTGTCTCTGCACCCCTGCCTGCAGACAGTGGTGTCCCCACAGAGCGAGTGGGGCGCAGTGACAGGAGCTCTCATGTCACCCACCACAGTCATTTTGCTGTTACTAGTGGAAGGGACAGTGTGTATTAACACCTCTCTGATTGCTGGATGAAGCTTTTCTAGGGTGAGGCTCAAACCAGTAGCGCTCTACACAATCAACTTGGGTTAGTGGTTTACCTCAAAAAACGGAGTAAATCACTTAGCTCTTTAAGCAGAAGACTACAACATCCATAGTGGTTTTGCAGCAGCATGTGTTGGAGGATATTACTTAGAGGTGGAGGAAAGGGAAAGTGCTTTGGCAGAGCTCGGGGATTTTCCAGCATGGCCTCGAGTGGGCAGCAATGCTTGCTGGGTTGTCAGGATCCCAACATCTACATCCAGGGCGTCCCAGCAGCAGCTGCAGGAGAGGACAGCATTTTACCCACCTACATACTTTTTCAGCAGACGTATTCATAGCCTGAAGCAGTCTGGTGTCCGGACTGGAAACCATCTCCTTCTTACCGCCTAAGATGCCCTTTGAATGAGATCAGTCAGATTTGATGCTTTTGGGATTGCACTAGAAACCCCAACAGAGAGTGGAGGGGCTGCATCTCACCGAGACCCGGGAGGCAGGAAGTGAGTCACTGAACTGTCTCCCACTGAGGGAGCATCACCTGAGCAATAAGCAGATGTCTCACCGCTCCTGGCAGACTGACACCAGACTGCAGATTTTGAGGGTGTGAGAGGACGCAGGTCAGGGAAAAGTGGAATTCACAAGAGATACCTTCACCTCGGTGAGTTTGACCACCCTAGCCTTCTCCTTCAGTCAGCAGAGAGACAGCTTTCTCTGTGGAGAGATGCAAAGCAGCTAAGGTAGTTGCTCACTCTGAACCATCCTGGAAAGGATGCCTTATTTCTTCATTGAACTTGAGGAAATGAATCTCACAGGGTTTTCTGGCTTCCAAATACTTCCTCAGTATCACCCGAGTTGCAGGTTTTACATGTTTCGTGTTCTCTCTTGCATGTCCTCTGGGAGCAGGCTGGAATATCTTGGGATTTGACAGATCTTCCTGTGGTTTCACTTAGTCATAAAAGTTGCACGTGGCCTAATTCAAAGGGTCTGAAGACATGAAGGAAACCAACTTCCAGATGAAACAGCGAGGAGAGATGGGTGTGCCCCACATTGACATGGAAATCCACCATTTACAGAGTTTGCAAATAATATGGAAGTGTATTATTGCACTTTTTACACCTGATGAAAGTGCTTCAGAGAGGCTGTGACAGAGTGTCCTGTCCCTTTAGGAGTCCGTGCAACTGTCATATCCATGGCTGGCCCTGTAAATGGAAACTCTACACAGAGGGTGGACAGAAGAGCCTCATGCAAGCGAGAACACACAGTAAGAGAGACTGATCAGACAGACTATAGGCTCCTTAGGTGCCTCTCCATCTTCAAGCCATACATTTAAGCCTGGCTACACACTGCCAGGAAATAGCTGAATCATCCCTAGAGACCTGCAAGAGCAAAGATGTAAGGAGGAAGCAAACTACTGCAGTAGTCCTGACACAGGCAAGAGAAGGGAAGGTGTCTCCAGAGCTTTTAGCTTTGCCTGGATACAGAAACAAGGGCCACCTTCTATGATAGAGAATAGCACTGCTGAAAGAGACTCTTGGGCTTGGCAGAATAAGGAAAGGCAACAGCTGCCATACGGGGACACCAGCAACAGCTCATTGGGACTTCAGGGATCCTCAGGGATTGAGGCAAGAGGAAACTGCAAGTCCACCTAGTAGGACCTTCTGCAATCACTAGCTGCAGATTTCCAGGTATCCTTGCAATAAACCACCAAACTGGTGTCTGACTGCAGCTTTCCTTCAAGAATAGCTCCTGTTTGGCTTTAAAGAGTGAAAACGATGGGACATGTTCCTGGACAGGCCACATTCATGAGTTTCTGCAAAGCCCACATGCTGCCTTACACCCTGACTTCGGGGATACACTGTCCTGAAACTCCAGCAGCTCTCACAGGGAATGCCAGAGGAGAAGTGGGATGTCTTGCCCCATGACCTGGGCCACAGCTCCCATCTGCATATCTCTGCAGCGTGCTCAACCTCTGGTGGGAAATGTTTCCAGTCCAGTTCAGTTGAGATGCAGAAAGCAGATCCCATCACTGTACATGGCTTAAACATTGCTGAAATTTTCCCTCTAGCTGTCACTGAAAATCTCCACAGAAGGAAGAAGAGCTGAGACGTTTAGTCAAAGAAACTGAGCGAGCATTTCCAGCTGTCCGAAAGGTAGCCAGAATGAATAAGGTGCATTCCCCACAGTCCCAGCTCCTGTCACATAGTCTGGTTCTCATCCAAACTAAAATTGCTCTAGGATTTTACAGGAGGGAGAAAAAGGAATTTCCAGGGAAGTGAGAAGATCCTTCAAGAGTCCCTCTGGAACAAGCATTAGTTGTCTCAGCCACATGTGGTGAAAAGGATCCCACCCTGTCCACCTCCACGGTATCATCTACCCTGCTCTAAAAATAGCCTCCCACCGCTGAAAGTGCTCCACTTCTGTTCTTCTCAGTCCACATGTTTTTCCTGTCTTGACTTTGTGCAGTGCTGTCACACATTTTAGATGTAGAGAGTGAGACAGCCATCTGTACTGACCGGCAGAGGGAATAAACTCTGAAACAAAAAATGCTGCCTTGTGGTGGGCAAGACACCTTGCTCTTCTCAGATTTCCATTTTAGTCTTCAGTTAAGCTGGGTAACTTTTCTGCTTACCCAACTTAATTGGAGCTTTGCAGGGACAAAAATATTTGCTCTGTCAGGGCAGAGAGCAGCCATTGTTTGCCACGGCCTGAATTCCTTGCAAATGTTTTCTTGTGTTTTCTTATTCTCATCTCCTTTGGCTAAACCACAGCACAATAACCCTTTGTAAGGCAAACACCTTGGTATGACATGTTAGGATCTGTTCCACTGAGCCAATTTAGAAAGCAAAGCATGCTTGTAACTGTGTAAATGAAATGGGCTGATATGCATGTGCCAGGGAACATTAACTTCTCCTAAACTCTCAACAGTTTCACATTCACGGTATTTTTCCAGATGGATTGTAGCTGAAACTGTATCTTTAATGTCCTTAAGATACAGCACAGCAACCCATAAACTTCTTGAGCTCCACAGAGCATTGGGTGGAAAAGCATTTGCTGTGCCAGATTTCTCCACTAAGTATTTCTCCTGACAGTGGCATGTTTAAAAACCATGTAACTCTGCGATCTGATGGTTACAGTGCTTTCAGAAAGGAAAAATAGTGTTGTGAGCAAAGGTTAACCTGCAGTGATTGATTTACTTAAGCTTTAGGCAGTCATGCTGAACCTTTGGATAAATGTTTATTTAACATGGGAAATGTGTTGTTCGTTTTCATTACACAACAAACAGAGTGTCTGTGCTTGCTGGGACATGGCAAGGTTGGCTAAGTTTTCTGCCTTCCAAAAAAGAGCCCTAATATTAGGGAAGAATATGAAAAAATACTTTGCCACTGAATGGGGTAACGTTTTGGGTTAGTCTGTCATTATGGCTTTGTTTGAGAGGCTGAGAAAGGGATTGTCCCAAACAAGATGACAGATACTAGAAAGTATTCATCAGTAAAGTCCAGGACCCTCTATAGGCCTGGCCTAATATGCATTAATCCTCATCTCAGTTGAATGTCAATGTGATTGATCAAAGAGTTAGTTCTGTAAGGGGGAGGTTTGAGCCTTATCCATCTCCCTCCTGCCTGTGTCTGCCCAAGATCCAGCTGGGTAACTGAGGTGTCTCCCTACATGCCATCCATAGGGAGGGTGTGTAGCACCTTCGCACACCAAGGCTGCAGCAGTACCAGCCAATAAGTGAGGTTGGAGGGTGTCCTGCGCTTTGAAGGCACCAGGGAACATTCAGCAGCATCTCGACATTGACTTGCTGTGGAATGGGAAGGTCCATGGCACTGGAGAACAGGGGCAGTGAATTTAATACTGTATGAAAGAAATGCAGTTGCCATTGAGTGCTTCTGGCATATCAATGGCTTTTTGGTGTTTTCCATAAGGCAAAGAAAAGTCATGTCAAGGTAGAATGACATACTCCTGCCAGGGGACAGGCAGGGGTCAGTAGTGCTGGTACCTATTAGGATGAACACTAAGGCATCTACTAGCACAGAGGGATTTTAGGAAACTGACATAGGGAACTAAAACACCATTTTCCAGGATCCGTGGGGCAAGAGCCCCTCATGAAGTCAAGCCCTCTAGACATGATCTAGTGCGGGCACATGCCAGGGTCCAGAGTAAAAAGTACTCTTTTGGCTTTACATTTTTAGCACCTCCTTCAGGATGGCTGGAAACTGTCTCTGAAAAAAAGCCGTCATGCCTGGGGAAATGAGAAATCTTAGCCTCCTCTGGCTGCTAGCAAATTGCAAGATTATTCATAGCGCTGAGGGGGAAAGTAGGGCAGATCGCTTTCCCAGCAGCATGGCGTTCTCCTCCTGTTGTCCATGTTGTTCACTTTGATAGCAATTGGGCAGGACAGACAGATGTCAGGGCTGTATCCTGGTTCATATCCAGCAGGACAATTCTTGCATCATTATGGAGCATGAAGGATGCACAGCAAGTGCTGAAGGTCCCAGATTTGGCCACTGATTGCACTAGATCCAAATATTCCCCCCTCAAATATTTATTTCTATGCTTATGGAGACCAACCCAAGTAGCAGCAGTTGTTGTCTCATGGGCAAAAGCACTTAGTGCTCTTAGAGCACTGATTTTAAATCAAGGGTCCATGAGTGGGCTACTTTCAAGAGGTGCACGGAAAATAACGAAGAAAACTCTTTGTACTGGCAGGCTGCCTAAATTCCTTAGAAGGAGGTTTGCACTTCCCTTGGAAGTTTTCTAGGGGTCTCTGCACCAAAAAAGTGTGAAAACCACAGGCTTTGAGAGATTTTTCTGTCATATTGGTTATCACTTGCAGATTACAGACGCTCTTGTTCCTGTTCTTCTATAAAGAGCACTCTCCAGAAGAAAAAAAACGTGTAAAAAGTGGCCTAAATGAAGGTGTCTGCAGTAAATCCTGTAAATCCTTTTTCACTTTATATAACGCCCATCTTTCCCTTTACACCATTTTACATTCATTAGAAGCTGCATAGGATTTACTTAATAAGTATGTAGAGAAGAGCACAGCTAATCCCTCAGGGCCTTATTCTGAAGTTCTTATTCCGGCAAAAACTCCAGTGACGTCCATGAGTCATCTCACCATGTAAGGATTTCAGTAGTGGGCTCTATCGGATTAAATACCATTTTGCCCAAGATTTTACTCCACAAAATTACAGTAATCTCAGGCCCTGGATCTTTTGATTACAACTAGGGTGCATAACACTGCCAGTTGATTAGCATAACGATACCAAATATTGTTGGACCTGCATGCTATATGTTTGTCTTATTGTGGTACCAAACTGGTTGCCAAAACGCTCGTGCCTTTGACCACGTCGTCTTTAGTAAGAATATGGCAATTATGGTAAGATTTGGACTGGTTCTTCATTCATTATGGATAATTCATGCTCCACTTATATAACAACTGCTACGGGTCTTTTATTTTTCTATTTTAGTCATTTCTCAACTCTATCAGTAATCTGGAGGGTTCTGGAGCATTTTTTTTCTTCCTAAATGTACAACTCATGAGCGTGGATTTTCAAGAGGAAAGGGAGTAGATAAATTACCCTAATGTGCCCTCTTTGATATCAGAGAACTGCATTTTCCACCAAACTGCAACATGATTTTACAGAAAGCCTATCCAAACTAGGACAGGGACATTGAATCCTGGGAGAAGGGAGAGGGACTGGCTAGAGAAGAGCCTGCCTTTTATAAGTGTGCAATCTGCTTAGTGCAGGGAACATCGTCAGCAATTCATAAGCTATTCATCAGGTCAAAAGCAATAAGGAAGAAGAACAATATGGTTCAGTGGTCAGAGAGGCAGATCATCAGTCTTTCCATAATCCAAGCTGTACAGAGGAATCTGGCAGAAAGGCCAGATTTAGAGAGTCTCTATTTTTGTCTCCATTCTGATTTTTAATAGATATTCATTTGCACATACTTATTTAATCTTGCTACCACATCCCCACCCTTGTTCCAAAGTTCCACGGGGGAAAAAATGTAGCTTTTTTCAATGTGCAAAAGCTCAGATTAAGATGGAAGAGGAAAACAAACTGCAAAGCCCAGGAGCCCTAAAAGTGAATATTTAAAGCAAGCTTTGCTGGACACAAACCTCAGTAATGGGGCGGATGCTGCAGAAACTATATTTTTCAACAGTCTGGTCTCACTGGCATATAGCTCCAAAATTGTGTCATCTGAGATATTTTTTAGATGAAAAATTAAATGTGTTTGTTTTTTTCTATGGAGTTTAAACCATTTAAATGAAACCCTATCACCCCAAATCCTGGAAATGTGTAGTGAGGCAGGGCAACACAGACCTTGCAAACCAAATAGGAAAAGTCATTCCTCCTAAATCCCAGCTAAGCTCCAGTGTTTACTGGGCTAAAGGCTTGGAAAGATTCTTTTAGAAAAGATAAATCCCTGGGGTTTGGGGCTTGTCCTGATCTATGTTGTAACATGATGAGAGCATCGTAAGGTAATGAGAACAGGTATGCTGATACAGCAGTTAAATAATGCCTAAAATTCCCAAGGACACTTCCGCAGGAGTCTTCCATTGAAAGTACAGGTTGGGCTGGTGGATGAGAATGTTGCTGTGTCTCCCACAGCCCTATTTGTTACCAACTCATAGAGAAACAGAGAATATTTCGGGTCTGAGCAGCCTTGAGAAGGTCGCCTGATCCGACCCCTCAGTCAAAGCGGGGCCAGTCTTGAGATAAGATGGCAGTTAGTTCAGCACCATCGAGGACAAGAGTTTCAATCAAAGCAGGTAAGGGAGGCCTTGATCCGAAATCCGACCCGGCTGCCAAGTGGGTCTACTGAAAAACATTTTAATCAGTGCAAAGGCTCACGTTGACTTCCGTGGGAGCTGGGTCAGACATCATTTCAGTGTGACTGGCTGCCACAGTCAAGTCATGGGATAATACAGCCAGGCTTTTGTTAGCAGCATTCAAGGCGCCAGATTGTGTTCTCTCCTGTATTGGTGTCTATCCAAAATAACTCCATTCACGTCACTAGAGCAATTCTCTACTTGTTCCTGCGTAATTAAGAGAAGAATCTTTCCCACTGGGTTGGTGAAATCACTCAGCATTCCAGCTATGGATAATCTGTACATATTTGTCACTGTCAGCATGAAGAGATTTAGGATCCTCTGCAGAACTGAGTATCTTTCTGTGGGCTTCCAGGTTGCAGTTGTAAAACCATAAATGTTCCTAATAACAGCTTTTAAAAAATAAACCTCACCGGGGTTCCAAGAGTCATGGCTACATCTGCATTTCTACCCAGTTTGGGGATACCAAAGTTTTCACGGCCCATCTGTGCAAATATGAGACATATCGGCTACGTGGGTCCTGACGCTCTCCTGGGAGCTGTACTGCAGCAAAGATATGCAGCAAAGTCCATCTCTGACTCATGCAGTAACTACTGCAGGTGGAGCAGAACAGGTCTGTGCTTCCCATGTCTCCCATTAAGAGGTTTATTCCTGTATTCCTGTGATATCATGTAGTTGATGTTGTGAGCCACAAGGAAAATTTTTAAAACCTTTAAAATCAGAAACACCTCTGTGCAAAAACAGAATCATAAGCAGAGCTAACAGCATCCTACCTAATGAAATCACACAGAGACAGTGTCCCCTGAGGAAAAATCTCAGAGGAATAGGGAAGAGAACTGGTAATGTCAATAGAAAAGTTGGAAAAGGAACAAAGGCAAAAATCCTTTAGAACTTGATATCAGATTTCTCAAATACTACTACACATACTACGAGCATCAGTGCTCCTATGAATGATAAAGGTGCTGAGCACATTTGGCAGCACAAAATTTGAAATTAATGTTTCTTAGAAAAGGAATCCATCAACAAAGAGAAATTGCATGGCTACAAGTCTTTGTTTGCAATACACTGGAGAACACAAGAGAAACTTCTGCTATCATCCACAGAGTAGTTATTTTTGCCATCTAATTTGTGTCAGAAAGGTAGAATAAACAAGAGTGGAGGGTCTGATCCAAGAGGGAAGCACATCTGTGGCTGTAGCAGTGGGAGAGATGCTTGAGAACTGGGCACTCACAGTTCTTCCCCACCAGTGATCCACCTTGCTCAGGGTCTCATCTGAGCAGTCAGGGGTAAGAAGAATGCGAGTCCCTGGGGTGAGAAGAACAGTGTTAACCTATGAGAGCAAATGCCACAAACTTGGAAGCAAAGGCCCATTCAGATGGTAAATTCTTTGGCTAGCTCTGAGAAGTACCCGTCTTATGTCCTGAAAGACGTACCCGGGGCTGAAGGCTCACGGCTGCTGTCAAAGAGATCAGCTGCATCTTTTAACTGCAATGGAAAATTTCAACAGTACAGACTTCGACTGCAAGGTTACTTGCAGAGCAGCATGGAGTTTGGTCCTGCACTACCCAGGGACCATGTTCAGTGCTCCCGCTAGTAACCTTTATCAGCTATTTGCAGACACCACCCATTTATATATAGATTTTCTTCTAGGAGACTAGTCTCCGTCTGTGTACGTGCTGCTGGGAAATGCTTCTGGACCTCAGAGGACAAGGGGCTACATCCTCAGAGACTCTTATTTCTCCGTTTGGTTGCTCCTGTGCCTGATGTTGCTAACAAGATTGCTAACAAGGTTGCTTCTGTGCCTGATGTTTAACATTGTGAATACCCCTTTCCTCCTAATTAATGTGAACGTCCTGGTATAGAGAGTCTCCTAAACACCCACATGATGGTGATCCTGTGAACAAACTACACAGGAAAATTACATTCCTTAAAATTTCATGAGCACTGGGTGAGAATCAGCTTTAAATCAATGCTAGAAACGACCCTTTGTAAAACTCTTCTTTTTAGGACATATGCACCAGGTGATTACATTTCATCTGAAGCACAAGACCGTAAATATCCTAAGTTTACCCAGGTTTATACAAGTTAACAGAAATCACAATTAGTGTCTCAAGTTTTGAGGTGATGTTTTATTTTGGTATTTGTTTTGCATCAGGGCCAAGTTCTGTTTCAAATCTCATTGCACTTAAAACATTTCTAGCAAATCCTGCATTGCTATAATCCTGTAATTGTTTGGACTACTCCTTAAAACATCAAAATTGCTAATACTCCACACTTTAAAACTAAATTTTTTAATGTGTGAGAAAAAAGAATGGGCACCAGCAGAAGAACAAACCTGCCATTCATTGTGTAAATCATTTTCCATCCCAAGGTTTAAAGCATGTCACTAGTTAAGCTTTGAAGTAGGGCTGTGATGTGCCTAAGTAAGTAATAAGCACCTTCTAACTTTGAAGGATCGAGGTACTTTGGTCCTGATTTTCAAAGGTTCTGCCCAGCTGAAAAATCCTTTTTCAGCTGGAGTTTCAGGGCCTTGCAAAAAATCAGACTTAGGGTTTTCACAGTCAGATGCAAAATAATAATCAGATGTTCGAACACTGGTATACTTAAGTGACTTGAGTTGACAGGAGAGGTCAGCGGCAAAACTTGAAGCTGAACCCAAGTGAGCAGATTTCTTAGTCGACGTGCTGCCTTATGATGCAACACCTCTCTGACCTAGTGCATCTTCTTTCTTACTGAGGTTTTAGGGTTGTATCGTAGCCTTCATGACCAATTGGTCAGCAATGCTTTTATTTGAAAGCACATGCTGTCATTGTACACTCTTCAATCAGTGAATCCGACTGATGAAACACCATCTTCCCTCTTCCAACTAGTGTAATCAAATAAAGAATCAGGCACACAATTTCCACTTCTCTTCTTTTTCTACTTACTCTGCCTTCAACATAGAGCTCTTCTGGAAGCTCACCAGTTTTCAGGCACATGTCTTAGGTTGTCCTCGCTTTGTTGGTTTTGGTGTTATAATGACACTTTAACCTGGAATTTATTTCCCATTTCAGTAGTAGAAGGACGCTTAAAAAACCCACGGAGGAGCGATACTCTTTATTTAACTCCCTGCAGATGTCATATCAGTCATAATAGGTAAAGAATGTATCTCCTGGCTTTACTCTGAGCTGCAGCAAATGGCTTTGACCCACATCCTCATAAATTAGAGTGTAGGCAGAAACTTACCCAACTGTGCCCTACAAATGTAATGAAAATCAGACTGCCATGTAACAACTCTATCCTCTGTGATATCCTTTTGTGCCTTTCAATTATAGCCAGGGACCTAGTGATCAAATTACACATAAATTTTCAGCAAGGCCTTGGTTTATTCAGTAATTCATAAATAAGAGGATTTGCTTTTCACACTTTGGTACAATTTTATTCATGTCTGAACCGTATGCTCTGCTAACACAGCAGAAATGGCCAATTTCCCTTAGAAGTACTGTGCTGCCATGTGACTGTTTCATCCCATCATTGAGGGCTTGATCCCACACCTTCTTAAATCTGAAGTTAAAAAACCATGTTATTACCGTAGCACTATTTCAGAAAATGTTCACAGCTCATGTGTTGGAGGCTTCTTGCTTTCCCATATCAAAGAACAGATATAAAGCACAGGATTGTCTTGCAACAGATCTTCTTTCTAGTTTTTGTGTTTCCTTGAAGTGATTAGTGCATCCTCAGGTGTCTTAGTCGCAGCAGATGGTGATGAAAGCACACTGTCTGTTTCTGGAATGGGTACAAGTTAACTAAGTGTAGGAGACTCTGCCTACCTGGTTAAAGCAGTGAAGAAGTTCCTCAAGCACCAAAGTGTGAGAAGCATAGACCTGGGCTCTAGACATTTGGATTTTGCCTCCCTGACATGGCCATTAATGCATATGCATGAGGTCATTTGTCTAATAAATGTACAGTGCGGTGGGGCTGCACTCATGGGGATTTTCCTAGCATTGGGGAAATATTCAGTAATTTCTTCTGACCCTAGTTTAGCCCCTTGGAGAAGTGAGCAGAAAGCTGTGAGAGCTCCTCAGCCCTGCCAGGTACTGCCTCCCACTGGGCCGTGACCTCATGTCCAACAGGCGTGTTGCACTGCTTGCTCTGCAGCATGGCGTCTACCCCAGAGCGCTGCCAAATTTGGGAATGGCACACAAAACCCGCTTGGCTTTATCTCAGGTTCTAAGCAGAAGACGTAGCTAAGGCTCTCTGAAATCAAAGCTTGCTCAACCTAACCAGATTTTAAGTCAATAGGAGATTTCTCTGAGTGGAAGAGGGAACAAACTTGTCACTTCTACTTTACAAGCAGCTGGGCTTTTGGTAGGCAGAATTTCAATTCAAATTTTAGGCTTGTCCCCACCCCATACACAAAGGGCCTTATGGTGTGAAGGCCATGTAGGGGCTAGTTTGTGTGACCACAGAGCACAACTTGGTGTGCCCCTATTCTTGAAGGGTTTTTACATGGTAGTACTTCTTCATTTCCAACTTATGTGTGGGGGGAGGAGATTGACTGTAAAACAGTGCTCTGTCTAGATGGTAAACATCTTGCAAGCCTGGCTTACAAATACTTCTCTGAAACCCTACGTGTGCATAGATTAATTCGTACTCTCTACAAGGACCTGTTACATTGTCCAAGAAATAAGTAGCATTGGAATAAGTATGATTCAGAACCATCTGCTTTGCGGTGAAGGTGAAGATAAAACTAAAGCAGCAGAGCTTTCTCTCACATTTCTTTAGTGCCATGACACAACTTGCCAGGCATCTGCTGTCTACTCATTTCCTACCTGCCCCAGCATAGCGGAAACAACCTGCAGGTTTCCCCGCAGCTAAACAATATGTGATCCTTTGTTCCACCCAGCCTGCTCCATTTCTGCAGCCGTCACTTCAGCCCAGCTAAGGTTATCAGTCCCTGTGCCTGCAAGGAAGAAGGTGGTCTCAAGAGAGTGGCAGGGCTTCACTCCCAGCTTCTATACACCCCATATTTTGTGGTTCTGAGGGGTTTAGCGCAGGGGCATCAGCTCTACTCTCAGTGAGCCTCCACCCAATTACTCAGCAGAGTATGACAGTGACCTAGACATTGCAGCACAAGAGCTTAGGAAGGACAGGCAAGTTGTTTTTCCCAATGTTTCCTTATTAATTAGACAGTACTGAAAAACTACCATTTGCTGGATTTGCTGTACATCTCTGAGTATTTCCTAATGAGTGTGACTACATCCAGTCAATACCTCATCTGCAGAGTGACAGGGCTTGTGTGTGTGCTGTCAAAGGATCAGTTTACCAAATCGATTGTCATGTCAGTTTGGGAGAGAATTACTAATGCTTTTAATGACTGGTTTCTCTTCCTGGTTAGTGTCCAGTTACGCTTAGAGCATCAAGTTTCCTCAGTAGCCATCTCACTACCTACATATATTCCAATACTGCCCTTATTACTTAATTGACATGCATGCACTTATTTCATTGAAGGAGTTTGGTTCTGGTTTGAGTGGAAGACACCAAATGTTAACTCGGATGAAAGCCCATTGAAGCCAGGGAGCAGACATCAGTCTTGAATTTGGCCTACAGTCTGTGGTATTAAGGAAAAAGCCCACCAGACGAATTGTTGATATATGTGCTTGCTAAATGGTACTTTCACCTCAAAGCATACTTGAATCTTAGAAGAATGCAACTATTTCAGCTTTCTTGGATGATGTGCCAATGGTACAGCCTGAGGCTAATATGGATCATATCCTTCTTTTAGTTATTCCAGCACAACTTTATTGACTCAATGTGTTCAGTGTCTCTCCTATCACCCTCGTTAAGAAGAAATATCACAGATTCTATATGATAGTTTTCTGAACCAAATCCTTCGCAGAGGAAAATGAGGATGAAGTGCCTGAGTATCCAAGCTGTATCTATGAGCTGCAGATCTTGCTGTGTACCTACGATGTCTTACTATCTGTTTGGAGCTACATCACCATAGCTTGAGAACAATCAACATGAGAAGAAAATTGACATCATTGCTGTTTGCTCAACCACGTGCCGCAAAACTCACTCTATTATGTGTTAGGTGGTCAAAAATGGAGAAGTCTAGACAGACATTTACTGTCTACAGCAAAAAGAGGAGAAAATAAAATTATATTTCTTAATAGCTACAGGGGTATGTATGCATACATTATACATAATATGTACACTATATAAACACACATATGCAAAGTGATAAATTAATTGCAGATGGAGTACAGTAAGCTCAGCCTCCTGAGAGTTAGACAGTAATATACAACAACAACAGCACAATCTCCAAGCCATGAATCCACCACCCACATCCAACACAACTCAGGGCTTCTTAAATCATTATGCCAAACTGTAATGCAAACAGTGTACAGAAGGAGGAACAAAGAAAATAATTGACGTGTCTACCCTAAGGCCCTTCCAAAGATTAGAGAGAGAGGCCCCAGGGCTGGTATGTTATTTTCTTTGTTCTTTATCCTTTTGCTGGTTGTTTGCATTAATTTTGGCACTGGATGATTTAGAGCACCCTTAGTTTTGATGGATGCAGGTGGCGGCGTGTGCATGGTTCCTTAGTAAATAATGTTACCAATGTGGATTGCTTTAAGTGGCTGTGCTATCAAAGAGCTCTGTCTTAATTTGAAAATGCATTTAGATGATTAAATAATGTCTTAGAGCTGGATTCATTTGTCTTCTCTGATTTTAGTGCCGTTCTAATTAAGCTCCAAAACCATAATTATATAAAGCAGAACAGTGAGCAACTTACTTTCCCTCATTACAAATTAATGCACAGTGGAGAGGCAGGGAGGAAATAACTTCACACGCAGGAGCACCGGGGGAGACTGTGGGCTTACAGATAGCAGTTGGATGCCACCGGTCTTGAAACCACCAGCTGTGTGTTTTGGGAATACCTGCACCAAAGGCTTCAGGTCACAGAGGAGGGATGTCACCATCACTGTCACAACAGCTGTTGCCTATGGAAAAAGGACAGACATAGGGTAGGTCCTTATATAAGGAGGACTCTGTGGTTTAAAGAGAAATGTGTATTGTGGCCAGGCTGTTATCAGAAGAGTATTGAATGACCGTGGAGGAAAAGAGTAACAACAGTTACCAGAGATGTGAGGGGTTTCAGAGGAAAGTTTGAAGGCACTGGCTGAGTGATAGCATGAGGAGAGGTGTACATAAATATTTGCAAGAGATTAACACCCAGTGGAGAGTGGAATTACTTATCTAGGAACAACAGGACGAGCATGATAAAGTAGCCCTGTAAATGCAATACAGGGCAGAACTGCAAGGTGGTATGTCAAGCTATGCTGTTCAGCAAAAACAGGGACCAGAAACAAGAGCTACCCCTGGAAGATGGTTCTTGGCTCAATTAGGAAGAATTTTTCCACACCCTAGTGAGGAAGAGGGGTTGCAAGAGAGGGCAACGGTTGCAACCTCCAAATTCCCCAATCTATCTATCACCTCTCATCAGAAAGACCACCCAGGAAACCACTGCACGGGAAACCTCAGAGATTCTCTTCATTCTCTCTTCCAGGTTTTTTCCCACATAAAGCGGGGGATCTTGTCTTGTACACAGATATTCACCTGAAATGCACTTGCCTCTGAGTTGAATTGCAGCAGCCGCATAGTAGAGAACTAAACGCACACTAGTGTTTGGGGGCAGGGGAAGGGGTAATGTAAAGGAGCATAGGATATATGCCTTTGAGTTTTGTTTCCTATGAAGCATGTAGGGTTTTAAAGTCTTTCCAGCTGGAGATGGCAGGGGAGAGTGGGAAGATAGCAGGAGCAAAGGAGAGATGCACATACTTCCCAAATTGTGTGAAACGACAGAGGGAAGGTTGTCTTAATGGGTGAAGGACTAAGATGATCTTCCCTTATTATGTAGATATCTTTCCAAGAAGATATGGGCATGTCAAACTGTGGCGTCGTACTGTTGATCTGCTCTCCCCAGAGAGGACAATTTAAAAAAATCAGTTCTGTAAAACAGGGATTATACAAACTAAATCCAGAAGGTTTGCACTCTTTCAGCTTATTAATTCAAAGCCCTTGTAAATCTGTGGGTGTTGATGGACATACTTCTCACTCACACCCTATATAAATCATAGGAGAACCAGAACCAAGAATGTTAGCAGAAAAACAAATATTTCTTGTTATCATCAGCTGATAATGAGTGGAAACAAGAAGCATGGGACAATGGGGCGCAGTGCCTTCCGGGGACTGCTTTGTACTTTCCACAAGCATCAGCAACAGTGTCTTAAGGCATTGTGCAAACGCAGCCATTGTGATGACACACACAGTCCTTACCATGATCCAAAGGCGGGAGATTGACATGAACATTGTTGCTCACTGAATATGGTGATGAAAGCTCCCGCCTACATTAGCGATCCACTGATTTCTTAAGGAATTTTCTAAGGAAGAGAAAAACTCAAAAGACATTTATAAATTATTCAAAATCTCGTGAAAAGCTTCAGGTTTTGTTTCTCTTACATTTTTTCTTTGAAAGATGGGGGTTTGTTTTTAAAGGTACTTCTTCATGGGAAACTCTGAATGCCCCATCCTCCTCCTCATTCAGGTCCTTAAAATGAGTCATCTTCAGCTCTTAGCTTTCCTTCCTTCCTTGTTCCTGAGCTATTCAGAAATGCTGCTGTTTCTGCCTACTCTGTATTGTCTTATCCAGGGTGACCCTTTGTATCTAAGAGCCTTCCAACTATTAAAAATAGGTTTCCTTTTTCCTCTCTTCCTCCCTCTCTTCATTCTAAGACCATCAGTTTGTGTCTTTCTTTATTTTGTCTACAACATTTGAAAGGACAGGATTTAACCTGGGGACATCCTGAGGATGAGCTGGGAGTCTGTCTCTACCGAGCTCCATTTTATGCCGCCACTCAAGTTTTATCTTTTTCTTCCAGAAAGAGTGTTAACGTCTCCAGTCCTTGTCCCCTGGTTGAGCAGGCTTTCATGATGCAAATTTGGGACATCTTGGCAGTAGTAGTTGTGGTGGTGGGATGTAGTTCTGGCCAAACGCACCAAAAGCAATGGTGCTAACAGAAAGCTTGGCAATAAGAAATGTCAGCCTGGCATCAATGTCCTGCCAAAGCATGGATCTGTTGCTGCCAGGACCAGGGTCCCCACACACCCAGAAGCTAGCCCTACTACCACCCATTCCTCTCCAGCTTCTGCTCCTCACTCCAGCCACTTAAACCCCAATGCAGTCAGCATGGCAACCCACTTGTGTCCAGGAAGATGGAGCCCAGATCTCAGCAAATATTAATCCTTTTCAATTGGTGATGTTTTACTGGGTGGGAAGAGGGGAGAAGGGTGGGAGGATGAGGGTGATGGGATGCCTCCCACTGCCATAAATACCAGTCAGTGCAGCACAGCGCAGTTTTGACTTTATTTCAGTCTTTTTCATAAGGCACAAAAGTATGAGATCACAGCTATTTTGTATGAAAGGCTGGTCTGAGAGAGGTGTAGTTTGCTGTTAGCAATATCAGCACTCAGCTTCCTCCTACTTTTATCTCACTCACCAGTGAATTCATCTAGTAGGGAAGTCTGTAAGAAAAATAAATTCAAGCTCAATTCCTCTGCTGGTATAAACTGATATAATTCATAGCAGTTAACATCAATAAAGGTCAACCTATTTTGCTAAAACTTTAATGCTTACTCCAATTTTCCTTTTTTTTTTCCATTTTCTTTTTTTTTTTTTTTTTTTCCCAAAGGCCACCCTTCAAAACACATTTCCTAAGATCATATTCTTTGCCCATCAATCGCCCAGTGTCAGCTCCTCTTAGCCTCTTTGAATCACTCTTCAGACTCCCTCTGCTTCAGGACATGAAGGTCAGGCTATTTGTATCCACTTTGAATGCCCTCCACAGCCTGATCCTTCTGCCTACCTGCCCTTATAAAGCCTGCACTGTCAGAGGGTGCCTGAGTTCCCACCCTTTATGAATAGGAGCAAGCAGGAGAGCTGATTGCCCACTACTCATTGGGAACCTCCAAATGAACAATGAACCAAGTCAAACTAACCAACCAAACCAAATTACAAACCCAACAGATCACCACACAAACTCTGCATGATTTCCCGAAGGGTTTTTATGGTCCATGAACCTGGACTCTGGATATCCACAGCACTGAACTTTCTTTCCTTCTAGACGAAGGACATACATGCACAGATTTAGAGCAATGGAGGATTTGTTAAAAGCTCTTTTGAATGAGTCAGATCAGATCTGTTCTCTTTTCTGTTCTGTCTGCTTCTTACAAAGGCTCTCGCCATCTTAATTACTAGTGCTTTTTTTCCCCCCCTAGTACTACGTCATTTAACAGGCATGAAGAAAAATATCATTAGGTTACCCTTTAGACACTAGCCAGAAGTGACAATAAATTTAATCCAGAGTTTTGGGATAAAGCAAAAACTATTTCTGAAGAATGACAGTATGTGCAAAGCATAAAGCTTGAAACTTAGCAGCTAAATTCTGAACCCATGTGATATTATGCTGCCCTGTGTCATTAACAAGCTGCCAAAATGACAGCAAACTGGATTATCTCCTTCATAATGTAGTCTGTTCAGCACAAAATAAATGACTACTGACTTTTAACAATGTGCAGCACCATTACAGTGAAACTGTGTTGTGACCAGAGGCAATCCTACATGGAATTACCTTGGGAAATGAAGCTGCAATTAATCTTTTCTAGCTACACATGTTACCCCAGGTTCTTCTTATCAAAATCATCTAATTAAACACTGCATTGTTTACAGTTTCATATGAACCTAACTCTCTTGAAGTTATTGGAGTAATACCACTATTGACTTGGAGCAACACAGGAGGGAAGCAAGGCATATTCCCCAGCACAACCACATCGCTATGGTTTCTCCCACTCAAAGGGTGTCTCCAATACACTTTCTGGCCACCGTCTTCCAGGAGAAATTCAAAGTTTAATTCTAGTGCCCTCAGACTGCAACTCCAGAAGCTTACGCTGTCAACCAAACCAGCAGAAGTATTTGTGCCAGAGGGGAACAATGACAGATCTTTAAACAGACACTGTCTGTTGTTTTACAAAGCTTCTGTTTTACACTGAGTCATAAAGGAACTGTGTAGAGATCTGGTCTTCTAGCTGATCATGAAACTGAGCACGAAAATCCAGCTGAGGTTTTTCCAGGGCTGAGCAGAGCAGGACTCCTCATACCTTCAAGCTGAAAGATTTAAGGAGCGGTTTGCTCAAGCCTAAGTATAGCATCCTGCACTTGTTTCTACTGAATTTCACCCTACTTTCTCCAGTCTGCTTTTCTAAGCTGATGAGATAATTTTAAATTCCACTCCTCACCCCGATGCATTGCAGGTCTCCCAGCTTAGCGTCTTCCACAGATCAACCAAATACCATCTTTACCCACCCTTGACACCACAACCGAAGACACTGAGCTGTGTCAGAGCCTCAGCTGTCCCCGCTTCAGGACATGCTTCCAGCTGGGCAATGAGCTGCAGATGACTGTGCCATCAAATCGCCCCTTCAAAGCCACAATTCCATAGGTAGTGTGAGGTGGCACCAGAAATGGTGCAGACCCTCAGCAGCCCTGAAGCAGGATCCCAGCAATGGGTGCTGGCTGCACCTTGGAGAGCATCTCGATGGGCACCTGCTGGGCTCACTTGGGTCTGTGAAACAGCGCGGGGCAGAAGGATGGGCAGCATTGTACCTCAGACAGTAACTCTACCTTGTGTTGGGCCCATCTCTGTTCTCTGGGAAGCCCCAAAAAGGTTGAGAAATCTGCTCCCCTTGGGAACAGGCACAGTGAACAGCTTCTCCAAAGACAACAACCAACTGCAGTTGTTCTACCTTTTCAGGAGAACGAAGGCAGTGGTTTTCTACACAAGTTGGATGCGTAAGCGTAATACCAGGCAGGCCCAGGCAAGTGGCCCGCCCTGTATGTTCACCTGCCTTTTTGGCCCTTCCATGGGGGCCGAGCATACACGCATGCAGGCTGCCTGTCGCGGCGTCAGCTGGGCCACGGCTGCCTCCAGATCCAGGAGGCGCAGGCTGCTGCCCGCCGAGCACATGCCCCCAGCAACCCGGCCCCTTTGGCAAGGCAGGTGTTTTGCTAATTTTCTGCGTGCACGTACACATCTCCCTGCGGGCACTCGGCTTGTTCGGCTGCATCCAAACCGCCAGCACCTTGGAGGAGTCACAAGGAAGCATCTGCCCACCTCAATGCTGGCTGCCTCATCGGTGCCGACTATGTATGACCCCCAACTAAGAGTTCATCATGCAGCAGAACTGATGTGATCTGAGAGGGGGTACAGGTGCCCAGGGTCAGCCAGGGGTGTTCTTCCTGCCCCTGTCCCTGGTTTAGAAGAACCACCTGACTACAGAAGAAAAGACTCCAGATCCCAGCCCTTTACCTCTTTGATGGGAATCTGGAATAAAAAACCCAAAGAAACTCTTGGATGATTGAGATTAAGGTCTCCGATATGCTTATTTAAATTATAAATCCTGAAGGATTAGAGGTGGTGTGTGAACGGGTTTTGTCTGCGATGGGGGCACTAATAAAACACAGAAGCCCAGATTTTCAAAAGCAGTTAGGTGTTTTATTAAGAGTTAATAGCAGATCCCTGTGAGTAGCAGGATCTGAGACACCTTTCTGGGTGGCAATGAAAATAGTGGGGGGTTTTTTCAAAAGGATTCTGTGCTCTGCCCCTGTTAAAGGTATTTCTGCTCTGCTAAAACTCCACTAAGATATCAACAGAAAATGCCACATTACAGTGCACTGGATTTAGGGGTGAACATTCAGTCTTCATCGTCATGTTATATTATTAATGTTTTGCTGCATCTCCTCATGCTTGGGATAAGTCCTCCATGTTGCTGTTCTCAGTGGGAAATTGCAGATAAAATGGGGGTGATTTGACTGAAAAATATGCTGTGGCTCCCCTGGTTTTCCATGGACACAGTACTGCTCATATGCACATGCTTGAGCTTTTAGCAGAGGAACGGTCCTGTTACGGACTGAGCTGCTGAGCCAGCACCTGAATTCATGGAAATTTCTTTCACCCATTTCAATTATTTAGCAAAGCTTCATTCACACCAGTGACTAAGAAGATATTTTTACTTTTGCACATCTGTCCTTGATCTATTGAGTATTTTTCTTCCAACAAGCAGTCACCAAAAGGGCATGTGTCTGCATGTGTGCGTGCAGGACAGTTTTGCCTAAATAGTTGCCATGCTGCCTTGATGTCATTAGCAGAAAAAAGGATTTATTGCTGTAGCTCAGAAGTCTGAAGAGCTTAATGACAGATGTAAAACCCAGCAAGACTGCAGTCTGGGATCCTGATTCAGTTCTGGGCTAATAAAAATATTCTTCATGCATATTTCAGATCCAAGCAATTGTCCATCTCTTTTTCCCCGCTTACGTCCCAGCAGTTACCAGAGAAATGTATGCTATCCACTGAAGTAGAACCTACATCTTTTTAATGTCAGGTGCTGGTTTGATGACAGACAGTTGGGATAATTCCTGGAGACTGCAATACACCTGAAAAGCTGAAAGGTTGATCTGCTGAAATCTGAGCTACGGGTTTGAGATGTTCTAGCTAAAATGCCAAACGACTCATATCTTCTGTAAACTGCTTAATGAAGAGAAATCTGGATCACATGCGCATAGACACACACAAACTGTTTGGTGATAGTAGCAGAGCATTCCCTGGCCAGCACAAGACCAGGAATAGCTGCACCACTTTAAAATGACCATGACTGAAGGAGCTATGTTGGGAAAAGTATCCCCTAGAATCTTGCTGATGATGGACTAATGGATATTAATTCCACCTTGATACCAGGGGGCTGGAGAATTGCATAATGGGGCATACTGAAGAGTTTCTGAAGAAAAAGTTTGTTATTTTCAATGCAGAGAGGATTGTGTTTTCTGCCGCTTGTTGTAGGGGGCTAGGTTTATTTACCCAGCATAGTTGTGCTACAGGAATCATGGCCAGGATCTGGATGGAGCAAACATTTCAATTGCGACATCCTGGCAAGAAGCTTGTTCTAACAAGTAACTATTTTGAGAAGAGGAAGAAAAAAGAACAAAAGTTGGCAAGAAGAGCTGCAAGGGCTGCACTTCACACACAGATGCTGCCTTCTGCTCCCTGGGCCCTGCAAACCTGGCCACTCTGTCCGGGATCTTGCTCCCTCTGCTCTGCCAAAACAACCTCCCTGTCCACCTCCAAGGCACTCCTGAACACCCACAGCCTTTCTTAACACTGCTCCTTTGCCTCTCCACACTCCTTGAGCCTTGGTTCCCTTCCAGCTACCGGCACTCCCATGTGCTGTTCCGCACAGTTTTGCCTGTACCGTTTATCTGCTAATGCCTCAGTGCCCAGGTGCACAGAGGGGTATTGTCCCAGGTACCTCAGGTGACGCGGCCTGTCTGTCACTACCCACAAGATCTGAAATATTCGTGTAGGGATTAACTTGCCAGTGCCTGGCCTCTCATTTGGTCGTTTACATCTGGGTGAAGGAAACACGAGGTGGCTGTGATATATAACCAAATGTGAGCAGCTGTAAATTGACAAGGGCCGTTTGTCACCATTATTAATCCCCTGAGTCACACTGCCTCCAGATATTTCCTGTGTCACCGCTATTTTTATTTCTTCACAAAAAAAGACTGTAGACTTCGGTTTGCTCCTACTCACATCAGGCTTGACTCAAGTCTCTGACAAGCAGAATTAGAGCAGACCTGCCCCGGCATGGGGTGGAAACTGCATCTTAGCTTTTGCGTCATTATGCAATTATTATGAAATGTATGTTGGTGCTGAAGTACTAAACAGCAAACAGCATCAGGAACTAATCTGATATTAACAGACTCTCAAAGACTGACCATGAAAACAGACCGTCTATTACCTTGAATATTTCAGAAAGATTGGATTCTAGGTTCAGTGTTGGTTGGTTTTATTTTCTGGGGTTTTTGTTGGTTTTTTTTTCGCTTACTTAACGCTATCTAACATCAAAGGAAATACTTGCTAGCATTATCCTGAACAAAATCTCTACAGCTGAGGCACAGCAGACGTCAGGCAGTACAAAGTGCTGTAGCCTGTAAGTGTGAGAGCCATCCAGACCTTTGACATTAGCCTGAGGTTTGTTAAATCACCTACTTAGATGCACGGCAAAATGCTCTGCACTGAAATAGCTCTCAGTTGCTTTCCCCTGGCAATTGATGGTAAAATAATTAACGCTTGTGATATTTATATGGAAGACTTATATGAACAGGCAGGATTTGGTTAGCACTGGTGGGAGCATACTGGCAAAATTGAACCTTTCTCCCCAAATCTTATAGTATGGTTTTAAATTTAAATTGAGGTCTTTACTAATTAGCATTTGCTTTGAGATCCCTAGACTGCACAGTACAAAAGTGAAGACAGAGAAAATCAAGCTAATTGTTCCCTCATATAATGGGCTTCAGATTAAGCAAGCCAGGCACACATTGAGTTGCAGTGACCCGGAGCCCTTATCTGTCTCCAACAATACAGCACAGCTCTGACTAAGAAAGGTTTCTAAAACTCAGGCATCAAGTACTTGGCGAGACAATGTTAAAGAGGGTGGCAGGATGTTCCTCGGATATACCAGCGTCGCTGAGTCACAGGAAGGGATAGCAGAGAGTTAGTGACTTGGGTTTATAGTCCCGTGGTTACATTCGTCTGCTCAAGCCATGTTCTTCCTTGCCTCAAACACAACAAGTGACCACTTGCCAGCTACTGACCATAGGGAGAAAAATATGTTAAAGTGGGAACCCAAAAGGAAAAGAGAGTATTTTTGCTCCCTGCCGCATATCCTTTGACAAAAGAGGCTTCGGGAACTTGGCTGAAAAAAAGCGCACAACGTACACACCCACAACACAAAGGTATCAGATGGAAAGCAACTAATTCTGTCTCTCACAGCTAAAAGAATTCTTTCTCACTAAAAGGATTTAACAGGCCTTTAGAAGCTTGCAGTCAATTAGCAAATAACTTTGCAGAACTGGCAGTTTTCTGGCAAAATATTTTATTCTTGTTAACCATTCTGTGCATTCACTGGAAATTTGGTGTGATACAGATATCATGTCTGCCTGTAGCTCTGGTTTTCTCTCTGCCCTTTGTTGTGTTAACCACTGACACTGGCCATCACATCCACAGCACCAGGCAGCATCCTCCAGGGATTCACTCAGCAATTCAGCCCAGAAATCCCCCCACTCTCTCTTCCCTCTAGGAGCCCAGCAGCTGGATGACCCTGCTGGTTTTACCCCTCCCCTTCCAGGGAACTGGGAGTTTTCTGCACGGGAGGATTTGGGAAATAAAGCCTCAGGCAGATATATCATTATATGCATCTGCTCAATATGCAGTGATGTGAGAAATGCCCTTATGCACCCTATTTCAGTGTAGAGCCTTTCCCAAGAAGATTCCTCATTTTCTCCTCTATCCTTGCCCGTTTTCCAAATCCTTCATGCTATGCTCCCTGGGCAGGAGCTGTTATTCTGCTCCTCAGAGTTTTGGAGGCTGCTTCTGCCCAATGCCCATGCCAGCACACCCCAAACTGGCCAAAGGGCTGTCACATGCTTGGCTCTGCTCCCATGTGCACCCCAGTCAGCTCCACGTATCGTCATTGATGGCAGCGGAGTCACTCTCCAAACAGGACAGCCTTCAGAGTTGAGTTTGTCATTGAGTCTCTTACGGGTGCTCAACCTCAGATTTTTCTGATTCCTGAATTCTCCCGTCAGGTCAGGGTTTCAAGGCATTTTGCACTGGCACCAGCGTGGCTTTCTGTGTGTTGATGGCCATAGACTGATGCCCTGTTTCACCTGAGCCCCATAATTTCTGTTTGTCTTCCTTCCAGAAAGACATCCAGTGTTTGATTAGGGGACATTCAGAGGTGGAGACTTCATAGTTTCCTGAGCAGTTTGCTTCAGTGGTTAACTACTTTGACTGTTAAAACCGCTACCCTTAATTTTTCAGTTGATCTTGTCTGACACTACCTTCCATGCACCCATTTTGTTGTGCCTTTAGTTGACTTTGTACCTAGTGTTTTCTCCAGTCACCCCTTTGAACTTCCTGTTGACACCTTAAGTCTCTGCCTGTCAGGCACGTTTCCCAGACACAGTGTCATTCTTTTTCCTGTACCCATTTTGAAATTTTCTAGCTCCTTTTGAAGGCGGACACAGTGTCACCCAATGCAGTAACGCAATGTCAAGAGGAAGACAGAGGGAGATGAAGCACCTTTGTCTTTGTGATAAAGCTAAAGCAACTGAGCCAGCCTGTAGTTCCTTTGCAACATTTGCTTTAGACCTTGGCCTCACCCAAAGCTTTCTCAAGGAAACCAGAACAGGATAAGATGTTGGCTTGGCTAATTTATGTGAGAGTCCCCAAAGTCCTGGTCACTAAGGATCCTATATTTGGGCTTACACTTGGCCCTTCACACAGGAGAGTCGTAGCATCCAAAGGAAGAACTTGGACCTGAGGGAGTAATTGTATACTCCTAGTGCAAGGCATATACATAGTAATTATGTATTCCTGAAGTGTATGATGCTTGGTAATTATACACAGCAGACACAAAAATATCATTTAACACGTGTGCTGGTTTTTAAGACAAAAATAATGGTGAGTTTACTTTGTGATTATATGGTCCTTACCACATACACTTTCTGCCAGTATTTGGTACTTACTATGTCATTAAATGGTCAGCAATTGCTTTGGAGGCAAAGATTGCTTGGAAAATTGTTTCCTGCAAAATGGAGCATTATTTAAAAATCATTAACATTTTTCCTAAGGGAAACTATACAAGTCTTGCAATTTGCCGTCAGTCTACATTCTTTTGGAGATGTGTTGTGTTGCTGTTGTTCTGAGAAAGCATAATGATGCTGCTCTCAAAATCCTTCTGTTGGCTTTAATCAATGTTTCTCTCCATCCATTTTCCTCTCTAAGCCCATCCCTCCCAAGCCAGAAATAATAACTGAAAGCTGATTGTAATTTTAAGCCAACAATATCCCTGCTCCTCATGAAGAAAATGGACATGGCAAAGTTCCCATTGACTTCAATAGTCCAAGTTCTGTTTTAAGGATCCTTGCCATGCAAATGGAGTAACTCCACCAAAGTCAACAGGATTGCATGGAAAACACCTGGGGTACAATAGAGGAAGGATCCATCCTAGAGGTAGGAGGATCTCCAATTTCTTCTGACCCAGGCGTATCTACATATGCCTGCACACACACACACCAGAGTGGAGCTTGCAGTCCACAAGCTCTCTTTAGCTTTGCCAGCACAGTATGGTACTTTGTTTGATTGCTGGGATGCAGCACAGAAACACAAATCATCCCAACCTGGCATGACTGCAAATTAAAGAAAAGGTAGCCTAAAAGAAACAAAGAGGCAACTTTATTCAGCATATTCTATATCCAGACTTATAGGGCTCTAACTAAAGTAATTTTATGGCTTCTAATGTAAGTATTAAATTCCTATTTAGCTCTTCTGCTTTTCCTTGAGTTTTCTATTTATTCCAAGGAGCGCTGAAAATATTTTGGTGGTGATTCATAACAACGTGACACCAGTTAAGTTATAAGACTGGAATTCACTCTTTTTCAGAAGACCAACAGAATGGCTGTACATTACTGCGTTGTCAAAATAAGGCTCTTAAGAGACTGTGGTAAAGCACGCACCCCATACTGGCTGCCTACAGAGGGGAGGATTTCATCCCATTCTTTTGCAGATCTTTGCCAGCATGGCAATCTTGAGGACAAACTGTACCCAAAAGCAATGTGTGCGTGGAAGACGCGACTCTCATTAGTTCCCGTGGGCATGGTATTCATCCCTAACTCTGCAAACAGAGTCTGTCAATTTGTAGTGGCTCCTACCACATCTTGTTTCAGGCAACGAGTGGTTTCTGAAAGCAAAGACCAGGCAGTTAATGGCAGCTTGGGTGGAGAAGGAAGATATGAACACAGCACCTCAGCCACAGAATTTCTTGCTGACTGGTGGGTGCAAACAAGTGATTTTAATAGCTACAACGCTGGACCACATGGGATAGTTCAAATGCTAAATGTCAGACTAAAAACCTTTTGTGGATTGGGTTCTTTAATAATAATAAAGTATTCCTTCTCTGAAAGCCATATGCTTTCTTTAGCCATTTTTCTTTTGAGGAAAACCACCCTTTTTCAGATGTTTCTCAGCTGATGGATTGCTACATCGCCTGTCTTAGAAAATGGATACATCCTGCCTGTGCATGCCTGTGTCAGAGGAGTGAGTTTTAAAATAGCTGTCTGTATTAAAAATACCTCCTGATTATATGGCAATGCAAAGATACTTAAGGGGTTCAAAGTAACTACTCACCTCAGGCATCTTTGTCCAGGTCCATGTCATACCATAAACTGTTTTCCCTGGAACCTTTTTTTTAATCGCTGAGGACAAGTACATTTTTTGGGAACCCAGTATGGCCACAGAATGACTGCCCTCAAATGCTTTTTACCAGCTGAGACAAAACCTAGGCTTTGGGGCACCTGTATTTTATAATAGGACTAAAAATACTATGTGAGCCTTTGGGTTTCAGCCTTTCACAGCTCATACCATCCCGATTCTCTCTGCTCTCCCACAGAGAACAAAGTCTACCCCTGTTTAACTAGCAAGAAGCTCCAAAAAGCATCACTGCAAGCTCAGCCAGCAGCAAAGCCAGCAGATCTGCTCTGAAAGTAGAAGCAGCAAAAGCGAGACAGGTAATGACTCACGACTCAGCTCTGTTCTTTTTTACAGTGGCACAAAACAGGAGTAACTCCCTTGAAATTGTTGAAGTTAACACCCTTTCAAGTAGCCACGCTTCTTGAGCGTGGCTCAAAATTGATCAACCCACACTGGTTCGGCATGATTCAGCTTTGATATCGGATTGAATCAGATGGTTTACAACTCGCTACGGCTCCAACGCATCCTGATCAATTAAGACCAAAGAGTGCAACTGAGCTGAAGTGTACTAGCACGAATAGTGCCATTATTCAGGTGACACAGACTCTGCATCATGCAATCTAGGACTCGCCCAGAGAGAAGTTCCCCTGCAGTCACTGGACGGATATCTGTTTAGATCGGGTGGTAAAGAGTTGGAAGATAGCTTGACTGAGGGATGAGTGAGAGTGATTTGTTGTGTTTCTTACATTTCCATGGCATCATGCAACACAATTTTTGCAGCCTGGCTAGATCCTTAGCTGGGGGAACTTGCTGAGCACAAGGGTGGGCTGAGGATTTTACTTGCTTGTTTGTTTTCCTCTGAAAAGCAGGAGGTTTTCTCAGTAAGAGTTTATGGGAAATTCAGTTATAATAAAGATGTTTCCATTTTAGTGAAAATATTCACTAGGGGAAAAATATTTCTCAGCCATCTGTACTGTGTGCTTTCAGTTCCTGAAGAAGAGAAAAGAAAGGTGCTTGATGTCTTGTGGGAAGTCCCAGAAGAGGACTATATAGCATATGCAAAACAACCCCAAAAAGTTTGGCAACAGACCTAGAGCAATCAGAAGCACATAAAAAGCTCTAAACAATGGCCAAATTACTGAGCTATCCACCGTCATCAAGCCCATGTAGAAGCTGATGGAGATATTCTGCTGATTCAGTAGTGTGGGATGCTCTGGCCAGACCCCCCACTTAGATTTCTGGGCCACCTCATAGCAAGCGAGAGAAGTTATCAGACGTTGTTGATTGTCCCCAGAGGAGTGGAAATGAAAACAGCTAAACATCTGCTATTCTTCATGGCAACATTACAGCTCAGCTATGCAATTCACCTAGCTAACTTCTATGCAAACAAAATGGTGTGCCAGCGTTTCCAATATTATAAATCAAGGTTGCAAACCAAAATGCTGTTAGAGATGCTATAAATAAAGATAACTATATGTGGGGTGGGGGGCAAGCTAATAAAAAAAGATCCCACATCTATCGGGATTTGTGCTGTTGCTCAAACAAAGGGATAGGATTCAACAGGCACAGCAGTTCCTTGCCTGCTGTTGCCTCCGCCCATAAGTTTTAAACAATATCCATATTTAATTGAGCATTCCCAGTGATATTTTCCCAAGTGCTTTTGAAAGGCATGTTTATTTCATTTTTCCTTGGCATCTTTATCTTCCAGCTGCTAATTTCCTTATTACTGAGGACTCTATCACTCACAGGAGTTCTAGATCTCGGCTGCTCCTGCATTCAGTAGATTTTAAAGCTGATGTGGCAGAATACTATCCATTGAGATATGATGGTATTTTTTTAAAGTAATTATAGTCAGATCATGCCTTGAAAGATGTATGTGAGTAAAGTCAATGCCCAGGTTTCGTCCCCTTTGGAGCAGCAGTGAGCAGCATGCAAGCACTGCGCTGTGTCTGCCTTCACATCTCCTTTTGGGCCCATCCGCGTAGTAATTTGCTGCCGAGAGAAAATGGCAACTTATGGCCTTTCCTGGATTTGGCTACTGCATTCTGGAGCAGAAGCCTGGAGAAAAAGGTCAGGTAGTGCATCTGTACTATTGTGTGTAGAGTGAGGTGAGGACTCTGTACCTGGGGCAGAGCCACTGCTTGTAACCCCCAGGGAGGGCCCGCAGCACAGCTTGCCTAGCCACCGTGCTGGGTTAAGGGGGGACCCTCACCCGGAGTCTGGGCTACGTCACATGGACTGGCTCTGACATCTTTGTGGAGACACAGCAGGGGAACGGAGGCCCACAGGGAATCAAGCTCTCCTATACCTTCTTAACTTCTACTATTGTTTTTTCCCGCACCTTTCAGCTAGACTCTAAGCCCCGCTGCTAACCCCCTTTAAAGTCAGATATATAAGGCATATGTAAGGCAAGGAGCCCAACGACATCTTGTAATGAAACTGCTTTCACAAATTTAGAGTTGGTTACAGTTTTGCTAGAGCACTGTCCAGCCAAATCTGGCCTGTGATCCCAACTTCAGGCGTCAGGGCACATCTGAAGGTCCTGCGGTGGGCATTGCTCCACAGCCAGTTCTTGTCTTTGTGTTCACAGGAGAGAGGAAGATGATGGGGGACTGCTGAGATATCCTAGACAAGGGAGAAGCTGCTACCTGAGGAGCATGGGGCAGAGACACCCTAATGTCTCTGCAAGGAGTCAGCCTGGGTCACCCAACCTCAGCTCCTGGTGGGTCACCCACATTTGGGGCTATCTGAGCCCATATAACAAGGGCTGGCAGCTGTTCCTGCCCCAGAAGTGGGGCGTTTGCAGAACACCAGCAAACAGGATGCATCGAGTGTAAGATTAGTGTAGATAATAGTGTAGATAGACTAGTTCTCCTCAGAGGTGCAACATCATTGTTAAAAACATTGAAATTTTGCTCAATAGATTGTACAGTTTCAGGACCTATGTTGGGATAACTGAATAAATTCAAACTTTAAATTCAAGCAGTTCAAAGGAATCACTTACCAGATACAGACAAAGTCAGCGAGAAGGTAACAGACACTTTTTATGTCTTTAGTCTTCTTTATGGCTCTTTCCATCAATTCCAAAGTGGTTATCACCTCCTTGAAATTCAGCAGTGCTGGAGGGCACGATTGGGCTGGGGCCGAATAATAGGATAGAATTTTAAGGGGAATGAAGACGTGAAGCAGTAGGAAGAAGCTATTCAATCTGCTCTGCTTCATGCATTTCTGCAGGCAATGGATGTGGCTAGCACTGATCAGAGGCACGGGAAATATATTTTAAATATGTAAAGTGTAAATTAAAATAATTGCTCTTATGTTCCATAAGGTATATAAACAAGAAGAATTATTTGATGAAATGTATGGTTAGCACAGCTTAGATGTAATTGTTATGGTCAGTGTTATGCTGTACTTGCAATACCATTACAATCCATTTAGCTGCCCAAGGGAAACTTGGGAATTAATTTAACACTATCTGGATGAACACAGGAGAAGGATTTGCCCTCACAAGCTGGACATTTTTCATTACTCAGGGCTAAACTGCAGTGTCACTGACATTTCTTTAATTTTGAAATGCCACATACTATGAAAGTGCAAGCGTAGGAAAAGCTGCCTGACAGATATTGTATATATCTGCAAAGGAAGGCTCTTTCTCTTTTTAATGAGCTAAAAAGAGCCCCAAACCCATTCATAATCCCAAAACAGGATTGCACATTTAATCTAATTATGCACTAGACTCTGGAAAACCCTGAGAGTTTCCTGTTATGCTGCTTGGCTTTATCCCTCATCTAGGCTGAAGTCTCTGAGCTTGCTTCAAGGCTCTGTGACACCATGGATCTGATTCAGCAAAACGCTTAAGTATACACTCAGCCCAAGCACTTTGAGGACCTGCATCCTTGTTTGGCAATACTTTTAAGCACTTGCAGAATTTTAAGCATATACTTAAGTCCCTTCAACTTCATTGAAGCGTAAGATCTACTTAAGTATTTTGTTTAAGGAAAGTATAAGTGATTAGACTATTATAAATGCAAATTGATTTTTCTCTGGTTTGCATCGCTAGCTTCTTTTCTAAGTAGACCAGCTTGTCAGATCTATTTGTTTATACTCATTTTACACGCAGAGCTGTGTGTGGGAACTCAACAATTAAATTCGCCAATCTGTTTATTTGCTTTTCCATGTAGATGTGGGGGTTCCCACCTCTTTTGGAAGTGCTGTGCTACAAAGGATTTAGCACAACGCTGAAGCCAGAGCAGGGCTACGAGTCAGGTTCACTGCATGTGGCAGAAGCAGATGAGTAAGCTAAGCTCCGTCTCAGCCCTCTTAGGCAAGATTTGTGCATCTAGTTATTTATCTTCGGCTCTAATCTTGCAAGCCACGTATGGGCAAATAATCTTCATCCACTCAAATATATCCTTGAAGTTGGTGGAAGCAGCCAATGCACAGAAAGTTTGCAGGGACTGACCATTTTAAAAGCAAAGAGAAGAGACAACAGGGCAAACCCAAACCAAGAGAGACCACGTCCATCTCCCACTGAAGTCAGCGGCAATTTACCAACACCGTCAGCAGAAGCAGACTCGGCACCCAAGGAGAGGCTGAACCCTCTGCTGTCTGTGTCACCCATATAAGCAAGCAGAACGATTGCTTTTCCCAGGCTATTGTGGCATGAAATAAATGAGCTCAAGCAAGACCATCTACAAATCCTCTTCTTTGTAGTCTCTTTTATAAGGCTGTGTAATTATATAGGAATTAATTCTCGGCCTGATTTTTCTTATATAAGACAAAGATGACAGGCGAGATACAGCACAATAAAGCTGACTTTGAATGGACAGTTATTAAGAGCTTTGGCACTCTTGTAAGCGTGCAATGTCCTTACAGGCTGGCTCCATGGGGAAAAGGTTACATGGAGACAGCAGAGGATGGTGGAGCCGTGGTGGCTTCATGTTCTTGCAGTGCTGGCCAGTGGCTGTATGGACTGACTCAGGGCTTTGTTATCAGTGCCAACCCTATCCCAGAGCTTTCTTCTGGAAAAGAAGAAGTCATAAAATTTCAACTGGCCTGAGTAAAACAGATAATAAAAGAAATGGAAACAGAGAAAGGCTGTTATTGCCAAGTTTTGAAGGAATTAATACAATGGCACCTGAAAAATACAAGGAAGACGTTTGGCTCTGTCAGAAAACAAGTTTTGTACTGCAGAATTTTTGTGTTAGGTCTGTGAGAAGAGCCCAGGCTGCACAGCCTATGTATGAAAGTATCTCCCACTAGTCCTTCCCTTTAGTGGAGGAGTCCACCCTAATTTCTCCCTGGCAAAAAGACAACTTGATTCCTAAAGCCATCATCCTAAAGGACGACATGCCAGCTGCTGGGAAATCTGGCGGCTGTGATGAAATGTGAGGGATTTTGGCATTGGATCATGCCCCACCAGAGAGCAATTTCAATTCACAGCCTGGCCAGAGAGAGTTTTAAAGAGGGATCCTTTCTCAGGACTTACTTAAGAGAAAGGCCATACTGGGGGAGGCAAAGGCGAGTGGTAAAACTGTGCCAGGTTCAATAAACTATGTTGACAGAGACATTGATCTCAGCACTAAAATGAAAAGAAGATTAATCTATCTTTGGTGATGCTAATGCACTGGGGAACCAATTAGTACAAAGGGCCTACATAAAGCCCTAAAACCTCTCACTACACGGAATTCTCGTCAGAAGGTTCTTTCAGGAAAGACCAAAACACCCAGGAAACCAGCAGCTTTCAAACAGATAGAGGTACACTGACAGGTCAGCCAGAGGAAGAGAAATACTACTTTTTCTCTTAGCTTTAAAAGGTTTTACTCTTTACCAGAGCTGGTCAGAAATACCAAACAACATCTGTAAGAGGAAGGGTAGCTAAGCACAGGACAGGTGTCAAGAATCCCCAGTTGCACACCCAGCATCTTAGCTAGAATATCTTAAACCTGATTTAATCTTGAATAGTTTGCCTGAAACATCCATATAAAGTATTTTGTCGCCCAATGCTTCTTCCACAGTCAAAGGAGAGAGGATGATTCAGCTCATCTCTTTCTCCTGTGCAACCCAGGGTGACGGCTGAGAGAGTCCCATCAGGGAAGGCACTTAAGCCCTGCAAGTCGGGTCAGGGCTGTTTCCCTGTCTTACCTTCTGCACAAAGAATGATAAAACCTCTTGGTCCCACTCTCTCTTTGATTTTTCTACTTGATTATGGAGTTTTTGAGACAGGTAGAGATCTCCAGCTATTACACTAGTACATAGAGTAAATCCTACAGGAGAACTGCTCTTGTCTAGGACAGAAGCACTCGAGGACCCCAGAAATGCGGGTTTGTTGTTTCTATTTTGAACAAAACTTTCCAATGGGGCCCTTTTAAAGTTACGGTGTTCACTAGCCAAGTTATTATGTTCACCAGCAAACATCCCTGCAATATTGTGGCAGCAATTCCAGGGGTCTCAGATAAGTCCTATTTGTTCAGGGGCATCTTGACAATATGGAACTGAAATATGTTTAGCTTCACTCCCTTGTTTATATTCCTTATTAGGCATGTATATGGGGGTTTTATATTTGTATTTGCACTAGAGTGAGATTTCACTTTTGTGAATATCCTCTGTATATTTCTTACATTCTTACATTTCATACAGTAAAAAAAGGGCCTAAAACTTCAAATGATGAGAGGAAACAAACACAGAGTTTTCTTCATGCAGAAGGTATGGAAAACACCAGCTACTATTTTCATGAGAATGCTGGGAGGGGGTGAGGAGAATTTCTAGAAAACTATATTTTGCATAGATTTGGTTCATGTTTCCTTTTGTTTTTCCCCTTCGGAAAATGTTGCTTTTCTAGCAGTCAGCTTTTTTTTTTTTTTTTAAGGAAAAAAACCCCAAGCACTCGAAAAGATTTCCTTAAGCTCAAAGCAGAGCATCCGTGCCTGGCATTTAAACTCACAGAATCTAAATTTTCCCCTTGGCCACTTCCACCAGTAGCCTCACCTGACACAGGTGGTTTTAATTCCTCCTGGTAACCTGAGCAGCAGCTCCAGCCCCGCACACTTTGGCCTATAAAGCCCAAGCAAAAATGTAGCCTAAAATCAACCGCTCAAGTGCGAGAGCAGCCTGGGCTGTGATTTCTGTATGCCTGGGCAGTAAATTCAGATCTGTTGGGCGTTTTTTTCCTCTCTGAGACTAGAGAATCAGCATTTTTTGATACTTTTGTTTCGGCTCGTTGTGGGCAGGAGGTAGAAGTCCTCAAGCAGTGTTTCCACAGAGGAGACGGCTGTCCTTTCCCTGACACCCTTCCAGGACAGCGGGAGAGCTGCGGGGACTGAAGCCCAGCTTCCTCTCCAATGTGTCCGTCCCAGCTCTGACGCTGACCCCCTGGGGCCACGAGTCACTTAAAAGACCTAAATTTCAGAAACGACAGACACCCACAAAGTCTCCAGTGGGAGCTGATGGTGCTGCTCGTGCCAGCAGATCAAACGCGTGAGGGCTGTGGCAGTGATCTGCTTCAGCCACGTGCGGCCAAGGCCTTGTTGTGGGGTCAGGCTGATCAGCATCCACGGCCCCGAGTACTCTTTCTGCTGTTGATAAAGGGAAGTTTTTCATCAGACAGGGATCCTGAGGCAAACCCAAAAAATTCCTGCGGAGCAACAACTCAGCCCTGCCTGGCGGTGGGAGGCCCTGACGATGGCTCACGCTGACCCGAGGCAGCAACTGCGGGGAGGCCTCGGGGCCTCCTCCTTCTCCCGGCCCCGCCGCTGGGAAAAGCCTGTGGGGCTGCGCTTGTGTACCCTGGGCACTTCCAGCGCCGGCGGCCATGGGCTCCCTGTAGCACCCAGGGATGCCTGGGGCTGTCCACGACCCTCCCGGCAGCTGCGGGTGCCCCTCAGCATTTCGCAGGGCCAGCGGTGCAGCTGCCAGCAGCCGGTGGCCATCAGCACCGCGGCAGAGTACCTTATTTAACCTTGGTGAGGGAAACACCAGCGCTTTCCCCTCTCAGCATTTGTTTTCAGTTGCTAATCCAGGAAACACACGTCCTTTCTGTTTACTTAGAAAAGAATGAATAATAACCACGTTTCTCCTCGGCTCCTTCCCCCTCCCCGGTCCTCTTCTCACACTCCCCCCACCTCCCTCGCTATTAAAATGGAAACCCCTGTGTTACAGACATCGCCGGGCTGCTAGAGCACTTAAGCAGCACCCTGTGAGCTGCAGCCATTTACTATGTGCGATTGTTTCTGCGAGACCTAATAATTCTACCATTGTTATTATAACACTGTGCACTAATACAAATGAGCTTGTAAATAGGGGTCCAACTAAAATAAAACCATTATAATCACAGCCCAGGCTGTAAATCACAGACTAGTGTGTTCTGCTGCGGTTTGACCGAACGCCAGGCAATAGTCAAATAATCAAACTGCAGATGTTGGGATAGCAAATCTGCTTAAATTTAAACAGTGGCAAAGGTCCAAACAACAGGGGGGGCAGAAAAGAGTCCGTTGCACAATGTTGGAATTCCCCCCCCACTTTCTTGTTAACTGGGTCTATAAAGTAACCAGACATGTTACCCGATAATAGCACTGTTCCTCAGCAGCTTGCGCACACCAGCGCCGGCTCGCAGGCACAGGAGCCGTGCAAAGCGTCTGCAGAGTGACTGATAATTAGCGCTAGCTGCCAGGCTTGCCGGGGCATCCCCCCCACCAGCCCCACGGCGACAGAGGATCGTGAGACCAAGCCCTCCAAGCCTTCCTAGTGGAGAAGCCCAAGGGTACACAATAAAGTACTGTACCATGAACTTCATCAGAGTTACCTCAAAAGTCAATGATATAGGGTCACAAATTAATGCTCTCTAATTTCTTGAGCTTCTTACTGTGACTAACCTCGCTCCCTTCTCCCTCTCGGATGACACTATTTGCCCACAGTGGAAACCAGGATACAGCAGTAATTTGGATTCTTGCTCAGGGGAGCTCATGGCGGGCGCTTACCACCCAATGCCTAGTCCAAGGTCTCATGTCCCTGTCCCAAAGCATCCTTGGTCAGGGCACACAGAGATACCTGCCTACAAGTGGCACGCTGAGGATTGTTTCACTGAGCAAAGCAGCATGCAAGGGGCAGCCGGGAGACCACGCTGCAAACGTGGGGCAGCTGAGAAGAGGAGCCACATCAGGCTGTCCTGTTCTGCCAGCTGTTTCCACAGCTGTGGGAGATGCGGTGCGGTTGCTTCTCCTCCTAGCCAGAAACCAGGATCTGTGTCGGTAGTGCTCAAACTCAGGCGGTGTTTTTTCATTTGGAGAATACATGAGCCTTGGCTGTTGCCCCACGGCATTTGAAATGATGTTATAAGCTTCTTTAGGAAAAGTATACGGTCATTTGTTTCTCTGACAGCCCAAGGCAAACAAGTTGGATGGGTCCTGTTGCTCACTACGTTGTCACATGTGGTCGCATGAGGGCTGTTAAATGTGAGAACCTCCTTGATGTAACTTTAACTTACCATGAAGGAATTTTTTATGCTATTTTTTTAAATGTAATATTTAAGTGGCTGCTGGGCAACAAGTCATAAGAACTATCAATCACACAAACAGATGCCATGTAAATACTTCTTTTAAGCAAGTAGCTCAAGAAATCATTGAGGGGATAAAGCAGCCATCTCTCCAGGGGAAAATCAGCAAAATGAGCTTGCCAGTCTTGGATGAAGACTGGACAGGATACAAACCAGTCGTCCTCCTGGCGCTGCTTCTTCTCTGTGGCACTGACACAGCAGCTGTGACTATTAATGTTACTTCCCTAAAACCTTGTGACTAAATTCCACTAGCAGGAAAATTTGCCCTTCCTGCCCAGGAAATATTTGCTGTTAAAATGACTCGAAGGCAACATGAACCAAGCATGTTCCAGCTCCAAACTGCAGGGACCCCAGGAGGGGATTTTGGTTATGAAAAGCTCATTCACTGATTCGAAACCTTTTCCTTAGGATTTGAGTAACGAACTTGGAAGAACATCCTCTTTCCTCCTTTTTTCCATTCTTGGTTCTTTTTAAAGGACAGTTTATCTCTTGAAGGCAAAGAACTTTTTCGGCCTGAGTCTCCCTTCTGGAGGGAATACAATGTCAGAAGCAGAAAAATTTGCCACTCCAAGTACATATTGCAAAATTAACACCTTGGCATGCAGTTCTTGCATATCCATTATGCTAGATCCAAATTTCCACAGGTTTTCCTGCTCTTTTTGTCAAGGGCACCATTTTTAAAAAGTGCTATTCTTTTAGTCTCAGACTTACAGTAAGCCCATTGCTCAGAGGAAGCCTGCAGAGAAAGCCCAGTTTCCTTTGATGCATTCCTAAGTGTCTCGGTGAGAGGAATCGTTCTGGTGCGTGAATCAACTCTGCTTCCTCTGCTTGTCAGAAAAACAGCACAACTTTGTACTGCTGATGTCTGCCCCGCTGCACGGGATGTGGTTGATCTCTTCTGCTGCTGCTGCTGCTGCTGCTGCTGCTGGTGCTCCACAGAGATCCATTTCACAATGTGTGTAGTAACCAGATTAAAATCAATGCCGGAGGTTGTTGTGAGCATTAAGCATTAAATAAACTCCAACATTGTACCGTAATTCCTCATGAATGATTAGATGATCCTGCTGGGAGTGCTACCATTATACATAAGGCAAATGTCACTGGGTGCCTCATAAATTTAGTGCACAAGTACTAAATATATTAGGTCTGATTCACTGCTGCCTAGCTTCAGTTTATCCTAGTATGAGGCAGAGGAGTTACATCGGCATAAATGTGCAGTGAAACACTGGTTCTCTTCCCATTTTAAAGGATCAGCTGTTTCCACTGACTTTTGCAAGATGGACACTAAGTAGATTCACAGTTGCTCTACTCCAGCTATGTTAAGTGTCAGTTGCAGTAGAACACGCAGGGGAGCCAGTCCCAGGAAAAAATATAGGCTGGTATTTCTGGCATAGAAATTGCACCCCCTAATAGTGAAGGTAGGTCTAGACTGCAAAATATAATGTGTTCTGGAGCTGGGTTGACAAAATCAAATTAGCTGATTTAGGTTAAAAAAACCCACAGGCGCAAGGCAGGTTGCCTTTTGACACAGGATAGCTGCTCATATGCAAGTCTACCACGGCGCTCATGTTGAACAGGAGCTACGTACATGATCCAAAACCCAGATTGTCTCCAATTCCCTTGATCTTCAACCAGAGAACTCCTGTCACCCACACTGAAACTTTTCTGGAAAAAGGGAAGGTTGGTGTGACACCATTTTGGTGTGTTGCACAGCCCCAGCTCCAAATATAGTGACTTTCCCTTGACATTTCAGATTTTCCATTAAAAGAGTAATTACCCTCAAAACGAGCTTCCCTCCACCTACTCCACATTCAGGGTGGAAATAAACATCTCCTGCGTCAAAAACATTGTTGGGAAAACCTTTGAAATCATATCCTATTGACAACCAGCACTGATACTAGAGCAGAATGTGGCCTCTGAAGCTTCCTGGTCCTTGACTTTCTCACTGAAGGATTATTCCCCACCATCCCCCCTCCGTGCATGTTGCCCAAGGTATTTTTAATGAGGTGTCGACTAATTCCTTCGGGAAACTTTTCTGCAGTCTGACAGGTCTCATTGTTAGCATTCTACCCAGCCTAATTTTTGCTTTACCAGACTTCATCTCAAACTATTTTCCTCTTTCCTTGGTGTATTTTGCATCTTTCAAATATTTGTAGGCAGTTATCATATCCCTTTTTTAGCTGTCTGTCAGCCAAGTTAAACATAATTAGCTTTTTTAATCTTCCTCCATAAATCCATCTTGCTTTCTTGAAATCCAGTCCCCTTCTCCTGCTTACGTGTCTTTTTGGTATGATGAAGCTACATATTTTGTGGTTGTTTTTCACACGCCATCACTGATACCAGTAGGAAGAGGCATCAGAAAATCAGACAGTAGATTGGGGATGGTTTCTATTCTAGGTTAATTTTTTGCTCTTTGTAGTATAAACTTAGCTTCACTGTCAAATCATTTAGGGTTTCCTTTGAATATTTATATCAATATTTACAGAATTCAAACCTTGTGCAGTATTTTCAAAACTAATTGCTGTAAGAGATCAATTAGGAATTTTGTGCACATTTTATGGGTAGACTGTGCAACAGTAGAACGCTACTGGAAGATTAATTTACCTGTCATGAAAATTTGTTAACTGATGGGGAAAAAGGATATTTTTTTCAAAAACAATTCCGAAAATGTTATCCAGGACTGTTTTTTTTTTTGTTTGGCACAAATGAAGCTAGTGCTTCAATGTCCCAGCACTCACTCTCTGAGCATTGGCTACATGATATCAAAACCCCATTTTTCAGATCTATGTAAATGAGAGGGAAGCATTTCCCAGCATATGCATCCCACAGGAGCAGGTGGAAGCTGAACCAGAGAAATGTTTTGCACACCTATTGATTTTGGCCGCAAGCAATATCTATTTACTCATTCCATCATTATTTAGTATATAGCCAGGTCTTTGTGGAGAAAGGGGCAGGGGATTAAGTGCACACGGTGGACATTCACTGAGTGTTCATATTCTCCAGCCATTTTAAAATTTCTCATTGAGATCAAAAGACTTCAAGGACCCAATAACACTTTCCATTTCAGACATGTTCCAGAGGGACACTATTGAAATGCTAAAGCAATCTGTCCGTATGGAGATTTTAAAGATGATCTGCCTTCAGGATTTGGGCTGCTCAGTTCTCAAGGTGACTCTGAAAATCTCAGTTTCATGTATTAGTAATAAATGACTGAAACACTTCCCGAAGGAATGCAATTGATTCTTCATCCACTGGAATGCTTGTACCAAGGTTGGTTATTTTCTAAATGATAAGCTGTAATTTAAACAGATGCAAGTCATGTCTGCTAAATCTCTATAACTTCTGTTTAGCAAAAAGGACAGATTAGAAACTAATCCTTTGTTTGCCCTTAAGCAGATACGAACAGCTCCTTCCTTCATTGCATGCGTACAGATTCGTAGCTTTTCACTTTGTCTCCCTCAAATACCACAGCTATGGCAAAAAGTCTAAAGAGGAATCCGACGAGTCAAAATGCCTGCAGGGAAAGTAGAAAATGAAGCAGGAAAATCCCTGCTGCAAGAAAATCCCCTGAAGCAGGGGTAGAAGCATTCTCAACTATAGGCCTCCTTCAATTTTAATATCCTTCCTGAGGGCAGAAGTCTTTGTTCTTCAGGCGTCTTATTTACAAATTCCCAAGTCTCCTCTAAATACGGCTGCAGAATGAGTGTGACTGCTTGAAGTTTTTGAAATTTTGGAATTTAGACAAAATGCTTTAATTACAATTTTAAGGGAAGCTGAAAAAAGCCTCGTTTTTTCCAGCAGCTTATATTGCTTTCACAGCTCTTCCTATGAGAAAGTGTCTGTACCCAGAATCACTTAGACAGCAATTGTGCTATGCAGGTCTCCAGTTTCTTTGGTTTAGCTCACAATAAGTTCATAAGGAACACGAGTCTGGAAAAAAGTCGAGCGAAAGATTGAAGTCCAAGCAGACGAAAACTAAAAGAGAGGGAGCTACTTTTGTCGTTACAATAGCTGAAAATACCCTGAACAGCAGATTTCACTCACCAACAGAAGAAAAATCCTACCTGACTTCCATTTCTTTTCCTGACGATGCTTCTTCTTCTGCAAGATCTGCCCAATGCTGCTCCTCACTGTCATCAGGAAAGTGGAACAAAAGCCTGAACGCCACCTTGAGACATGTGGCATGAGTAATCATGACATCAGTTGGCGTTCTGCTCAGCTAAAGACTGTGGTATAAATGTGCATAAAAACTGCATAGCTGCGTATGTGTCATTGTACCCCCACAAGGAGTTTGCAACCTGCAACGTGCTCCACGCAGACAGCAATGATCAAAAAAGATGCAAGCCTACAGTTTTATTTCTCGGTTCATCTTTTTTTAATAAAAATAATATTATAACATTACTCATTTTTACAAATTGGGAGAAAGCTGGATGAGCAGCCCGGGGCAGACGCTCGACTGAAAGAAATACATGTGGATGCAGGCGAGCTGCCCTCCCCACCTGCTTTAGCCAGCGGAGCAGAGGCCGTTATCTCAGCAGGTTATTGCAGGTCTGAGGTATCCCGGAGTGACACTCCGTTCTTGCTCTGAAGCTCAGCAAACAAGATGGCCTTCATCCAGCCTAAAGGCGATTCCCGGCGCAGAAACCAACTGCTTCATCCCCCTAGTCCCTCCTTCCTTCCTGTACTTGGCTATCGACTTTTAAAATAAATTGCCTGCCCCAGCAGAAGGTGTAAATTAGCCCTGTCTAAGGGGAGCCTGTGAGAATGAACTATGGGATATGAGGCCGGCTAAGATTCAGACTCTGCTGTTGCCTGTGCAAACCCACAAATCAAAGTAGATTGGAAAAAATGGAGGAAAACACATGGTGCTCGTGCCCTGGCCCTTGATTAGCAATGAGCAGCAGCAGGCCAAAGGCAAAGAAAAAAAACCTCAATGGTGGAAGTGCAGTACAAAAAACCCCAAGGGGATCCCCAAAGTCGTTCAGCTCAAGGTGTGCGTGGAGTAGAGGATATTCAGGGGGGAGGATGCAGCAGGTATTCGGGAGGTTTCCTGGGTGTGATGGCACTTTCGGAGCAAGAAGGTCTGGGCTGGTGCTGGAGGCTGTTGCTGTTGTGCCTGGTGTGCGCCTGTGCTGTGACATGTTGTACGGCCCATGGTGTGACAAGGAAAATCAGGGTGGAAAGAGGTGAGGAGAGATTCCTTTGCAACATCCATTTGCTTTAAGCTCTGGCTTTGCCCCTTTTCTTTCCTTCAAAGACTGTTTACTTTACTTTGGCACTTAAAAAGAAATCAAGCAGGTCAAAGGTCAGCTTTATTATTTTTGTTAGGTTTTTTAAGAAGTTTAAACCATAGTCTAAGGAGATTACCTATGCCATTTGGGAAAGAAAAATCTGCATATAAAACCAGTCATTTTAGACATAGGTGAGGATGACCTGTCCCCCACAACAGGGAAGATTTTACAGGCTACAAAGTTAAAAAATGACAGGGACCCTGGATGTACTGGAACAACCTCTTCAGCTTTTCTCTCCATCAATGAGCTTGCTGATTAAATTCCTTCTGAATTCATAATTATATAAAAGAAGATCAGGGCTGCCATTATAATCTTGCCAAAGTGTTCATTCCTAATGCAATAGTTCCTATAATGATCCTACCAGAAATGGGATCATTTTCTTCTGGGGCAAAGGCATAGGACGGGCTTTTGAGGGGCTATCTGCAGAAAAAGAAAAAAAAAATCATTGGGGGTTTTGCCAGTAACTTGAACAAGAACAGAGCTAGGCTTGTGCTGAATGTTTTTGAAAATCTCAGCTTTGATTTGTTAATGACCATTTGTATGATGGACTACTGCAAGCCATTTATCCGCAGAAATAAATACTCAGAAGAAAACAGGACATAGCCAGGCAAGCTGTGGTTTGTACCAAAGCTTCAGATTTGCTGAAAGACAGATATATAATATTCCTTAGTTTTTTTCTAGAAAACCACTACTGAAGAGTTTTTGCCAGCCTTTTTGAGTTCATGTCAAAAAATAATACTGAGAACTGACCTTTGGGGATTTTCCTGGATAGCATTTCACAGTCAGATAGAAAGCCATACCCCTGAATCAGCAAGGAACAAGCATGCCTACCTTTAAACATGTGAAAGTTATTTATGGGAGTAATTTACTGAATCAGGCCTCGTATGAGAGAGATAAGGGGGAAGATTTCATAAAAAGACTAAACTACAGGAAATCCTGGCAGAGTTATAGTTGATATGTCACATGTGCCCCCTCCTCACTCTCCCTTTAAAATAAATTTATTAGTTGTAGCAAAACTCTTCTTTATAAAACTGGTGGTGGTTCACTGGAAGGTGGACTTAATGCGATTTCTGCCAACTTGGTGGTAGACTTACATTAACGTGGAGTATGAAATCCAGGCAAAGCCTCCAAATATCAATGCAGAACAGATTACTGGAAGTCTTTCCTGTTCTGATAGCAAGTTGGACTCGTAATTTCCTGAATGCTGACAAGTACCTGTCAAAGAAGCAACCACCAAGATCTGGAAGGGAGATCGAGTGCCTACATTTGTTGTTTCCTCATGGGAACCACTCATTCTCTAAAAAGCAAACCTTGCTAGGGTGTCTCAAGTGGGACACTCGGGAACCGCGGTACCACTAGACATTTTATAAAACCCTAGCCTGAACCTACAATGAATTAGTCCAACACAAGAACAGATATCTCTAACAAAAACTTGCCTGTTCTGCTGAAAGACAATATCTGTAATCACTGGTAAGAAGACCACATTTGGTTATTTTTTGTAATTCTTCCCCACTCCTCGAAGCAAGCTGAAATGACCTTCCAACAATAGTTTATTTCTTCTTGGCTTGATCTGAACAAAGGCTTTCTATTCACATGCCTGTGAAAGAGAGCGTGGCTATTTTTGTGGTGAAAGATCAAATCTCTCTTTTGAACTTTGCAGTGGATAGCCTAATTGTAGCATCTCTGAGGCTTTCACTGGCCTTTCAGAAAGCAGCCAACTAAATGTTTGTTTGGCGTGTTTACCAGAAGCGAGGAGTTTATATACCAGGGCAGAGGACTAAATTAATCTAGAGCCTTCTACTGCTTCCAACATATTTCCTACCAGTGAGTAGTTAGTTAGTTGATAAGGCCTCATGGTATTTCTGGGAATTTGCCACTAGATACGCAATGTTCAATGCAGGCTGGTTGGCCAAGCTATGACTGGTCATAAGTCATGTAATTTTTATTTGATTTTGGTTTTTTTTATTTGATTTTGGATTTTATTTGAATGGAGCATCATTTCACTGGAGGATCTTGCTTCAGCTTTTGACCAGGGCTTCTTCAGAAGGAATGGTTTAAGGGGGGAAGACCTCTAAACCGCGTGCAGGAATTCCTTTCTCAGCAGTACCAGCTTTGCCAAAAGAAAAGCCAGATAACTTTATGATGTACAGTTTTAATTAAGGCTAAGCAAGTGTGTTGACAAAAGTGGCTTTTCTGCTGTTTAAAGCAATCAGGTTCTCTCCCAACAATGTGTGTTTTTTGAACTATTTTTAGAGGTGGCCTCTGTGGCAAGGGTGATTTTGCAGGTGGTGGGGGGCGTGCTTATGTCAGAGGGGAAAATATGCAAATCTTCCCTTCTTTGCATGGCAGAACTTTAACAAAAGCTGTCCCTGACAGCCCCATTCAAGCACATGACAGGCTCTGATCCCTCTCTCACGCTACAGTTGTCTTTGTACCAGGGCTCCCTGGAGGGGCTCTGAGAGCTCTCCCTCTGCCTGGTATCAAGCAGGATCCTGTCCTCCACGCAATATTGCAGTTCTGCTGCAAACGGTGACAAGGTGCAAACCTGCAACTCTTGTGAGTAAACCTAACCCTTTGTACTTGCCATGGGAAAAGTAACAAGGGAGGCTCCAGTAAATCTGCTCCAATTTTAGAATGGAACACCAGGAGGAAACTGATCTATTCACTTACCTCTGGTGCAAGAAAAGGCTGTCCCTCTGCTCTTTCACCGAGATGAAACGTAGCCCCTACTCTGCCTCATTTTCTGTAATTGTTAATAGTTTAATTTCTTCCAGAGTTACCTACCTAAGTCATTTGCCCGATCAGGGCCTTAACTTGGAACTTTTCAGAAAATAGCATTTTGGCTCTGGTAAACAAAGGAACTATGATGGCCACTGCAGTTATTTCTTCATAGACCAGGTGACTTTGTTCATGTGCTACCTATCTGGGCTGTTTATGCATTCTCTATTAATGTCAAAGGAGGGCAATTTCCATGCCCATCCAGACCTGGATTGATCTGCATGCTGTTGCCACCGATCTGGTGGGATACACTGGGTTAAGACCCCATTAGAAACTTAACCAACAGCACCACTTCGCTTCCCATAGAAAAAGGCAGATTTATTGAACTCTAACACGAGCTCTGGGCTGTTGGAAGCTTTGCAAGTGCCTTGTTTGCAAAGGGCTGAGGCTCCCTGTCCTCTAAGCAGTACTCCAAGTAATCCTGAGAAATTAAAACCATTTTGATTTCCTAAAAAAACGCCACTAACGATAAATCCCATTTCGGCTGAAGAATTGTGCAATTTCCCCAAAGTCCTGGAAGCAGGGACTGACTTACACAATGCCCCGGTGTGTCAATGATTGGAAAAATCCCTGCCAGCTAAGGCAAGGCTAAAGATTTCCAAGTTACTCACTTGGAGTATCTCCATATTGAAATGTCCAGCCCGAGGTCCAGTAAGCCTTATCCTTGTAAGCACTAAGTGACCATGGCTCAGGCTGAGGTCATGGGGAGCAGAAGGTGGCCATTGGTTTCAAGAATTCAGGTGTAGGCAGCTCAAAGTGGCTTTTCAGAAACAGATATTTCTAAAACCACTTCTGAAAATCTGGAACTCTTCACACGGGGTATTCAAATGATGAGTGTGTGGGACCTGAAGCCGTCCCCACTGAATCCAATCAGAATTTCACAATGATATGAATTTATTTTTAAGGCTGGATGCTTGTCCAGGTTGGGTCAACATCAGTTTGCACTATCTGTGGATCTAGTACTTGACCATTACCCATTGCTTCTTTCCACTCTGACACAAATTTTTCATGGGAGCGCAAGGGGATTAACTACCTTGGGGTTTCTAAGGGCCGGAGCTGACTAAACATTCCTCATGGCACTGAGTTGTATGGGAATTTAGCAAACCTCTCTTCTCAGGCAGCAGATCCCTTGTCTCAAGAAATCTTCTGATTAAACTGTCAAGCTCGGGGACGTGCAGCTAAAGAGAACAACAGAGTTTGAAGGAACATTTAAAGAAATATTTTTGACAATTCCCAGTGAGGCCGGGATGATGACACACACTCTGGTCCTAGCAAACTCGCCTGGCAGGCAGCTAGGGCTTTATATGTAAATATAAACATATATTTACATATTTCCTAACATCTGTTTTGAATTGTTTTTCCCTTTGGTTCTATTTAAAGTATGCCTTGTCCTATTATCTCCGAGGCTGAAGTTTGGAGGGGTCTGTTAATAAACTCTAGCACTGCGGAGCCACAAGACACACTGCCTCTCCTCCCTGGCTTTTCAGCCCGTTCCTCTACAGCTGTTCCTTGCTTGTATTTCTAAGTGCAACAGTATCTCCCCAGCCTTTGAAAGGAGCACAGTTTTCTAAGTGGATTCCTGCTGGGTAGGGTATAATCTCACCACCAACTTCCAGGGATTTATATTCAGTTGGTCTAACCCATCTCTCCTTGCAGCCCAGCTTTTTAATTGTTCGTCAGCATGGTGTCTCTTTCAGAAAGTGCCCTGCTATTAGCTCAAGTCCCATCCATGGTTTCCCTATCCAGGAGGAAAAGTTACCTGCTGCAAGGCTGGAGACACTGCTGGAGCTGCCGTTGCAGAGCAAGACCGTGCCTTCAGCCGGCGATTCAAACAGCCTCCAAAGCAGAGGTGATGCCACGGCCAGGGTTAGCGCTGCAAAAGCTCCTCGTGAGCAAAGTTCAACTCGCCGTCCTGACAGGGTATTACGCAGTCTGTAGAGCAAAACTAGGCAACTAGACATCAAATGAGATTTGGACTACGTGAGAGAGTGAGGGACGTAATTTCTGTTAAATAAACAGGATAAAGTGAAAGGAGGAAGGGCAAAAAGAAAACGTCAAGGTTGGTTGATACCAGCATTTCCAGATGGTCTCCGATAGCAAAGGCATCAGCACTGGGTGCGCAGTGTGAGAAAGCTCAGTGTCAAAAAAGTATGTTTGCTATGGCAGTAGAGCTGCTTTGCTGAATGAAGAAATAAAGTGATGTCCTGACCTGCAAGTGCACCTGTGGCCAACACCCACAGCTGATTTTCTTATTTCCATGGCAGTCAGCTATCTAATCCCTTCATGGTCTGGGTCTGGTGCGCTTCTTCTCAGTGTGAGCTCTAAGCCCAGCACATGAGCTGGGATGAGGAGCCTTCTGGTGATGCACAAAATTGTCTTATAAAATGCTTTTCCAAGGAGCAATTAAGCATCAGTGCAAATACATGCACAGTCCTTAAAAGTGCAGGGTTCTGTATGGCCAGATGATACACAAATCAAAGGTTTTTCTGCACTGATGAAATTCCAGGTAATATGGGGCAGGGCGTAAGGGCTAGAGAGAGATAGATAGCCAGAAACAAAATGCTCAGATCATCTATCCAAAAACGTTGCTTCTCCAGCCAAATTACTCAGTCTTTTACGAGAAAGATGTCTTGGTTTGGCAAGGAGGAAAAGACAGCTCCACCAGACAATAATAAAAAAAAAAGAGCCCTAGCTGAATACTGAATACCATAATCCAGGGGAAACACGACTTGTTCTCTTCTGTGGTAAAACTTTCAGTCGAAACCCTGAAACCAGCAACCCTGGGACAGGTACCAGAGCGCCTGGGCTGACGCTAGCAAACATGGGAGTTTCTATTGACTCTGCAAAAGCATTCCTGCAGCTTCATCTCCAGAAGCATCTCATTAAAATAAGATGTGAAACTCTGAGATAAATGCTTAACTAAACTGATAAGCTCCTCATATACACCAAATTTACATGAGTATTGGACTGGTTATGACTTACCCCGTAGCTATAACTGAGGCTCTGGTGTTGCAAAGTTTATTATTACACATGCTTATGGAGTCGCTAGCAAGTTTCTCTGTAAACATAATTTGTCGGCAATAACTGAAAATGCTACCTCTTCACCTCAATTTAGCACCTTACTTTCGCAGTCCCTGAAGTCTCTAAACGGAGACCAGGCAGAGCTGTGAGAGGAGGCACAACTACTAACGGAACGCAAAGGTCTATGGCTAGAAACCATGCTGTTATCACTTTGCTCTGAATTTTGCTTCTTGCCAGCACTACGGGGCGGCTGCGGGCACCGCCTCAAAGGCTGTGACAGCACTGGAGGAGAGCTGCCTCCCCCTGTGTCAACGCAAGTCCTCTCCCTCCGCACCAGTGACTTGGGGCTGGTGAGCTTTAGGGAGCAGCGTCAAGCTCTCCTGCAAGTTTTTGTGCTGGCCTCCAAGTGCTCTGCTGCCCCGTGGCAGCGTCAGGCAGTGCCGCTCACGTGAGCTGGCGCCTGCACTCCAGCGAGCCTCCCGCAGAAGTGAGAGGCATCCCTGACTTTACCGCGTTACGCGCGTGCACAGGCCTTGCAGGATCCGAAATTGAGATTGTCAACTTCTAGAGGTAAAGAAAGGGTTATAGCGGACAAGATTATTTGTGGCTGTATAAAAAAAAAAACGCTACTGCTTTTGTCACTTGACTGGGTAACTCCTAAGGCTCCTGTCTTGTTTCCTTGCTCCTGCCTTGCCCGATCCGTAAAAATTCAACGATTCCTGAGAAACACTAGAATCCCCAGGGAGCAAGCGTAAAAGAAGATCAGGTCTGGCTACAGACTCACTATGTAACTTCAACTAAGGCGTATCGCTGTACACTTATCTCCTTTAATAAATAGGAAAATTAGACGCCCACCTTCCCACCCCACCCCACCCCAAAGTGTGCGCTCTCAGAGCTGTACGAACACGTACGTAACTACTTCTCAGTGTTTGCCACAGAAATGCACCATACCCAGCCATCCAGAACTTTCTTTCTAAAAGTCGTTATTTTTGAGACAAAACAAATGGTTTGCCTTCACCTTCACTTTTTTCCTAGTGTGTTAGGAAAAAAGACCAACAAGACGTTTCGTAATTGCTGTTGCAGAAGAGACTTGCATTACATTTTCCACCACCCAGCACCCACGCAGTTAGACCTTATTCACCTCAGATACAAGCACACTCGTGCTGACTTTGGATGTGTACCTTACAATCTCTGGCTCAATTAGCATACAGCAGCTAATCACTCCCTTTGTAATGTATTAACGGCTGTTTGCCTTTCTGCACCGTTGGCTTTTTCCCTTTATTCCCACTGGTTGTTAAGTGGTGATGATGAATAAATGTAGCACCTACAGCCACGGCTTCTTGCTTTAAAAAGCTCAAGAGAGAGAAAATGAATTAGAAAAATGAAAGCCTTTTTTGCATGATATCCAAACCTTGGATCCTAATCCAAACCGCCTGTAATTTAAAAAGCAGAACGTACACCACAGGTATCTTGGCTGGCTGCATCAAGGGTGAAGTTTAATGGTGTCTTGCTCGGAGCCAACGTTAGGACATTGCCAACCATTTCCTTTATTTTAACAAGTCCCCAGCACACACAGCATACCTAACACCCAGTTTCCCCTGTGATACCCACCTGTTTTCCAAGAAAAACACTCTAAAACCTTCTGGTTATCAAAGGGACTCCAAAAAATGAAAACTGACTCCCTTTTTCCCTCTCACCAGCTGACTACGTTGACTGCTCAAAGCCATCTGCCTGAAACCATCCCATATTTGACAGCAGTGGATGGCCACCAGTCTTTTTTGCCCAAACAACCCCTAAATTATACCAACAGGAGCATTAAAATTGTTAATAAAACTGTCCTCCTCCTTGTCAGAGAGTGGGAAAAGACCGTGACCATCTGCCTCTGGGCTACAAATGAGTCGTGCCGTGCCTGGTCGGCCAGCCTGCTTTGTCTCACCCCCAGCACACCTGGCCCACAAAGCTCATTCATCTCCAGCAGAGAAACCCCAGTCAGCTATTCTTCTCCACCAAACATTTCTACAGCGGAAAGCTCTGGTTGCTCTGCAGTGCCAAATGCTTCATAGCACGGGAGTCTCCGTGGCCACCCACATTATATTCAAGTGCACAAACAAGCCAAGAAGCTTTGCATAAACAACTTGGTACAATGTGCTGAGATGCTGCTGTATTTCTGCATGACAAGTTCATTACCATTTGGCCTCGGCTTATGCTGATGTACGCTGAAAAAGAAAAGGGAGAGAGAAAGAGAGACTTTTCACAGTTACATTAATTTCATTTTATTTAATAAAAAACAGTATCAGATTAAAAATACAAACACTTTGGGTGATTATCCAGCGTTTTCCCCTGTGTGCCTCGTAGAGCTCAAACCAACCAAGGATTGGGAGAAAAAAACAAAAAAACCCCAAAAAATAACACCAAACAATTTTGGCCGGAGCTGTAAAATAATGTTGCACCAATTAAATTACACCAAATATATTATTATACCTTTGAAATGGCTTTCAGACCAATAAATAAAAAAAAAAAAGACAAATTCAAATAAAAAAGTCAACTTTGTATTACAAAAAAATTAAATAAAAATCACAACACTAATAATAACAATGTGCAGTCAAGTTTTTTTTTTTTCTTCTCTTCTAGGAATGGTAACATGCCAGTAAACATGTAACATGCCAGTAACATGCCAGTAAATCCCTACGTAACATTTCCAGTTTGGCAGCAAGCAGTCACTCACTCATTCACATTTGTACACAAGGAAGCAGGCCTGGGCAAAAGCCTCGGGAGATACGAGCTTTTGGGGTGCTCCTCACTTCCCTGCCACGGCCGGCTGAGTTCCCTTCCCTTCGTCCTGAAACCTCTATAAATCCATTCAAGGTTTAGCGCCAGATCAGCAGGGAAGGTGTCAAGCAGCGTAACCCCACCAAAATGATGCTCCGTCATGTCAAGGGGACAGCGCTGATTTACACCAGCTGAGGATCTGGCTCTCATGCTCCGGGGCACAAGTTAAAAGCGGCGGCTGCAAAGCACACCCTTGTTTCAGAAAGGCCGTGGAGACTATGACGAGTTGTTTTAAAATGCACCACAGCAAACTTGTCAACTCAATACACTGCAAAACGGGGCGTTCATTTGGGATGGGCTAAAAGAGCGCATGCAGGGCCTGTGAGAAGATGGGATGTCTGAACATCATACAGAGAGGTACACATCTGTAGGGAAATGACCTGCAGGTGCCCTTCCTGAGCAAATGGACAATGAGCCACATTTCACTTGACTGCCTGAGAGCACATCTCTCATAGATTTCATGGTATTGATGCCGCGTACTCCAGGGCCAAATTTGGTCCAGTGTTTCACAATAAGTAAAGGTTTTCCGTAGAGGCAGATTAACTGATCTAGGAAATTCAAGCTCATTCATCTTTCTGCTAGGTAGCCCAGTTGATTTTTAGGAGGAACCGGCAGACTTGAGTACCATGATACACTGAACAAGGAATCTGCAAGTGAAATAGCTCCCTGCCCCAGATGCCAATGATTTAGGGGGTTATCCCCAGTTTCCAGGGAATCGCCAGAGGAACTCTATTCCATTTCTGTCTGATCTCTAGGATTTGGGACACAGTGGGCCAAATTCTGCTTTCATTTCCAGTTACAGGGCAGGAGTGAGAACAGAGCTTGCCCCGTGCTCCTCTGCTCTGGCTATGCGTGTAGACATTAAATTTTGCAGCTGTGGATCATCTGACATCATAGGCTGAAACCTGCCACTTATTTGCACCAGTGCACCTCCAAGAAAGCCAGGGGCTATGTGCTCACGGAAATGAGACTGAAATGAGCCTGAAGATTCCAGTTTGCCCAGGCCCGTCAAACACACAGTGCCTTTCTGACGTAGGCTTACATTCAGGTAATCCAGTAGACCCATGTGGTACCTTTATGGGAGTTGAAGCCTTCAGTCTGAATAGTTAGATATGTCTGAGAACACAAACACAAATCCTTCTCGGTTTTTTTTTCAAACTGGTACCATTGCACACGCAGTACCAGCCACACTATAAAGAGAGAGGCCTGCAATTTTACGCAAACTCTGTTATCAAATCTACCATTATCATTTCATTGCTCAGTTCTTTCTGTTCCATTACTACCTACCTAGAAACATTTTCATTTGGAGAAAGGCATCTTCCCACTAACTTTCTGACCTCTATCCATTTCCTACATGCTACAACCTTTTCCTTATCTAACGTTCTGGTCGCAAACTACCTGTCACCCTCAAATACTACAAGCTAACGGCAAGGTGGCACCATTTGCTGACAGCGACTGAACTCTAGATTGGAGAGTCAGTTAACCCTTGAGACCCTTTGTTAGATCCATCTTTGTCTGGGCATTCATCTGGCTGGCAATTTCGAAAGAGTGACAAATTGAACACATGGGTTGAAATGCCTTACAAGGTCATTTAGCTGCTGATAACATCCATTCCTTTCAGTTCCCTTTATAATTTCTGTGACTGTTTTTGCTGGTATGAGCGGTAGTCGGAAACAATTTTAGGGCCTCCTGCTCCCTGAAGAGCAACGGCTGTGGGAGAGGCCAGATCTGAATGCCTGCTCCACCACTTGTCCACATACACCACGTGAGGTTATTCTGGGGTGAGTCTCTCAAATCGTCTGTCCCAGAATGCGTTCAGAACCCCTCAGGTGACCCCAGTGGAAGGGACCATGGTGACCACCTAGCCTGGCCTCCTGCATAATGCAAGCTAAAGGTTCCCAATGTGCAATGCCTGTACCCAGATGAATAACTTCAGGGGAAAATAAAGGTTCTCTTTCTAAAAGACATCGAAAATTGACTTGAAGAATTCAACTCATCTCTCGATAAAGCTAATCTAATATGAATTACAAACCTCTCAAAACATGTGTCCCTCACTTCCAGTTTTAATTCTGTCTAGCTTTGACTCTGAGCCATTAAATCTTGATGCTTTGGTCTGCTAGATCCTGATGTGCTTACATCACATATACAAAGACCAAAGGTTTTGCTCTGGTAAGGTAGGTAATATTCTGAGGACACAAAATTATGAGAAGTGTGAGATGGCTTTGGGGCTACTTTACTAGGAGTTCAGCTTAGTAGGTATAGTCAGGTCCTTTGAAGGAAAACTTGCCATTGTCAGCAAATCAGTGACTTGGCTTACTCCATCATAAAGGTACACAGAAATACTCCCTTCCCTCCCTTTCCATCTTCCCTCTGCTAGTTGAGCTTGTTGCAGATCTCCAGGGCTTTCTTGTAGACCTGAGTCACATCATCCATGTCCGTGAGAAGGGAAAAACTGCTGTCCCCCAGACGGTTGCGATAACGTTTTAGATACTGTGGCCGTGGGCGGTTCTGAAGTCCTTCGAAGTCTTGGATCTGGAGGAAATTTTCAGCAGAGACACAGCTCCGTATCCGCTGTCTGTTTGGCCTGTTCTCTTGCAAATCCAGCAAATCAAAGGAGTCACTGGACAAAATACTGTCATCACTAATCACGCTGGAAGGACGACTGTAACTTCGAGGTAATGCATCCCCAGGCAAGACAACTTCTTCCATGGCCTCCAGCGTTGGTGTGTCAGGGCTAATCAAAGCAGATTCAGTGCTGCTGGTAGAATACTTGCTGTTATGTTTCAAGATGCCCTTACGCCTGCAGGAATGGCTGTAAGACCCATTTCTGGATGGCTCTGTGACCCCTGGAGAAGTGTCACTGTTTACTGTCTCATCATTATTGTCCAAGAGTTCAGAAGATTCACTTCGTTCTGGAGAGGAGTAATAGCCAGACTCCCTCTGCTGAGTCTTCTTTAAGATTCCTTTTTTTGGCATTAGTGAAGACTGCTTAGTGCCATATTTGCCCACTACCTCTCCCTCCACAACACTTTTAATGGCTACGCCAGTCCTACACAACTCTTGCTCCAGCTTAAAAGCAGAGGGTAACACTGGGCTGACCACTCCTTCGATGAAACCTGCACTGTGAGATCGATGTTCACTGTTGCTCCTTTTCTTCAGGATGCCTTTGGGTCTCTTGGAGGTGGGTTTGGATGCATTTTCAGCTCCTCCTTCCTGGATGGACTGTGCAATGTCATTTTCCTTTTTTGATTTTTTCAGAGACCTCTGTCTCTCTAGTGTGACCTCAGGACCTTTGGGCTTAGAAAGGCACTTCATTTTGGTATCAGTCTCTGGTTGGAGGCCAGTAGATCGGTGATGCCAATCAATGAACCTTGCCAGCAATGGGGACTCAGAGTCCCTCATAGCATCACAGTCACAAACACTACTCTTGTAGCCCCAGTTAACCCACCAGTGGTTGGCGATGTCTTCAATGGTTGCTCGGCGTTCAGGGTTTACCATCAGCATCCATCGGATAAGACCACGAGCATCTATGGACAAAGAATGGAACATACGATATTTAGAATATGGGCACTCTTGGTTTTCTCAGTTTAAAATTGAAATGTGAAGCTAGTCAAATGAGCAAAAATATTGCTTCTTACTACAGAATAACTGAAAGGGGTCAATGCTTTGGGCATCAGTCCATATCTGAAAATGCATTTGAGAACTACTTCTGATCAAAAGAAAATTATTCACTCTGGGAAATGTACTCTGGGTTACCAAAGAAATTAATATTTGTACCATATTAGTGAGTGAATAGTTCCATATTAGTGAAGGAAGTCACCAACCTATCAACTCTAATAATCACAAAACTTAGAGGAAAACAAAGGGGAATTAGGATATTTTAAATGATCTACACATTATTGATTTTGTATTTACTTTTTCCATAAACAGCATAGTCTTACGTATATTTTAAAGGTATATTTTCATAAAGAGAGCAAGAAGGCAGAAAACTGAAAGGGATGGCAAACAAATGATCCAAGATAAATATTCATTTAAATATTATATATACATAGATGTTTAAGGCTGGAAAGAGCCATTATAATCAATGACCCAGACTTGGTTGATGCTCTTCTGTCAGGTGACTGGTTAACGTGTTCTCCTCTAAGTAGAAGTAAACGCAAACATACTGGCATTAACTCAGATTTTGGCCTGCCTTCTCGGGTAAGAGACTGCGTCGCTCTGACCATTCGTCTTCTCTCTGCTTGTGATATACCACAGTGTAGTTAGAGGACTGATCTGTACCAGTATGCGGTATCGGTTTACAGCTTGTCTGAACAATTCCACTTGCAATAGCTAACAGACCTTCCACTGTCATACATCTAGTTAAAAGAGCCTGTTACAGCTTCCCCAAGGCAATAAAATATATGTGCTATAAAACTTTCATTTCAAAAGGGCTTTTGGTAAATGCTGTACCCAGATGGGAAATGATAGCAGATGAAGTCAGTAGGGGAACGAGAGATTTTTTTTCTTCATCATTCTAATATGACACCAAAACATGCTGGAAGGGGCTGGGCAAACCCTCCATTCTGAACTCCTGTCAGCTCAGTACTCAGCCCTCACTCCTTTTTTATACCTGAGGTCTGTGTTGGCTCACGATATTCTCCACTGCTGATCTGCCTGATGAGATTTTTGTGATCGAAGCCATCAAAGGGCATCGTTCCATAAACCAGAGTGTAAAGCAATACACCAAGGGCCCAGCTGTCAACCTGTAATACAGAGACAATGCGTGTGAAGCCCAGGAAAGCTGATCCCCACTGTTCTCCCTGACATTAGCACCACAAGAGCAGCATCGCCTCCAGCTGCGCCTACTGATGGGCAAACCGGTATCCAACATCTGACTAACCACAGGCAAAGCAAACAAAAGCAAATGAAGGCAGCTTGAGAACTTTCAACATGGGAGAGACCCAAGCGAGACCACATGTGGCAACACTAGCATTAAGACTAACCCTCAAGAACATTACCATCAAAGACATCCCCATACCACCTCTAAAAACTGACCCTTCTTACCTCTGGGCCTCTGTAAGGTCGTCCATTAACTATTTCAGGGGAAGCATAGAGTGGGCTTCCGCAAAAGGTCTGCAGAAACTTGTCTTTGTGATAAAGGTTGGAGAGTCCAAAATCAGCAATCTGCAAACAGAATTGCACAAGGCATTTGTAGTATTAACAATATCTTAATGCAACAGAAAATCCTCTATCAGGAAGGACTTCGCTATATTTGACCCTGCTGTATGGCAGGGATCTTGATGTAGATAATCTCTCAAGTTCCCCTGTCAACCCATTATTCTATTATTTTTTTTTACTTTTTTCTTCAAAGACCATTCAGAGTAGGAGAAGGGTCCCCGGGTAAAATCCTCCAGATGAGGAACAAGGACGCTTTGGTTCCATTCACAGACAGGTCACCGACTGACTGCACAACCATCAGTCAGTAATTTTATCCTGGATGAATTGCTTATGCTTGCAAAGACAACCTCATGCTGGGAGGCACCGGGCCTGCTGTCCACTGATTGCTCTTCATCTTGTCTAAACACTAATACCAAAGGAAAGCAAGCAGAAGGTACTACCGTTCTTATTGTGCACATGCAAGCTGAAAGCCAAGACCTTTAAATCCAACAGGCGGAGTGAGGCCGCAGTGTCACAGGAAACTAAGCGTTACGGAAGAGAGGAATGTTTGAGATCATCTGGAACTTAGCTACGCATGAAAGAGGGGGAAAGTGAGGCACTCGCTAACTCTTCCAGATTCAGGGACTCCGGCTGAGGAATCTGAGCACATGAGATGTCTATCATGAGATAATAAACACAAGTCTGGTTCCTAACTGGAAACAATGGGCCCAAATCCGGCTTTCCCAACACAAACAAAACTTCCCTTGAGACTGTTGGGAATTTTGCCCATGTAGGAATTGCAGGATCAGGTCCAAATATTTTGTTTACTTCAATTCTCTGTTCTTGTTCTTACAAAACAAAGGCTGAGGACAGCAACACTAAATACTCCCACAACCTTTGCATTTCCTTTGTTTCTCTAGTACAAGGCAACACATCTCATTTTTCATCTTGTTTAAAACACAAACGTTTCTCTTCCCCAGAGGTACTTCTATTACTGCCCACTATCACCATAAAAGACATTAAGCATTGGCATAAAAAAGGTATTATCAATTTATACCTATAAGAGACAAACATTTTCTCTGGGTTTTCTTCACCTTACTCAGGACTTTCCTACCAGAAAGAAATTAAATCTCAGGAATTTTCACAAGAGAAAATTCAAAAAAACACAAAGTGAATGGAAAAGAAAAGGATTTGCCAGCAGCATTATTCACTTGCTAAAATGTGTATCATCAGCGCTGTTAATACCCATTTAATTGCAACGTCTAGTGAACTCTTGGGAGACATAAAGACTTTGTCTCTGCTATCCAAAATCCTACAGCTACACCTAAAAGTGTCACAGTTGAGACCAAAATGAACAAAGTTGATAAAGTACAGGCAGGAGTTCCTGATTGTCTTTCCCTACCCCAAAATAGAAATATATATACACACACTTTATCTATGAATAGATACAGACATAGATATATAGATAAAGATACTTTTATGTTAAAAATATAAACTTAATTTTGAAAATGTCATTTTCATAAAAGTCACAGAGCAAATATCAGGTGTTCCACTGACAATTTCAACTCATAATATCCTGCTCAAAGAGCAGCTGATTCCTGTTCATTAATGCCAATTCATCTCACCATGTCCATTCATAGTTTGAATTCACTCACTCCCCCAAACAGCATATTATGAACCCACAGCAGAAAATTCAACCCTTAAATAAATGCGGTTTGTAAAATCTTCATTGTATGGCTGGAATGTCATTGAAAACAGCTGGTGTAGAATTGCAGTCTGCAAACATATTCTCATGGCTCAGATTGCACTTAATTGCCTTAAATTCCACTTTCTTATCAAGTCACCCTGCCTGGCTTGCAGGAAGTTGGTTTTAAGCCTTATGAAGTGTGCCCTGTCAATCAGGGGAAGAATGGGATCATTTCAGTGTTAAAACTTCGTGCTGGTCATCGAGTCTTATTTTAGTTCAGGATGCAGCTAAGACAAGGACAAACACTGCACAGTGTGATTCCTTAAGAAAATATATTCCCTTAACACCATGGAATGTATAAAATGCATGTGGATGTGCATGAATATATATATAGGGATACACATACCATTGTTCACACTAAGAACTCTCAGACTTGGGCATTCATGTTTTCATTTTGACCATTCAGGAAAAGAGTATTTACGTTACAGTCCACTCCCATATTCACAGACTGATGTTTATCAGCTTTTCCCATTAAAACTGTCATGCCCCCCAAAACAAGATTAATAGAAGCCAACATTACTTCATGTTCTTGGCACTTAAATGGAACTAAGGCATCAAGTCAAAAAAACTTCCTAAATTGGGAGGAGCGGGGAAGTGGACTTTTATTCCCCTCGCTTCAGGAGGTGTATGTTTCATATTTACTGTTAGCTAGGGTAAACCAGATGTAATTTATTGTTTAAGTGTGGACTATAAATTCCATGAAGTTCACACTCATGGAAATTGACAGTTTTATCCCACTTAAGAATCTGTCTCTTTGTACTGTAGATAGAGAAATAATTAGGTCTCTTAAAGCAAATGAAATGTATGTGCAGTGGGTGAGACTTCCAGCACGGTAAATCCCAATTACATACACTTACTCTGTATATGTGAAACCCTCATGGGTTTTTAGTGGTTAGTCTGATTGGTGTCCCCTTACCAGCTCAAGAGAAAGTGCAGTTAGTAGGATTATGTTACTATTATACTTGCATTCTTCTCTCCTTCTATCACTTTGGGGTTGATCATACAGTTTACGTCAACCCCTGCTAGACATCTCTTTTAGGTGCAATTCCCAGCCCAGGAGCTGCCACAGCCCTACTGTGAGCAAGCAGGCCCCCTCCATCGTGCCAGGCTGCATGACAGATGTGTCCCTGGGGGTAGGGACACAGTATTTGGATAGACCAGCAAGAGGCACTAATTCCCTGGCTGCTGCACTGGGCAGCAGTTTCTCTGCACCTCCCTGCATGCAGTTTTGGGGATTTAGGCTCTAGGGGAGAGCTGCAGCGCTGCACCGGGGACGTGTGGTCCTCATCAGGCAAAACTGCAAGAGCTATGGGCAAATGGAGGCAGTCACATCCTCGCCCCGCTGCTGTTTCTTCTAGTAAATTCACACCCACAATGAACCAAAAGCTAGCATCCTCAGTCCTTTTAAAACCAATGAAGAGAAGATGACACCAGGAGAAGGCTTTTTTTGAAGACCACCAAAGACAGATCACAGAATCACAGAATCATAGAATCACAGAATATCAGGTTGGAAGGGACCTCAAGGATCATCTGGTCCAACCTTTCTTGGCAAGAAAGATGCCGAAAGGCGGTGTGAATCTCTTCCCACAAAGCGCTTTCTAACTCAGCAACCCAGGGCAGCTCTTTCGGGGCTTTGGGACTGCCTTAGCCCTGCTGCCTGTCTGACCCTGACCACCTCCAGCTGTGTTAGGATTAAGAATGATGATGTCCTCTCGATGGGATGAAAATGCCACCAAGAGGCTGCTCTGCCACTGTGTGGTGGGGGAGCAGCTGTACCCCCCCCGGGAACCCGGGGCAAGCAGAGGGGCAGCTCTGAGTTACCTAGAGCTGGATGGTGGAAGGCAGCAAGTGCGGGCAGCTGAAAGGAGAATGGAGTAAATTTTAAGGTGAACTGTGCTGTTAGCAGCTGGCATGTGAATGTGAGGAAGGAGAGGCTTGTAGATGCTGCAGAAACCCTAATTTCATCACCACGTTATTTCTTTAAAGAACACGGCACCATGAACAAGGTAAGAAAGCAAATAACATTTTTCTGCCCTGGGAGGCTGCAGTGTCTTGGTGAAGTTTGTCTCTAGGATTGTGCTCCACTGTTGACCTCCGCAGACAGACTAGGTCCCAGGAGATACATTCTCACTGGGGTTTCTGCTAGATAGTTGAGTGTATATCTGGGGAGCAAGGTAAGGTACTGCTTGATTAATGGATCAACTGGATGAACTGGCTGAACTCCTTGTACCCCACGGATCTGCGTGCATGTTCAGTCTCAAGTGTTTTGAAACTTGTTTTATTCACTTGTGTTTGCTGCCTTTAGGGGTTTTAAGTAATAATTTGTAAGAAATATTGCTGCATACACCAAGTCCCTGAAAAACATAATTATATAGCATAGATCACATCACTTTCTTCCCCTCATCACCCTCCACCTCTGGCCTGTGGACCTGCAGAACTCTTCAAAATGTGTAATTTTCTGTCAGCTTTCAGACACTGGTATTTCGTAGTTGCTGTACTCCAACATATAACTCCAGAGACTTTTACTCACTACCGTAATTTTTTTTTAAAAAGATGATTATGTCTCCATACACTCCTTCATGACTTTCATTTAATTAGCTAAAATTTAAGAAGGGTTTCCAAGTTAGTGTAGTATCATGTAAAATGGCTTGGGGCCCTTCTAGGTCAGATAATAATTTCTAATGGATTACTTGCCCTCTTTATTTCCTGTTCTAAAAGTACTGCTTAAGTTGCTATACATGGATCTATTTTTACAACATCTTATTTTTTCCTCACATTACTATGACGTGTTCGTGTATATCATAATGTATAGAACACTGTCTTCTTCAGAAACATGTATTTAACTGCACATTGCACCCAAGAACAAAGAGATTCCTTTCATGTTCTCATTCTTAAAATCAAATAGCCAATTTTGTAAGTGCTTTGTAATTCACTGAATGAAATATAAATACTGGGAAAGTACAGATAAGACTATCACTCCATTTCTAGAAAATGCCTTCCACTGAGTATTTGAAACCATCAGTCAATACCAAACCCCAAACTGCATATTTCTCTTCTTCTGCCTGAATAAACCACACGTAAATACTCTCAGAATGAGGACCTGATAAATTTACTCCTGATAAATAATTTACAGCTCCATATGTGTTTCCTTGCCAACGGTTACTATTTAGCGAAACAAAGAAAAAGTGGGAAGTAAAATTCTGTGCAAGTAGCATAGAAACCACAGTAACATATTCAAAGCTTCAGTATCCGAGAAATAGTGGCAGTGTGCTTAACAGCAAGCATTCAAAGCTCAGCTTAGTCATGAGGTGTAAAAAAAGAGAGCAGAGCGAAAAAGGAAAACAATGCAAAAAGTTATCTCTTGAAGTAACCCAAATTCAAACGCTATTGATAGCAAGAGGTATGAAATACCAACTGCTTCCCAAGCTCGGTCTTGGGAATAAATAGCCTCTTGCTAATAAATAAAGACCCTTTGCGGAAACAGTTGCCAGAGGACAACGAGGGAGCTTGCAGCCACCTACCCACGCCAAGGCAGCCTTGCCCGCTCAGAGGCGTGCATTACGGTTTGCAGAGAAGTAACTGAGGAAAGGCTGGAAATACACAAAATACCTACGCTGCAGCTTAAACACAACATGGTTCAGGAAAACGAAGCCTTCTAGAAAAAGATGTCCAAATGATTGGAAGGGATGTGGGGAGTTGCAGCTACCCAAATTTCTTCCACAGCAGTGCCACTTGCTATGGCAGCTGAAATGCATCTGTGGTTCTGAAGGCCCTGGGTCACCTCCATGTTCCCTGTCCCTGCCCCATCCTCCTGCTCTCACCACAGGATGATTAGACTCCCATAAAGGAGACAGGGGAGGGAGCGGAGCCTTACGACAAAGTGCAGCTCCCTGGAGGCTTGAGGAAGTGATTGGTTTTGCATATGAGGACCACAGTGCGGAGATCCAGGCCACCGCAGCTAGCAAATTCCCCAAATTCCTCTTTTCTCTCAAGAATTCTCTGATTAGCTGGGAAGATAGTTTGGCGTGTAATGCGGAAAGAAAGGTCATCCTGCCTGCGGAAGCCTGTTTCGTATACAATGTCCTAGAAAGGCTACTTTTTGTTTTCAGCCCTGCTGAGAACAGCTCGGGCTGCTGCAGCCAGTGTCCCTGTCTGAACAGGAGTGGGAAAGTTCGCTCTAAGACTGGATGTTAACAGCGAAACACCCAAGTATTGCATTGGATGGGCCTTCTGTAAAAGCCTATTTTTAGAAACCACATATTTATGTGCCTTTAATCCACTAGTTGATCCAAGTTAGCTTCTGTCATCAGCGTTACACAGATGGCAGCTACCATATGTTACTTTCCATTTCCATTGCACATCAGCTTAAAATGAAGACGATCTCTCCAGCGTGAAGCACGGAAGGGAGTGCGTGCAGCCCTGTGGCTTTTCAGTGGAGTCAAAATGAAGATCCAGGCTATTTAGATATTTGGCTATGCAGGGAGCTCCTCCATTACTTTGTTAATGAAGCAAAGATGCCCAAGCGTCAGCAGAAACTCTTTGGTGTCCCTCCCTCTGCTTGTTTGCCCATAGATGAGAGCACGCAGCCACCCTCACATCGAGCTACCCAGGGAGGAGCAAAGTTGCAAGTGAAACAGGTTCAGCCACCTGGAAACTCCACTCATCTCTGCATTATTTATCTTTGTGCTACAGCTATTAGGAAAAAAAAGAAGAAGAAGGGAAAAAAGGTCATTCCCATGCTTTCACTGGGGAGAAATGACATGGAAATGACATCACTGACATCACTATCCAAAGTATACGTTAGTGTCTGGAGTTCCAAGGCCATTTCCTAATGAAGCACATGTGCTTTACTAGGTTTATTTTGAAACTCTATTTGCTTATTTTCCAGCCATGATCAAAAGGACATTCAGAGTGTTCTGTAGGAGGCACTTGAACCCTGTAAACCAGAAGAGTTTTTTCCTAGCCCCAGCAGCAGCCAGCAATAATATAATTCGTACAATAAACCCGACTGCACGAAATACTCTGCAGTTTCCTACCAGTATATAGATACTGCTTTGGGAATCATGGACCTTGGGTGGCAGGACAGGGCCTTCTCCCCCAAATTATGCAAAGCTTCATTTAGCGTGTATGACTCGTCACCACTGGTGCTCTTTCCCCAGCCTCCAAAACCCCTGAGCCTCTTGCCAGATGCTGTTGCTTAGCAGCTGTTGCCATAACACTGGCTTTTCTAATACCTTGGATAAAAATTTTACAAAACATGCAAATCCATTCTGAGAAGCTGAGAATAAGAATCCTACCTTAATATTAAAATTGTCATCAAGAAGGATGTTTTCCAATTTTAGGTCCCTGTGGACAACACCGTTCTGAAACAAGGAAGAAAAAAACAGGGGGGAGAACATGAGAAAATATTGGGAAAATTAAAGGTGGGCTGGCAGGGTGGTCTTTGCATCTTCATTTCAGGGCTGATTTCACTGTCATAACACTCACGGCCCAGTGACTAGTGACAGGCGATGTATTAGTCACTTGGTGTGTGGTTAAGGGAAGAATGACTGGAATCTGTCCTCCCACAAAGCCTCTAAAACAGCAGGGGAGCTGGGGGGTGTCTTTTCAGAACTTAATTCCAGCCTGGATCCTGCCCCACTGCGTGAAAGCAATATATTCTTCCCAGGCACCAGAAAACAATATCTGTCAATGACGTTAGTCCTTACAAAAGCCCTCGTTCCTCCAATGTGCAGCCACGTGGATCAGGGGAGTTATAATCCTAAAGGACTGTAAATGTTAGGGATGGAAGCAAACAAGCTGGGTTTAGGTCAGGGCCTTCTTTAAAGAAATTTGGGAAAAAATAACTGCAGAGGGAAGGGCGCTGCAGCTTTTCAGCGCTGCGCAGTGAGGACTTTGAGAACTGCCCTTGTTTATCAGAATTCAAGTGGAGATTAAAGTGTTTAAGAATTGAAACAAAAAATTGTGTTAGCTGTTCAATGCTCTCAGCCTCATGCAAGTTTTGGCTCTATGCAGTTCGTTCGTTAGCAAGGATAAAAGGTCCACGATGAGACCCAGTCACCTACCTTGGGTTTAATTTCTTAAATTGTCATTCTAGTGGGTACCATGATGGATAAAGTCATTAGCAAAGGGTATCTTTCTAGTGCTTCTGCTACATCTGGAAAAGTTAGTTTTGCCTATCCAGAATGAGTACATGCTAAAGCTCATGCATGAACATTCATACCTTTCTCTTGGCTTTTTTCTTTCATATATTTTATCTCCTATTCTAAAGTTGTTCACTTGCATATTCGAATTGAAAACTATAGTTCACTTGAATGCATTAATATTAATGTTGTAGAAGTTCTATGGGATTCCTTTTCCAGTTTATGGTGTTAATTTTATTTTTTTTTTATGTCAGGAGAATTATTTCCAAGGCAAAAATGCAATGTAGGGCTAATGTAAGGGAGTGGCTGCTAACTGCCATAACACAGGAAAACATCCTTAGTCTTTAAAAACAGGCAGTGAACTACTGCAGCACTTTTAATGAAAGTTGTGCTGATATCATCACATGCTGTCATACTTAATAATGAATGCTGTTGCCTCAGACATGCTTTGAAATATATAAGCCGCTACTCAGCCTTCAAATAGCATTTTTCAATATCAAATCCTTTGCTCACCTTGTGGCAGTGATGTACAGCAGAGACTATTTGTCGAAAGAAGTGTCTTGTCTCTCTTTCGCTCAATCGCCGCCTCTCACTGATGTAATCATACAACTCTCCTTTACTTGCATACTCCATGATGATCACAATCTTATCTTTATTTTCAAACACTGCACAGGATAAAAGAAAAAAAAAACACACCACAGTTGATTCAATAAATTTGAAAACTGACACTTTAAAGGGTGAAGAAGACTTAGGATAACTGAACACATCCTATGTCATCACTGCAGCCTGGAGAGATGTACTACCAACACCACTGCAAAAAGCAAGCTCCAAAGCCAGTTTTTTCCAGAGGAAAATTACAACATTTCAGACCAAGAGAAGGAAGTTGAGGCTATCTTCACTTTCATACGGCTACATGAAAGAAGGTCTTTGCCTCTATATATGGGGTCACAGGATGGCAAAGTCAACTTGATCCGAATGTGGTAAGGTGGACACTTGTGCCAGCGACATCTGAATGCCAACCCCGGCTCCAACAGGGACTGCCTCTTACCAGTAGTCCTCTTGAAGCCAGAGGACTGAAGGAAACATGACCTATCACATCATTTGGAATGGGTTAATAGAAGGCATAATAAACCCTGTCTTCAGTAACTGGCTGATACAGAATTGACATTTGGCTTATAATGACTGTTGGTTGGCTTTCACCTACCATCAAAATCCAACAAGTCAATTGATGCACGCATCCTCTTCCAGCCCAACTATATGCAACAGCATGGTGAGCACGGACACGTGAGCTAGCAGTGGCTGCAACATCTCCAGAGCTGTACAGCTCTTGTCAGTATGGCTCTGCACCCCATCTCATGCACCCAACCCATCCTCAAGCTTACTTATCTCCTGCCTCCTCCACATGTCCCGTTGCATACTGTAGATACGTCCTTTGCCACTTGCGCAGAGCTGGCAGCAATGCCCAACTCTCACGTAAGCAGTGCAAGGAACATTCATCTAATACACGTCACAACTTGACTATTCTTTGGGGCTGAGGGTATTCCGTGCCACATGCTGTCAAGGACTTCACTGGGAGTTGCAGATAACTGAACACTTAATCTAGTAAAGCAGGCTGTGAGTAGTCTCGAATTGCCATAATGCCCTGGCTGCTAAACAGTCTTTCCTTTCTGACACTGAAAATCCTCTGCAACCCACTGGAAACTTCCGGCACCTGCCATAAATAACCACTGCTCCTATTAAAACATGGTGATTTTCCTTCTCTTTTTATCTGTGGCAGCAGCCTGCTGAGGCCAGGTCACACTGGCAGCAAAGCATATGCAAGTTAATGAGGTTGCAGAGGTTATTACAAACGGATGATAGTTTTGTCCAGCCCTTCTGTAATGATGCCTTCCTGTATCTCTTCAGTAAAGCTCAGCTAGTAGTCCTTAGTGTTGTTTAAAAAAAAAAACAAAACACAACAACAAAAAAACCCAACCTTCAACATTTGCAGTGAAATGTGAAGCAGCCTCTTCTCAACATGCAGATATTTGCTGCTCTTAGGCTTTGTCTCATGTCCTCTCACACCTTGTCACTCAACTCTACAAGCCAAAGCCTCTGCAGTTCCCTCTAACACCCCTGAACCCCAGCCAAACAGCTCTGATAAAAGGGAGAGCGAACAGCCAGCTGAAATTGGCCGCTCGCTTGTCTGCTGGCCTCACTGTACCCCGAAGCAGAGGCTCCTGCCAGTGATTACATCCTATATGCATCCTCATTAGCAATAAACTTCGGAAACTGGAAGAGCGGTCTCTGGATGGATTATACTTACAGTATCCTCTCCAAGAATGACAGACTGATATTGTCTGGGAAAAACTGAACATGCCCCGTGTCACATAGGGAAGTGCTGCGATGTGTTACTAGTAAAGCAGTAACCCACATACTTGTTTTTCTAAGCTTGGAAAAGCTTGTTAGATACAGGGTTGTTTAGGAAGGCAAAAAGAAATAAGTTTCAGTAAGCTGAAACAAATAACTAAAAATGCTCTTATTTAAGTGACTTGATTAAAAAACCCAAAAAACCACAACACAAAACAAAACAACGCCAACAGCCCCCTGCCCAAAAAACTCAGCTAATTCAATGAGTTCGGGGTTATTATATCATGCACACAGAGGTAAAGTCGCCACATGGCACCACTCTCAGCGGACTCTCACGCGAGAGCACACTCCAAGCAGTACCAGCCGAGGACCACCCTGACCTCGGGGGACGTTTGCCTCACCAGAGGGGCAGAGATGGGGGCGAAAGGGCCCTCGGCTCTTCCCGCCCCACTCCCCTACCAGGTGCTCAGTGCTGCTGATGACAATAACAGCAATAACAGCCCCGCTACGACGGAGCATTCTTCCAGACGGTGTTTTAAGTTTTGCTTTCAGCACCCAGTCATGAGAGCTTTCTCAAATCATCCTTGACATTCTGGAGTTTTAAATTCCAAAATCTAGTTTTTCTGGACTAAAATTTGCCATTTTAATACAAGTTCTGATGCAGACATATTTTCCTGCATTTCTACGGAAAATGAAACAGAAAGCACTTGGTGTGGAGGAATGTGCATTTAAAGGTACTTTCCATTTCAAATTTTCTCTTATACCTTCTAGGAAACTGAGACAATACCTTAAAATTGAACTTAGGAAAGCATAAATCACTGTTCCAAATTTTGAATTTTTGTCACAAAACTGCACTAGAATCAATGAGAATAGAAGCACACAGTAACTCATATTTGGGTTTCAGTTTACCAGCACACTCAGGTCAAATTGGCACATCTTTTTCTTCACGAGGGAGCATTATGAGAAGGACACTACCCTTGGCCTTAGATGACATTACAGAGGCCACCTCAGCATCATCATAGCTGAGCGATTACAGAATCGAACAGCAATTTATCTCTTCACTGAGGAGCAGGGTGAATGGAGAATCTTTTTAATCTTTTTTTTTTTTTCCAGGGAGGTGGGAGGTACTTTTTTACAACTGCATATTGCAGTTTAGAGCACCTCCATTGTATCAGCTGAATCTCAAGAGAGGGCACGCAGCTATGTTCCTGCGGAGAGGAAACTGAACGGCAGACAAAAATGTCTTAAATGGGAGCTGCCACTGAAGGAATAGGGAGTGGAAAGGCAGGAGGATTTATGTCTACACACACACACAATCTTAAGGAGGAATTTAGTGGTCAAAACAATCAGGCACGTGACAATGTCGTATTCTGGCAAGTTTCAGACTATCAGCCATGTACACCACGAATTTTCACAGCAGCAGTTCGGGTGCCAGGCAGGCTTCATACAGACACTTCTGAATTTCCCTTCTGAGCACAGTATGTAGTTTTATAAACATATGCTCCAAGAAAGCATTGTGGCCAAGGGCTGGGAGAAGACAGAAGGGCATTAATTAAAGGCTGGATTGACTTACTGCAAATATAATGAGGTAATAAATATACTGCCCTGTTAACACCTGGGCCGTAACCTGCGGGCTGATGACGGACGGATTGCCTCCATATAGCTTCTGGGACTGCTTGGTTCACTCTTTGTTTTCGTTGCAGATGATTTATTACCTGCCATCCTACTGCATATTCATTCCGAAACTCACCCCCGCCTAGATGTGTGCCTGAACCCCGGCTGCAGTTACTGACGATGGAGAAACACGGCTTTGGTAGGACACTGCGCCCTGCAGCTTGCTACTGATGGGATGGCCGTCTCGTACAAGCCTGCTCCTCAACCCTGACCAAGGTCAAGGGAAGGAGGGAGGTTATGTATAAGAAAGGTGGGGCTGCTCTTGCTTCTTTCAAACCACCGATACTCTGCAAACAGAGCTGGCCAAATAAGATAAGTGGAGAACTGTCAGTATCAACATCCAGATGGGTGATAGCAGGAGAGATGCTCTGTCAGTCACGAACCGAGAGATGGGGGTTGCTTAGATACGAGGCATGAGCTCCACGTATTAGAGGAGACAGCAGCAGGAGAAATGCTTGCTACAAGCTGTGCATCATTGATTTCTGAGCCACTGTGTTTATTTCCACCACTCTGCAAGCTGAGTTACGCTGGGAGAGCTGCAGCAAGACCTCAGAATCTCACCCACAGCAGTCAAGTGGTGCAGGGTAGTGGCTGTGAAACGCCAGCACTCCTTTGCAGACAGAGCCCGCAGGATGAAGGATTGACTTCTGAGACGGCTACGCTTCCATCTGGCCACAGGGGAGGAGGGAGGGACAGCCCTGTGAGAGCACATCAGGAATGGGATGTAGCATGGGGTGTGAGAAACAACATGATTGTATCCCCAGGAGACGAGCAACAGTGTTGTATTAATGTACTAAGACATGGGTCATGGCAACATGGAGAAACAGCAATTTCCAGTGGGATACAAGCTTGCCTGGGCTTGGCCTGTTCACCCCAAGAACTGTAGCAGAGGCTAAGGGCAGCACTCTACCCAAGCAGCAATGGGTGCTTAAGATGCAGTTTTCAAAGAAATATTTCTTTCAGCTTTTCTTTAAACTCGCTCCTTAATTCTAACGTGTGTGTTTGTTGGGGGTTTTTTTGTTTTTTTGTTTTTTTCAAAAAAAACCCAAAACCCGACAGACAGAAAGTTCTATACTTTTAGGCTGATAATTGAAACCAAATCTGCTGGCTTTAGAGCTCATTGAAGAATATAAATGTGAAACTGGGAAAGAACTTCACTTCTCACTACCAAAGACATATCTGAGACAAAGTACATTTTGTAATATCAACAATCTGTCTCTTTCACAGGCTGTTCTACTATAGCAATAATTCTTGGATATAATCTCTCCACTTATTTATATTTAGAGGCCGTGAAATGATGAACTCAGCTTCTATCTACAGCTTTCCATTTTCTAAATAGCACTGGTTGCGTAGGGACCTCTTGCTGATCAGCACTCTTCTTTTCTTTTCAATCCTACTGCTAAATTCTTCCTTTTAGCCACACCAGGGTCACCACCGCTGAAATTCCACGGGACAAATTTGACACTGGATGAACATACTCACTACCCATCTTAAATGCTCCTGAAGACAGACTTCACCCTAAAAGTGTGGAAAGCCCACATGGGCACAGTTTTGCAAACACCAATCAGAAAGATTTAATAGTACATTGTACACCTCTCTGTTAGGACAGTTCGCTTTGAACTTATTTACTACCAAATTCAAAAAGCAAAAAAAGCAGAACGCTTCTGCCCTTCCTCCGAGCTTACAGGATGCTAAAGTCAGATCAAGTGCCGAGGGGGTTGGATTTCCCCCCCCCCCTTTAATGGACTACCTCCTTGTGGGTTGATTCCATTTGGTTTACATGTAACCCTGGGGTAAGGATTTTAGTTTGTTAGTTTAAGAGGGGCGGCCAATCTCTTCGCACTGGAACCATTTGAATTCTCCTCATGCCTTTGCTCTCTATCAGAGCAATCTCCTAAATTAGTTCCAGTATGTTGACATTCCTTCCATCTGGTGTCTTTCCATTCAGCGGTATTTTTATTACTCTCCTAACAGCCGCAGACAGAAGTACCTTTCCACTGCTACAAAATGCTCTTTTATTAAAGGTCAGCCAAATCAAAAGAACAAGCGAGTTTGTTTTTAATTTTGGAGATGCAGACTAGAATAACCTTTTCATTCAGAAAAGTCATGTATGACCCAATTACCTCACTTGTGTAATAAGGCACGAATTATTCTTCAAAAAGATACGTGAGTACTGAAAAATGGTTTTTTACCTCAGAAATTCAGCCTGATGTGTCTTCTACGTTCTTGACTGCTTTGAAAGCTTTACAGCCCCTTGGCGTGTCTTTTATTTATTTATTTATTTATATTATTATTATTATTTTATGACTGTTTTTTTAATAGCGCATACAGCAGACACGAAAATACCCAATGTAGAAAACCACTTGTATGCATATGCATAAATTTATGCATATGCTTAATTATAATTGAAGATAGCAAGATATAAAGTATGTGTTTTAAAGCTAAGCTTGTGTTAAATTGTTTCCCTGAATTATGGCCTTATTCAGCCGAATTGCATCTCTTCTTAAATTAAAGGAATGTAGTTAAGATCCTGCAAGAATCATTTGAGATCAGACAACATGCTAGAATTCACTCCCCAGTGAGGAGATTAAATCAGAACGACAACCATTATCCTTGCCAGGGCTGTTTCTCTGAGAATGAGACTGAGGATACGCAGATTTTGATGCACCTTTAAAAAGGAAGGAAAAATGAGAGCTGCTAATTCAGCCACAATAACATGTTACACTAATTGCCTTTTGTTTCAGCAAAGAACACAAGAGCTAGTTCCCTTTTTTTTAATTATGATTACAAACTACTGCAGAGCTTCAGACAAGCAAATATTTACACTGTAGTGGGAGGACTGTGTAAATGGGACAACAGAAATAACTGACTGTTGCTTGCAATCATTTTGACATCTGAATTGAACCTGCCAGTGATCTCACACATTCGAGTTCATGTCATGTCTGACAAAGTGCTGTTTAGGCAATCACCACGAATGACAGGAAATTCATAAAGGTGGGGTACAGTAATGAAAGAGTTAAGTTTGTTTATACTTGTTTCACTACTATCGCCAGACTCTCCAAATATTACTTTATGTTCTTGGACGTTATCAACCGAAAACAATGGGAATAAAGCACTCGAAGGTCAAAAGCTTACATAATTAGAGGAAACCAATTAGAAATGTGGCTAAACAGTGTCACTGCTGAAGTACTTTATCTTGGCTAAATAAATAAAAAAAAAACATTCCAGCTTTCCAACTTTCATCATTCTTGATTAAAGCCCAGTTGTCCACGTGATGTTTTATGGGACTTTTGACTTTTTCAGGTGTTTCACACACAGAAGAGCTGAAGTCATTAGGCACCAAAGTTTGTTTTGATTACATCTGAAAAGCAGGAGATAGCAGAGGTTGGGACAGAGGCTGGGACTGCCTCCCCAGCACCGTCACCCTGAGGCACATAACTCTAAGTCATATGAGGAGAGGCTGAGGGAGCTGGCCATGTTTAGCTTGGAGAAGAGGAGGCCGAGGGGAGACTTCATTGCCCTCTACAACTACCTGAAAGGAGGTTGTAGAGAGGTGGGGGTTGGCCTCTTCTCCCAGGTGAATAATGACAGGACCAGAGGAAATGGTCTGAAGCTGCGGCAGGGGAGGTTTAGATCAGATATTAGGAAGAATTACTTTACTGAAAGAGTGGTCAGGCACTGGAACAGCCTGCCCAGGGAAGTGGTGGAGTCACCATCCCTAGAGGTGTTTAAGAAACGTCTAGATGTGGCACTTCAGGGCATGCTCTAGTGGCAGAGATTGTAGGGGGGGATTTTGTGTGTGTATGGTTGGACTTGATGATCTCAAAGGTCCTTTCCAACCATGAAGATTCTATGATTCTATGAACTCCGTTCTGCCTGTGCACAAACCCCCAGGAGGTACGAGCTGCCACCTCAGTCCCCGGCTCCGTGACCCATCCAAGGGTGGCCACCGCAGCCGATGGCCGGGGACACTTGCCTGAGCTGGCACTGCTGGGTGGGACGCAGTTTGTCAGCAATGGCTCACATCCGCTCACCTTGCCAGATGCCACCCAGGCAGATTTTTGGCAAGGCAGCTGCTTTTGCTGAGGATGTGGTGGCTTGACTGACACAACTCAAGGAGTCTTGCATTGGAGACAGGCCCACATGTGCCTAAAACACCAAGCCTGCATTTACTTTTTGTTGCATGCAGTCTGGCACAAAGTGTGAGACTGAACATGTATTTGGCAAGTAAGATGAGTATCGTGAAATACTATGCCACCACCGTTACACAACGTTAGATCTTCCGTTGCCTTTGGGATTTGGAAGTACAAAAGAGCTGAACCAGTTTCCTGATTAACCAAAGCATGCAACCTAACTCAACTCATTGTGGACTGGTTGATACATGACAGAGAACCTCTGTGCTTTTTCTTAAGAGTACGAAAAATGCAGCCTTAAAAAAAAAAAAAAAGTAAGAAGTCCCTCTTACAGGGGAAATCCATTTTTTGTGCCGTGTTGCTGTGAAGGGTCCAGCACTGTTCTAAGCCTCCTGGCCCAGGTCCAGCAAAGCACTTCAGCCATGCTTTCCTTCAGTTACTCGGTCATATTAACACCATTGTGTTCCATGGGCACCAAATTGTGATCCTAATATTTATGCATTCTTCAGGGAAAATCTTCTTTAAACTATTTCTACGAACATGTTAGCTAATAATCTGTTCATTTTTAAGTGCATTTTGCAAATGGGCAAGCTTTTCCGTGTGGTTATGCTGACCAAGGACAACTCTTCCAGCACAGAAACATTCACATAGGCACTGGATTTCACACTACAAAGACTCAAGAACTCACTCCTGAATGTACCAAGCGTAACTTCACTCTCATGATTGGTCCAACACGTGTTTAAATGTTTGCAGAATCAGGCCTGATGCTCTTTCCCTGGTTTAACTTTTATTAAGTATTGCCAGATGGGATAAATTTTGCACTCAGGCTACCCCTGGAAAAATATGTTAGCTCTCAAAGGCTTTATTATCAAATCCTGGAGTTTTCAAGGCAAAAAAGAAATGGGGTAGGGGAAGGTGGGGTGGAGGGGAGACAGACAGATGAATGGACAGAGGCATTATTCTATAAATTAAAATTTATGTGCTGAAATCAGAACACTGCTAGCAAAGCCAGCTTCATTTATCCAGTCCCTTTCAAGGAGTTTAAAGTCACTTGAAAGAGCACTTCCCTCGCAGCCGCGCTCAACAGATTGCCAATTACAGCCCTGCTGAGAGGATGGAATTTCTTTGGAGTCACAATTGTACGTCTGCCCTCGCGCTAACAGGCAAGGTACGTGCCTTTTGATTAGGTTACAAAAAAATATCTCTAGACTGGAAAGCTTTGTTTCCGCACATCTGAATTTGCTCAGTATCAAAAAAAAAAAAAAAAAAAAGAGATAAGCTTGTGTTTACACCAAGTTGATAAATTCAGAGGTTAATTGCTTTTAAGCAGGCAGGTCAAAAGGATACCTAAACAAGGATCCTACTTAAGGAAAACACATGTTTGTAAATGCAATACAAAGAGCTTTCAAAGATATTAGGGGAAGATACAGCATTGTCCACACTAGGTAGATCTGTGCAACCCAGCACCTACAGAAAGTGTTGTCTAGATGTACTGTGGCAGTCTGAAAACCTACAGTAAAAATTAGTGAGAGACGAGAAAAATATCTGTGGGGTGGGTTCAGTTTCAAAGTTAAGCATCTGATCTAAGTTAGTCAGCTAGACTCCATCTACAGCCAACAGGAGCCTCCAGTATGTCATTTATCCCACCTATCTGAAAAAATATCTCCCAGGAGGGAGCAAACCGCCCCGTGTAGATGCTGATCTCTCTTGACTAGAGAGGGAAACTAGACTTCTAGTGTACACCAACTGCCTACATGTTGGATGGCTTAAATTTGGTGAGATTAAGCCCATCCCTGAGGATGGAATAACTTCAATGTTCTGTGTCAGATGATAGCAATACTATCGCTCTTTATGCATCACTCAAGAGGAACAGCCATGTGTTTAAAATCCAACTTCAAGAGGATACAAATACTTCAGTCCTAGATGTGGTCCCTTAACTTCACCACGAGTATACTTCAGCTTAAAGTGAAGCACACGCTTAAGGATCCCTGAGCTCACATCCTGATCTCTGGGCAGTACGTAACCGCTCCTCTGGCTTCAGCTGTGCGACCACATGTCTTCCCAGTGCTACAATATCTGAGTTACAGTGCTGGCAGCTAAAGGCCAAATACCGACTCTGACTGCTTGGAAAGGCTGGGCAGGCTGTACAGCTGCTATAGCTCTGCCCTGCGTAACTCCTTCCACTGGGACTACAGTCCAACCAAGAAGCTGACTTCCACTGCCCATCCCTTCAGGCCAGGAATTAAACATAAGAAGCCATGAAAGCCTGCTCTGCTTTCTAGTAAAAGAAAAGGAAACAAACCAGTAACAGAACAGAAAACTTCCCAGAAATGACAGAAAAAACTGCCCCCAGGTTTGCCGCTGCAAAGCGCTGCTGCTGGCTGAGGGACCAAAGGAGGACCACAACATCACCTGCCGCAGGCACTCGCCCACTTGCGGACAGGAAGAACCCTCCATTGTGGAGCTCGACTGGCTCTGCTGCAGAAGCACCGCTCCTCCCTCCGTGGGGCCAGAGGGGAAAGTTTTGCTCCCACGGGACTTTATTGTCTGCTTCTTAAAAATGCTGTAATCTTTCTAACTTTTACAAATGTTTTAACTCAGTAAAAACTATTTAAAGTAAGGACGAGAAGGGCAATTGGTCAAAGGACCGCAACATGCTTAATCTTTTTTCTTTCTGAGTTCCCGTCCAGATTTGAAATAACTTTTGTTCCATTTGCAACCCACATGCTGACACAGCATCCCTCCCCTTTTCTGTTCCCAGATCCTGTTATGAGTTTATTCAATAAAAAGACAGATATTCATCTCTTTTCAAGTACAAGAACATGCTTTTGAATAACTCAATATGCGATACTGTAACAGTACTCCAAGCCAGCTCGTTTTAATCAGTCGTATCAACTCTCAGAGCGGAGCTGCCATATACATATCATCACCTTGCGCATTTACCTCATGGGTATGTAAATACGTAGGGCTAAATTCAGGCTGCCTGTTCTGCACATAGGGGAAGAGGTGATGCCCAGAGACAAGGCTGCCCAACCCAGGTCCCTCCAAACCTCTGGAACCCACAACCCAGGTCCACCATGCAGCTGCCCTCCTCATGGCCCTCTCTGCCAGTGTCTTTTAGCACGTACCCGGCCCAACTTGAGGAAGGAAGGAAGGAGGAGGAGATTTTACTACAGAGTGACACTCTATAAATATATAAACAAACAAACAGGCAGATCAGGGAGGAAGGCTCCTGGCTTCCTGCTCCTTGCTGTAGGACCAGGGAGCAGTTCCCGGAGGCAGGAATTAGAAGCTATGTCCCAGGAAGAAAGGAGGTAGAGGGGGAAGACAGGATGAGGAAACAGGAACGATAAGCCAGAGACCAGACTGACAGGAAAGCGTGCAGAGGTGGATAGGAAGCGGATGCTGAGATGCAGGGTAAAAAAGCAGCGATGACAGAACCAGCAAGACTAACTGGCAGGTAAGGGAGGACCAAAGGCCTAGAGCAGACGAGACAGGTCTTGTGCAGTTCAGCGAAAATAAAGCATACAAGGACTGGTTTAGAGGCTGGCGACATAAGTGGACACCAGGCTGGAGTGTGAGTGAGGGAGAAATTAAACTGAACTGTCCAATGGGAGCAAGGAGATGAAGTGATACATGCAACAGTTTCCCACCTGCTGTGGACACAGCACATAAGTCACACATGAAGAAGCTCCTCCAGGCAAAGGGTTATGCATCTGTGAAACACCGGTGGTTCGGAGGGAAGGTAGTGCTCAAAACAGGCCCTTTGGTAAGGGATGGGTTACACTAGGACTAAAGAGTTTGTCTGGTGCACGATCTCAAGAAACATGAACATCAGGTCTACAGGAACGCAACAGAGCAGTCAGGAAGGAGAATCGCATTCACTAACCTTCATATATGGTGATGATATGAGGGTGGCTGAGGGATGACATGATCTCAATCTCCCGTCTGATGTGAACCATATCTTGTTCATCCTTAATTTTGTCCTTACGAATGGATTTTATTGCAACCTATAAATTCAGGAAATCAAGCATTATTCTTGGAACTGAACAGATGCATATAATCCATTAAGGAGAGTTCAAAAAATAAATACAGATGTTAGATGCTGGCAGAATGTGGAATGACCAAAACAAAGCTTTAAAATACAAACCTCCATGCCCCAGCGCCTTCATTTTATAGCAATAAATACACTCTCATTACAGTAATGGGTGACATGAAGTTTTAGGGTCTTCAGGTCTTAGGACTTCACTGAGGAGGAACACAGCATCTTTTGGAAGGATCTCTGTGTTAGCCTAAGTACTGCCACCTGAGGCAAACGGCAAAACTCCCAAAAGATTTTGAAGGGAAGTACATTTGCTTAGACATGATTGCATCTGACAATTTCAAACAGAAGATTTGGAGACAATTTCTCTGAAATAACGTTGAGATCTCTGACGGAACAGAGGCAGGGAATCCAGGATGCCGATTACAAAGTTATATTTGTCCATGTTAAAACACTGAGGATCACATTAACACCGGTTGCTCCATGGTTCTCTAAAGCAGGCAAACTGCTCAAGAGCTCAAGTTACGACTTTTTTAAAAATCAGAAGCAATAAATCTTTGAAATTCACATCTAAACTCGTCCTCATATAAACCCAAGGCTTTCAGGTCCTACACAGCACTTATGCAATCACTGCAAAACCATATCCTTCCTGCATCCTTCCTCAATCAGCAACCTTTTTTTCAAGCACATCGTGTGACTGGGTATCTTTCCAAAAGGCAGGGTGGGAACAGAGGAAGTGATAGCTGAACTTGCAATATAAATTCAAATTATAACAGCCCTTGTGAGTGTGTGTATGTGTGTTGCCTGTGAAAAAAGGGCTTATCTGAACAACGCCATAAATAATTGCAGAGGTCAGCTCATGCCCTATGAGAAACGCACAAGCCAACAATGGAGAGAAGGTGGTGGGAGAGGGAAGGTGAGGGCATTGTGCATACTGAATGGCAGCACAGCCTTTATTATACTCAATATTTACCCTGCTTTATTTTTGTAAGCCAGAGTTCAAGGAATAAATTACCAGCTAGTTTAAAATCAACAATACGTCTTTGAAAAACATCACTGACCTGCTGAGATGACCACCCTTTTATGGGCAAACAAAACTTTTGTCATTCTATGCAGCCAACTACTGTGGACCTCTCCTGGGAAAACATTTGTAAATCTGTGATTTATGTGATTTTCCTAGTTCCTTCAGAAAAAAACAATTTCACTGCCTACTTCAGTAATTGCAAGTGGCATGACCGGTACTGTTTTCATTATATGATGTAGCATCGAGGATATTGAAGAAAGAAGGGAAAAACTTACAATATTATAAAATTGAAATGTACATAAACAGGAGCTAGTTTAAAGGATCAGGTTTCCTACAAAGCCTTCAACTCTGAAAAGCAACATTGTTCAAAAAAGCATTAAGCACATGCCCCATCCCCTCGAATTCCCAAAGACTTCAGCACACGCTTAAAATTAAGCTCATACTCAAGTGCTATCTACTTTGGGACAGCAGAGCAAAAAGTAGAACCCAAGGGACAAACCGATTTGCATGTCAAAACCAAAACCATTCTCTTCTTCCTCTTGACCCAGACATTTGGTATAAGGTTTTAAAATTAACAACATAACCATGGTCTTATCTACATGGCACGTATTTCTAGAAAAGGTAATACAACAGATTTTAATTGAATGAGTGATCAAGATAATCTCCAAGTAATTCTAGAGATGGAGAGGGCAACTAACACTAAAGATGAGTTTGGATTTTTCCCCCTTTCCATGTTTGCACTGCGACAGGCTGCAAATGCAAATACACCCTGTATACAAGAAGGATGTGGGTGGCTCTTGGAGCAGCATGTGCATTCCTGCAAGAAATAAATATAGACATGGGTAAAAACACATTTTTTATTAAAAGACAGCCTTGTACTTGGCTCTGAGGAAGAATTTAAGAACGGTTTCATTGTCAAATATACAACGGGGAGCAAATTCTTCACCATTCATGGCTGGTAAAGTAATAACGGCACCCCAGAGGGCATGCCAATCTCCTACTAACTTGTCTCTGTGCTTCACAGACAGGACCTTTGTAAGTCTACACATAATTACTGCAAATGGCCTCCGTGGAATAATTGCACATGTGAAAACATATATTTTTAGATTCAAAAATGCAAATGTGATTGAACAGCATGGCAGCACTCTGTAAATATATGTTTGGATTAATCTTCAAATGCAAACAAACAGATGTGTTGCCCAGAAACATATTTTTCAACAGGACAAGAGAGTTTACAGTCTCACAACCCATGCCGAAAAGTGATTAAGGCACCTAGGCGCCTTAATTTATAAAGGCTATGCCTAAAAGTTTAACCACATTTTGAAGATGGTACTTAAGCTCTCCTGAAAACATCATTCCCAGTTGCAGGGGTGAAATTCAGCATCCCAGCCAAAGTACGTGGGATTTTGTCAGTGACATCCAGGTTGCAAGATCTCATCCCAACATAAGGAGAGAAGGCATGCCAAACACACCTCTTGGCTTTTAAAATTCAAGACACTCTCTTCCTTCCCTCAGCTACTTCAGATCACAGTGACCAGCATTCAGAAACAGGGACAGATGCTTGGAAGGTGTGAACTATCTTAACTCTGGTGGTGTCAATGGACCCTGCTAAGCATCCGCCTGCCCACGCTCAGACCGTACCCTGCAATCCTGACAAACAGCAAGAGCACTGAGGGGAGGCAATGCCCCTTAGCCAGGGCACAGCACGTTACCAGGACACGCACTCCATATTGGAGCAAGGCTTCAGACACTTGCATGTACAAACAAAACAACATCACCGGCTATCTACATAGCAAACGAGGATGCTCAAAGCACGGTGCAGCCATTTATTGATTAAACCTTGGGAGGCAAGTAGTGAAACAGGACTATTCATCCGCTTTTAGGAGATGAGGAAATCGAAACGGAAAGCCGATGTGACTCCTAAAGGAATCGAGGACAGTAGCATCTCAGAAATTGCTGCCTGCACCTCCCTCCAAAACTGTGCAACACATCACAGGCCTGCCTTGCTCAACGAACCATCCCATTACTGAAGGCTGATTTCTGACACCTTTGCCCATGTTCAATTGCTCTTTTTCTCCTCAAAGAGAGCCTCAGGGAAGTGAAAGGTTTGAATGCATCTCAATAAATACTTTTTATCCCATGCTACGTGCCTGGTGGCCTACAAGATTCCCAAGAGGACAGGCTCTGCATCTCAAAGCCTTGCCGGTGACCTTGTATAAAAGGCCAAACAGCGAGCAATCCCTGTCAGCAAGTCACTGTCAGAGGTGGCATCCCAAAAGAGGATTAGCGGAGCAGCAGGACAGCATTCGCTCCAGCTCTTCCCCTCTAAGTAAGGGACTTCTGCCAGCCAAGCGTCTTTCACCTGCGCCAGTCTGCTCAGACCGTGTCAGCAAGGGTACATGGGCTTAAGTCTACTGATGTGAAAAAACCAACACAAACAAGAAAGCAGTCTAGTATCTTTGTATCTTTTTTAGTATTTCATGGAAATGTTATGAGTCATGGTCACATTTAGGTATTTATTATATGTTTCATTTTTTTTTCATCTCTCTGAGCAAAATAAGATCGCTAGCTGTATGTTATGGTTTCAGGCTGTAAAACAAGTCTCTCTTCTAGATATTCTAAAATATCAATAATGGAATTTCTTTCACGAAATGTATTTTACTCAGAAATACGTTCCAGAAAATACATTTTCAAACTGCGCTTATGCTTTTAACACCAGACAGAGCTGGCTCCGTTTTTTAAAACGCCATGGGCAGGACTGCTGCCAGATGCGGTACATGATGAACCTGAACAACTTAAGCCTAATAAGAAATAATCTCAATTGAGAAATACCTTATGAAAGAACTTGTTTGTTCATTCTTTAGGTCCTTTTCTTTCTTGCTTGCCTGCTCACTTTCCTTGCTTTCTCTGAAAGCAACAGCTCCACTGTGTGCAACATCAAAATTTATTAAGGGTCACAGCCTATGAATCAAGAGTGGAGCAAACGCAACATGCTTTTTTATATCAGCTACATTAACTACTCCAAATATTCCAGCTCAAGATCTGCAGAGAAAGTGCTGCTAGTCCCTTTGGTACGCTCAGAACATTGTATTTATACCTCTACCACACTTTCTCAATATATTTTACTGGTTTTAAGACTTAGATAATTTAATTATAGTATTTTTAGTAACTTTACTAGTGGAGGAATTTGTATTTTTCCTAGCTTCTTGTCTTAATGAGAATTTCAGATAACTCCAAGACCTTGCACTCAGACAGAGTAACATATCAGATTCTTAATAATGAAATCTAAAGCCTCTCACCCCAACAAAACAGGTTCAGGTTCACCCAGAGCCCCTGTAGACACAGTATCCAATCTGGCAAAACACTTTAGCACATGCCTAACTTCACACATGTGAGCCGTCCGTTGGCTTTTGTGGGATAGCTCACACATGTAAAGTTAAATACATGCATAAGCACCAAGGTCACGGCTCAAAACTAGGCTATGCGATGGTCCCTCCGGGGATTGATACTGGCTGTACGCACCAGTTAACATCCTCGGTACCCCTTCTGCAGCTCTGATGACAACATGGTCCCACATACAGGGTTGGGGAGGGAGAAAGCAGCACCAAAGATGGTCTGAAACCACCTCCACCTGCACTGCCAGTTCTGGTACCAGCCTCTGCTCAGAAGCAGGTAGGGAAAATACCCTCTCCAAAATGTATGGCACAGGGGAGAGAAAGTGAGGGTTGCGAATCTCTAATACTGCCAGGCATTTCCAAATGTCTTTGCACAAGCACAGCCCCTGCTCCACCGCTGCTCTGCCTTCCAGAAGCAGATAGGAAAAGAGGGAGCCCAGCTTTTGGCTTCCCATCCCTCCATGAGTCAGCTTGCAGTGTTTGCTGGGCAGGAAGCATGGAGAAATATGCTGATCTCTTCAAGGCTGCAATAAATTACCTGTCTCCATTTGCTGGAAAGAGGATATATACTCACTCTGTGAACTGGTGTAGAGAGATTATTTCTTTTCCAACACACTTCATGCTTCTTTGCTTTTGTTTGGTACAAATAACTTGAGTTGAACTATAAATACTTCAAAAAGATGACGATTGCAAAGGTTTCTGCACATTCAGTCCCGTCTGTAAGAGAAATGTGTCTCCTGCTTTACGAGCTTTTCGGCTGCTGGGCAGAGCAAAACGAGTGGAATTTTCTTTTTACAGAGGCAGATCAAGGCCATGGCGTACAGAAAAATATCTGAAAGTTTAAACATCTGGCAAAGGGCACGGCAGACAGTAGGTGCCCACTTCCATATCAAATCTCCGCGTCTGCTGAGTCACTGCTGGCATCATCATTCATGGGATGAGCAACAAAGCTCTATTTTCATCAAAGCGTAAAGCTGTTTCTCTTGATTTCAGGCAGGCAGTTCATGTGTTTGTCTTAAGCTAACGAACCTATGTTTGCCTCATTTCCGGCTGCGATGTGTGAATATAAACAAAGGTAGAATTAGCCAAAGCGCCAAAAGGCGCAGATTTTTACATCGGTTAATGCTGTAACCGAGGCTGACCACCTGAATGACACAAACCACTGAGCCTTCCCCAGCAATTTCTGCATGCAGTACATTCAGTCCCATTGAAAACAGTCTTCCACTCCTTATTATCTATCAAGGCTATTTTTAGGACCATGGCGAGATATGAACAAACTGCTTTTTTTCCACCATGGGGGCTGTGACTTTTAAGCTGGTTCCAGCACTTGTGCATACCACCCGTGCTTGAGCAAATTCCAATGGGCTCTTGCAATGCTATTGTGGACAGCCGGGAAAATGACATCAGGACGGAGAGTGCAGGTCCCCGAGGAAGGGAAACCAGCTTGCTGCCACCAGCAGATATGTTAGAAATGCAGCTTATGGAAAATTAGTAAAAATTATTTTCTTTGGGTGAAGAGGGAGGGTTAAATACCCATAAGCCTTTCCCTTCTGAAAGCTGGGAGCTGAGGCCACCCCCACCCAGCAATAGGAAGTGGGTGAGCCCAGCCGGTTTCACAGCTCTGCTTCCTTTCTTTGAGACTCCGAGGTGGGAAGTGCAACGCACCAAGTGCCAACAGGGGTGGGGAGGTAAAGAATAGGTGAATCAACCGGCGGCAGGGAGGGGGGAGAGAAAGGGAGAGCAAAGGATGTTTAGGGGTGGGGAGAGAAAAGGCACATTGTTCTTTCTCCAACTCCATGGAGCTGAGCAAGAAAGAATAAAGTCTGGCACCACATTATGTTTTTCCAGGGGAGTCTCTGCCTAGGGCTCTTGGCCCAGACGTCACCAACACAAGAGGAAGAGAAACAAAGCTATGAAATTGGGTGGTCCCTGAGGTTCCTGCAATCAAATGATAAGGAGGTGGACGCTGATAGTGGAGTTGCATTGAAATGGCACTTCCAGAGGTTGCACAAAGGAGAGAGAGGAAAGGCAGGGAATGGGCTGAATAACTGTTTAACTGGCCTCTGGACCTTCCAGGTTGGAAGAAGGAGCCATGGACAGATATCCCTACAGGGAAGCCAAGCATCCAGAGGGTTCTACAAAGGTATCCTCATTCTTCTTGTAAGCCTCTTCCCACATGATTATTTCTTTGCTGTGTCTATTTGCTGGAAAAAAACTCTCTGGAAACTCCAATCCAAGGCCAAACACAGTAATCAACAGCATCATGCAAAATGTGCAATTCTAAGAACAAGCTTATGCACAGTCATAGAAAACACTTCATGCACTCACTGAAAAGTTGGACAAAAGGCCACTGTGAATTGAAGTAAAATTAGTGCCTGGCGGTGATATGTTTTGCTAACACATCACCAAGAGCTCTCTCTTTCGGAGAAAGAGTAAGGTCGACACAATGCCATTGTTTTGGAGACTGTTAACTTTTCAGATCCTAAAAGCCAGATCATCTCCATGGTGATACTGCTTGGGAGACAAGCATGCAACAAAATCCTTATTAATTATTTATCATCGGCCCAACTCTGTTGTTAGATAGGTTGGCAAACTATGCAGTAATCGGGGGAGTTGCTCAAAGCCGTAACTGGTGCCATCTGCACCCAGTGAAACTCTGCTGATTTAAATCTCGGGGCTTCTGCCCATTACTCTGTTCCATTGCATGTTTGTTTGTGTCATGGATGTTACCAGAGACAAAACGCTGTTATTGCTGTTGCGAGTCAGCAGCTGCACACATAAAGGGCGAGGATGCACGTGCCACGATGCACCTTTCAGTTCATTTGCTTATAAGAGGAAAGGGTATTTTTTACAGCTGCCTCACTCTGCGTGGCATTGCAAACATCTGCGCCTCTCTGCTTCATTGCCCTCTTCCCAATGTATCACCTAAAAAAGATTATACTTCTAAAAAACAAAGTTGATTTACTGCCACTCTATCACTCACTGCCTGTAGAGAAACTCACTCTTGCACTAAGCCACTAGAAGCCCCAAGTCAGTGTGATAAATATTAAATCAAAATATTACTTGCATAAGATGACACACAATGTGTCAGTGCCTCTTGGAGAACCAGAGTGTGATTACCTCAGGTTTAATTTTCTATTCTGGTTCTGCTGAACATAGTTGCTGTTATCATATCATAAATAATGATTCATCAAGTGAAGAAGAATTAACTAATCACAAAAACTAAGCAAGGGGGTAGTTCCGCCTTTATTCACAGAGAAAAATGCCTGTGGAACCAAGTTTTAATAAGCAGTAGAAGGCACCAGATGAACACATTTACGCTGTACGTATACAAAGTGGGTGCCAGGAGGAACACGTACTACACCCTTCCTCCACTTCTTTCCTCACCCCCACATACGGTGCCTGTTAACAGGATCTGTGAGCGCATTTCCTGAGTAACTACTGCCTTACTGGAAAATTTACATCCCTTCATTGTTTGGTACCCACTAACCTCAGCTATGTATATGAAGTCTGGCGTATTTATACCATGCATCCTCTGATAAGTTTACCTGACAGATCTTTCTTCATTTAACACTGAGAATCCTGGCCTCGAGTCATCCTTACTACCAGACGGATCTTACAGCTCTGTATTAAGCATTTCAGGACTGATTTACCACTAGGAATTTAAAAAAAAAACCATCTAGTTTAGCATAGATCTGTTTTCCAGCAGCATCTAAAAACACAAGTTAGCAACCTGGTTATTGGTTCCTCATTGTGAGGCAGTGAAATGTTGAAAACAGGGAGAAGGAGGGACAGCTGCAGAATTCAGAAATGGACATTTCACTGATAGATGTCATAAATCTACCAAAATAACTTCTCCCTTCCCAAAACGAAAGTTTTTCATACAGCATTACTGAAGTTCCAAGTCATCGTACTGTTCAGTTTTAGAAAAAAGATCCTACAAGTAACCACCATCCCTAGCAATAACGAAGCGTTTCCCATAATGCTGCCTCAAGTTGCCCCTTCTCTCCCCTCCCCACTGTCCCAGTAGCATGTTACCGCAAATCTGCAGCCCCTTCAATCCTCCCTGCTCCACAGTGAAATGAATTTGCCCTGGTAGCAGCAGAGGTTGCAAACAATTTGCTGAAAAGCAGAGATCTGATCAGTCGAATTTATTAAAGATGTTTGCAGCCGTGGCTGCCAGGACTGGAGCCCATGGCCAGCATCCTGGGAGAGTCCCTGTCACGCGGAGACTTCACCTTCCTGGAGCAAAGAGTGGGACTGCTTACATTTTTCCTAATTCACTTCTAAATGTAACTCTATAGCCTTCTGAATATCCAAACACGCAATATCTAATGCTTTAAAATGTTCATAACTCAGTCTGCAAAAAAACAGGGTTATGATCTAATTCCGAAGGACTAAAGTAAAGAGAAGAAAAAAAAAAAGGCCAAGTTGAAGTTTTGGGGCTGTCATGCACAGATGGATGGAAGACCATCTCTTTCCCAAAGTCTAATAACTCACAAATATCCCATCCAACTACCTTCAAGCTTTCAAGGGAAGTTCACATTTTGGCACATCAGAAATTATATCTGGAAAGCAACTGGGGTAGGGGATTTCTCTGAGGCAATGGAGGTTCGTAACTGTAATTAAAAGAAAAAAAATGCTTTACAACCTCAACTATAGATCGTTCCTCCTTAATAGATGTTAACCAGCACTGAATGCCACATTCACTGAAAAGATGAAAACTGCATTTACAGTTAACTTCTGGTGAAGTTGCCAAGCAGATGTTTATTTTTGGCTTCCACATTCACTAAAGCCAAAAGCTACACTGAATTGGGATTTCACAAAGTCTAACTGCTTTTCTTCCAGGTTACAATTTTATTGGAACCAAAAAGGAAAAAAAAAAGGAGGAGGGGGGAAAAAGGCAGAAAAAAAAAAGCTGACTTCACTTTTACATAGGAAAAAAACTGGTAGCATCCGTTTCTATCGTGTCTGTTTATATCATAGTTTAAATAAGGTTAGAATTGTGCAACCATTACTGATCAACTTCCAAACACAGCACAGCTCCATCCAGCACATGTGCAAAAGAGGAAAAGTCACTGGAAGCAAATCCTGTGTCAGTTAGTCTTTTAACTTCTGCAAGGCTGTGTGCAGACTGTTTAGCACTAATTAAATTACTGGCAAGTCAGGTTAAAGAGGAGTGAAAGAATTCACAAGCCCCAAGCTTACTGTTCTCAGCGTTACATGGGTATTACAGATTCTTCCTCCAAAAACTGGAAGATAGATTTCCCATTAATTTTGAGGCTCGATCTCACAGCTACCACAGCTGCTGATGTAATGCAAAATGCTAACCTGGGGCAGCAGAGAGGGACTTTAATTCAACGTTGTTTTTTCATTGTGAATAAGCAGTGAACCACGCTGAAGTAATCCTCCGAAGTAGGAGTGCACACTGTTCAAGGCACTGATTTGGGGATGAAACGCAAAACCAAGATCCTGGCTACTTTCTTAGAAAAAGCCCTTTATGACTTTCTTAAGAGGAGAGGTATAAAGCCATGGCGCCTGGATCTAGTTCCTGTTTGAAAATGACAGTGTCCTGTAATTCCTCCCAATAATTTCAATTGGAAATGGGGTTATTCACACCCTCTAAGCAACTCCTGCAAACTATTGCAATGTGCTGCTAAATAATTGCTAAATAATGGTAACCTCGGCAGTTACCAGAGTCTCTGAAGTGATTTTGCACATGTTTAGGTGAAAGGTGGTATATCAGTGCAAGGCTGTAATTCACATTAAACAAGGAAGGGGGCTGGACATTGTTTGAACTCTTTCTTAGAACTAGTTTTTTCCAAGAAGCCACCTGATAATGCATTTTCATTCATTGGCACGTTCTGCTTGAGGAAGTTGTGGGTAAATAAATGTAACTCAGCTTATTCTCTCTTTCACTAAAGGTTCTGTGAGTTCAGAGAAGCCTCAGAACCACTAAGAGCTTTGCATATCTTTACAATGCCTCTTCGGCCGCAAATGCAAAGTCACCTGCTATTGTGTGAATCTTTCAATTTTGCTCTCCTGGTTCTGCAGGCCTTCAAAGAAAAAAGGAATTGCTATTTCACCATGAGAATTACAATAGTACAAGGAAAACTTGGGAAGAGTCTTTCTTTTGAAGAATGTCTGTACCTTCAGGCACCACAATGCCCGCTAAAACCCAACTCTATACTGACTTGACCACCTCAAATTCCTAATGAACCTAGTGGAATTTTCAATCGTGGAGAGATTTTCAAATTGAGATTATAGACTTTAGGCTTTTGGATTAACATTGATGAGCAGGGATTCATTGCACAAGGATGGTGGGTCACACAGATTATGTCACAGAAGGTACACAGATGTGTGTCAACAGCACAGTTAGAAGGGTTAATGAGATAGAACTATCATAAGCACCTATATCTAGTATACTTTTCTAAATTGATCAAAGGTGGATCAAAATATAAATACCACTTCCTAGTGGGAATCTAGCAAGCCATAAACCCACATCCTATCTGGAAAAATACTCTTGGAAAACAAAAAGATTGGCAATCGTGTATCAAAGCCTCACCCAGGTTATTTTGCTCCAGGGCTTGCAGATCACTTTGCAATATTAAATTTGTTTTTGTAAAAGCACTGCTTCAGTATTACATTGTTCTGCCTGGACGTTACCTACTTAATGGTCCCTTTTTGGAAGGGACTATCCTAGAATTTATGACAGAACATGGCAGAATTGCTAGAGAGGGAGGAAAGGAGTTTGCTAACATTTCTTCCCCATCCGTCTCTGATTTCTGAGAAATGTTTATACCCCTGAAGGTAGAGGAACCTCCTGTTGCTCCCTTCTATTTATTGAAAGTAAATTACCAGGGCCACCCTAATGGCTCAGTGGAGAGAGCAACTCAGGAACAGGAACACTCTTGCTCCCCCCAGCCAGTTGGGCTTGGAATAGACGTGAGAGGGTGAGGAATGAATTATGCTTTCCTACAATTAAGTGGCTAGTGATCAAGCAAGTTTGCAGCCTTAAATGCATAATTCTAGCTTTCCCTGCTAGAAGAGGAGTTCACAACTGCTGGCAGTTGTTATAACTAGTTACGGGGAGAGTTAACGTTGGAAGGGAGGAACAGCAAAACAATTTTTTTTCTAGATGGAAAGCTTTTGGCAAAGAACTCCCCCAGACCCTGTGATCTCCAGGAGCATTGTCCCCTTCTTCAACGCGCACAAACACCTTTTTTGGCAGGTATTTTGGCCAGGGTCGGTTGAACAAGGGAGAGTTAGCACTCAGATTTCTGGGATCCCCTTGCCAAAAGCTAAGCTGTTAGGTAGTGCAACAGCAGCAGCGCAGGCCTCCCGCTTCACCCTGCCAGTGACCTTCGCACAGACTTGGACATACCACCTTCCTCAGAGTGAGGAGCAATTCCCTCTCACGCTGCTCGGTCCAGAAATTCATCTCAGCAAATACCACAAATCATGTCAGACCGAGCAAGACTATTAAAGCAGTGCTGCGCAATGTGAATTGCTGTCCACAAGGGACCGGAGCAAGAGACTGCCTAACCCACTTTGTTTAACTTTTTAGTTAAACAATCCTGAAAGGGGAAGCTGCATTGCTACTCTGGAAATTACAACCTTAATCTCATTTGAACCACGCATTCCTCAGTTAATCTGCAGAAATAATTTAAGAACCGACTCCCAAAAAAGACGTTTTTCAACATTTCCTACATTTCCTGGAAATATATTACCTCTGATGCTGTGAAGTAAAAAGAAGCTTATTAATTTAACCAGGTTAAAGTTCTTCCAGTAGCCCCAATAAGCTCTAATGTCAGGTTAATTACATGCATTTCACCAGTTTGCATTTTCACATTCCTCAAAGCAAAAACACACACCACCACTGTAACATCGACCATTTCCAACTCAACCCCACAAACCATTTGCACATATTGCATTCATCGCTCACTCGCACTGCGTTGCCCGTGGCAGGAATCAATAGTGCTTCGTTGAAAACAGAGCAAACTTCATTTCCCCTTAACGGTAACGGCTTCCTTAAGTTTGCTTTAATGCGCACGCCACAGCTCAGAGGTGCCAACATTTACTGGGTTGTTTAAACATCGTTTAGAGTTTTGCTGGGCAGATAAGAAGAATAACTTGGGTGTACAGTAAAACAAAGACACGGCTGTTTGTGCCAAACATTCAGTTTATGGCAATACTTCATAGGAATTATTCCCCATAACAACTGAACTGTCATATCCTACAACTACATCCCAGGCAACCTCCCAGCTGAGCTCACTACGGCTGCTGTCTGATGTGCTCTACATACAAACACCCAGAACTACCCAGATGTTCTCTATGTAAAACATTTGGTTTAAAACACGCAGCGCTTCTTTCCAAAAAGCCATTACATTTGTTTAATGGACTCACACAGTTCAACTAAAATATCCTGGAGCAGACATTTGACTGCAACTCTACTCTACAAGCCCCATCTGCAAAAAGAAAAAAGAAAGAAAAAGTAAATGAGAATACTTTACATGATTTATGCTGTCTTTATGATCAGCCAGTTCATAAAATACAAGCTCTGCTCTACAGACAATAACACAAATCGCTTTCAAGTGTATTGTTTAGTCCTTGCCTGTGTTAAACAAATATTTCAATTGAAACAAAGGGCCAAACTCTACTCTCCGGTTTACAACAGTGTTAATGTAACTGAGAGCAGCATTTTACCCACGGACATCACAGGGGATGCAATTTTTTGTTTTACACTCGGAGTGAGTGAGTAATGACATCCAGTAATGATAACCAGTTACATTCACGGCTGCAGAATTTTCCTTTCATCCGAGAAAGGCTGGAAGGAGTACAGCATGAAATCCTTCTCCCCGATGAATTCCTCATGAGCAACGCACAGCCCACAACGAGGCACTTCACAGGTCCCATTACATCACGTTTTCATCACGAAACGCCAGACAGGATGAACTGGGAGAACACATTTGTTTCACTAAAACAGAGAGGCGGGTAGAAAATGTTCAAACTGTACACAGAGAAAAACAACTGTCATTGAAGAAGACGGCTAGTCCTTAGTCTAGATGTAAATACGCTGCTCAGTCCAGCTGAAGGCCCATGCTCCTCTCAGGTTGTGAGGACACAGCGGTCCACAACGTTGGTACCAATTCGTGACCAACGGTGGTTCACAGTAGTAACCAGGCTCGAAGACACAAGGGCTGGCGGGCTTTGGAAAAAGTGGCACCATCCCTTACGAAGTGTGACTACAGCCATGAAAGAGGACCTTTGCTTTATGAGCGACCTTTCTGAGATGGCTACACCCATCCAGAAAACAGCTCAGCTCTGCACAGTGCTAGAGCTGCGGTCAACCTCAGCTCTTCCCCCAGCTCTGCTAGCGACTTTCCAAATGAACCTCAGGGAAATTGAGGGTGGTGAGACACTGGAACAGGTTGTCCAGGAAAGTTGTGGATGCCCCATCCCTGGAAGTGTTCAAGACCAGGCTGGATGGGGCTTTGAGCAACCTGGCCTAGTGGGAGGTGTCCCTGCCTATGGCAGGGGGGTTGGAACTAGATGATCTTTAAGGTCCCTTCCAACCCAAACCATTCTGTGATTCTATGAAACAATTTACCCCCTGAGCACCTGCAGAACAGCTGTGACAGCAGGCTCCTAGAGGAGATGGAGATTCAACCCACAGATGACTCTTCCATTATTTTGCCTCATTTTGGCACCCCAAAGAGAGTAAACATGACAAGGAAAGGAGTGTGAAGGACACTCTGCTTCATGTATAGGCCTGGGTAAAAATGTGTCTTCCCGAGAAGGCAATGTGGACGTCTCTCGGCTGTATCCCTATGCAGGTTGGCTAAGCTTGTATTGCCTCCAGCAGGCATTTTTACAGGTGCTTTCACCTTGCGCTGGAGCGGTGCTATCTCATACTCCAGGCCGTGTGGCATTAGAGCACGCACCAGCCAGGACGGCTGCGCTCTCCCCTCTTCTCCTCACAAAGTCAGTTTCCCTCCCACCCATGCCAAAAAAACGATCCATAGCACAGCCCTGCTGAAACCCCTGCCAAGTACGGTGCTGTGCCGGGCATCCCCTGATGTCCCCGGCCACCTGAGGGACTGGTTGGCCTTCACTTCTCCTTCCCCAGACAAACTCCACTGGGAAAGCTACCAGATTTGGTTTGTACGATGCAAAAATCCGCAAATAAATGACAGCTCCAAGCAGCCTCAGGAGCTGTTTTTTTAACAAATGCTTCGCCGTCTTCCTCTGTCAAACTTGTGTGCAAAGGACTTAATCTTTTTGCATCAATGACAGCAAAACACTGTTTAACAAAAAGGAACATTTGCTTAGTTACCGCATGGCTCAAACTGGTATTTTTATCCAATCCTCATTGATACCTTTTGTGATCAAAAAGATCTTCACACTCAGTTTTAAAATAACACTTGCACTTCAAATAAAGGAAGGTATCATTCACCATCAGGGTTTTGTGGAGATTAGAAATACTAGCAGTGATGAAATGCCTTTTTGTGTATGGGAAATACGATATGGGGGCTTGGAGATCTTCATCGACAGCAGGACACGAATTTTTCTGATCTACCCATGAATGGCTAAATATAGTCTCCAAACTTGGCATGGTATCTTTTCACAGGAACAATGGATTTCTTTTTTTTCTTTTTCCCCCTTCTTTTTTAAGCCTAATATCCCTTAACTAGTGTCTTTATTCCAAGGCACCAGCACTCAAGCCCAAGCGCGCTGACTCAGCTCTGCGGCACAGTGAGACATTAGGATAATTGCAAGTCCCTCAAGCCGCCAGACCTCAGAACAAAGACACTTGGCTCCTCCAGCCTCTCTGCTTAAGTCGTCCCACATGGAGGCCACCAGCCAGGGTAGCCGAGGGGCTCTGGGGCTACCATAGACCGATGTCCCTCGGAAAGGCAAAGCAACACGGATGGAGGGCCCGCCAAGCACTGATGCTTCGTCATGGAGGCAGGCAGCCCCATGCAAGGCACAGAAGACACTCCTCTTCACCAGGCCAGCATCCCAGGGGACCCAATGGCAAAGGGAAGGGCCTTGGGCGCCACGCTGGAGGTGTGGCTGAGGTGAGGTGGGAAACGCCAGCAGGGAGAAAGGAAAGCCGAGGAGGCATCCAAAAATTAAGTTACATTGGTCGTACATTAACCTAGGTGACCTCAGCTGTCTTCTTAATACTTATAAGCCACAAGATCTGTGTTTATTTTGTGATTTTTGCATTCACCTACAACTGGCCAGTATGGTTTCAAACATGCCAGCCATGCCAACCCCCTTTCCCATAGCTACTGTGTGGCCAAGATTTTTTCAAATGAAAGGAACCCCCACTAAAGTATTTTATTATTTTCCTCCATTGGTAAGAACAGAGCCTGAAAAAGGTCACACTTGAGCAAGACCCAGGACATGCATCCCATCATGGGCCAGTGGCAGCTTTAATGACTGATGTCTCATAAACCACCAGAGCAAGAGGCAAATCCCACCTGTCTTTTTGAAGAGTCAGGGAACACTACCATGCAATCAGTTAACAGGCTGAATTGAGGGTTCATCCATGGTCTTTCATTCAAAATATAAAAAATACTGAGCTCCAAGGAGCGCACTGAAACAGCACAAAAGCAAGGGACAGCTACAGCCTCATCCCCTTCACCCTCCCCACCTTTGCAACATGCAGCAAAGGTTAGGGGAAGGCCTCCACATCCATTGAACATCTGGCATTTTTGGTGTGGGTCCAGGATGTTTGATGGGTACGGCCAGACACCGTACGCTCACGAAGAATCTCACCCAGCCCCCTAGTGTTCAAAGGTCTAGGATCTCCTAATTTATACAACGTACCACGTTGCCCGTGAAGACACGGTGATAAATATATTCTGTTTAAAAGCAGATACTTCTCAAATCATAACTTGCAGATGCTCGAAGTCTTTCATGTGGGTAAGACAAATGAGAGCCATAGAAACTGATTTTGTAGCCAGGGAGTACAGGAAGCAACAGCAGGAGAACACTATTGAAAGCCTGGATACACTTATGGCTTTAATGAATTGGTCATCAAATATAACAACACACATATGCAGTTTTTACCTTGCTTTGTAGTTCGCTCCCCGCCCCCCTCAGCTATTCCCCATATATCGAGCAAAGTGGAAATTATTTTGAGTTTAGTTTATTAAATGGACACACATGGTACCCACATCTGCTGGAATATATTTGAGAGAAAGCTGACAAATATCGTTTGCATATTTAGTCAAAGACCTTTTCATCTGCAACATTTCCTCTGACATACCAACTGTCCCAAGTACATCAACCCATCAGGGCCTAATGACAAGAGTTTTGTTTCTATGAAGTGTCAGGCGCACGCCTGGGCGATTTAGGGACAAATCTTGACTTACGCAGGAGGCAAGAAGAGACAAGATCAATACTCTCCGTAGGTCAGAGACGTACACGCCAGCACACCCAGTACCGATGTAGCAAACCACAGCAAACCACCAAAACTGTACACCAGAGCTGTAAAAACTGCCCAGGTCAGAAGCTGTTGAGGCTCCAGCAGAGGAGTTGGCAGCTGCCACCGCTGCTTCTTGCCATCCATGCTGAGAGCTTCTATTCCACCAAAACCCATGCTTCTGGCTTCAGAGCATCATCCAGGGCTGCAGCGGAAAACATATGGTTTGGTCCCACTTTAGACAGGAAGAGCGTACAAGACGACACTGAGGAGAACAACAGTGTCCTGCTGAGAGGCGCATGGTTGCACAGTAAGAGGAGATGCTTTGGCGTCAGCATCCTGGTTTGGGTAGATAGAGGGTACGTAAGCATGGTACAGGCGGCGGAGACCCGAGTCAGGGAGATGCCCACATCAAAGCAAAGGTCAGCAGCCAATTTCCGAACCCCTGGTATGGGGGCTTTGGAAACATGTCCCATCCCATATGCTCTGCATTTGGATTACCGTGGCCGTACACACGTTGACCGGCCTGTGTTCAAGGCTGATATACCTGGAACTGGTTTTCAACCCACATCGAGCATTCTTCCTTGGCATTGTCACAACCCCCATGTGCCTCCTCCCAATTCCTCACTCCAGCAAAGATTCTCTAGTTATTTATTTACCAGACAAAACACAGACTAACTACGATTACAGTTCTGTAAAGAATAAACAATTGCTCGCAAGAACTGCACATTCCACACAGTTTTATTCAACATGTATGACCCCAAACTACAATATATACAATAATTGTCTCCACATGGTAAATCCACATTGCGGTTCTTGAAAAATAATAATAATTTTTAGAACACATGCCACCAAAAAATGCAGTATATTTTAGCCATATCTAATGAAAGACTTTGTACAAGCAATTTCCATTCTGCTGTGTTCTCTAGCATATGGTGCTATGAAACCATTTGTAATAACACTTAGGCATGTTATAGTGTTTTTAGCTGAAGGCTGAAGTATAAACATTGGCTCAAATTCTGTTGTGAATTTCACATTTAGAGGGATCACACTAGGTATGTATTAGGCCAAAACATGCCCTGTTAATTAGTCTAACTTCCCTACATTAAGTAGTATCCCTTCAGAAAGGGATACACTGAGACACAGTGAGGTTAATTGACTTGCCCAAAATTGTTCAATCCAACGGGGGAAAGGAAAAAAAAAAAAAAACAAAAACAACAAACCAAAGAAGCAAAAGTCTCTCAGAAATTTCTAATTTCTTCACCTGTAAGAGAGTCCAACATCATTGAAGAAATATCACTTGATGTCCACTCAAAGCTCAGAAAGAACATGCTGTTCTTTAACTTGGTAAAAGATTTGACAAGCTAACGCATTCAGATGACCCCTTACTGGCTAGTCATTAATTCAGACTTTCATACCACTGAACCACATTCCCCTCAACAAATCTGCTTCTCCAACAAGAATTCTCACTGCAGAAAACAAGTGTTTTGCACTAGTGCCTTTCCCCTAATGACCTGCATGCTGTAATCAGTTATTTCTGTCTGCAGCCCTTGATGTTGGAGTCTTCTTTGGCATTTCAGTTATACAAGTGTTTACGTGAAGACTACAGTAATTTTATACAACCAGGTGGTAGCTCCTATTGTAATAAACCCACAATATTCACTAGATTCAATCCAGTATATTTTTCTTTTTTAAACCAGAGTCTCAGAACACATCTAATAATTAAGGGCGGAACAAATAACAAATTAACAGCAGAGCTGTTTTCAAGCCCATATACTCTTTCCAACTTCTATTCATTCCAGACCTAGAATTTCCACGCTTTGGTACAATTTTTACAGAGGGTGACCTGAGTTTCACTAACATGCCTTCAGCACTGTGAAAATGTTGTCCAGATTTAGTCCCATTATGAGTCCCTAAAAGAATTCAATTCGCACATTTAAAAAAAATTTAAATATATATATATATATTTTGCAAGAATCCCTTTTCAGATGAGGAACCTCTGGCCCCATGCAAGTGCTGCCCAGCAGGAGAGGCCTATGCAGCACCCGCCCCAGGCTGCACAGATTCTGCTGGCACGTACCAGCTCAGAAGCAGGGAGCAAGGCAGCAGCCTCTGAGCGGGTCACAGCGCTGGCACACAGAACACAGCGAGAGGCAGCAGCGCAAGTAGAGGACAAAAGGCCGGGAATGGAGACCGAAGCTGAATGTCACACAGGGACAAAAGCACAGGGTAAAAAGAGAGCCCAGGAGGCAGGAGAGACTGAGCTCTGTAGGAGGAGGCTGTCATCTGTTGGACCCTCACGTTACGTACTCTACAAACCTGGAAAAATCAGGTATTGGGTCGTGCACTCAAAACTAGCTGATACTTCTGATGATTTTGTCTTTAATCGGCAAGTTTTTCTTCCTCATGTATAAAACGGGGTAGCGATACAAGCCATTGTTACTATTATTCAAGTGTATTATCATAGCTGTGGAAGCCACATTCACAAATCAGGATCCTGCTGTGCAAAGTACTGTACAAGCACTTCACATCACAGCAGTGTTGTGTAGATACTTCCACCAGTGTCTACAATAAAGGAAGATATCTTAATAAGAACAACAAAGAACCTCAAAAAAACCCCAAAAACAGTTCTGCATCAGATTGGACACTATGCTGCATAAGATACACGCTGAGCGATCAAGACAAAAATCAATATTAAGTGGTGACCCAGGTGCTAACTGAAGCAGAAGTTCTCAGGAAAAAAAAAATGTAAATTTAACATGTCACTAAAGATAAGAGAATTCACGCGCATAAGAGGGAAGAGTGACAATACTGACTTTTTCTGTGATATCAGCAAAGCAGACAAGAGAATAGGGAAAAACGTCCCACCGACCAACGAGCACGCTTTTATCTTGTTATTTGGAACCCTTAAAAACCACACCGCAAACAAACAAATGGTTGTGTGGCCAACAAGGCCTTAATTACTGACATGACAGAGCTGTCATTGTTGGTATTCATGTTTTGGTTGTGTCATGATACAGAGAAATACAATCAGCAAAGCAAAGGTCCTCCTTTCATGTAATCTGTTGCCATTTCAGGGTTTCAAAAACCATGTGTGAGTCTCCAAAAGCATCATGAAGCAGAGCTATTTCAAAGCAAAGATCTTCACTCAAGTTGCACCTAAAAATATTTCTGTTGCTCTGAAGTTTGGAGGTTTTTTTTACAAGATTTTAATTCAGAAACCCATTTCACTTAGCAACATCCTTCTACCTGCACATGTATGCAAAAAAGATAAATAACATGCACCACCGCACATAGCACGCCTGCACAAATATGTACCGCATGCCTGCTTTTCATGTTGGGCCACAGCTTGTCATCAATTCCCAAAATAATTAACTTTCTGGAGGAACGGCTGGAGGAGAATAGTGCTTCCTCCACCTGCTGGTGAGGAGGAAGAAAAGATGTCCTGGCTCTCAGGCGGAGAGAGGGTGGTGAAAGCGGAGGGGAGGCCCCTGAAGCTACTCCCCATCACCTCCCAAGTGTAGCCTAAGGAGAGAAAGGAAGAAGAGCTCTTGGCTTTTGCAAACGGCCAAATCTCTCCTGAGGACAGATGGTAACCAAAAGGAAGGGCAGATAATACAGGATGCTTCATGAGAGGTTATAACAAACAACCAGCACTATTTGCAAGCTCCACGTCCAGCAGGGAGAGCAAATGACTCCCAGCAGGTCACCTCGATGGAGAGCACCCACAGGTAGCTGTGAACCAGCCAGAGTATCAAACCCCTGTCTTAAACTCTGCTGGGAGTGCTCCAGGCAGCCTAACAGGGGTTACCTGGTGTCTTCCATGCTCCTTTACTAACAATAATTTAATTAACATTAATGTATTTTTGTATCCAGGCGTTGCTTTCTGCGTAATGTCAGGAAAAGACAGACATGTCTGAAAACACCTATCTGTAATTTAAAGTTGCATTATAAGGAGTATTTACTCCAGTGAAATCACTTAAAGAAAACCCAGCAGCATCTACCGTCTTCATGCACCATCCATGGGATTGGCCAGCAGCAGTCAATACACAGCTTATCTAAGGCTGACATAAGTGTAACCGTGGATTTCTTGGCTAACAAACATTGAATACATAACATGAACAAAAGCTCGGTTCTTCGGTTTAACATGTGCAAGATGACAAGTGGAGAAAACACCCACAGAAATGTCAACATGAGTGTTACTTCACAGGCTTGCGATATCATCTCTTCATCCTTACACTTACTAACAGGTGCCTTAATTTAAAATATCGTAAGTTACACAGTGCATACTGAGCCAGTACTAATGAAGGAAATCTTGCTGGCAAAATTAGGCACCTCATATGTCATATGGTGGGCAATATTTTAACTGCTTTGTGAAGTACGCAACGCTGTCTGTAGTCAGTGCGGTAACTAATACACAAATTCACACAAGTTGTTTCCAATAACAAACTAAATGTATCATGCAATCTACCCCGGAGCTTTATGGCAGGAAGCTTTATGATCACGTTCCACTGAGCTAAGAGGAAAGACAAAGAAACTATAACAACGTGAATAAACCTGCAACCTGTTAATAAGTGCCAAATACTACTTTCATTCAAGTCAACAGAAATCCTGCTATTGATTTCCAGTGGCACAGGACTGAAGCACATCTGTACCTTGGATTGAACTGTCTTCTCACCTTGGTTTTGCTTCAGTAACTCAAATCTGCCGATTTCTATTTCACTCCCGAGCTCTCTATTTATACAGATGATGACAAAACCAAAGTTTGTGCTTCATAGTAAAAGCCGGGCTAATCATGCAAATATCTTTATGAAATGCCGTACAGCTAAAGAGAGCGTTAACAAACAAGAAAGCAGAAAGGCCAAATAGGAGAATCTCTTGGACAAGGCTGATGACTGGGAACACAATGCCGCTGCCAAGGTCCAGCTTCACAATCTGTTACCATACAGCTGCAAATACCTGCTTACCGCTGAGTAAAGAAAAAGATGATTAGCTAAACCAGCAGCAGGATAGGAAGCAAACAGACTGGACTAGAGCGACCTTGGGACTCTGGCTACCTCGCTGCCAGCTGTGAGATGATTTGCATTGGACTTGGTGCAAGAGACGTGCCGGCCGCATCGCTCGCTCTGTGCATCCCCTGCTGGACACACGGCACCGGCCAGTCCAACCTGCTCATGAACGCTGCAAACGCTGCCCACTCATAAGACCTGAGGAGGGGAAAGGGAAGAGAAAGGCTGGGGGGAAAAATCTAAAGGGAAAACTCTGCCCCTCTCTGATCAGTCGTCCTGTTGCTGCCCTCATCTCGCCCCCAGAAAGCAATCGGTGTTCACTGCAACAGCCAGGCGAGGGAACCGTCAGAAAACAAGCAGCGTTTTCCATTCACTTAGGTCTGGCTGGATTCCTGACAACTAGCTTTTATTCTGCAAGCAGACAAAACGCGGATATTTTACATACGCTCACAGATGTTAAAAGTTCAAGCAGACACGTTACACCAGAACTTGCCTGCAAATTAGTTAATAATTTCAAAATGCCGCACGCCAATGCTTGTATTACTACAGTGTAAAACTCACACCCCAGTAAGGATTTGTTTAGCTTCTACATACCAGCTGATAGAGCAAGTGTAATATTTAATTGCATTTAAGATTGCATGGGTATTCTGATTTTCACCCTCTCCCTTTCAAGATATAAGCTGTAAAAATTTAGTTCAGACTGTATCATCTAAGTATCCTTAGCTGTGTAGCTGAAGTGCTTGACAGTTAGCAAAATACGGAAAGACCATGCGTATTATTAACTTAAGAGGAGATACACAGCTACGCTACATCCTTTCGTCTCAGAGGGCCCTTCCCAAAACCAAATCTCATTAACAATATGGTCACTTTTCTTTTTTAATTGGTCAAGTCTGTTAAAAAAGGTGTTTTCAATGTATTTGCTTATTTGCTACATTTTGTAACGCGCCTCAAAAATAATCTGCTTACAAAATAATAGTATATAACATAGCCCCAGAGCTTTTGTTAGCCTGAAATTGTAAAACAGCCAAGGCAGCAAACTTTAAAAATCATGGACTGGGAGTGAGCATGTGCAGAGATGTCCATCTCTGGTTTCTCTTTAGCCAGCCTCCAAATGAGCTAATAAACTGAAAGCATACATGATATGACTCTACAAGTTGGCTGAAACTCTCATTTTCACTGTCGACACAAAGATATTTAGTTGCAAAGTAAGTGTCCTTTATTAAAACCACAGCATCTGCAATTTCATTTTCTGTTTTACAGTCACTTCTGCCTCTGGAGAGCATCGAGCTTCCAGGCAACCAGAAGGGAAAGATAAATGAGACAAAACCCGTAACGTCACTAGGGAAATGTCTTGCTTTTAGATGAAGTCTAGTGAAAACTCAATTAGTCTACTTCATATGAAAAGCAGCATTAAGACCTCTTTAGAAAAGCATCTATTTCTCTGGGCAGCCTTTAATGCAATGCCTGTCTCTCACTCGCTCGCCCTCTGTGAATAGTTACATATTTCAGGGAAGGAAAAATGACAATAACTCTGACTAATGTGTACATTTCTGCAATTGCATTTCTGCGCCCCGCTTGGAGCGCTGTGCCAATGAGGAAATGCTGAAGCTGAGTTATTGCTGGACAACCTCCGGGCTGCTTGAAGTCTCGAGCCAGCCGGCACCGCCGAGCGGTGAAACGGATCGTAAAAAACCAATGGGGCTGGGTTGCAGTCCCTGCCATTTTATTATTTTTTTTTTTTAGGTGTCAGCAAAGTTCAGGTCACAAAAGTACGACTGAATCACGGCATTTTTAACCGGAGAACCGACGTTTGCCCTTCTGACTGTACTTTGTGAGCAGCTTTGGTCAGCTGGAGGATGTGAGGTTAGCCGAGGGATGTGACAGGTTTCGCTGCAGCGTGAAATTTCCAGTGGGGAAAGAATAACCGTTCACAGCGGACCCACGTGTAGAAACAAAACAAATACAGCAAGCCACCCTATTTTTCCAATAATAACCCACCCTTTTAAAAATGTAACGATGTGTTATTAAAATACTACCCAAAAAAAAAAAAAAAAGAAAAGTTTCTCTATCGGATTTGCACCCCAAACAAAGCCCCGGACCCAGAACCGGGGTGGGATGCTGAGGCTGCCAGCAGCACCGAGGCACCGACGGGTCCCTGCGGGGATGGAGGGATGCACCCAGCCGGCTCCCTTCCCAAGTCGGTGTTGGAAAGAAAAGTGATAGATAGATAGATAGATAGATAGATAGATAGATAGACAGACAGACACACACACGTACGTACATATAATAAAAAGGCAAAGAGAAGCCCCTCCGCCTGCCTTACCACTCTGCCAGAAAACCTCTCGATGGCCCGCTTGACTTTGCCATAGGTGCCTTTGCCCAAGGTCTCCTGCAGCTCGTAGCGATGCTTCAGGTTGTGCTTGTGGTGATGCCGCTTCACCCCCTGCTGCTTCCTCGCCGCCGCCGTTACCTCCGGGGACGGAGCCTCCCCGACCGGCTCCTCCATGGCCGCCGCCGCCGCCTGGCCGCCACCGACCGGCCCGGAGCCGCAGCGGGGCTGCACGGGGCTGCTACTGCCGCGGGCAGCCGCCTCGGCGCCCTCCATGCCCGGCGGCGGCGGGCGCGGTGTGTGAGCGCCCCGCCGGCCTCGCAGCCTCTGCCTCGGCCCGGCGGCCGCGCCGGCACCATGGGGCGCGGCGGGGCGGGGCGCGGCGGCGGCCCGTTCTCCGCTCTCCTCCCCTTCCCCGCCGCCGGCCGCACAGGCGTGGGGCGGCTCCTCCGCCCCGCCCCGCTCCGCTCCGCACCGCCCCGCCCCGCCCCGGCCGGGCGGGGGACGCCTCGTCGCGGAGGGAGCAGGCGGCGGGTATCGCTGCTCCGGGGGCAGCCGAGCCGGGCCGGGCCCTCCTTTGTGCGCGGAGGAGACGGGTCTCCCCGGCCGCTCTCCCGCCCTGGTGGAAGGTGCTGCAGGGGGCTGACCCCCGGCGCGGCGGGGAGGGTGGCCTGCCCCCTGCTCCCGCCTCAGGGCCGCGGGTCGGCCTCGCCCCGGGGCTGAGCCCCCCGGGCCGGGCCGGGCTAAGGCGAGGCCGAGGGCAGGCCCCGGCCCCGCGGCTCGGGTGCGTGCGCACCTGCGGAGGCCGGGCAGGGGCCCGAAGTAAGGCGGCTGTATCAAATTTAGGTCTGGGAAGTTTTTTCCAGAAAACACTTTAATTTTCCCCGTTCGCAAAGCGGGCGAGGGTTTCCTGTAGGGTTTCCATGTAGCTGGGGCTGGCAGAAAAACAGGGGCACGCCCAGCCGCTGCCTGGCCTTGGCATAGGCAGGAGCTGTTTGCCTACTCATGGAGGTTTTGGCCTGTAAGAAACCTTCCCCGGCCCACGTCCTGCCGTGGTTGGCATCCACACCAAGATCTACAGCTGAGGTAGCCCTCGTGTCTACTTCCGTGAACTTTTGAAATACAGATGAACAGATCGTTTTTACGCTTCATTATAAAGTAAGGTGGTTGTTTCTTTCTCAAAGACGTCTTGAAAACTTAAGCCAATGCAGACAAATAAATTGTTGCCAGGGTTAAGACAAAGCAGAAATTTCCTTTAGAAGAGAAGCCACCCCCAAGCCCATGCCTGTGAAAGGCAGATGGTCTCTGTTGTAGCAGAAATGGGAAACTGGCGTGGGGTGAAAGCACTTTGGCATGCTCCAGTATGGCTGGTTTGCTGGACCGACGCAAAGGCCTTTATGTGAGAGTCCTGGCTCAGCGCCTCCCTCCCACTGACTGTCCTTAATGTGTGGGTTACAGTGGGGGTTACAGTGGGGGTTGTCTGCTCTGCAAGGGTAATGCACAGGCCTTCTGAAATCCTGGGTTCACAGCAATGTCGAGGCACAAGATTTAGGAATTCGGTAGCCCCGTGCCTCTGTCCCACTGGGGAAGTGTTAAATGCAGAGGTTGCTCCATGTGCTCTACTGGTTGGAATGGCTGGCTCCTGTGAAGCTCAAGTTTGTCAGAGGGAACTAACTCATAGGAGCATCAAGGTGATGGGGTGATATCCAGGCACTGGCTTTGGTGAGGGCTCTCGTTCGGTTCCTCTGACTTGCTGGGCCAGTGTGTAAGGCTAGACTTCCTTGAGGTTTCTTCCTGAGATAGTGAATGCACTGCACTGAGGTTGTAGCCTCAGCCCCTCTGACTTGACGAACTTGAAAACACAAGTTTCTCTGTAATTACCATCTCTGCACCTTTGTTTTAGGATCAGCAAAAGCGCCCAACTGGCTCAAGACAAGCCTGTCCAGTGCAGTACCCTGTTCCTGGCAGGAGCCAGCACCACGCCACACATGTTGAAGAAGACAGAGAGAGTCCTGCAGTGTCCAGAGAGAGGTATCACCTCCCACATTAGGTGCTTGACCTTTGGGAACCAGGTACTGGTTTAAGTCCTGGAGCATGGAATTTAACATCTCTTTCACAGAGTGCACCACAAACTGGCTGTTCCAAAGCAGAAAGGGTAAGGGAAGACTCACTCTGTTACTATACCAAAAAAAAAGAGTGCCGTTTCTTCCTGTAGGCGCTTACTTTATTTTAATTGTTGAAAGGACGAAAATGCTGTAGCCTTCTCTTTGTAATAAGTAAGACTGCATCGCTAGCTTTCATGGGGGTTTTTTTGTTTTATTTTAGTGCTCTGGAGTGCTATTGCGTTCCCGCCAGCTGGCACAGAATAGAGCAGTGCTCAGGCTACCTGAAGGTACAGGAGAGGGAGATCTGATAGTGCACTGGCTGCCTTCTGTGCTGCCAGTTGGAAACCTACCTATGTAGCTCTTCTCAAACTTGGGGGATACTAGCATCCCCCAAGAAACATCCATGTGGAGCGGAGACCTGCTGTGGGAATGGGATGGGGATGCAGCAGCACCAAGAGGCAGGAGGAGCTAGGAGAAGGACTGGTAACACAGAGAACAGGAGGGGTGCCCTTGACTGCTGGGAGAAGTGAAAAATTGTCCTGGCGTGTGTTCATGTCAGTGCAACTTCACTTAAATAGATTAAATCAGAGTCTCGATCTTGTTCAGTGCCAAGGTTACCGCTGTCTGTCAAGATGACAGTAACAACTGCCTGGTGCTTTAGAATGTCCAGTGCAAGCCCTGGTCCCAGCAAAGATGAGAGCAGCCTCATCCTGCTCTGATCTGTGCCAGCTGACTGCACGTTGGACTGCACAAGCAGCTCACAAATGGCCAGGTCCCCCCAGAGGCAACTTGGAAGAGTGTCCAGCTATGGTTGTCTGACTGTCTGGAAGCTCCCTTTAGGCTGGAACTCATTATAGCCTATATCCAGGTCTTTTATATCTCTTGAATAGCCAAAAAGAGTGAATCCCAGTGATGAAAATAGCTTTCATTATGTTACGCTCATGACCATTGTTAATATTCCCAAGAGTATTCTCCTTTAGCTGCTTGGAAGCATACATCACCAGTTCCATAAGGAAGTGTGTCATGAATCGTTGGTATATATTGTGATTGGAGAGATATAAGGCATAATAAGATACCAAAAGCTCTAATATGAAAAATACCGATTCTGTAATGGAATAAACACAGGTACTATGTAGGACTAGAAATACCACTGTTCCTTTTAAATTTCTACGGTCTTAAATCTGAAGCCAGAGGGCATTAAGCAAATTAAATATGTAAATTAAAACTGGATAGAGGAAACTTTCTCTGCTCATATGTAATAGCAATGGGAACTGAAAATAATGATATAGAAGTACACATAAGATTGAGTATGTCACTGATATATAGAGATATTCCCATTTGATTTTTAGCATATTGTCAGCTTTGCAATCAGTATCATACTTGTCACTACAGGAAGAAAAATCAATAGAGCAAATAGTAAACCAGCGTCCTTCACAACAGGCGTAAGAATACCAAGAAGTAACAATTACACGGGGAAGGCAAGACAGCGTTAGAATGGACATGGATAATCTTAAATAATGACTTTTGTAGGCAATTTGTATCATTCAGCTGTTCGTGTCAGTGTAAAACATGCAGTGTTTCATTGTTTCCGAAATAAACATTTGGTGAGAATTTCAGCTCTCTGAGTTTATAGACACCACTAGGGAATTCTTCATTTCTGACAGTATTATCTTATGTAAATGCTTTTCCTTATTCGCAAAAAGGAATTATCCTCCCATTGAAACCAGCAGACTTCTGCTAGCCAGCTTCAAAGGAAATAGGATTAGGCTCTAATTTGCAAGACAGTATTGGAAGATATGTTCTACCAAATCTAAACTATACAGATAATCCCAATAACAACAATAAAGCCACTGGTTTCAGTAGGCTTACCTTCCTGAAATCAGTGTGAGTTGGAAAACAATCTTAAAAGATTGCTACATGTTAGCAACATAAATTTATCATAAAACTCTGTGTATTTTTAGGATTAATTTTTGCCATGAACTTTCAAAGCGGCACAGCTTATTTGTTGCCTGGCGTAGAGACGCTCAGGATAAAAAAACACTGGCTTATTAGCTCTCAGTCGAATTTTTAGGTCTCCTCAGAGTCTACACCACCTGTAATGAAATATAAGATTCATAGAGCTGATGTTAATTCATTCCATGTATTTAGCTAAATTGAAAAAATAAACACTGGATTTCAAAATACTTGCTACAAATGGATATTTTACAAACTGAGGCCAGGTACTTTCTGTGCAACAATTACGCACATTTCAGCTTAACTTAGTGAGAGGGTATCCTTTGTGCACAAACAGACTTTTTGCTCATCAGCACCGTTCAGTGTTTGCAAAACGTTCAACAGTGTTGTTACCACCCTTAGAAAGGTGGGCTTCCAGGGGGCTGTTGGAGAGCTGGAATACCTTCTTTGACTGTTCCCTACGGTGTACAATAGAGGAAAGAGGAGAAATGCGTATTAAAGGGATTCCTGGTTACAACGCACCTGCATTCTCTAAAACGAGCGTGCAGCTCCCTTAGGTTTCAGTCCTCTCTGCTGAGCTCTAGTCTGTATGTGGGGAAACACATAGCCATAAAGTCAGTTGAGCTGCTTTGACTGCTCCTGCTTGATGATCAAGCTAAGTATAGGCTTTTGCTGGACCAAGCTCAGCACTGTCCAGTCTCCACATCTGAACATGACATAAATGACAATATTCGGAAGATGCTGGCAGGCAAAACCGGGGGAGACATTCTCTCAACTGAACTTCCTCTTCTGTGTAAGTACCTGCTGAGAGAGAGCTTTTTGGCTGGATGAAGCGAAAGCATGTTAATGTGTTCCACTCAATGATGGGGATTATCCTTTAGAAAGAGGCGGCTGGCAGAGACGGCTGGCATCCATCTGTTTCCTGCAGCAGGTATCTGCATATTATCTGCCCTGGCAGATCACATCCAATCCTTGAAATCGCAGGCTTTATGAAAATTACAGGAGTCACGCAAGTTCAGGATTAAGACCCTAACACTGATTTTCTCTGCAGTGAGCCATATAAAAAACTTTAACTGGACAAGTAGGGGTCTGTTCAGGTGTGTCTTGTTTGCAACCCACAGATGTCAGTTAGCTATTAAAACAATACTTCAATCAAGTAACGAACAACCTGGCCCAAACCCACACCCTGGATTGGGATCCAAGGCCCAGATTCAGAGGGTATAACTTCCATCTAAATTCCTGTATCTCCTCTTGTTTTTTGATTGCCTCTAGGCCTCTTGAGATGTCCACGCAATAGGAAATATAGAGACTTAGGTGGAGTTAAGCCCTCCGAGTCTGGACCCTGGACCCATTACAGACCTTTATGGGCAATGGAGAAACTGAGGAACAATTGTAATGTCTGTTAGACGATGACTCTGGGGTTTAGGCTGAAGTTCTTCATAAGAGTATAAGACTTCCAATAGGAGAGGACCTGTAAGTCCATAAAACATCTTTTAAAATTCCATTTCCAAACCTCAAGCCTTTGCTTCAGTGGCTTTCACTGTTCATTATCATTCAATGACAATGAACGTGTTATCATTTTTTCCTGTATTACTGGTTATTTCTACTGCGTGGTACGTTTTACTGGAATATCCATAGCACAGAGGATACCAGTTGCCTGCTGAATTTACCTCTCCAGATCTGAAAATTCATTTACATATTTATGTATGCAGGCGTGTGCCTGCATGCTTATGTCACATCATTTTATCCGTGTAAAATCTGCTTTTCTACACTCAACAGTTCCGCATGATACCTGAACTTCTTACTGCTGTTGCTAAACTGGGGCACTCAACACCACTGGGAAGTGAGGAAAAACAACGCAAACCGCACACGAGAGAAAACTGAAATGTGGGGGCTGAGGCTCAGGGTCTCTTCTGTTGCGGGGTTTCCAGAAGGACCGAGCACACACAATTCCTTCTTCTTCTGTTGCTTTCCTATTTCTCATTCAGCTCAGATGTTCTTTCAGTAAAACGCTGTGATGGCGTGTTTATTTTGTTATTTATATATTATTTTTATTAAATAATTGAGCCATACAACCCAAACTACCAGCCCCCCCCGCCCTCCCCTTGCACATTAATCCTTTCGGGATTAAAGTCTGCATACATCAGCAGGCTGTAATAAGGAAAACCGACATTGCAGCTTTCGTCACCATGAGCAGGGAATTGCGGCAGGCTGCAGTTGCTCAATTGCGCATCTCACTGATGCAAGCTGCAAAAGAGAAGCGAAAAAAAGTAATTAAGTCACTCAGCAGCGTGTTCCCCTCCTCTCATCACTTCCCTTCTTTGCCTCCGGTTCCCTCCCTTCCGCCTCCTCTGAGTTTTTTGCCCTTATTTTGAGAGACTGACTGGCTGCATCACTTTCAACCACCAGCACATTGGGCCACGTGCAGGCACCGGATTTCCTCCCAGCCTATTTTGCCCACCGCTGGCTCCCACACATGGAGCATCCTCTCTCGGCATGGCTTATGCTTATGCGGCTTCTCCAAAGCATCTCTGAGGGTGGTCATCTCCTGGCCACCATTTCGTGAAGCCATGGGCCCCAGCTCCCCCAGCACAGCAGTGCAGGTGGTGGGGCGAGCAAGCGGTCTTAACCTTGGTTTTTGGTGCCGCAACCCCAAGCCCATAGCCAGTAAACAGATGTCGGCGGTGTCTGTGGGTTGTGGCGGAAAAGGGTGGAACTGTGTGGCTGCCGGTTGGGTTGGGGCTGAGAGGCAGCCAGAGCGGAGATGGGGGGAAACAAAATGCAGCCGGGGTGCTGAGGGGCTCAGGGCCATCCTGCTGGGGGGCTGCCGGCCACGCCGGGGAGCTGGACGCTGTGGGGGCCTTTGTTCAGGGATGTTTGTATGGGAACATGGTGGGGAAGCATGAACTTTTGCCATTTTGACCCCTTCCATCCTGGATGACTCACGGATGAGTTGGGGCAGATACGTCCCTCTAGGACTCTGGGATTTCCTGCCCAGTCCGATCGAATGGAGATATCACAGCCACTGGGTAGATCCTACAAAGAACGGCGTTTTAGCCTAGGTTGTGGCTTTTGTGTGGCGTTCATTGCGCTGATGCCTGTGATGAAGAAAACCAAAAGTATGTTTTGCACAAGATGTTTGTTTTGATGTTGAGGTCTGTGGATCTGTGTCTAGATTGTATCACTCTTTTCATGCAGCTATTGCAAGCATAACCATTTTTCTTGGAAATGTAGGAGTAAGGCTACTCCAACAATATATGGAGTATAAAAGACATATACTTTTTTTCCCTTAAATAGACATATATTTTTTTTAGAGTGAAGAAGGCTAAGGACAAGATGTTATGCTAAAAGGCATGCTGTATGTGGCGTCAATGCGTTACTGGACGTTCATGCCTTTGGAAGCACTCATCTAAACAAGCGTTTCCCCAAGACTATCACTGACCAGCAGGTATCTGGGATAACGACAGCAAATCGTGCCAAGTCACTGAAAATGGACCTTACGACACGTAGAATAAAACATCTACATCTGTTATGATAGATATACAATGTACCTCATCAGAAAGAACAGCATTCGTTACATTTGACTGATAACACGCGTCACCCCCCGGCTATGTCCCTGGCTTGGCAGTGTGGGTCTGTGGTTCAAGTCTAGAGGAGAAGAGGGCACGGTGTGCCTCCTTACTCCTGTTAGGAGACAAATCTGTGGGAAACAGATGTCAAAGCGGCTTTCTATTCCCTCTTTCCCACATGTGGCACAGGCTGGCTGGCAACCTTCTTCCCTCCATAGACAAAGGGGAGCAAGGGCTGAATTGTGCCTTCCTGAAAGGCAGCTCTTTCCCCTTCTGGAAGTGTTTTAGGGAATGGTGGAGAACACCCCTTGCCATGGTCTTCACGCTAGGGATGCAGTCTGGCCCTGAGAAATCATCTGCTGCCCCCCACCTCCCTCCAAATTCCCACTGAAATACTGGAATTCAGCGTAGTGTGCATCATGGCTGCATGGCTGTAAGACTGGCTGCATTTTTCTTTCACTGATCGTTAGTTTGTCGAAGTCAAAACAATACTGAATTAGGAAACAGATTCAGCATGGAGGCTGCCAGCTTCCTTTAGCTTTATTTTGTTTACTTTTGATTTGTCTGCCGCCACTTCCTGGCTTTAGAAAATAGCGTTGTCTATGACTTGTAAATAAAATTAGGTCAAATAATAAAAACTGTTAATGGCAATATAATCATTTTATGGCAAGTGATTAGAAAGATGTAAACGGAACATTATGACTTTAGGATGCGTACCGACGATACAGCATGACTTCCACAGGGAAAGGACGTACCCAGAAATCTGGGGCAGCAGACTACAAAGAGCAGTTAAATGGAAAATGAATCTGTTCGCCTATAGATGCCCAAGGATCAAATATAATTTTCCATTAGATCTTTCTAAAAACCCATCCTTTATGCCCGTTTGCTAGCAGAGAGAATTCTTTAAATCAATAGCAAATTGGCTAAGCGACAAACTTGATCAAAGCCTCATTATGTATGAAAATTTAATTTCGCTGGCTAGGGAATTGCGAGGGGGAAGGTTCTGTGCCTCTCTGCGTTTCCTTTGTGCTTCTTATGCAGTACAAAGGGAATTGCAAATTTCCGAGACCCCCATAGCGGGTGTAGAGGAGCAGAGGACACCACCCCCTTGTGCATCAGTGTCCAGGAGGACGGTGACTCCAACACCGTCCTCGTTGCCAGGCCCACAGGCAGGGTGAGTGTCAGGGCTGGGGTGGGGGCTTTCGGGGTGGGGAAAAGATGTTCTTGCAATGCTAAGATGACAGGTCTTTTTCTTTGGAGCTGATGCTAGCTGGTCCACACGGCAGCCACCCCTCGGCTTCTCCAGCCTGCACTGAGGCCACAGACCATCACAGTTCAACAACCTCAAAAAGACAACGCAGATCTTAAGAGAAGATGCAACTGCCATCCTACAGGGAGAAGCAAGGCAACACATTGATGCCACCAGCTTCGCCATATCAATGCAAAGCGCACAACGCCTTGGGTAATGCTAAATGTAGGAGGGAGCTACCTTTCCCAGCAAGTCCACAGGGGCTTGAAGAGATGCCTCCCTCTCCTCCGTGAGCCATGGCGAATCAGGAAATCTGGCCCAGGGCCTAAAAACACTTTTAAACTTGTGTCTCCTTATCTCTCCTCCGGAGCTAGAATACTCTGTCCTGCCTCCCAAGAATTATACAAAAATAAATCTTCTCGGATCTGCAGAATGCTTTGCTGACACTAATTGTGTTGTAAGAAAGAAACAGATTTATTTTTAATGGAATGGGATACTCATTTCTAAAGAATATGTTTAAAGGTCTGTTACCAAGATGAAAAAAGTATTCAAATTTAATAAGAGGAGCAACATGACCTCTGCATACTTCCCATTGCTTTAGCAAGGCCAAATCCTTCTCACTTTACCTCAGCTTGTGCTAATCTCTGTCAGGGCTGCATGCACAGAAGCCTTTGTCGGCACCGAAGCCTACAAAGACGACACCAGTTAGGCTGCCCAGAATCAACCAGATGCTGCTGCAGAAAAGATGGAAATTGTTAATCTTCTCCCTCCACATTCATCCCCGCCTTGCTATGATACTGTCTGAAGTCTTCTGTCTCATCTCTCCCCGCTTCTCTTCCCTCCCCTCGGTCCTCAACCCACACTCACTTGCTGGGGCAGATGCAGCAGGCTTGTTGTGGGCATTTCCCCCTTAGGACCTAGACACGAATCTCAAGAACTCTGCTCCATCAAGGCTTTCATGGCCTTTCTGCCCTGGCTTGATAAAAAGGAGGGGTTTCGCCTTTCTTCCCCATGTGCCAGCTGGCACCCACAGAGTATGCCCAGGGTTTTCCAAGGAGCTGAAGGGGTGTCGGTGCCCAGATCTCACTGGCTTTGCACCGAGTGACACACATCCTCTGCTCTGTATCACTGCGGCACGAACTCTTGGATGTGCAATCTGAACGTTTGCTTTCTGTGAGTGGTAATGCTAGAGAAAAACAAAAATTAGTGCTGGATCATTGGGGAAGGAAAGCATGAGGTCGCGTGGGGCATATTCATTTTTAAATGGGTGAATTCTCCCGGGATGTCCCCCTCTTCTGCAATTTTCAGATCCATTGTGAATGTGTAGATCATGTATCTGATAGAAGAAAATGAATTAGCTGAGGTTATAATTTTAGACACGCATATTCGGCGGGGAAATGTGATACCTAGATTTCTAAGATTTCAACCTGACCATGGCAAAGGCAATACTCACATGAGACAAGACAAAGGAAGAAAGGTGCTTCTTGCCACCGCTTTGTCTAATGTGATCTCTGGATACCCTTCATGAAAGAGAAGAAACCTGCTTTGCTTTAGGGAGTGAAGCAGACCCTTTCTGTAGCACCACCAAGTGGTTGAGCACCCGTAGAAAAAGAATGTCTGCAAAACAAGCGTGCAGCAGGGCTCCACAGCAACATTTTTCAACTACTTTACAGTCTTTTAAGCATTAAATATTATTTTCGGCATGCAAACCTGCGTGTAAATTGGGAGTAACATCACTGAAGCTGGCCAGAGTGTGGGTGAAGACGGTATTAGACGTGTTGCACTCAAAGCCGTCAGAAGAAGACTGACAAAACCTTAATGCTTATGTGTTGTTGTGGGCGAGCAGATGTCTTGAGCTGTGAACCAGGACCTGGCTGCATTAGAAGCGCTACAGGCACAGAGTGATAGACAGATCTTTGTTTGACCAATTTTTCACTGGAAAGCGGTATCGGGAATCGGTGATAAGTGAGATTTTTTAGTGGTTTTTGAGCAGAATTTACTTTTCTTCTCCTGAAAACAAAATATCTCTGTGAATTTATAAATCAGATTTGAACATCTAGGAAAGGGGATGTGATCAGAAATGAAGACAAGGTTCCTTGTTCCATGAAAGGCTCCTGGTGTAAAATTGCCCTGTGCTAGTGATAAATGATCAGTGAAACTTTTTCATATGACGTGTTATAAGCTGTTGCTGCCCTAACTGCAAGGTTGCTACTCAAGAAGGCCTTGAGTCTTCTTATGATGGAGAGGGGCCTGTAGTAGCTTGGCTGCCCAAGCTCACCCCCACCACAGAGAGACTTACAGGCAAAGGGATTGCCTGGGATGTCCCTTGCAAAACCTGGCTCTTCATGAGCGCACAAGCATCCAGCATAAGAGTCCAAGCCACTGGAATTGTCCTGGTCACGGCTTACTTGAACCTGCCAATCTGACTCATGGAAAGTCCTCCTGGAACCAGACCATCTGCATAAAACTGATTTAATGTGTTTCAATGCGGGAACAAAGTCCTTGCATCTGTGGTAATTAGCCCTTAAAAAAAGCACACTGCGTAATATGCCTCTCAGCTATCACGTCCCGCTGTAATTGCTGCATTCATCAATTGTAGGTATCATTAGGTCTCAGCCAACGACCCCAGCTTGCTTCCTGGCCAAAAAGGAGGACACTGGGGCTTGTGTTCGTCACTGACCTTTTGCAATGCCACAGCAACATTAGCTCCATTCTGCCTCCAGGAACAGGGTGGGCCAAAGGTGTCTCTGCCCTTCATGGGGGCAGCTCAGGTGAAAAGAGCCCCAGGAGGAACAAAGGCCCCCTTCTTCTGTACCAGCTAATGCTTCTGTAATTAATAAAGCAGGTGCTCGGTGGCCATTCTGTTTCCCTGCCTGCAAACTTGCAACGCAGCCAGAGATGCCTGAGGTGATGCTGTTTGGAAAAGCAGCAGAAGACCCAGCATTCCTAATGACAGAGATAGATGCGCTTTCAAAAATACATTTCTTAGCACGACAGGCAAAGCTGAAAGGGGCCTGAGGTGAAGTCTGAGGTGAAGTCTGAGGTGAAGCTTTGCAAAGTCCCGTTTTCAAGAAGAGCAGCTGCCAGTGATACGGTTGTTGGATTCATCCTCCAACAAGATACTGCAGGCATATGATGGGAATATTTGTATTTGAAAAGAAGAGAAGCACCAACAGATCACGACCCATCATAAGCAAGCTTGTGAGAGCTAAATGTGATTTTCGGAGGAGGTGGTTATGCATGGCTGCCACAGCGTTTGATGGGAGCAGTGGCTGTTCAGCACCCCTGAAGAGAAGGCTAAGTTGACCCTGAGGGAAAGTAGATAAATTGAGTCAAAACACATGGCACTGTCTGATTTCTAAGGGATTATTAAAATCAATAAAAATTCTGAGCATTCGTGCATGTGTGTCTGTGATATAACAAAGAGCAACACATATATATGAATGTATATAAAGAATAGTATCTACATATATATATGTCTGAAGTTGCGGCGGGGGGGGTTAGATTAGACATTAGGAAGAATTACTTTACTGAAAGAGTGGTCCGTCACTGGAACAGCCTGCCCAGGGAGGTGGTGGAGTCACCATCCCTAGAGGTGTTTAAGAAACGTCTAGATGTGGCACTTCAGGGCATGCTCCAGTGGCAGAGATTGTAGGGGGTTGGGGTTTTTTTGTGTGTGTATGGTTGGACTCGATGATCTCAAAGATCCTTTCCAACCATGAAGATTCTATGATTCTATGATTCTATGTATGTACACACGCAAGCTCATATTGCTTAAATAGCTATAATAGGGATCCTGTCAGTATCAGCCATCCATACCAAACCTCCTTTTGTGTTTATCTATCTTGATGCTTGAGGATCTGAAAGCCAAAATTGACAAGCAGTCAAAATATTGTTCACTGATAGCTCTAACAATATAATCACAGTGGAGCACCGTCACTATGTTCAAACCAAAGTCAAGCTGCCTGTTTTAATACAAAGCTGGGCACTCCATTGTCGCTCAGGCCATCTGCGTGCACGCTATATTTAAAATGGAAAAAGGCCTCCGGGGAAAATGAACCAAATTCACCATGGGTACAAACCGGCATGGCTCTTTTGAGGTCTGTGGAATGTATTTGCTTACACCAGTAATGGATTTAATCCAGAGACCGTTGTTCTTTATGAGACCTCCTTTTTCTTTGTGTTTATGCCAGTGTAACTCCACTTGTTTTGGTAGGAATAATACTAATTTATACCAGTGTAAGCGGCAGAAATTTTTATTTTTGCTTTTCAGCACAGATGCTAGGTAGCAACTTTCATAGCCTGTTTCCTTTCCTACTTTGCTGTAGTTTTTCTGCAGGTGCTGTTCCTCTGATTTTTCTACATTTACTTCGGGTTTCCTTAGTCTCAATGAGAAGGCAGCCAGGCCTTCACGGTGCTCGCTCCTTAGAGTCGATGTTTTTCCCCAGTGCGTATCCCATTCCTGGTGCTGAGGATTGCCCTGCTGCCTTCACCAGCACTTCCCTCCTGCCACCATCACAGCCACCACCGTTCTGGCAGGGAAGGGCTGCGCCCTCCAGTAGTTCATTAATGCTACTTGTTAATTGTCCAAAGACTGGAGACAGAGGGGTTCGGCTCCACGTGCATGAAGCATCCCTTCTCTTCCTTGTGGCTTGGCTGCACAACCTAATTTTCCCTGGAGAAATAGCTTGCGGTTAATAACGCAGGCCATGTCAATAAAACTAGGTAGAAAATAATAGTGTGCAAGTAGCAGGCAGCATTGTAGAGCATCAGAGATGATCAAAAGGGCTTAATATTTAGTGGTTGGAAGAGTAGACCAGGATGAAGATAATCTTAACTCTCCCTATGATGCAGTTAGCAAAAAGCACACATCTATCTCTGCCTCTTTTACTGTCAGGCTGGGTCTCCGGACTTAACCTTGCACTGCCACCAAAAGCAATTCCCTATTTCCTTAAGTTTTACATTCCTGAAAATCAGTGGCAGAAGAGGTGAACATATTTGGGCTATTGACTTTATACAGGCTACTAAAAAAAGAACAAAGCAGAAAAGGGTACCTAAGCATCGCACCAAGGGTGTGGTAGGAGACGTTAAAGTACAAGCTGCCTTTCTTAAACGCCTATCCTCTCACCAGCTGATGTCATTTCCCCCGATAGCTCGAGCATTAGCCCTCTCGTCGGTTGAAAAATGAGTCCCCGAGGAGCCTAAATTAAAGACGCCCGTACAAAAGTGCAGGGCCTGACCTCTCGCAGCTGCGCCGGGGGCTAATACTGATTCATTGTGCTGCTCCGTGTCACCGTCCGAGGGCAGAACAAGGGGGCAGGGGAGGGATACGGAGGCATTTCGGGCCCCTCGTTAGCTCATTCATAGACACCTGGTGTCCCGCCTCCTCCTCACGCTTCGGTGCATCCCACCCCTATTGTATAGAAAATCCACTTCTTTAGAGATCTGAGCTGCCTGGGCCAGACAAAGACCAAAATTAAATCCGCAGCTGCCCAGGAAAAGGCTCTCCCCGTCGGGGGTTATTATCGAGGATCTCTGATGAGCGAGCGGCGCGGGGAGCTCCTCTCGCCTCTGTCACATCCAGTTACAGGTTTGGAGGGATGCATCCGCACATATTTTAAATAACGCGGGCCACTGCATAGCTGATGCGGACTGTCATGCCTCCGCTGACCCAGTTTAGCTCCAGAGCATTACGAGAGGTATGTGACCCGCTGCGCTCACCACGTTTGGCTGGACAACACTCCAACTGTTTGCAGCCTGCAGGAAACACTGAGTGTCACGGGGCGGTGAGGCCAAAATACCCTCGTGGCAGCTCCCTCGCCCTCAGTGAAGCTGCATCAAGGGTAAATTTGAACCGACAAGGGCCAGCTCCTATTCTCAGTAACCCCAGAGAGTGTCTGGAATTGCATCATTAGCGTCCAAGGAGTTATTTTGGGTCTACACGGGCACAAGCGCAAGCAGAGTCTGGCACTGAGTTTAAAGGAGCAAAACAAAGAGAGGTTGACGTCAAAAAGCAACAGCAGCAGGCAGCACATGTAGGCTATATAGTCCCAAGTTTTGAAAGGAAAAGGAACATAAAGTTAATAGAAAACCTTTGCGGCTACTAAATACATTTTATTCTTGAATCCCCTGTGGAACCAGTCAGTCCCTTGGCTTATAAAAATAGATGCAACAGGTGTTAGTTTGAAGACTTTTGTGCCTCGTGTTAAGGGCGCTAATGAAAAGTTTATGGTCAGTGAAACCTGGAGGAGAAAGCAGGATTACAGCAGAAAAAATTCTGCCCCGCTACACTAGAGAAGATCTGGAGCCATGCCATTGACCAGGGGAATTTAAATCTGCATCTCAAAAGCTTTGCATATCTGATCACCATTCCTACTATCGCTGTCTAAATAGCCTCATGCTGGTGACCTGACCTATTTCGTTGGTGGCTGCTCCTTCTGTTCTCTCCATCTAACTCATTTCTTTCAAGGCGATGCTGAGGATGAGTGCTGTTATCTGATTTTCTCTTGATTTCCTTCTTTACTCTGATGCGTTTCCTGTGTTTTCTTTGGGCACATCAACTTAATTGCAGCTCTTTAAGACAGCCAAAGACAAGTTGCCTCCTAGGGACTGGCGCTAGCCAAGCTACAGCATGGGGGTGTGAACATTATGCACATAGCAAGATATGGAGCTGAGAGTGGGATTTTCACAGCCGCCTAGGGGAGCTGGATGACTGAATCCCATTAGGGCTGCAGTGAGGTTTGGCAACCTTGCCTTTCCTGGCCGCCTTTGAAGAAGTCTCAGCACAGAGCCAAAGTCTAAATCTTGCATGAAGCAAGACATGCTGTTCCTCCCACAGGACTGAGTGCTGCTCTCATTGCTATTGCAAGAGCTGAGCTGGAGGCTGTGGAAGGATCCCCAGGCACAACTCCCATTATCCTATATAAGGACATAAGGAAATAAAAGGAGAATTTCAGGCACTGTCAGAAGATATCGTCAGAGTGTTGGAGATCTGTCTGAATCTGTGCAGGCAAATCAGCTAGAAAGATAACTGCAGTAGATCCTTGTATTTGGGAAGACTTGTACATGTTTATAAGTATACAGCATTTACAAAAAATGGTCAATGTTCTACTTCAGAGGTCAACATGCACTTTAGCAAATGGTGTGTGAATTACTCATGTGATCTCTTCAGTCACCACAGAAAGTCTGGTCAACAGCAGTGAGCCTCCCTACGCATCGTTACAGCAGCAAATGGGAAATTCTGCCCCAACTTGAGAATAGTATGGGATCTGGGACAGCAAGAGGCAGTTAATTAACATGTTTAGCCCAAAGATGGGCACTACCAGACCTGTGCTGCACGACATCTTAAGTAATGCAAGTTCTTGACTGATTATGGAATTGTTTTTACTTTGAAGTACATTTGCAACTATCAGAATGATGAGAAGGGACTCTCATGTCTCAACAAACCAAGCTGCAGAATTAGGAACTTCAGCATTACCTCTCATCCTAAGGACACCACAGTCTTCCTTTGCCCTCTGCTGTTGGAGCCATGCAAGAGGGTGACCAGGCACCAGTGAAGCTCTGCTGAATCCAGGTGCTCTGGGAAGGTCTCCCACAGCTGCTTACTTACATTTAGACATTTAACATCATTACAGCATCATAACAATGTGCCGTTTTCCTCTTGTTTATAGGTACGCAAGAGTTTCTTTGACAAGCAAAAAACCTACTTTAAAATGGTTTAATTTTGACCTTGAGAAGAGTAAATTGAGTTGAATCGCCTTGAAATAGAGTGTTTGTCTGTAACAAATACTCCTAATAAAATGAGCAGGAGAAGGCAGGGGAAGAACAGACAGACCCAACAGTTCCCTTCCAAGGGTTAATACAAGGTAGACCAATATTGTGGTGGAAGCACAGGAAGCTGTAAGATTCTCCACAAGATTCAAAACAAAGGGTTGTTTTGAATAAACTTACCGGTAGTACCTGCCTTAGAGATCTGCCAAAGCACCCAACCTTTTTCCTTGATAACTGTGAAGGAGACTCAAAAATAGAGCCAGCCAGAGGTTTTATTGTCAGAAATGTGCATATAATGCCTAAAATCAAAATGTATAAGAAGAATTTCAGCTACGCCTGAAATGTTGCTGTTATTTTTGAAAGCGGGTTAAGTGGTGGTCTTGAGTCTTTCACTGCACTTAGGATCTTTCCCCAGAGGGAATTTTCCTTGACTGCAAGGACTTACTCTACCTTACTGTACTGGAAGCGATGTGGGAAAAGGATTTCTCCCGCGGTAAAAGCATTTCAGCGAGCGCATTGATGAGGAATGCCTGAGACTTAATTGCAGGGAAACCTATACCTGACAGCCTGGAACAGAGGGAGGTGTAACAAGGCAACTTTAAACAAAAATATAAAAAGCTAATTACAAACATGTGTAAAGCATAAGGCAAGAAAAAGAAAACAGAGAAAGAACGGCGAGGAGACTGTGGCAAAGTGGCAAAGTGACCAGTGGGGAGCTGTCATGGCCAAAGCCACTGGATGAGGACTGCAGCATTTATTGCTCACTGGAAGTCATTTTTCAAGTCAAGGAGCAATGCTTCTCCAACATAAATGAAAAATTCCAGGCAGCAGAGGGTAACTGAAGCCCTCTTAAAACAAAAGTATCATTGAAGAGGGACTAATAAATCACACAGTGACTAAATTTTTTCATTTGGAGTGGAGAACTCCTCTCTCAAACCAGGTCCCCGTGTCAAGCCCACCCCCATAGTATTAACAAAGCATTTCAGGATGTGTGTTTATCTTTAGTCGGTACAAACTTCAGAAGGATGTAAGCACTTCGAGTTGGGGCTGGGAGTTTTGGCTGTGCTGGTGGGAGAGCGAGCCGCTAGCCTGAGACCCCTTTGCCTGTGAACACCCACAGTAAATCTCTGCTTCTGCTTCCTGCTTGCAGACGGGAAGGGAGGGGAGGAAAGGAGCTCCTCTGGGCTCCTCTGCCCTAAAACGTACTAAATCCTGCTCCTCAGTACAGGCTTTTGTCCAAACGTTTTAGGCATGAAGGAAGTTTGGGATCACGCTCAAGATGCAGAATAGCTGCACCCTCTGAAGCTGCCTTCCCTTTCGCAGGCAACGGTATTGAGGTCGGCTGGATTCACTGAAGAACACGGTGATGTACATGTGCTTGTTCCGTTCTTGATTCCTTTTTTCAGGAATCAAGTGCAGATCACTAGCCTCAGCCATCATCCTGAGACAAATTTATCTCCGGATTTTGTCCAGGAAACATTGAAATGGGGGCTGTATTAACCACCTGGCTGCTTCTAAATAGTTCACAAAAACGCAAATGCTGAACTCCACTTGCTACAGTGCATCTCTTCTCAGTTTGCTTCTCTTTTGCCGACGCAAAAAGCACACCTAGTCCTCAACTTGGATTGCGCAGTGAAGATTGCAAGCACTTAGATTTATTTCATTGCTCTTCAGGAGGAGGGTAACTTTCTGTTACGGTGACGTGAGAGAAACTGAAAGGAACAATAAACAGCACTCCAAAACCTCTTTTTAATAGACGTGCTTCTTTTTATAGTTCAAATACTTTCACAAACAGGGATTTAGCTCTGTGCAACCATTTGAAACAGCAGCTTTGTTACTGAGTTAATTTTATAGGTAAAGCAGTAAATTATAGCAGTTCCAATGAATGCAAAATAGCAAACCTAAGGAAACTGAAGAGCTTTGTGAAGGCAAATGGAGGCAAATCAGGATCTGAACAAAGGACAATGCAGATTGGATAGATTAAGCCTTTACTCCAACTGTTTGAGGATACGGGACAGACCTCCACATGCACAAGAGCTGCATTACTGGGCCGTGTTAAGTAGAGAGTCAGCATGCATGCTGCAAGGGGCAGGACCCTAAGACATTAATATGAGACACACACTTCTCTGCCTAAAGTATTTGCAGAGCTTCTACAACAGCAAGATTACATGTGAGCAGTGATCCCCCAAACGGGATGAAAAAGTGCGTGAAGTCCAAATGCAACCCCTCACCCAACCCTCGGTGATTCCTGTGGACTTTGGCGAAAATACGCTAATTCTGGAGAGTTCAAACATGTCATTTCTGTCTTGCATTATGGAGTTGACAGCACTTCTGGAGCACTTAGTTGCTATGCTTAAAGTCCTTGATCTTCTTCTGTGACCTGACCCAAGACCTCAAAAACTATTTTTGAGGATTGTATTTATCAAATAACACCGCTATCCATTGCCAGCTGCATTACAAGTATTCCCTGTCCATACTGAAAGAATGGACAGAAAAAATAGAAGATTCTTTGCCCTGGAAGATGTTATAAACTAATAAAGCTTCCCAAACCCTGGTAAAATATGTCATGGGGCTGGAGGCTGGAAAGCAGTAGGTATCTATTCTATTTTGTCCTTGCAAATTTTGCTTTGTAACTGAATTCTTCACCTTCCCCTATCCCTGTCCCACACACACCTCATCCAATTACCGTGAAAATCAAGAGAGAAGAATCTATCCATGTCCACGGGCCTCGGATAATATCTCGTGAAAGATGTGATCCCACAGAAGACAGGGAGGAGAAGGTGCAGAAACACCTAAAAGTTAACATTATAAAAATGTCACAGGTGCAATGGTTACCACCAGCCACCTGAACTGGCTGACCTCTCTCTGCTGTGTGCCATGTTGCTTTAGCACACTTTGTCTTTGTCCCTCTGCTGTCTTTGGTTGATCAGCTCCTTTGGGCAGGTAGTCTCTTATGTGACTGTACAGCAGAATAGAATGGAATATAGTAGAGTAGAATAGAATGGAATAGAATAGAATAGAATAGAATGGAATGGAATGGAATGGAATGGAATGGAATGGAATGGAACGTGTTGGGTTGGAAGGGACCTTTAAAGGCCACCTAGTCCAACCCCCCTGCAGTAAGCAGGGACATCTTTAACTAGATCAGGTTGCTCAGAGCCTCATCAAGCCTGGCCTTGAATGTCTCCAGGGATGGGGCCTCCACCACCTCTCTGGGCAACCTGTTCCGGTGTCTCACCACCCTCATTGTAAAGAACTTCTTCCTAAGTGGAGGGAGGGGACAGTGACACAAAGGACAAATGTAACCAGCACCCTACAGCTCCACAGCTAAATTTTTTCCCCGTGTTGTTACAGGATAACACAAAAGTGCGTGTGTGATAATACACTCTGAAGGCTTTAAGATGTCCTGCCCCTGACTTAATGAAAGGAGGTTCCCCTGAACCCAAAGGGGGCCAGAAGGAGTCATCCTGCTGTCTCCACAGCTGCTGCAGGCTTTAAAACCCCAGCGATGACGGAAGGAGGTACAGGGCTTTTTTCAGTTGTGCCACCAACCTGCAGTCCCTGGAAGCCTGTGACATTCTTCTGAGATGTTGTAATGCAGTTTGATCACCGAATGCATTCAAGTACAGAGGTATTTTTATGGGTCTAAGAGGTTATTATCACCTCAGTTAATTATCTGTAAGGATTCAGACTCCAGCAAACGTTAATTACCCTTCCATCAATCTCATGTTCATGAAGGCTTAGTAGGGCTATTTTTAGCAATGTAAGTATCTCCTTCCGGAATGGAAAAGCTGTTATTTTCCTTGCATATCTTATTTTAAAATGTTAAACACATTAGAGAGAACTGAGTGTTTTTCCTCTCTCTTAGAAACCATCCTAAGGACGTGTAATACTTCATGAAATTGCTAAGAACAACACCATCTTCAGACCTGAATGTATGATGTTAGAAATCTGTTGTGGGGATGAGATAAAAATTATCAGAACGGGGTGCTTGAAGTCCACATTTAATCCTACAAAATATGCCATTGGGAGAGGGGTTTGGTGCCCAGAGCATTCTAGTGGGCAGGTGCCTAAACAAGTCTTCTCATCCATCGCCTGTTAGGCTAAGGTTTGAACCTCTGGGCAATGGGGTTATACGCATGACGTAGGAATAACAACAGCTTCATTCACTCAAGGCACTCCATTAGTCAATGTCCCTTTTGTTTCTAGCTCTGAGGGTTGTGAAGATCTCTGAAGGCATCAGCTCATCGGGTACCGGCATAGGTGCTCTGCCTGAAACTCAAGGCAGCTGGAAACAATAGCATGGAGAAGGCTGTCCCTCAGTTAGATGTTTACTCCAGAGCTTAATGATGAGCATTGGGCTGTCTATACTGTTAATGTTTGCAATCTTTTAGAACAGAAATAGCTAGTAAATATACCCTGAGGCCCCATAAACCATATTTATGTAAACCATAAACCCTACAAGCCTGTACTACTTCCTTTGATAATGTTCTTACGTTGCTGCGTCCAGACCCTGAGAAGGGGACTTCAAAAAGGAAAGGCTCTCTCAGTATGGAAAGATCTGTTAGCTATTAGGTATTCTGGGAAATTGCTCTGATGCATTCGAAGGAAAGGAGAGGATTTTTGGAGCTTTAGGTACTGGAAATCATCGCTGGGTATATTACAGGTTTTCTGTGTGGCTTTGGGCGAAGTACTTTGGCCTCGATTTTGTACCAGGAAAGGAAATGGGAGTGTAGCTACTGACTTCAGTGGGCTCTGGATCAGGACGCTTGTCTCTCCATAATTTCTAAGCTTCCCATCTGGATGGAAATTTTCTTTTAAGACCTCACTGTTTTCAATTTACAGACTTTGAGCACTCCGCAGACATCATCCGAGCGAGGCTTCCCAGCCTGCACGGCCCGGAGGCAGCTGCTGCCATTCCCAGGTCTCCGGCTCCCAGGCAGACCACCTTGCAGGCTGGATCCTGCTCCCTTGGGCAGAGTATTTTGAGTTCCCAGGGCAGGGAAGTACCTGGGAGAAAGGTTTTTTGGCCGGTGTGACACCAGTGTGAACTATCCAAACACAGTCTGGGAACAGCGATGGTTTGGTTTTATCTGACACTAACAACCATGTCAACATATTGGTTTAGATCATGTCTCTTGCAGTGCTCTCTCTAAACAGTATATGTTTAGACAGCATGTATGTATTGATGGGAAGTTTGATAAAAAGGAAGAAAGGATGGGAAAAAAAAATATTATCGGAACTTTGTTTGAAAGTCAGAGCACTAAAAAAAAAATGAAAGTTTCAAGGTAACCCTGATTCTTTCCTCGCTTGTTATGTTTTCCATCCTTACTCATAATTCTAGGACTCCAGCCCAGCCCCAACCTAAGCAGTATTGACAGGAAAGGATTATCCGCAGGAATTCGACATATTTACATCTAGAGAGTGCCAAAGGAAAATCTTTGTGAGTGGAACAAAGCCAGCCTTATTTAACTAACTTCTTCCTCTAGAATTGTGGATGGACACCAGGGTGGGGCACAGGAGTTAACTGGGTAACAGGTATTTCATCATAGTTTTTTCTAAACAGGATATTTGGTAAAATGAGAAACTGTTTCTTTTGCTTTTATTCCTCTTACAGTGAAGCTGGAATCACTTGAGAAAAGATTTGTCCCCACACGCTAAGCTGAGCATCTAGATAGCATCGTCTTGGAAAAGATTTTGAGATGTATTATTTATATATCCATAGCAGCCAAAGAAACACCTGCTACATAAGCTCCAATATAAAAAACCCTAGAGTTCAGGGATCTCTTTGTCTGAGGTCTAGCGGGCTACAGCTGTGATGCTGCATTAACTCTGAATAGCTCCGGGGTTTAATATTTGCATTATAAATGCAGGAATCATCCAACTCTGCACTTACAAATGGATCTCTGAGTTCCTTTCTCAGTGCATGAGCAAGCATGGACTCCTGAGAAGATACATTATATTGGGAGCTTGCAACACATTGTATACTAGACACTCTGGCGAGGTTGTGCTGCGGAAGCAAGCAGAAAATATACTTTTTGCTTTGGTGTCCAAGGCAGAATTGCTCTTTGAGCATCCTTGGTCAGTGTTAGACCAAAGGGGTTATTGGGAAAATGAATTGTTTTGTCCGCTCTTTGGCAATTTCATCCCAGGATTTACGAATAAGTCCTGCCTGTAAATATTCTGACTCTGCATCTCTGGCATCGGTGAATATCTGCTCCTGGTTGGTGGAGGATGATGGTGACTGAAATGCATGCACGAAGGGCAGGGTAGCAGCAATGTACGAGCACCCAGGGGACCAACAGGGATTAGCACCACACAGTGCTATATATCATACACAGCTGATATTAAAACCAAAACCACCACAGCTTCCCTTCCAGCACAAACGGGAGCACAGGATGTACCACGAGGAAAAACGTCTTTCCTTTGAGGGTGGCAGAGCACTGGAACAGGCTGCCCAGAGAGGTGGTGGAGTCTCCGTCTCTGGAGACATTCAAAACCCGCCTGGACGCGTTCCTGTGCAGCCTGCTCTAGGTGACCCTGCTCTGGCAGGGGGTTGGACTAGATGATCTCTTCCAACCTCTGCCATTCTGTAATTCCCCCTCCCTAAACATCTATGAACGAAGCAGTTGGTGACACAACAAATGGGCCAGGGACCAGTTATTATTAGCAAAATGGCTAAATTGGGCAGAAAAAGTAGCAGCTGCTTCTAGAATCAGCCCGGCACCGGATGGCGGTGTTTTCAGGGATGATACCCCATTGATTCACGGGATATCGCAGAGTATTGAACAGGGGACCCGGAGCAGGGAGATGGGGGGGGGGGGGAGCTGCCGCCCGGCCGTCGCAAGCAGGAGCCTCCGGGCTGGGCGCCTTCCCGTCCCCTGCCCAGGGAAGGAATTCCAGTGGGTCGGACAGACGGACGCGGAGGGGACGGACGGGGCAGACGGACGCGCAGCCCTCCCCGAGCCGCCGGCTGCCGTGCCCTGCCGTGCCGTGCCGTGCCGTGCCGTGCCCTGCCGTGCCCTGCCGCCGCCACCGGGGGGCGACCGCCGCCCGCCGCCCTGACCCGCCACCCCCGCCGCCAGCAGCACCGCCACCGCCTTGAGCACACGGGCTCGTTCTTCCCACAGAACAGCCGCTGAAGATTCTTTTATTTCTCTCATTCCCCTTTTCCCTTCAACCCTCACTCCAGGCCAAATTGCCCGATCTTTTTCCCGGAGCATTTCGGCTCTGACCGTCACCGTTTTCCCCTTCAAGAGTGTCTCCAGCTCAGCCACATCTTTCTTGAAATGCCCCCGAATCCCAGAGTGTCCTTGGCAGCGCCGAGCAGAATGGAGGGCCCACACTGCCTGTTTTTAGGCTATTCTGGTGTTTGTACATCTTGGAAAGACTTTTTTTCCCCTGTAGTCGTTTAACTCCTTTGCAGCTATGTTTACACCAGCTGAGGATGGCAAAAAGACTAAATCGCTACTCCGTTTTCTAATAAAACCTCTAACATAAACATTTAGGCCACCAGAAACTCTTCTTGCCGTTACAGGTTATTTCCCTTGAAGCGGTGGTTGAAGCCCTACTGGGAGAAGTCCCTGCGGCAGCACAAGATTAATCTCCGTCACGTTTGCCAGCGTAGTTATTTGGGCAAGCCCTTTCAAGGGTGATCAAGTCCACAGCACCTCGGGCTAATGGCTTCTCCATTTATAAGATGAGAGCTGGAAATGAAGCCAAATGCTAATGAACTAGCTCGATCAATGCATCATCAATCAGGTGGACAGTTTCCGCTGAAATCTGTTACTGTAACAGCATGTTATTGATGAAATACTAATAATGTAAAAGAAGATTGGCAACATAGGCTATGGCTTGCTTGAGACCTTCTCCACTGCTTTTATTGGAAAGTGTGAAAACACTGGTAAAGAGCAGCACTAGGACTGGATGTGCTCTTTTGGATGTGCATTTATGAGGGAATTAGGAAGTGTTTCTGTGCGATGAGCCTATCAAGAACCTCCAGCCCACCAAGGGATCCTGCTGTGCCTGCCTCCAGCCGTATTATTTACAGAGAATTATTGTTCCTATTGAGCGAAATAGGTCATTTCGATAGATTGACGTAGAATTTAAGTTACTAGAAGGGTAACTAGTAATTTTTCACCTCATCTTCGAGATGCAATTTGGCCCAGCTGCACTGCTGGCTTTACAGCAGCTTTAAGTTCCCTTATCATGCTGCTACTACTCTTCAGAGCCACTGCGTCCTCATTGAGAGCTTCAAGTCAACCTGGTCAACAGGTTATGTCAAATCTCTTCTAGATGGAAGGGCTTGTGTGGCTCACCTATTTTGTTGAACATGTAGGTAGTCTAATAACAATATTACCTATCTCTATGAATTTGGTCTCAGGAACTGCCAGGACATGACGACGCCCACACTCCTTTACAAACACTATAAGCAGTACAGGAGAAATTAGATTTGGCTCTCACCATTCCAAAGCTGCTTATATGGCAAGCTTGGAGTCATCTTCACAGGCAATCAAAATGAAATCACCCTTTCCCAAAGTTTTGAAAGCCAGGCATCCTTCATGAAGCTGGTATCCGTATATGGGCCTTGTACTCCAGTGCTCAAAGAGAACGAAAAGGAACAGCCACTTCGGAAAGATTATCTAGGTAGGTCCTTTCTGCACATTAGTTCTGTTTTACATGCTTTGGGCATTCAGAAAGTCTTACCAGGGCATTGCTGGCGGTGTCTGACACGGTGTTCCTTCAACGCATAAATCACCTATTTCACACCTTGCATCTCGGTCTTCTGTGCACTCTGGTCAATACCACTGCATTGAACTGGCTCAAGTCTGTTTTCAAGAGTTCCTCTGTAACCACAACAGACAGGATTGCCTCCACATTCCCCTGTGAACAAGTATAGGGCTGCGTCACATCTGGTTCTTCCCGCAAGCCCTCTCCTGTACCCCACTGGAAGCATCCTGGGATGCACTACGTTAAGTAAGCAACAATCAAAAAAAGCTGCAAAGAATATTCCAAATGTTTATTATGTATTAAAAATACCGCAAATAAGCCATACAGTTCATTTCACAGTAACCTAAACAACATTGTTCAAGAACTTGAGAAGTCAACAAAGAACAGTGCAGTTCTAACAGTGACAACAGTTACCTTAATGCCGCTGGTGCCTCTTTCTTTGCCAGCAATTCTCTCCCGTTTACAGTGGGAACAACACTAGATATGGTTCAGTATCTTATTTACCGAGGAGAACTCGGAACTGTTCCCACAAGCACACCACTTGTGGGACGTACTGTTTCTAATTCTTCTTCTCATTAGAATTATTCTTCTAATGTAGCCACGGATCCAGCAAGAGCAGGCTGAGGTGGGCATGATGTGCACAACCTATTTCCAAGGTATCCACGTGCAGACCCTGTTACCAAATCTTCGGATAAAAAAAGTAAACTTGAAAAGGAGGGGTATGAGAAATCTTTTACAAAAAGACAGAAAACCTAGCAAGTTCCATGAGGAAGTGGTTTGTAAATGAACATCTCGAGAATGACGTTTTTTTCCTCACTCTCAACCAGCTCCTAGAAGGATCCGTTGCTACCAGTGCCCCAGGCAGGCACCCGGTGACAACAATGGTGACAAGAATCAGGCACCAAGTCCTGAATATGTAACAAGAGTTCAGGTCACTGTCAGCTGTGTGAAAACTTGGAAATGTATACACCTTAGAAGCAATTCTGCTGATTTCATGGTGATTTTCCCTTTTCCCCCTTGTGTGTTTTGGAGTGTACTATTATCGTTAGCATGCTTGCTATACATGGAACACGAGAGGTGCAATTTTGGTCCTTCTCTTTCCTCATTCAAATTCATGAGCATTTTTACAGAAAATCCTGTATCACAGACAAATCAGGCCTTTCCAGGAAAGACACAGCCTCATCATGTAAACAGCCCCAAAAATACGACAAAAATACTACTGTACCCTCTTGAAACTAATCCCATCCTTCAGATGTCCCTTCTAAGACCTGATCTTCTGCAGCAGCACCTGAAGATGCTGGGAAAGAAGCCTGTGATCCCAAAAAAGGAATCTCTCCAGCCACGTGGTGGAACACCTCTCTTAGGTCTTTGCCCCAGGCAATGCCGCTTACCTCAGACCTTCCTTTTGGGGGGTTCAGCTAACCCCTTGTTTAGGTCTTTGGTACAGCTGAAGGACTCACAGAAATATACTACAGCTCAACTGACGCCTGGTAAACTGACCACATGGCTGAGTCCCAAACTGCAGAAACAGATGAGTTGCTTCAAACCTGGTCCACACTGAAGCTTACCGGTCTAAACAGTTTAAGATAGGGGTGTAGTTTTGTTCATTTGTTTCTTAAACCAAAACATACCAGTAAAATTCTCAGTGTGTACAGCAGTACGCTTTTCGTACAAGAACAGCTGTAGCCCTTCCGTGGGGGGTATCTAGTGTCATAGTGTGAAACACCTTCATGCCATTAAATATGTGCCCATGCTAACGAGGCTGTAGTGCCTTAGTTACACCACTACAGTTACAGCGGTACAACTTTATAGCGAAGATGAGCCCTTAGAAACTCAACCCCCAACTAAACTCATGTTTTCTTAAAACAAAATTTAAAAAAAAAAAAAAAAAGGTAAACAAAAAACCAAAAACACTACACAAAAGAGAAATAAAGGAAATAAGCAGAACTGTCTCTATTATTAAAGTATTCTTATTCTTTTTGGAGGTATCAAATTGCTTTTAAAAAGAGTAAAAAACTGGGCATAGAAAAGCTATTCTCCTTGATCCATTATTTGCACAAGGAGCACCGCTGCCTAAACTTTTTCGTGTATTTTTTCTACTTTCACAAACAACCTTTCCAGATCATTCCTCAGGTCGTCTATTGAGCTCTTCACAGACTCCAAGTTGTTCTCATTATTTTCAATTTTCACCGAGTAGGAGACTAAACTATCCACTGCAGTTCTTATCATTTTCAAATCGGAATCAACCTGGCTGACAGAAGATCTCAGTTCATCTACAGAGCCTTCCACAGAAGAAAATTTTTCAAGATAGCCTTGAGAATGTGCTTGACCTGCCTGAAGATTTCCTTGATCCAACAAAGTACTAATTTGTTTCTGGACATCCTGAAGAGCGCCAGAGGATGGCAGGTCACTGATGCTTCTCCTCAGGTTTTCCACGTCATTGTACAGCGAGGTCTGTGTTTCACCAAGATTTTTCAGAACGTCTGTGACTGAAGTTATGTCCATGTCTGAGATCCCCTGAAGAGCAGTAATGCTTTGTTCTAGGGTACTGAGCTTATTCTCGTATTCTGCCTCCTTAGAAAAGAAAGACTGCAACTTTTCACTGTTCTGAGCAGCAACAGAAGCTAGAGACTCCAGGCTGTCTTCGATGTGCCTCAATCGAGACTCCAGTCCTTCACTGTTCTTCCCAAAAGTTTCTAATGCTTTTCTAAAGAGTTCATTTTCTTCCCATTTGTTGAGGTCGGCTTTAACTTGAAGTAAATCTTCATCAAGTCTTTTAATGTCACCAGGGAGCTGCATAATAGAATCCTCAGCTCTCAGAACTTTCTCTTGTAAAGCTTTTAATGAAAGGTGTTCAGTGTCTGCAGCCTCTTTGAATTTCTCATGTTCTTGTTTGAGGTTGACTAGCTCTTTCACTTCAGTATACACATCAGACTCCATAGAGTCTATAGTACTCTTCAGGGTCTCTATGTCCTTTTCTTTGGTTTTCATGGATGCTTGCATCTCATCAAAAGCCTCTTTTAGCACCTTAATTTCATGTTTGTACACATCTGCTTCTCCTAGTGAATTAACCTTTGCTTTCATATTGTTGATTTCATCTTGGCTCCTTTGCTGGACTTCAGTGAATACAGCAATGTTATCATTTATAGACTTGGTTAGCTCTGTTAGTCTCTCTTCCACTGTGTTTTCCAGAGACGTGAAGTCTCGTTCCCTTGCATCCTTCACCATGTGGATGCCGTCAGACAAGTCTTTCAAAATTTCATTTTGCAGCTTCTGAAGCACTTCGCTGATCCGGTTTATTTCACTCTCCCCTTGTTTAACAGCCTTCTCAGTAACCTCCTGCTTCTGCTGAGCAATTTTCATCATGGACTCAAATTCTCCAAATGTGGCTTGAAGGGAACGCACCTAAAACAGAAATCCACATGGTTAATTCTTACAATTTCATCCTTACCTACATTCTCACCCTTTGTGTCTAAGATCCTTATGGCCCTTGTTACCACATGAAACAATCACCTTGCAATCCTTCGTGCTCCCTACCTGAGGTGACCCTATGGCATACAGGAGGCACAAAAAGCCCAGCATCTAGAGCCTTACAGCTCTATGGATACATACATCTTCTGCTTGAGGATCCTTGGCCTCACTGACTTGCCACAGACAATCCAGGAAATCCATAGCAGTAAAAATCAAACTCAAATCTCCAGAGTTTGCATCTGGACCCCTGAGCCATCCCTGCCCTATATGATTCCTGTTTCTGTGGGCCACAAGGGAGGAAAGAAGGGGAGGGAAACAACAAAGAGTATCTTGCCCCGGCTTCTGAATACAGAAAAACTGGGATTAGACTTTAGCAGGCAATCGACCCAAGACCAATTCCTGAACATGAAAGAAGTTTCGAAGTAGACAAGAAAGAGTAACAGGAAAAATTAGGGGGAAAGGGGAGCTGGGAATGGCTCCGGAATGGAAGTAGTAATCATGACATTCTGCTGCTCCTAGACACCAATGGAGACACAGATTTTTCTTGTTAACTATTTTTTAAGATAAAAAAAAAAAAAACAAACATAGAAAGGCTTTAATGTTCTAAATACTTAGTACCTCATTACTCACACACATGCATACACACACATGCTCTTAGTGAACAGGGGCACACATAGGTAGACAGACAGAGAACAAAGCCACAGCAGCTGCCAAGGGAACTGACGCGCATCTATCTCAGGTTAATACTCACAGAAAGTTGTAACCACTGGATCAGGCAGGCCGTTAAGCCTCCCAATTACAAAAACTATCTTTACAGCTGGTTTTAGTAGCAGCAAGAGGGAAAAGGTCAAGAGGTGAGTGGCCACCACATTCATTTACTCTCACATTCGAAGGCAAGATCCAGGCACAGCGAAGGGGAAGTATGCCTTACTTAATTTTGGGGCCAAGCAGAGTAACAGTCTCAAGACTGCGGAGAAATCTTTTTGTGCGTGTGTGGGTTGTATTTTTTTAAACTTCGTAAAGCAATGTAAGAACTCCCACTGGCTGCAACCGGAATCCATCACGTAGCAAATACCTCAAGGCTTTGGCAGGATGGCAAGTGCTGAGTAACGCGTGTTGCCTTGCCTCACGCTGCTCCCTGTGTCTGAGGGGTATATTAATCAGCCGTGCCACATGGGCTGCCATTTTTACTGATTAGATACACAGCTGGAGGGGTGGTTTTATTTTATAAATAGAAGGAAGTATATTTTATATGTTCTTCAAAAGAAATATACAGAGCTTCTATTTTTTTCCTTTTTAACTGAAGGAGGCTCCAGCAGTTCCCAGTCAGACTCTGAAGCTAGAAATTAATCTCAAAAGACCTAACAGGCTTACTAATAAGAAATTAAGTTATTTGCATGTATTTTTGCATGGTACGTGGTATCCCTGGCCAAATCTTCCTTGGTTTTCATGGAAGTCTACACTGTGAAAGGACTGTAGAGTTTGACCATGAGACTTGCCCTTGCTCTAATAGAACCCCGCAGTTTGAAGAATACCCATAAAGATAGCTTCCGTTTTTCCCCCTCTTCTATGAAAAGGTTTGTAATGACTTTCCATTCCCTATACTTCTATTCTGTAGCGCACACATATGCAACTAGAAATGAACTAAAGAGTAGGTATGACCATATGTATTGCGGCAGGACACCAGCCATTACACTGATCTATCAACCTCATTTTCATTACACCTTAGCTGTCATTCATTCTGATTTTTTCCAAATAGACAGCTTTTTCTGTATCACTACAGATGGACGTCAGGAATCAGGAAAGTTCATCTCCTCCTCTTATGACAGAAGTTATTTTCTTTGACGCATTCCGACCAAATCACCAAATTCATGTTTGCAATTAACTATCTTCAATTGTTAATCTAAGGACAGGCATCAGAAATGGCCAGGGAAACTCTCACGAGGGCCAGGAGGTCTCCACTGCTGTATATCTGACAGAGACAGATCCCACCCCTCCGCAGTGGAAGTACTTTATACCTGCTCCTCCACTGCAATTTGGGCAATGCTCAGGGCGTAACATGAATCTATTCTCTTATACTTCCAGCTGCAACGGCCACTTGAAGATCAGAGACCTCTGACACAATAAAATGGGCCGAGGTCTTCATGTTAGACCAGCTCATAATCTGATCTGTCCTAACCAAGAGTGACCAGGGTCCAAAGCAAACCCCTTGCACAAGACAGGTAAAACTCACAACTTTGAAGTAATAGTTCATATTCACTACACAGCTGGTTTGCATGTGCAGCTGCATCTGTTTGGTGTTCATAGCTGGTAAGGTTTGAAACCATAGCCCTTGAAAGGTTTAACATCATAAATAGCAGATAAAAATACCTTGATAGAAAACAACTATGTCTTCTCTAACCAGTCATCCTATCTTGCGTTTAAAACACCAAACCACCCTGGCCTCTCTGAGAATTGTGCTACATTGAAGACTAAACTTCCACATCATTTCCTTTCTCCTCCTACTGCTGATGTGTAAAGCAGATGAGTTTTATGTAACGCTTACTCCTGACAGGAGCTCTCTGCAGTAAAAGACTGAAGGGAAAAGCCAGATCCTTCTGGCAGCAGCCTGCGCTGATGGCACTCCCAAAGTACAATGCAAGACCCTGCACTTCTGTAAAGCAATGAAATACAGCCTGCTCTCCTCTCCCTCAAGCATCATCTTCTGTAGAGATACCCCCAAACCACAGCAAGCAAAGCCTTCAAGGGTTACATCGAAACTCTGCATCATCTCCTCCCTCAACTTTTATTCCTGCACTACTGCATGTATGTCTGACATCGGCCACCTGCTAATTACAGGCAAATAGTTTCAGTTCTCTTTGAAAGAAACTATTTATAAACTTCTGGTATATACCTCCCTCCTAGAATATGTAACATATACCTATGATTTTCTGCAACAACATGGAGACGGAGGCAGCAAATTGTATCCATCTCTATGCTTAGGAGGGCTTATGTATTGCACATATATCTGTGTTCTATACTCATGTATTGTGATCTTACATCCTGTGTGTCCTGCCATTGCAATGTCTTCCTTCATACAAAGAGTCTGTAAAAAAGCCCCAAAAACTAGGAAAAAACAACAACCCTTGCTAGTTCAAATCACAGCCCAGTCATCAGTGAGTGAAACCCCAGGATTTAAAATTAGCTTCAGAAACTACACTATAGCCCTGCCTTTAACAACCCTTTTCCCTCCCTCTTGCAAGATTTCCTTTTCCTCCTTCTTGGAAGGAAGAGGAAACACCAAGACTGACCCTACAAACTCCACACGTGCCGGCTGCCGGGCTTCCGGGAGCGTCACAGAATGGCTAGAGGATCTCTGCCAGTGCCCGTCCAACCGCCCTGTCCCCCCACCACCAGCCAGGGCCTGAGCTCACAGGGAACATGGGGCACCTGCAGGGCTCCCGGTGCAGAAAGCAGTCAAGCTGAGACAAGAATTTCCTTTTCTTTGATCTGACTCAGTCATAACTTTACATACCGCTTTCTAACCGATTTACCTACTCCCTAGACAGGCGCTTGATTATATGTTGGTGATATGCCTTCACGGATGCCATTTTTTAAAGGTTTTAGGCGCCCTAAGACATATCCAGATGGATAGTGTCGCTTGTGAAACTCTAGCTTGGGGGCTAATAAGGCCTGAGTGAAAAAAAACATGGAAGGAAATGAGCATTTCTTTGGTTTCACTTGAGCCACACCCTTTGCCAACAACTTCACAGCTCTTCCATGGTCCCGGACTGCCACGGACATGGTGAGTCTCGCTCCCTTGGCCAGGGCAGCGTCAGGAAGGTGGAAGGCTGGGTACGGCAGGAGTGGCATTTCTGGCAGGGGCTGTGCTCCTCGGTGAAGCTGACACGGCTTTTGTTCTCCAGAGCATGCGGGGACATCGAGGCAGGATCCTGCCACGTCCCACCCCGCCACCACACCACGTCCCTCGGCGCCCACACCTGCCCGCTCGACGCGGTGACGAAGCGCAGCCCGTCTGCCACACGCAGTTTCAAGTGACTTGCCAAGAGCTGAAGCTGTAAAACCACCGCCGGCAGGCTCTCCAAGCTGCAGGTCTGCGCTTCTGCCAAGGCAGCAAAGCGTGCTGCCTGCACGGCATAAAATGGCTTCACGCCCCAGCCCCGGAGCAGCAAAGCCGGGCACAGAGCCGGCTGCGGGCAGTCCCGGGGGCCGCCCGTCCGCCGCGGGGTCCCGCCCCGGCCCCGCTCCGCTCCCCGCCAGGGATTTCTCGCTTTACCGAGGCCACGTTTGCAGGCCCAGACTCCATTAGTCCCGCTAATGCCATGAAAGCATCTTTACGGAGGGGGGAGAGACGGAGAGGGCGGGGAATGGGACACGTTTGCTTTCTCGCAAGCCGGGCTACCCGAGAGCTGCGCGGCTGCCTATTTTTAAGGGGTGAAACTCCCGCTTCCATCCCCCCTCCTGCAGGGGGGGGCGGCTGCTGCCCCCCGCCCCGCCGCTCTCCGGCCCGCCTTCTCCCGGCGCCGCCACGGCGGAGCGCCCCGGCGGGATGCCCCCCCGCCCCGCCTCGCCTCGCCCCCCGACGGTGCCCGGCGCCGCGCTACCTTCTGCGCCACGGCGTCCAGGGTGGCGGCCAGCTCCTGCCGCTGCCGGCCGGAGGCCTCCCTCTCCCGGGCGCTCCGCCCGACCTCCTCCCGCAGCTGCCGCACGTACCATCCGGCGGGCAGCGCGGCGCCCAGCACCAGCGCGGCGCCCAGCACCAGCGCCCAGCCGCGGCGGGGGCCAGAGCCGGAGCGGCTCCCGCCGCCCCCCGCGGCGGACCTGCCGCCCCGGCCGTGCGACGACGACGCCGGCTTCTTCGCCGCCGCCGCAGCCGCCTCCTCGGCGCCGCCGGGCTGCGCGCCCCGCTCGTTGGCGGCGGCGGCGGGCGGGCTGCCCCCCTTAGGGCCCCGGTGCTTGGCGGCCGACATGCCGGGACGCCGCCGCCGTCGTGAGCGGAGCGGGAGCAGCGGGAGCGGGCGAAGGAGGGAGGGATGGAGGGAAGGAGGGCGGGGGAGCCGGCCCGGGCAGCGCCGCGCTCCCCGCCCCGCCCCGGCCCCCGCCCCGGGGAGCCGCCACGCACACGGGGACGGCTCCGGTCCTTGTTGGGGGGAGCAGCCACGCACACGGGCCCGGCCCCGTCCGGAGGGAGGCAACGGGACGGGGGAGCGGCGGGCAGGGCGGAGGGGCAGGTTCTCCCCCCGGAGGTGGCGGCGGACCCTCGCCCGAGCGGGACCGCCTCAGCGCGGGGTGCGGCGGGCCATCACCCCTCGCAACACCCCCAGGCCCAGCCCGGCCCCGCTGCCGGTTTTTAGCCTTGCGTGATGGAGTTTTGGTGGCAGAGCCCCCGCCTCCCCCAACTTGCGTTCTGCTTGATTGTGGTGCCGCCTGGAACGCCTGCAGCAAAGCTCCGAGAGCCAGGCGGGGAGAAAAAGTTTTCCCTATGGGCAACCCACCCCACACCTCCCCTCGTTTCTAGTGCCGCCAGAGCGGAGGCTCGGCGCCGGGCCGGTCCCTGGGGCACACGGCGGCTGGCAGGAAGGGCCCCAGCTCCCCCGGCTTTCACCGGCGGCTTTGTCTGAGCGCGCTCGGTAGGGGCTGGGAGCTCAGCACCGAAATTCCCGGCGGAGCCTTGCCGCTCCGAGCATGCTCCCTGGGCGCTCCACGTCGGCAGGAGGCCGCTGCCTTCATCTTCCCCAGCAGAGCGCGTCCCCGCTGCCTTCATCTTCCCAACCGAGCGTGTTCCCGCTGTGTCCATCTTCCCAACAGAGCATGTCCCCACCGTGTCCATCCTCCCAGAAGAGCGCGTCCCAACAGAGGGCAGGGAAGGCTGAGCAGATCTTCTCCTGTGCCAGGCTCCAAGCAGGGCCTGCCGGGATGCGGAGCACAGACCCGCCATTTGGTCGTCTTCGTGCTCTGGGTTTTTCTCGTGCTAGGAAGGAGGTGGATTAGAGGGAGGTGGGAGCTGATCAATTTGGAGAAAATGAGTGCGAGGCAGAGCAAAGGGATGAGGTGTCAGTGGAGGAAACAGTCTGCTGCGCCTTGAATTAATCAGCAGTCATATCGGAGGGAAAGAAATGTCATCTGGTCGTGTAGTAGAAGATCCTTATGCAAGGGAACTGGGTGCAATTTTAGGGCACTGTTAATAGAGGGCTGGGGGGTGGGTGCTCTTCTACACAGGGGAAAGGGAAGGAGAATTGGCTCTATGCCCGCATTTGGGTGGAGATACTATATTGGAATAACTTTAAAACTTCTTTTGAAAATCCCTCAAATTTTCCAGCTTAAACCCTTTTCAGAAACCGAGTAGTTATATCTTAAATTGTTACTACATACTCGTCTGATTGTGGAAACTTGAGAAAATAGAGCCTAAGTCCCCTCCTGCTGTCTGCCTGCTGCTTTGGGCCAGACTATAGGAGAGGTGATAGCACAGAAAAGCTTAACTGTTTCAAAAATGCACCTTGAATTCATAAGTATTGTACCTCTTTTTGCTTCCATTACCACTGACTGAACAGGTTAACGTAGTGACTATTGTCTGGTAGACATTTAACTGCTCTGCCAGGTCACTAAAGAATTTTACGATGTGTTGGGTCTAGACCATACATCACTGATGGCTGACAGGGGAGGGTTTTTTGTAACCTTTTACATAAAGTTGTCCACATAGGCACCGTGCAAGGCTAAGATGTGTCACTGCATTGCATCTGATTTTTGAAACTCTGGGTTACTATTCTGGAAGTGAGTTGTAATTTTTACAAGAAAGGACTGGGGCACATTTTCTGTTAATGTCAATAGGTATACTGGAGGCAACAGCAATACCGACTTTTTCATATACTGGCTGATGGAGTACATTGCGCTTGTATTTTCTTGGTCCCCTTCAGTTCTCAAGCCCCCCCATCCCTTCTTCAGTTCTTGAGTCCCCTGTGCTGATGTCCTGTTCACGGCTCCCTTCAAAACTGGAAGCAAGACTTATTCTCCTATCCAGAAATTGTGTTTCATGAGTTGCCTGAAGATTCAACGCAAGATGCATACTGGAAGTTGCTGTTTCGGAGTTAGTAGAAGCCTGCAATCAGGTAGAGTCTGCATGTTGGTGGTAGCTTCCAAGAAGCACTTGGACCCAGGATTCTGAACCTAGGACAGCATTGTACCAAAGTGTCCAATGTGACAGTGTTTGTACTGGAGAATCCTAAAAATAAAATCATGCTAAAAAGTCTTCTCCGCTGCTTTATCCCCATGGTTACCAATGTTTCAGACAGGAATAGAATAGAATAGAATAGAATAGAATAGAATAGTTCCAGTTGGAAGGCACCTACGATTATCTAGTCCAGAAGCCTGACGGATGAGGCTACGCAGTTTCTAACACCTCCTTTCTCCTATCTGATAGACAAATGGAGCAGCTAGGGTACCAGGACAGACTATCAAGTATTTCTGGAAATGGCCTTTCATTTCATCACAAAATGATCAATGAACGAAGTAAGCTGGTCCCATTTTACCCCTTTCTTTCACAGTTATTAAGACCCGAGAGGCTTACATGGTAGACTTCTATTACCGCCTCTATCTCGCGTTCTCTCGCGGGGCTTCACGACTAGGATCATCCAAAGTAATAATGGATTTAGACCTGGGCTAAAAGCAAACAACGGCTAGACAACCAGTAGCAATGATGGTGGTTTCAAAATGATTTGTTGTTTGTTTTTTGCAGAACAATGCAATAAGAAGTTCTTGGCAGTTGTTTTCTCCCTCAGACTGTTACTTTTCTTCTGTATTTTAATGCGTATCTTTCTATCTAAAGCTAACTTCTAAAATGCCTGTATTTGTGTTTGTGTCTGTTAAATTTGCCCGTATTAAAGATCTGTGTGGGATGAAAGAAAATTCCATTCAAGACACAGTCAATGAATGAAAATAATGCTTTAAAGCTTTACCGGGGCTTCTGGGCAAAGATCTTATGCATGTAGCTTCAGCCTCTCTGAGACATAAAAAAAAGTTAGTAGCAACAAGCTCTTTCCAGTCCTACACCTAGGCTGCTGAACTGCTAGTGCAAATTTGATTTATTTCCTTCTCATGCTTTTATGTTATACTGAAATGCATTTGCTTGCCAAGAGTCATTCCACGAGTGGAAGTTCCTTGCATTAATGTGCAAGCCATAACTCCTTGCAAGATAAAACCTGAGGTCCTAATTTATCTGCTTCTCTGTTTGATTACAGCAAGAAATCCAATCAAGTTTTTGTCTTGGAAGACATTTTCTTTTCTTGGTCTTTCCTTTGATTTCCAGTACATTTTTAGGTTTTTTAAAATAAATTTTAGGTTGAGTATTCTTCACAGACTGAATCTTAAACGTAAGCAGGATCAGATCACAGCCCCTGATGTCAGCCCAGCAAATCCGGTTCTGTTCAGTACTTCTGCCAAGGATTAGGATGAACTGAACTCTTTGGTCTGTATGTGGTGTTCTAGCCAGTGACTACTAGCACGGGTGACAGCAGGAGAATTTATAGTTGATTGTCTCAGGCGTTTTGTCAGCACAATTCTGTCAAATGCACAGGCCAAAAGTCACTAGCTGGAGAGGATGCTGGAGCGACTGCAGGTTATGGACACTACAACTTGGTTAGCTGATTGCCCTGAACCTAACAAGTAGCAGAGCACTTGTGCAGGGTCAGGAGGTTGTCTTAAATACATCCCAGAGGCAACTGGAGCTGATAAGGGGGTGGGGCTTGCACTGAAAAGGATGAGGAACCCTCAGAATACTCTGTTCTTGTCAATACTGTGGGAGTAGGAACCCTCAGGAGTAAACAAAGCACCCTGGGAAGGCCAGAATAGCAGAGTTTCCACCGTGAACCACGGCCTTAGCTGTCTCACATTTTATGATAAGGGGGATTTCAGATTTCTATTTAGGAAGGGACTAGAAAGGCCAGGATTTGTAGCAGTACCCTAACACCCAGGATTTTAGCTCTGAAGCCGTTTATTTCAGAGAGTTTACCATAAGAACTGAGCCATATGGACGTAAGCAGAGACAATAATCAAGAGGATCATCAATGTTAAGCATCGAGGGATGTAAATCTGTTTCAGGTAGTAAGGCAACTGTCATACCATTTCTCCTTCTCCAGCTTGGCAGTGACAAGGAAAATGTTAGCGATGTAGTAGCTAAGGCGCTTTCTCGCCAAGGAACCGATACAAACTATTTCTGACCACTCTACGCACACCTTCTTGTTGTATTTGACGCAGCGGGTCAAAGTCTTTATTTCCTACGTACAGAAAGACAGACCACTAGTGCTGAGGGGAGCGTGCATTAGGAATTTGCTGAGGTGATAAAGTAGCTAGACACCGCAGACTGGTGCCGTTGGGGAATTTACTGTTGTACCATTGTTTCTCAGAAGTTTCAATATTCTGTTTTGCCTCTGTGTGAATTTGAAGCTGGATACTTCAGTGGGGAGAAGCAGCAATCCTGTTTGCCTCTCAGAAGACCTATTTCTCCTTGGAATACAGGAAACTCCACAGAAGAGCAAGCTGAGAAAGCATCCTTACACCTGCCTTGTAGACTTTTTGTCTCACCCTTGAGCCTATTATCAAATCTGGGCCTGATGGTCTCAGTCAACCCAGAGTCTTAACATCCATCTGTTAGCACTAAAGCCAGCCTGGCTGGCTCAGTTATTAGGATTAGGGCAAAATATCTTGTGACTTCAAGTTATGTTCTCGACTTAGTTGTCATGGGCCCTGGTGTAAACAATAACATGCCTTGCCCTTTCCCTCTCTTCCCACTCTGACCACCAGTTAGCCACACACTGGGACATTTCTGACCTGCGGGGCCAAATGCAGCTGCATGTCTTACCCACTCAGTAGCTGCATTGCTGTTTGCTGGATAAAGCATCGCGTTAACTGTCGGCTTTGTTGTCTTTGCCAGTTTCACTGGTAACAGTAAGGAAAGGTTATGAACTAACTTGCTGCAAAGGCTGAGCACAAACTAGACCTTCATTTCAATTAGCGGTGCTTCTGTAGTGAAAGGCCGAGAATTAAGGCCAACTTGAGACACTAGTCAAAATTCCAAATTTTTACCTTGTCATGATTTAACCCCAGCTGGCAACTAAGCACCACACAGCCACTCGTTCACTCCCCCCAGCGGGGCAGGGGGAGAGAATTGGAAGGGTAAAAGTGAGAAAACTCATGGGTTGAGATGAAAACAGTTTAATAATTGAAATAAAATTAAATAATAACAAATTGTAATGAAAATAACAAAGAGGAATAAAACCCAAGAAAGACAAGTGATGCAAATGAAAACAATTGCTCACCACCAACTGACTGATGCCCAGCCAGTCCCCGAGCCGTGCTCCCCTGCCAACCTCCCCCCTAGTTTTATTGCCGAGCATGACGTCATATGGAATATCCCTTGGGTCAGCTGGGGTCAGCTGTCCTGGCTGTGTCCCCTCTCAAGTTCTTGTGCACCCCCAGCCCTTGCTGGTGGGTCAGTTCGAGGAGCAGAAAAGGCCTTGATGCTGTGTAAGCACTGCTCAGCAGTAACAAAAACATCCCTGTGTTATCAACACTGTTTTCAGCACAAATCTAAACCACAGCCCCATACTAGCTACTATGAAGAAAATTAACTGTATCCCAGCCAAAACCAATGCATACCTGTATGTCCTATATAAGACACAAGGACATTGACCTTAATTGAGCAGAACAAATTTAAACGCTATACAATTATTTTCCTGCTTGACATTGCAGAAGACACAGACAACAAGAAATGAGCCACGTTTCTCTGTGGAGAAAATCTCCACAGTAGGAAATCTTCTTTGAGATCCATATAATGGCCTATAGCTTCAGTGCCCCTCGATCTGGAATGAACTGAAACAAAAAAGGAGGTTTAAGTGCTGAGTACTGCAGTGTCTAACTTGTTCTTGGCCTTTGGACTGGAATCCTGATGCATGTCTTTGGTGCCTCAGCTACATATACAGATGCACATCTCAGGTAGATAGATAGGAGGGAGGGAGGTAGAATAAGCTAGGTACTTAAGAATGGGCTCCAAAACAGCTGGTGTGTCGTGGGAGAAGGGCACTGCTACAGCTGAAAAAAGCAGTTGTTTAAAGCCATTGCTTTCTGGAATTCCATCTCTTACTCCATGATGTAGGGTGATACCCCTGAGATACTTTTTCCTTTAAAGTTGCTCTTTCATATAAATATTTAGGATATAATTTACTTAGTGAGGCTGAAGCATCCCTTTCCCTCCCTGTGCAAGCCAGGCCACTGAGCACCACAGGTTTCCCCAACTGCCAGTCCACACAGACAGCACACAACATGGACCCTGAGTCACAGGCCCTGGCCTCTGCTGCAACTACTCTTTGTGCAGTTTTAGATGATACAGCTAGTTATTAATAAAAGGCATCAGCAGCCACCACAACAAAGAACAGAATTCAGGTTTCCCCCATCTTTCAGATGGCATTTAAGCCAAAATGGGTGCAAAAAAAAAATAATAAATAATGTCCTCGTAAGTGAAAACAGTCCTGGACAAGGTAGCCCATCTGTACGCTATCACAGTCTTCTCCAAAGCTCTTTGAGCTTCTCTCAGATTGCCGTTGCCATGTGACATGCACAAACTGGGGCAAAGTAGCGCAAACACGGTTATTTAAAACATTGTCTTCTTTATGGAAGTTATCGGATTAGGCTGCTGGATGTAATCCCATTTAATGTCTCTGAGGGCTGGGCTCAGAGCGGCAGGGCTGACAGGTGCTCTGCATCGCTGGGAGACAGCGCTCCCGCTCCAGCTCCAGCGGGGCACTTGGCACTTGCGTAGCCGAACTGCGTTCCCAGCCTCAGACCTTACTTTTATAGCGGAGGCTATATTAATAAGACCTACAGTGGGCTTCCATCTATGTGAATACAACATCTATCCCATATAGTTCATCATGCATGTTAAAGACGACATAATTATTTGCAGGAAGGGGATCTCTGTGTCTTCATGTTGAGCAAGGTTTGACTTAGCACCTGCCTCAGAGATGACTGTTTTGCCCTCCACACTTCCTGGTAGGTGAGGCAATGGTGGCACGTAGCCCCTGTGACAGGAAGAGATGATGACCCCGACAGGTACTGCTGGCCCAGTGGGTGCCTGAAGCTGCTCGGTGGGTGAGGTCAATACAGCAATAAGCAAAGCATTTATAATAATAGTGCTCAACTGCTTCACACTGCGTTCCTCAGTGGGCGCTCAGCAGGCCTCCGAACACCACAGCCCTGAGCAAGGCAGGTGACTAAATTCGGCAGTTTCACAGCGGCTCCCCTGAGGCTAAGATGGCGGGGGGTTGGGAGTGGGGGGCCCAAGATGGCGGGGGGAGGGGGCGCCTCCCCACACTCCCCCGTCGAGAGACTAAAGAAAGCAGGGCAGGATAGCTCGCGGGGGCATATTTAAAGCTTCCTTAGCAGCGCAGTGAACAGAGACGGGCAAATACGTCCTGAGGCGCAGCCTCTTTTCCTGACGAGAACGGGCACCCTGGGCCCCCCTCCCCGCCCCGGAGTCGCCCCATCCCCTCAGGCGGCTCCGGGGCGGGGCTAATGCGGAGGCCCCGCCCCGGGGAAAGGGGCGTGGTCAGCTCGGATCGACGCGGCTCTTCCGTAAACACCACCCAGCCCTTCCCCCGGCCTTCCTCCCCGGGAAGGGCCCATTCAGCGCGGGGGGAGACTGCCGAATCCCCTTCACCGTCGTCACCTCATCTTTCTCCCCGCTTAGCGCTCGGGCAGAATGAGGAGACACAGCATTTTTCAGCGCGGGTAGCGGCGGGTTGACCCAAGTCCCTCGCCGTTGGCAGGCAGGTAAATGTTACGTGTACCCCCCACCACCCCCCCGGCAGAGATGGACGCGCCCGTGGAAGGCACTAATAGCCCGGGCTGGGCATGCAAACTCGGGGGGGCTGTTTAAAGCCCCGGCGAGCGCTGCGAAGGGAGGGCGAGCTCCGGGCCGCGGTGAGTGACCGGGGCGAGCGAGGGGCAGGGCCTGGCGCACGTCTGTGTGTCCGTGCGAGAGCTGGCCCGGGGGCTGCCGTGCTGCCCTCCCGTGCGGTGGGGGTGGTTGGGAAGCGGCGGGCCTGGCGCTCCGCTGCCCCGGTGGGGCTCCCGCCGCAGCAGGTGGGTTTCGCAGGGTCTGCCGAGCACCCCGTGTCTCCGGGGCTGTCTCCCTCCCTTAACCGTCCCTCCCGACGGGCGCAGCCGCGGGGGCTCCCACACACATTCCCCCCCCCCCGCCGCGAAGCCCCGCTCCGGCAGCGCACAGCAAGGGCACCCCGGGCTCCTTCCCCGGAGGACGCGGGGCCGGGACTCTCGCAGGCGGGCAGAGCCGGGGGCTGGCAGGGAGAGTGTTACCCCCCCTCCCCCTCTCTTCTCCTTCTCCCTTCCTCCCCACCCCTCCGGGCCTGTCCTTGGAAACGCTGTTTGTTTTGGTCGGCGGGTGCCAAACTCCTGCCTCTGGTAACTGTTAAAAACATGGGGTCGGGGGAGGAGACGGGCAGCGAAACAGATGGGAGGAAGAGGAGGAGCCGGGGGCGGCGGTGCCGCTCCCCCCCGCGCCCCGCTGGGGGGGCGGGCGGGCGGGAAGGGCCTCCCCGGGCTGGGGCCGCGTCCCCCAGAATGGCCGAGGAGAGTGTGGCAGCCCCGGGTGTCCCGCACGCAGAGCCGTGGGGACGCGCACTCATCCCCCGCTTATTTCGGAGCCTATAGGTGGAGGGGAAGAGCCGCGGAGCTAGAAGGCTGGAGGGGAGGAATGTCGGCTACAAAGCTGTCAAAAGTGAGGCGTGAGGAAATTCCGTAACTCTTCTAACAAAGGCCCTTTTCTGCTCCTGTGCCCCGAGTGCTGGCAAAGGTGGGGTCAGTGAAAGGGAAACTCGAGCCCCGACGAGATTCTGTCGGTGCCAGCTTGAAGAAAGTAAGGATGTAAGCCCAGTAGAATACAGAAAGTTAAGACATTTGTAGTGGTAGAACTGGACAGAGCACTTAAAAAGTGAGTGTGGATGGAGGGACTTATTTGAACAAAGCAGAGCTGTGGAAAAACTTTTCTTGAAGATGGTATCTGAAGGGGGGAAAAAAAACCCAACAACTTCCGAGCTTTTTTTTTTTCTTTTCCCCAGGTGCTTCATAAAATAACTTAGAAAGGGAGCGTTCAGGAATAAAAAGCATGTTTGTGTTCTCTGAAACTAATCTGATCTTGCAATCTCAGTCAGTTCTAAGTGAATGATCAAGTTGGGTGATGTGGTGGCCGTATAAGACCAAGATGTCTTTATGCTTCTCCAGTGTTGTATTCATTGCATCTTTACTAAAAAAGAATAATCTAAATAGCAGCAGAAACTGCGATAATTTAGTTCTGCCCTGGAATCTTGGTGTTTGTACATTTAGAATATATATTTATCTTGGTCTGCCGTTTAGAGTTCATCATTTAAAAAAAGCCCTGCAAAATAGTACTGATTGAAAGAAAGCAAACTTTATTGAAGCCCACTGTGAAGGTATCCAACCTAATATAACAGTATACGTCAGTCCTTTTTAACGCAGGAAGAGTAAGGCAGGCTGTAACCACAGGCTGACCCTTTAATAGAATAAGTAGGATATTAAGCTGTGTATTAAAAGCCTAATATGTAATACTTAATGAACAATGCAAAAAATAAGAAGATGGTATTGTCTACTCAAGATGGTGAGTTACAAAGAGATCTTGGAAGCCTAAAGGGCTTTCTGAAATATTTTTACTTGGACATTATATTAATCTAAACTTAAAATTACACGTGAACTTGGCCTTTAGTAATTTATGAGAAGCTCTATGCTGCCTACAAAAGCATAAGGGAAAAGCAGCTCTTCCAGTGTATGCTGTAAAGAAAGGACCAAGTAACTTGGTTGTCTATTGTTGTAACTAATTAGAAAAACCTTTTTTTGGTTGGTACTTCCCTTTGATGTGCTCAATGAATGTACTTTTCTCTAAGCTCTTTAGCTGTCAGGCAGCATATTTAAAAATTGTAGATGGCATATCGAGATTCTGCTTGTGTATTCACGTATGTTCACTTTGATGTGCTTGCTGCCTTGTTTATCTTTTAAACTTAGAATTTAGCAATAGTGTTCTGAATCCGCGGAATGCACCCGTTCTTCCTTACCATTCCATCTGAGGCCTCCTACTAGGAAACATATTTACTGTGGTAAAGATTGCAGTGTTTTTTCAGTGTGTCATCTCTTGTTACGTTGTTGAAACTTCTAAACTAAGCCTGAAGCGCTCTACTGACAGCTCTGCTTTCCATATGTGCATGTATTGTAGGAACAGGTATGGTCTCGCTACATCAAAATATGTCATGAGTCTCTTTGAAATGCAAGTATTTATTGCCGAAAGATCCTTCGCTGTGTGTAAAGATTTGTATGTAAAGACCTGATGTATATAGAATTTTAATTTCCACTTTAATGATTTGGTCTTTTGGGGAATCAAGATTAGGGTAGAAAATGGCGATGCTGACTTGCCTCCATGGCTGGTTTAGTTCTTGCTGTCAGGAGCACCTTGCAATCTGAATATATGAATACTTACAAATTTGAATATTTATTAAAATTACTGTACTGACAGTTAAGAGGAAGTTCTTGAAATGATGATGTACAAATTGTGTGAGAACTTTGGTTTTTTTAATGGTCTTTTAACTTCTTCCATGTTCTTAACACCTAGACTGAAGCAATAGACACATCTTGAAGTACTTGTACTAGGCGAGTGATTTACAAGATCTTTTGGGCCAGTACACCGCTAACAACGTTAATCAAGTCTTTCAATGGACCACATGCAACGTTAACCTTTTGGAGGTTAGTTATTTATGTATAAATAAAGGAGTTTTATACATGACTAAAGCCTGGAAATAGTGTTCTGATGCTGATCCAGAAACAATAGTGGGAGAGTAATATAAGCTTTGCAGGCTCTGTAGGGTTACTGTATTTAAGTGAGCGGTTCCACATCAAAAACCTGGAGCACGTTCTACAGTTAGGTTAGGTTACTTGTCACAACTACTTTCTAGTTAGCACTAGCTTTGAGATCTGTAATACAGATCTGAATCGAATAAATAGTTTTAGTGTCTTGCGTAACATTAACTAGTGACTCATTTCTAATTGTAACTCAGACAAATACAATTTCCAAGTCAAAAATATCTCAGCCTTCTGGTTTTCTAGGTTTTCTTGCAACTCTCAGTCTTGTTTAGTCAATGCTGTTTTAAACATCTGGGTTTTTTTTTTTCAGTTGCTTGTTAGAAATTACAAAATTGGTGTTCTAATAAAGAGTTATGATGTTAATGATCATGACTAACACTGTAAGTCTTGAACCCATGACCTCTATATCCTGATCAAAAGTCTCTCTTACTGGCTTCTCCAGTAAGGTAACAAACTGTCAGCTGTGTTTTTGCTGATATGATTAATTCTTTTCACAAAAAGCAGCATAAAACATTACATAAATAAGGCACTCAAATACATTCTCTTTCCTCTTGGGAGAGGAGCAGGAGGAGTAAACATATAGTTAACAAATGTTAATCATCTCAATTAACAGAGGAGTAGCCATCAGTTAATACGTCATCAAGTTATAAAGGCCTATTTAGGATGAGCTGGTACCCAAAAAATCAAACACTCCTAAGCTGTAACTAGGTGCCAGTGTAAAGAAATCTTCACTCTTACTCGCTTTTGTCTGCCTTTTGTCCCAACAATATGTTGATTCACATAAATAGACACAAAGATCATCCTTTTGCTGCTGAAAGTGGCTTTCCCAAGTTCATCAGTTGCAGAGTATTCTTTGCCTGCTGAAGTTGATGCAGTTTAATCGTAAATGAAGTCATCTTTCTTAAATTTGCTGATGGAAAGCGTTGTTGGCTGTGTCTCTTCATAAAGGCTACTGCAGAATGCTCCGTGGCCATAATCAAAGATGGACAGCTATTTTTGGTATCTGGGCCAAATTCCTTTGGTAGTAATTATGGCTGACTTCCAGTTTCTCATTTTAATATGATTATGAACATACTTTTCACTTCCTGTCATACAACTACTAATCATCTCTATTGCACTATGCAGCTGCCCAAATTCTCTGCAGTTGCAGATTATCTGCCTGGGAGGCAGTTTCTTTATGTAGACAGAAGCACTATGAAGCATGATGCTTCCCAGTGCTACTTGTCATGTAAGCTGAATGTGATGTTAGAGGCTCAGAGTTATCATTTGACTTAAAACAGAAAACCCATCCACCCTCACCCCTAGGAGGAGTATTTTTTGGGTCTATGCCATTGTCGATCTGATTCTGAGCAGAGACACGCCTAAAGTAGCAGGCCAGACTTCTAGCTACACCCTGTCAGAAATGTAGTATTCTGAATTATTTGCCTATTCTCCCCCAGCAACTTCTATGGTTGCTTCAGAGTTGTTATACTCAGTGCAGTCTGTTTGTGGAAGGAAGCTAATTGCTAAATATCACTTCTTGGTGAGGTTGGGTGAGGGATGGTAACATCATAAGATACCTTTATGGTTGTTGAGAACTTCCAAAATTTTGACAACAAGCAACTTCAGGGGTTACTGTGGGTAGTCTTTTATTTTTTCAATATAGCCAATTTGCAGACTGTCTCTAAGACAACATTAAGGTATGAAACAGCAGAACTTTCTTGCAGAACAGGTGTGGCTTGTTAATAGCTGTATAAATTTGCATGTCAACCCAGATCCTTTCTGTAACACCTTTTTAGGAAAGGCAGCTAATTGTTCTTGATTTACAGTATAAGGATCCATATTTGTCTTTTGAGAAATGAACAAAAAAAAAGATAGTAAGTGCTGGTTTTGTGTGGTGTGTATTTGTCTTTCCAGGTATTGTTTACTGTAGCAGCTAAAGTGAATCAGAATGCCTCTCAATGATGACCAGAGCAGTGATTCAGATTCTTCACGCCTCTCTGAAAGCACAGCTTCTTCTAGCGACTCTGAATATTCAAGACAGAGCTTCAACAGCGATTCTTCAAGCAAACCCAGTTCCCCAGCGTGTAAGCCTATTTCAACCTTACCTGCACCGTACATAGACAGATAAGGCTAACTTATCTCATTTCTCTTTGCTGTTATGGGTAGAACCTGGGATTCTGAATCTCTGTTTAAGAGTATTAAGAGAAAGGCATGGCTTTCTCTCTGCTGTGAAGCAGCGCATCTCCTTGTGTGTGGAACACCACCAGCAGCTGTATCCGTGGGGGTCTCCCTGTGCACTCCTTCCCTTCAGACAGTGTAAGAAAAGTGTGCCACCATGGACATCCTAATCTTGAGCTAATCTTGATGTTGGTAGCAGTCTCCCACTCAAGCAGATATGGCTTTGTGCAAAGGGTGGGTTTCTTCTGTTTGCTCCACATACGCTTAAAAATTAAATCTGTAACTTAAGAGATTTATAATACTATATGAAGTTACATGAAATTAATCTTGAACCCACATTTTTTTCTTTCATAAATATTAGGATCAAACAGAAAACACACACTTGCGCAAGGAAGGTGTTTTCAGTAATGCTAAATAAAACCTTGGTTAGGATGTGCGTCATGCCTGTAAGGATTCTCAGACCATGCATACTTTTTAGTGTCTATGTAAGTGAAGGCTTACGTCAAAACAAGCTTGTTAGTGGAGCTGCAATTGGCAGCTGGCTCTTTTTTATTACCAGTTGTCAAAGGCTTAATTCCAAATACTAAATTAAATGACAGAATTTGTGGGTTTAGAAACCTTGGGAATTTACTCTTGCTTTCCAATGTAGAGTTTCTGTTATGTTGTTAATGCTCATTTGTAAAAAGGGAGTGTAACTTACGATGGATCTGTTATGGAACATAAGTGGGGGGTTCTCAAGTCAGTAACTTCATAACCTTCTCTACAGGCAATAAAACCTGTACAAATAAATTAATAAAACCTAATATAGCCATTATGTGCTCAGAATTATAATGGACATGTGGTATCTGTTATTGCCCACGCTTTTGGTGTGGTGGATTTTACAGAACAATCAATAGGAAATTTGTGGAATGCAAGATCCTGTTTTAAAGGAAAAAAAGATATCTTAGTTAAAATGTAGAAATATTAAATTGCTCTTCAAAACGTTTTGAGGCTTGTGTGGTGTTACACTCACACACACCCCTGATAAGCTGGGAGTTTCCTGAGTTAGTGTTTTAAGAAGATATAAAGACCTGGTAATCCTAGGTTGTTTCTTCTAGAGTACTAGCAAGCTGTAAAATTTCTAAGTTTTAATATTTTCAATTACACTTATGAACTATAGATATTTGGCTTGAATTGATCTTGTTTGTTCCAGCAGCAAGCCCTCCCAAGGTTATTACATTTGATGAACTGATGGCAGCTGCAAAAAATTTGACAGACTTGACTCTAGCTCATGAAATTGCAGTAAATGCAAATTTTTGCATAAAACATGAAGACTTCCCACAGAACAGGTAAGAGCCTGAATCTTGCAAAAAGCAGCATTGGGGTTGGGAAGAGAGGAGAAATGAACGGAGCAGCAAATTAAAAAAAAAAAAATAACAAAAAAAACCCAAACCAAAGCATCTTGGAAGGCTACAGATTTTTATCCTGCATCTCCAGGAGTCACTGTCAAAGCTGTTTTGCTTGGAACAAGTGTTGCAGTCCAGCTGAGCTGATATACTGTCTTTGGAGCATGTTGCTCTGTCTTAAATGTCATGTGGAAGATAAAAGGCTAATACAATGTGAATGCACATAGTGGAGATGGGTATCAGTCTGTTCTGTGCAGTTCCAAGCCCTGTGGAAAAGATGAAATGGTGGCCGCCTCTGCAGTCATATGTAGTAGCTCATTGGTGCCATAAAGATAGAGCTTATCATGAACGTAGCTGTAATTAGCTAGCCCAGAACAGTTGCAAAAATGCCTGGAGATCTAGAGGAAGTGAGTAGGATCTAGAGGAACTTCCCTAGAAGGTAGCTAAAATGTTCTTGCTTACAGACATGTCTAATTTAAAAATGACCTGATCTTTACTTTGAGAAAACTTACATAAAAAGCAAACAGGCTTTTAATTGCACAAGTCCCTTGACTGATAATTTGTTACATGACACAATAGTTTTTGAGAAAGCTTAGTAGCTAACATACCAGGTTAGGACAATGAATACAAATTCACTAAGGAAAAAGGAAAGGTAATATCTCTTTACCTATATCTGAGTTGCCAGCAGCACTTTATAAAATACAGGTGTTTCAGGAAAGACTCGTCAGTCTAGACCACATTTTGGGAGCTGATGAGCCACAGCCCAAGAAAGATACAGTTGCAGGGCACAATCGGTGGTGAGGTGGTGTGTGCTTCCCAACAAATGATCAGTCTCTCAGTTTCACCTAACACTTTTACCAAGGATGAACACTAGTTGGGAGTCTTTTCTGTATCTAATTGACTTATTCCACAGCTTTGCAGGCACAGTGAAACAAATTGTACACAAGGCATTTTGGGATCATTTGGAATCAGAACTGAATGAAGATCCTCCGGAATATGAACATGCTATCAAGCTTTTTGAGGAAATTAAGGAGGTAATGATCTTCTTTCCCCTGTGCCCCAGTATTGTTTTGTCAGCTTAGGTCTCAGAGTCCCTTACTTCACTGAAGGGTCTGCTAACTCAGTCAAGCAAACACCCTCAAGTTCTTTCTTCGAAGGTGAAACCATGATTATTCAGAACTGCAAATATGTGTCTATTTCTATTAATCATGAAGATGTCCATGAACACACAGTGGCATGTCCACTCAGCTTTCATTGCATGATGGTTAGTTGCAAGTCAGCTCTTTTCTCAAAGCTTCACATCTCTACTAGCCTCTTTGTAGCAACACAGTGTGAGCTTGGGGCATGAACAGGAGTATAAACATGACTGCACCTGCCCAAATAGACTTTGTTTGTCACACAAGGGAGCATACAAAGGTTCAATCATGGCACAATACTAAGTCTTTCAAAATTTTAAGTTGGTAAATGTTTATTTTACAGGGCAGCCTCCTAGTTTTTGAAAGAGTCTCATTGTTGACATGCTTTCTGGCTTACTGGCTCTGAGGATTTTTGCAGAACTGTACTGTGATCCTTTTAACAGTCCTTTTCTCCTGCTACCTTAGATAATGTTCAGTCTTGTTATAGCTGGTCAGCTAAATACAGTTGTTGACATTAATATTAAAATTTTACTTCAGTGTGTGGTTTGTTTTTTATTGGTAACGCTTTCTTTTTCTTTTTCCTACTTTAGATTCTTCTTTCCTTCCTGACTCCTGGAGCAAACAGGATTCAAAATCAAATTTGTGAAGTTCTAGATACAGATCTTATAAGACAGCAGGCAGAACATAATGCTGTTGATATTCATGGGCTAGCTAACTATATCATCAACACTATGGGAAAGTTATGTGCTCCAATAAGAGACAACGATATAAAACAGTTAAAAGCAACTGACAATATCGTAGAATTACTGAGGTTGGTATTTGGGTGCGTGTGGTTTTTGGTTTTTTTTAGAGGAAACGTCTCTTCTCTGAAAGAGTACTGGGCAGTGGAAGAGGCGGGTAAAGTCTTAAAAAGAAGTCTTAAATTGTGTCAGTTTACATAACATCTGTTTTCAAACTATAGGAAAACTTATACAAAAGCATTAAAGGGCAGGAGCTATGACACTGTAACCAGAATATTATGTGTCTTACTTTCAATGAAAGGGCTAGAATGCCTAGATCAAACACTATCAGCTCTGAATATCTAAGCCACTGAACAAAAAGCACTTTTGCAATAACTTGTGTTTCGGAGACTGCTTTTTCAGTCTTGTTCATTCTTACAAAATTTAAGCAGCATGCTTATCCTGTTTCTTCTTGAAGCGTTTATTGCATGCTTCCTCTGGGAGGCCAAACTTTGGATTTCAGTTCTCTTTAGGAAGATCTTACTACTTGAACTTGAGTAAAACACTTGCATAAAAGGGCAGAAACTGGTTTATTGCTCCTTTGGTACACGGAAATATTAAGAGTAAGTGGTAGTTTTGTTGCAACTTGGATCATATACAGGGACCCAAGCAACTAGGTCAGAAGGATTGTTTCTCTTGGTGCAATTAGTGACTAAAAAATTAAAATCTGTTCATTTAGGCTGAAATGTACCAATTGATAACAGTTCTTGAAAACCCTTCTCTTCCTGTTAGGGGGTTGTAGCCTTTAGTGATGTTACATATTTGTCCTGTTCTTTAACTTACACCAAGCCTTATACGCGATACTCTTCCAAGTATCCTGGAAGATAGGTAATGTCTGTTATGCTGAAATACCGTGAAGGAGTTAATTTCTCCCAGAACTGAAATTAAAGTGCTAATCTAGGTGTACCTCATATGCGCTGGTTAAAAGCAATAGACTCTTGTAATTGTCAAATTTTGAACTCCTCCTTTCAGACAAATATTCCATGTTTTGGACCTGATGAAAGTGGATATGGCTAACTACACAATTCAAAACCTTAGGCCATACCTTCAGCGTAATTTGGTGGACTACGAAAGAACAAAATTCCAGGAAATTCTTGAAGAAACACCAAGTAGGTATCATGCTATATTTAATTTAAAGCTTTCTTTAAAAAGAGGACTATTTAAAGACATGCTATAAAATCTATCAGTTGGAGTTAATTTGGAGGAAAATGTCAATTTCTTGTCAAAGGATTTTTGCATTAGTTAGATGCAGACAAGCAAGCTACCAATGGGGAATTGCTTAACTTGCTATAAAGTGTGTTTATGTGTAGTTTGGGGTGCTTTCAGACAAACTTTTATTTGCTAAATCGGTTGGTACCTGAAAAACAATAAACAGTGGCTCTTACTGTCTGGAGGCAGAAGCCCTACATACTGAAAGATGGGACTTTATCTCTTTTTTTTTTTTTATGCAACAAGTCTGTTGTTCATCTGAAGTAAACACGTAAAACCAGTTAGTGTGCCCAAAAGTTGGGAGGGACAGGATCAATTTTTTAATAAAAGGCAGGCTCTAAGGGAAACTTCTTAGGTGATGCAAAGTCAACTTGATCCACTATTAAAAGTTTTGTGTAATGTGGCTAAACAATCTTCAGGAAAATAGATTTTCCAAGAAGAAAAAGTAAACTTATTAACATCTGGAGCAGGGGCTTCTAAAATGGGAACCTTGAGCCGTTGATACGGCCTGCCGTGTTTGTATATACAGCCTGTGAAAGAACTCTTCAAAAACTTTTGATTTGCTCTTAATATAGTTTATCTCCCATCACCTCTACTTTCCAGTCCTGTGCCCCAACCATTAAGTGGCCTCCCTGAAAGAAAGGCTTTGGGAACTCAGAGTTTGAGGCTTTTTTTTTTTTTTTACCCAAAAACGTTGGCTGAAGTCTAAGAACTTTGTTTTGGGTTTGTACAAGCTAGCTAGAATATTAAGGTCACCAATGGAAGAAGATCAGTGAAAAAAAAAGTGAGGGAGGGAATTTACATGTGTGAAGACTCAGCTGTTGGCTATGTTTGTTTAGTCTTCAGAAGTTCAATGCTCTTCTGTATGTGTACAACTCTTTTCCTGAAGCTGGTGCTTATTTTGATGAAAGCATGCAGTAAATCTGTGCGGATTTGCAATGCTTAGGTGCCCTGGATCTCACAACAGAATGGATAAAGGAATCAATAGAAGATGAATTGTCATCTATTTCTGATGAATCTTCGTCATCCCCTGGTGCTGATAGTAGTTCTAAACGAATTATTAGTCCTACACTGGTGCTAAACAACGGCTACTTGAAACTGTTACAATGGGATTATCGCAAAACAATTCCAGAGGTAAGTATATTTCAAAAACATTGACTTAGTATAATAATCCTGATATTGTCATCAATAAGTGTTCTCTTGCACTTCTTAAATTTCTGAATAGTAAATTTGGAATTTGGAGAGTATATGCTAATATCGTTTCTGAAATATGGGCAAGTCAATGACTAGAAGAGAACGCGCTGAAAGTTGTTTTCCCTCTATCCACTCATAGCTCACCAGCTCCACCCAAAGAGCAGTCTTGGCCACAGTCAAAGGGTGGCCCTTGTACTGACAGCACTTGGCTCCCTGTGTCTTTGAGAGAACTGACTTACAGCATTGTGTTTTCCTAACAGCAGCAGGAATTGGTGGGATCACTCTTGCTTTAGGATAGAACCAGTAAAAACCTGCAGCCCTCTAATGTAGATATTCACCCTTTCTCAGTGCATATAAACTATTGCTTCAAGAATCAGTGTTTAGTTTTTCCCTCCAACTCCTGATTACTGACCTCCGCAACTTTCCGTAAAGCCAATTTGAAATTGGCCATCAGTCAGGGCTAAAATTAGCATCTGCAGTGAGCGCCTTAGCTATACTTAGGGTGGCCTGGCAAAGAATTTACTAAGTATGTGGGGATGCTCTTAGTGCTCTCAGTCAGTGGACTGAAGGGAAACTACCTTACTCTTTAGCTTCCTTCGAACAGTTTTGAATAAGAGGTATACAGAGGAATCCTCTGGTGGATCTAGCTTGTCGTACTATGAAATTACTATGAAACAGTTGGATGTTAATGCCCCTGTGCCTCTCAGTGGAGGGATCTGGTTAGATGAACTTTTTCTAACCTAATATAAGTCACTGCAGCTACATCTTGCTGTGGGAAGTACTTACAGTCTTGGTATGATCAACTAGCTTTTTGCCTGTACCAGGTTACAGCACTTACAGAACCTACTCTGGTGGTTGAACTGGTGGTTGTCATGTGCAGTTGTTATCACTGTCCATCAGTTACAGATTATGGCACTTTTCAAAGGACAGCTGAATCCAGAAGACTATTCTGTCTGTAACCGTGATCACTACAATGTCCTCTGGATCCCCCGAGCATTCCACATCGTGGGCTGAATTGTCGGTCACAGATCTCTGTCAGCAGTGATGAGGAATAAGGTGCAATGTCCGCTGTTTCCTCTGTACCAAAGGCATTGCCTTTCTTCCTACCACAGGCTTATAATTTCTGGTACTCATACATAATGCCACTTTGTGCAATACCACATATTCAGGGTATGTCAGCTGCTGTCTCTTCTGACTTTGCATATTTGTGATTAAAAATATTAATGCTTCATTATTACATCCTACATCTGTCCTTTTTCCTGCCTCTCCCTCCGTATTCCTAAATTAGTTTTATTGTTTCAATTCTAGACTCTATTAACAGATGAAGTTCGTCTTCAGGAGTTGAGAGAAAAGCTCAATCAATTAAAAATCATAGCTTGCGTTTGTCTCATAACAAACAATATGGTGGGTGCAGCAATTGTAGATGTGCCTGACTTTGCTGACCAACTGAAAAGGATCTCTGTTCCCCTTCTTGAAGGCATGAACAAGAAGTAAGGCCTTGTTTTTATCACTCTTCATATTTTTTTTTTTCAGCAGGAAATACCAGGTGGATCTGAAAACGCTTGGAAACTCTAATAATCTATATCTATATTCCCTTTACAGTTTCTGTCCGCTGCATGTTAGGCATGTTTTCAAAGTTATATTTTAATCTTGATGTTAGTCTACAGAATTTGGCACCTAGTACTGAAGTTTATTCATATGCTCCTAATATTGGAGAGACTATGGAAATACATTCACTAAATTGTCTTGGCAGTTACTTCAAACCTGTAGGTAACTTACACTATTGGGCTGCCTATTTCGGCTGCCTATTTCTGCTGCCATTTGCACTACAAGCAAGTCTGATGTCATCTGAAAGGGCATCTCATAAAATAGTTTTCCACTATGGTTTTTCTTGTGAAATGTGGCCCAGGATAGCATAAGGGCAAAATGAACTGGTGTCACTGCTGCACAATTTAAATTATTTTTCCCATTTGAATCACAATTAAGTCCTCATTTTATCTTCCACATGGAGATTCGTCCTGTATCTGCAGATGTATGTAAATCTGGAAAAGCAAAGGATAACTTTTCTAAATGCTCTCATTGCAGAGAGCAGGTAGAAAATAAAAGGGAAAGGAGACACGTGAGGTCACCTTACAACCTGTGCTACAGAAACTGCAAAAGTTAATGTTTTTCTATTTCTTTCTTCCAGAACTTTTGATCTGAAGGAGGCTTTGAATGCTATTGGTGTCCAGGTTTGCAGCAAAGTAAACAGGTCTCTAACTGAAAGAGGTCTTCCCATGCTTACCGAAGAAATGCAGAGTAATTTAATGGGTCAAATCGCGCATATTGTTGAGGAGAACAATCCCGTCAGTTCCTTGATTGGTTAGTAAGATAATAATAATTGTCTTATTGTACGTGTCTGTATATAAACTTATTCCCAGCAAGCTTAATCAGCTGTTTAATTATTTTTTAAAAGCACTGTTACTGTGGTAAAATACTGGGTCGATTAAGAGTAAGGGAATGTTGTTTATCTATAGATGGTGTTCTTGGTATGCTGCAGAGCATGGTTAGTTGCAGTGAGAAATAATTTTAAAAGTATCTGTAAAAACAAGCCCAGAGATGCTAGTATTTTGGAGAAGAATTTAGAAAAATGAGTGCTATTCAGTCTCCCTTCTGTCAGTTCTGGGTTTAAACTTAGTGCTTGCTTTCTTTGAGTCTGTTTCATATTAGGTAACGTAACTCGCTGCAGCAGGTTTATGCTGTGTCCGCCTTGCAGGAGCCAACTTTAAGAAGCTTTCGGTATTGTTCCCCATTGCAACGTGGGCCTGGGAAAGAGTTGTTACCTATATGGTTGGATTTTTTTGCTGTGCTGATGTGCAGGGTGCTTAGAAAGCAAGTATGGCTTCATCCTGGGTTTCCATTTGTTCTGAGTGTACTTTATATTCCACTTCAGACAAACGAATCCAGTTCTTCATGAGAAGCTTGCTTGCTCTTCCGAATTTTCAGAAGTGTATGCCTACTATGCCAGGAGGCCTTTCTGTGATTCAGACGGAGATGGAGTTTGTCGGATCTCAGTATGCGAGCATCGTAAACTTTAATAAACAAGTGTATGGACCGTTCTATGCAAACATACTTCGAAAACTACTTTTTCCTGATGCACCAATGGGGAAAGCAGAGACAGAAACATCTACCAGTTGAAAAATACGACCTATTTCTGTACCCTTTTTTTTTACCTTCCAAGACAGTGATCTGACTTCCCCACTAAGAACAGCCCACTCCAGTGACTATTAATGAGAGATCTTGTAAAATGTATGCAGATAGCTTCTAAAATTCACTGGAAAGAAATTAATTTCAATGACATATATATTTAAATAGACTAAATTCGTTTAATGGATTGTGTCACTTGTAATAGCCAGTGAATTATTAGTTTTCAAGGCAAGCATTTATTCTGATTTGCAGTGGGGGAAGAGCTGGCAAAGTACTTACTGTTTTGCTACCATTAAAATGTAACATTATGTTTCAATTTAAATATATTTTACATATAGCAATGCAATTATGAAATGTCAAAACAATTGTAGATAAAATGTACTATGCTTACATTGTATTTTTGTAGAGCAAGATATAATAATACAATTATGTTTCTGAAAAGACTCTGAAGCAAAAAAGCACAGCATAACTGCTTTTGTAACCAAAACCAGGTTCATACTAGGCCAAGTTCTGGTAGTCCTGCAATTACTGGAACCAGAACTTTGCTTCTGTTACATTAAGGAATGCCAGTATTATAAACTGTGTGGAGTATAGCAGTTACAGAAGCAGCATTCACCACTTAAAGTAGGAATCATTCAGAACTACTCAACTGTAATTGAGATTACTGATTAAACACCTAAGAAACACGATGTTGGTGGGGGGTGGAGTAAATTTCTGTATATAATGTTTATAAGCATTTTGTTTATTCAGTGCAGGTCATCCAGATCTTAAATCTAATCTCTAATCTGTGTATGTACTGATCTTTGATCTTAATGGGTATTAAGTATTTTTTAAGTGAGGTCTTTCTGACCTTTATTCCCAAAAGCACTTGAGAGTGACCTTACAGAGTACCACAGAGCAACTTCCCCTTCTGTATTCTGTTGGATGAGGGCATAAGTTTTTCAGAACATGTTCTTGGGTCTGAAAGCAAGAGCCCAAATCATTAGTCATTCTTGAAAACATGATTAGATTGACTTCACTGAGTCTGTAAGAAATACTGCAGTTCTCTTCAAATTGCTTTGGAATAGGCCCCAATACTTAGTTCCCATTTAAGGCAACAGGAATCTTGCACACAGAAAAGGAATAGGCTTGAAATTGAGAAATGTGGAAGTAAACTTCTGTGAGTTTACACAGGCTTTATTTTGCGTATTTCAGATTACTGGGAATAGATACTGCTGGAATACATATTATAGACATGTTCTTGTCTATGAAATTGAATCATAATTTACTTGAAAATGATCTTCTAATATATTATCATATAATAGTCCTTTTAAAATGTCATATATATATAAACTCTATGTCGTACAAGTTATATAGCTTGTTTTTAATATTTTATATTACAATCTATTTTTTATGAAGAGATAAAAAGTTGCCCGTAAAAGCTTAATGTGTCTCACAAATTGTGTATGTACATTACTATGTCTATCCTAAAGGTCTAAAAACCTGGGCATTATTAGCACTGTGGTTTTGTAGTCCATTTTTACAGAACTGTGTACTCTTTTTAGTAAGGGAAATGACTTCTAGTCAGTTGTTCCTCAGTGTCCGAGGACTTTGGCCACATGTACATGAAACTTTCTTCAAAATGCCTTTTTAGAAAAGAGATTCCTCTAGTGCACTTCTGCTCTCTGTCCCTGGTAAAAACATTGCACAAAATAAAGATGAATACATATTTTAAAGGGAACTGTTTCCTGAAGCCTAAGAGAAAGGAACTCATAGAATATAGTAACTGTGCCACTAGGTGAAACAGGCTTGCTTATTTGAATATGAAATTTTGATATGCAATTTAAAATCACCAAAAGAAGAATGCATTTCAAAAGCAATTATGGGGAATGAAATCTTAGTGGTTTGCTACATCTTTAGAAATACCTGAACTATTTTGAGCTTCAGCCAAAAAAGAATTTTATGAATGTTTGAAGATGATTTATAACATGATCATGACATTTTTATCATATACTTTATATGCATTCTATTGTAAAAATAAATATCAAACTGTAGATCTTTAATGTACTGGGGAAATTGTCATACAAGTTTTTACCAGTAAATACTCAAAAAATGAGGATTCATTGGGTTTTTTTGGCAATTAAGGTGACTTGCAAAGGGCATTTTATAGCATGGCCTATGTTTCAAGTGATTGTTTAATGTATCTTAATTTTTATTTAATGTTTCAAACACAGACATTGCATCTGTTTAATGTCATGTGTTGCATGCTGTTTATGCTACTGTGGCTGAAATGCACTTGCCTCTACTCTGAAGTTGTCCTTGTGAAACAAGATGCCATTCTGTAGCAGCTTTCTTTGTTGAAATACAAATATTTGAGGTTTTGTATGCATTAAATTTTGTTTGTGATACTACTAGTGGTGAAAAGTCATTTATGCAAACTTTCTTAAATGTAATGGACTGTTAAATGCTGAAGATAAATTACTGCACTAATAATACATTGTGACTCTTTTCTTTTTCTGTAACTTCCCAGTTGAAGCTGGTGACTCTAATCCAGCTGCACAAATAATACTCCAGTCACATGCTTAGATCTTAGTCCTTGGAAGAGGATTGTATTGGGTTTGCATGGCAAGTTTTGGTAGCAGGGAGGTTACAGGGGTGGCTTCTGTGAGAAGCTGCTAGAAGCTTCCTCCATGTCCAATAGAGCCAATGCCAGATGGCTCCAAGTCAGACCCGCCACTGGCCAAGGCAGAGCCCATCAGCAACAGTGGTAGCACTTCTGGGATAACATAGTTAAGAAAGGGATAAAAAAAAAAATCTGAACCGTGGCGGAACAACAGCTGAAGAGAGGAATGAGAATAGGTGAGAGCAACAACTCTGCAGACACCAAGGTCAGTGAAGGAGGTGCTCTAGGCACCAGAGCAGAGATTGCCCTGCAACCTGTGGTGAAGACCATGGTGAGGCAGGCTGTTCCTGTGCAGACCATGGAGGTTGATGGTGGGACAGATACTCCACCTGCAGCCTGTGCAGGCCCCCACACTGGAACAGGCGGATGTGCCCAAAGGAAGCTGTGACCCCGTGGGAAGCCCACACTGGACCAGGCTCCTGGTAGAACCTGTGACGCCATGGAGAGAGGAGTCTGTGCTGGAGCAGGTTTGATGTCAGGACTTGTGACCCTGTGGGGAACCCACACTGGAACAGTCTGTTCCTGAAGGACTGCACCCCATGGAAGTGACCCACGCTGGAGTGATTTGTGAAGAACTGCAGCCTGTGGGAAGAACTCATGTTGGAGAAGTTCGTGGAGGACTGTCTGCTGTGGGAGGGACCCCATGCTGGTGCAGGGGAGGAGTCTGAGGAGTCCTCCCCCTGAGGAGGAAGGAGCAGCAGAAACAATATGCGATGAACCAATTGCAATCCCCATTCTGGGCCCCCTGTGCTGCTGGTGAGGAGGAGGTAAAAAAAAATCAGGAGTGAAGTTGAGTCTGGGAAGAAGGGAGGGGTGGGGGAAGGTGTTTTAAGATTGTTTTTTGTTTTCTCATTACCCTACTTTGATTTGATTGGCAATAAATTAAATTAATTTCCCTGAGTCGAGTCTGTTTTGCCTGTGATGTTAATTGCCGAGTGATCTCCCTGTCCTTATCTTGACCCACCAACCTATCGCTAGATTTTCTCTCCCCTGCCCAGCAAAGGAGGGGGAGGGATAGAGCGGCTTTAGTGGGCATCCAACCAGGGTCAGCCCACCACAAAGGTAATTTGTATACTTGATCATAGTTTCCCTCTTGGGAATGATTAAATAGATAGGAGACTCCAGACTGGGAGATGCTGGGGGAGGAGGGCTATGCCAGATCTCCAGAGTGGTGGGTGGCAATAAAGACAGAAGAGTAAGTAGCTGTTTGCTGTCTTTTTGGCTGCAAGAAGAAGGAGCATCAAAAAAAGGTGGTCAGTTTAAAACAACTGAACTGTCTTATTCACAGCAATGCGTAGGTAAGCTGTAGAACACCTCACCCAGAATGCAGCACTGTTAAAAGTTTTTTGGTTGCAGGAGAATTGTACAACATGTAGCTGATGGATGTTCCTTTTTACTTCTATAATTTTTAATTAAAGGTGACTGTTGGCTCCATCTTGCTCCCCTTTTAGTAGCTTTATGCAGAATAACTCTGCACAATTCAGCCAGTCTTGAAGTGCTAACTGTACTGCATATGTCTGGGTCCAATGTGCTGAGAAGATGTTGAAAACACAATGTTTCTTGAACTTAGAGTATTTCTAAAACAACTGCCACTCAGTCATGTCTGGATTTTGATCTTTTTTAATCCCTGGTTTTGTTTGTTTTTTTTTAAACCCTGTGAACAATTTACAATAGCCCCAAGGCAAAGTTACACTAAAGAATACCTGAAAAGCACATACTGCTGAATTTTCAAATCTGTAAAATGGGAAAAAATTGCTTCTAAAAAACTTTTTTTTTTGCCAGTTATGCAGTAGGAACAAACATTTTGGAGTAAACTTATGGCTGAAAGCCTGTGCTATCTGATAGAGCTTCCGTTTCCTGTAAGTGGTAATAAAAACTGGCAAAGAACTTAACCAACTGCAATAGCTGCTTGGTTTAGAAAGGGAAGAAGAAAGTCTTAATCCTCTAACTCCCACTTTTAATTTATTATCGTTTTCTATTGTGGAAGTAATAATGATTTCTGATTATATACTAGCCAGGGCTGACAGACCGGCTTGTGGGGTAATGGGTCATCGGACTGAAATAGTTGCTTGGTGAGCGTGTAGTTAGTTAGATGGAGGGCCATGTCGGGTGTTGTAGGATTGTCGTGTATTTCACCAACTCTCCGGGCCGACTGTCCACTTGAGGCAGGAAACAGAATGGAAGAGGTCTGGAATGTTCCTACTCTCTGGGCCTTCACGTGCGGGATGTGTGGAGGAGCCCAGAGCAAACCCAGTGAACTCCGTTCATGCAGAATCCGAGCCAGAGCAGACGCGTGTGTGCAGGCACTGTTTTCACACTCTGCTTTTAAAACATACTTAGCAATTATTATATGTGAACCAGTGAAGACTTAACTGCCATGGGAATTTGCAAAGATCACTAATGTTTCACGTTAAACTGAGGAAGATGAGTAGTTCCCTATTTGACTGGGATTTTGGTGTCGCTATAGCACCAACACTTGCAAAGAAAAAAGAAGGCGGTTTGTACATGATCCAGCTACAGCATTCGACACTAAGATCAGAAAAAGCCACTAGCAATGCCAAAAGCTCTTGCTCCACGTTGCTTCTCACGCTAAAAATTGCAAAAAATCAGTTTGTGCCCGAATTGCTGTCACCTCCGCTTGCCTGCCCCTGGGGGGACGGTGAGGAGGCCGCCAGGGCTGGGTCATGGCAGCGGGGGTGGCTCAAGGATTCAGGGGGGGAAACCCCCACACGCAGAAAGGCATCGAAGCTCTCTGCGAAGAGCCGGGGCGTTGGGAGAGAGAGGCCTGACCGCCCTCAGCAAATCCCCGGCCTTTGCCGTGTCTGTGCTCACCCCCGCCAGGCCTCCGTGGGCCCGGAACGTCGGGGCGCCGCGCCGGTGCGGCGGGAGGACGCCTTTGGCTGCCGCACCGCGGGTCCCTCGCCCTCAGCCTCCGCTTGCGGCTTCCCTGCCGGGCTGCGGGGATGGAGGCGCTGGCTACGGAGCTGGGGGCCCTGACTCCGGAGCAGGCGGCGGCTCCTGTGAATACGGTGGAGGTTAGCGGCGGCCCGGGGGCGGGCGGCGGCGGGGACCGGCCGGCAGGGTCGGCCCGCTGAGGTGTGGCTTCCCTGCCTGGCCTGTCTCCCGCAAACGGCGGCGAGGGGGTTCCTGCCCTCAGCAGAAAGTTTAAAGTTTGCCAATGGCCTCGCGTGGGGAGGGGGAGGAGGTGAAGGCCGCGTTTCAGGTCGCTATGGCCAAATTGGTTTGTTGTTTTGTTGTTTTTTTTTTTTTTTTTTGTAAAAAGAGCACGGCTGAAATGGAGCCCAGCAGCCTCGTGCTGTGTTTTGCCATGAATTCCTCTGGGTGCTCCAGCATGGCGAGGGACAGCGTTACACCACAGCCACAACGTTGCCATGTGCCTCTAAATGCTGAATGTCAAACTAAAATTATGAGGTACTGATGATGCGTGAGTATTATAGTAGCTCCGCTATATATATCTCCACTGTCCTGTGGAGTGAAGTGATGCAGCCTCTTTACATGCTGCCTGGCCCCCACCTGCATCTCCCATCCCAAATCTGGGATGAGAGCCCCGTGCCATGGTGGGAGAAGGTGATGCTGGTATAAGGTGACGTTCCCTGTGATTACTGAAGAACAGAAAAGGGGAAAGGTTTGCAGGAACCTTGATATACTCACACTCGTCAGTACTTTAGATAGTTTTGCTAAATCTTTGTGGGAGTTAGGGTACTGGTAGGTCTTATGGAGACTCATGTCTGCAAGTGCTGCTCCCAAGACTGAGATTCTTGCATGTATTTTGTAAAGTAAAACTTGCAGCAAGTCTTCCCTTGCTAGGAATATAATTTACAGTGTTAATAGGGCAAAAAAAAAAGTTAGTTGTTCTTAAATAAGGACATGGTAGTAAGGAAATTTTCTAAGAAATACATATTCTCATGTAAATTGGTTTTAGAAAAGGCAGTGTCCTGTTGTGTCCTGAGTAAATATTGCATAGCACATATGGCTTACTAAGTTGATCCCAGTCATCTTCCTGTTGGTTTTTTTTTTTACTTATCTAGATTGGCTTTGGGCAGTCTCTTTTTTTTTTTTTTTTTTATAAATGGATCTGATTTTAAATAATGTTGCTGTTTAAAAATAATAGTAATAATAAAATCAAAAAAGCTCAAGCATCTTAGATGTTTGGTTGCTCTTTGGAAATCTGTTTCAAACTCTTTTTTTATTTTCAGGAAAAATGGAGACTTCTTCCAGCATTTCTAAAGGTTAGTGTTATACACTCATTTCATGGCATGAATACTCTTTCTCCTTTCTAATTTTACATCCCTCTCCTCTAGCTTTTGGTGTTTCCCAGAATACCTGTCCTCACCCTCTGTACGGGTTTTGTGATTATTTTTTTTTTTTTTTAGTTCATGCAATTATGGATAAACTTGTTACATAGATTGGTTTCTTGATTAATCTGTAAATTAATTTCTAGAGCCATCCTTTTAGAGGTTGGCATTTTTGTGTGGCCATTGGGAGTGACTTATGTATATGGTGTAATTAATGTTTCCAGATTATTTTACAGTTTTAGTGGCACCCAGATACCCCATTCATGGTGTTTACATGAGACTGTGGTGTTAGTTTTGTAGTTATGTTTGTCATAGAAGGCATATAGCCACAGATCTGTGTTCTGTAAAGGCTTGAGTATATGTATTTCTTCCGTCTTGAATGTCAGAGCTTGACTGAACTAGTGTCTTAATTTCAGTGCTACTCGTATAATCTGGTATTAGTAGAAAGCACAGTTCTATATAAAACGCCATTGGATGTAATAACAGGACTAAGAAACAGTTGGAAGTAAGGAAGGAGAAAGGCAGTAATGAAAACTGTATCATAAAGACAGCAAGTAAAGTCTGTGATGTGCATAGGTACCTTCAGGGAATTGCCACCACCTCTGCGCCTGTCATCAGTCTTCAGAAGGGTTCCCCACTTCAACAAGGCTCTTTTCAGCCTCATTTTCTTAATTTCTTTCCTTCCCGGTTTCAATACCTGCACTTCTTTTTTTTGTTACACCCTTGAGTGTTTGATACTGGCAGGAAAACAAAGTTCAAAAGTTAGTTGTGGATTGTGTATGGGCTTCAGGATCCTAATAAATCCTGTTTCTGTGTCTCCTAGCAACCACATGATCTTCCATCATGAGCTTGAGCTAGTGATATTGTCTGAATTCTTGAGACTGTGAAAAAAGGAGGGATGTTGATTGTGAGATGCAATTTACTGCGTGCTTTATGCCAAGTGTATCCATCCCACATTATTTCCAGCCAGTGAGCCCTTTACTCCAGGACTGCTGATGGTGGTCTAGCCTTTCTGTTAAATGTTGTTTTGGTTTTTTTTTATGCCAGCAGTGATGCAGTTACACAAACCTGATGTGCATTACAGTTTCTATAGTGGAGTTTTCTTTCAATAAAGCTGTTGATGTCGCCTTGTATTACAATGGAAAGAACCACCAGCCTGATTTTTAGACACTATAATAAGTCCATAATATTTTCTTACCTATATCATATGACATGCAATGTTTTTGTAAATTAGGGAAACTCTTATTTAAAGAATTTTGCTCTGGAGTTCATTCCTCCTTTGTCTTAACGCATTGAAGGCTTCACCGAGCTGCTGGATTTGTCATTCGAAGCTCACCATTTCTTTCTAATAATTTCTGAATGAACTGTTGCCTATCATGTGAACTATGTAAATGCATCTGTTTTCTGTATGAAGTTTTAAGTCTTGTAACGTGTTAGTTGTCGTAGGATGTTTCAAAGCTTAAAGCCCTCCGTGAGCATGCAAGCATATGTCTCAATATCAGCTATCACTTTCCTTTTCAAGGCTGGATTTTGCACTGTAGTTAGGATAGTTATACCTTTTATTTCTGCAAACGTCAGTCTATTAACAAAATGAATGCTTCCCTTAGTATTCCTTCAAGCCAAAAATCTTTCTTTTTTTCTTTAATCCCCGATCGTTTTACTTAGTATAATCCCCCTTCTTTTGATTGCTCTAAACACCTTAAACTTAAATCCTTGAAATGTAACTGTAACAACTCATTACCTGGGGGAACGGGGTACTGTTTATTCTGCGTGATATTTCCCCTGGGCATGTTCTCTGTCTTCCTGCCTGCAAATCCAACTCAGATTTCTTGTGAGTGTCCTGCCTTCCTGTGACTGTTTCCTTGCTTATTGACTTCTCTTTTGCACCCACTTGTGTTCTGTCTCCCCTGTCTCATTGGCTCTCCCTCTTGTTCTTATTTATGCCAGCTGCCCTTGTTAGGGTGCAGACAACTTCTTTCTCAAGCAACACACATGGTTAATTATATTATAAATGTTTAAAATTATTGAAAAATAATGGCAAACAGATAAAATATTTTTACTTGCAATGTCTCTTGTTTGTTTACATGAATTTCAAAATCTATTGTGTGTTTGTACAGTTACCAAATTACTTTTCTGACTCAAAGAACAATGACAACTCTGGTGTAAACCTCTAAATGTACAGTGCATAACCAGACTGATCATCCTGGCAGTTCTTAGAAGTTTGTCAAGTGAAAGAATTTAGCACAGATCCAAAAGCACTTATAACTGCTTATATATTAACTTCTGCCGTGTATGATTAATGTCATTGAAGGTAATTTTATTTGCTCCATGCATGTATTTTCCAGGTGAAAGGACTTGTGAAGCAGCACATAGACTCGTTCAACTATTTCATCAATGTAGAGGTATGCTTTCTTGGTGGGAAGAGAGTGGCTCTTAGTACTCAGAAAAGGCACGTGATTCTATTTTATTTTATTTTTTTTCCCTTCAGATAAAGAAAATCATGAAGGCCAATGAAAAAGTTACAAGTGATGCTGACCCAATGTGGTATTTGAAGTAAGCATGAAATGATTTCCATATCAGTAGTAGCATGCATACTATCTCACGGGTTTGTTATTGGCTATAAAATGTTTATAGGCACCTGTGTAGGCGTAAATCAAGCGAGTGTTTTCCACGACTTATCTCTTATGTGGAGCATTGAAAGATGGGAAGATTTAAAGAATAATCGTGTGAAGCAGTCTTAATAGCCAGCAGTTAACAATACCTTACATCACTGTTTTTCTGTAATTTAGTAAGCTTGGGTGACAGATGGGAGTTTCTTTTGGTTTATTTGCAAATGCAACTTGGGGCTTATTGCGTGTGCAGTTTAAATTTTAACTAACTAGAACACAGCTCAAATGCAATGAGATTTTGGTAAGAATCATTGCTCGTTATTGATCAACCTGTGCTCATCCAAGTAACTTCGTTTTTCAGTAAATGTAAATTCTGCTTCCTTCAGGTTGCCTGAAAAATATTTGGCTCATTGCTCATTTTGGAACTGTTTGTATTACAGGTACCTCAATATCTATGTGGGTACTCCAGATGTGGAAGAAAGCTTCAATGTGACACGACCTGTATCACCTCATGAGGTATTAATGTTTGCATCTGTCTTGGTTGTTTGATCTTGGGAATGTCTTGGATGGTAGCCGCATATGACTTCGAGTACACGCCTGCTACATTAGGTGATACAACGTGTGCCACCATCACTGTAGAAAGAAGCCTCAGAGATTTAAACATTGTGTAATAAATGTTTTTAATATTTTTTTCTCACATATGCGAATAGCTGTATTCAGTGTTTCATGGTAGCTGTATTTGAGTGGATTTCCATGAAAGTAGTGAAAAGTACTTCTCTCTCTTAATCTTGTGGCTCTCCTTATGACAGAGCTGAAGTCCTTGCACTACAATATGGTGTTCTGTGATGTTTTTATTAACGTCTTTTTAATATTAGCCTTGCTACTGTCTGCACCATAGGTCACTTCAGTCTCCCTTTCTCTCCCAGTCGTCTTTGGGAATGTACCTCTCATTTTTTTTGCTCACAGTTTTTAAATCTGAGTCAGAGAGCAAACATGGAAACTTTGAGCAGAAACAGATGGAAGTTGATAAGACTATAAGAAACTGCTGAAGAACGTTAGCCTTATGGGGAGTGTGTTTAACTTCTTTGCACTGCTGTAAGCACGTAGGTTAACAAATGGATTGTATACTGCTGGAATAAAGATGCATCTTGGAGAACAAATGTGACTGAAATCAGAGTCTGTTGGTTTTGGCAGGATGTAAGGTAGCTTCTCTACATCTAAGAAAGCCATAAACTAAGATAAGGTTTGGACCTTTTAGGATTGCTTCCAGGTATGTTAAGCTGTTCAGTTCCCTTCAGAGATTGCTCAGGAACAAAGTATTCCTCTCCTGGTGCTGTGCTTTGGGATTTACACCACTGCAACAGGGGTACTGACAGCTTCTTTTTGGCCTCAGAACAGGAATAGAGCTTGGAACTTGCTCTCCTTTACCTACGTAACAGCCTGTTGTCAACCTAATAAATCAGTTCACCTATCAGATGCATTTTTTCCTGCTATATACGCTTGATACTTGGATTGCTTGGGGTTTTTTCATGTAGTGTATGTGGCACACTTTAGACTCTATCATGAAATACATTCTGTGATTTGGAGAAATTCTATTTAAAAAAAAAAAAAAGCCATCTAGTGGCTGCCTCTGATGCATAGCCACATTTCTGTCTCCAGTGACCCTGACTCAAATCTCATTTAGTTTGATGGAAAGATTTTAACTAAGGCCATCAGCTCAGCCGTCAACAGTGCAATTGGATGTAATACAGCATAGTTACATCCTCATTGATGCACAATGCTAGTGCGTAATTTCTCCTTTTTTTTCCAGTGTGTTTTACACACATGAAAGCCATAGTTATTTCCTTAAATAAGATGCTGATCAGGTCAAACCAGGAGTGCAATTTAAAAAAACCAACAAAACAAAAAGATTGGATACTTCTGAGTATATCATTACATATCTCTGTTAGAGGCTTATAAAATTCCTTCCCAAAGACACCTAAAATTGTCAGATTTTCATAAGGGTCTGAGTATTTTACCTATTTTCAACCAAATTTGGGAGGTTTTATGCCCTTGGTTTCCTTGAAAATGAAGTCATGCCTGTCTTTTACCTCTAGGTATCTAGTGTAAGATGTTACCTCAAGGGAAGTGATACAAAACTACAAGTGCTGGAATATTACACTATGTAATTCTTATTTTATATCTGTGTCTTGAGTGGACAAAGTGCTCACAAAGAATCCCAAAGCCTTTTTTCCCCCAAGTTAATACTAATGAAGCTGTCTAACCCTCCTTCTCACACAGTTCTTATGGGAGTTTCATGAACTGTTCATACAGATGAATTTAAAGTAATTAGAAAATGGAAGTATTCTCAGTTACTTTTAAATTTGATGAAGTTGCTGGGGGCGCAATGGGACCTAGTTTCCTACAAGTCACAGCTTGAAAATTTTATTACTAGAGAAGTTTTACTTTTTAATTAGTTTACTTTTTAATGTGGAGAGAAGGAGCATCCAGTTTGCAGTGACTCTTGAGACATATTTTTCCATACAGTTGCATCTTCAATGCACAGCACAATCTTAATTGTCTTTTATTAATGCATAATCAATACACTGAAAGACTACAGAACCATACATGTACAAGAATGCTGATAAGTCTGTAATCCTGGAGCTCAAAGGTGTAGAATGCTCAGTGAGGTCACAAATGACCTGCTGTGAGTTGCTCTGTTGTATTCAGCAAATGCAATAAACTTTGTCTTGCATGAAGATACACAGTCCCTTAAGGGCTAGGGACAGTCATAGAGCGAGGCTGGGGAGAGCAGACCAGAAAGATCCAATTAGAAATTGTTAAGCCTTGAGCTATATAATGTCTTAGCAAGAGAATCAGGATATACATATCTATCTGAGGAATTTGCAAACAAATTCTGGGAATCTTTACAGGAAGTGATACTGTAGTGAGCCTTCTGTAAGTGTTCTGTAGAAATGGTACCATGCAGTGAGATTTGCTCATTCTATTAAGGTAGTACAGTGTCCCTCTTACTCTTGTGTGTTTCCCTTCTATCAAACTTCGTATGACAGCACAACTCTTCAGCTGTTGAGAGTCTTCACATGGAATTGTGCCTGAGCTGAGCGCTGCTCTTGGAGCCCACAGCATAGTATGGTCTTTGTGTCAGCTCTGCTGTTTAGGCCTGTTAGTTTAATTAACAGTTTAGAAGTTACGCTCTGCAGTGGTGTCCTCTGAAGACACAGATCCACTGTCTGCTTTTGAAACATCACAATAATTGTATTTGGTTTTTTTGGGGGGTGGTTTTGAACAAGAGACTCTGTCAAACATAATCTGGGTACCATGAAGAGCTTGATCAAGCTTCACTTTGCTTCCATTCTTTGTGAGCACTTACAGGAGATGGGGCAAACATGGGATGTTTTAAGAGAGACTCTTCAGCTTGTAAGCCAACATGTAACCATATGACTCTTCTCCTTTTAGTGCCGCTTGAGAGACATGACTTATTCTGCCCCGATTACAGTGGACATAGAATATACACGAGGTAGCCAGAGGATCATACGCAATGCATTACCCATTGGCAGGTAAGATACCACATGTCGAGCTTCTGGTATTAGTTTTCATTTGCTGCTGTGTTGGGAAGAGTTTTTACTGCAAAATAAAGGTAGGCAAACCATGCTTCCTTGTTAAAAGAATTAGTGAGCAGGCAAATCTTGATGAACAGTTGTACAGGATATGATTGTTAGGTTCTGTTACGAGATTTTGTTTTGCAAAAGCTTATGGAAATCTGTCTCCTTACAAAGAAGGATGGGTATAAGAATGGATATTGTCTGTGTTTGTATTGTTATAAAAGCAAAGAGGGAAATATATGAAAGAATACTGGACATGGAAGTCACATTGTTGCAAAATGGAAGTAATCATGTTTGCTTTGTAGCCAAATTACTCAGTCTTTCATACACAATATGTAGAGATACATCTGTGGATGGCAAAACCAGTAAAGCAAGCATTAGTTCTTTCCTACGAGGTTAAGCTCTCCTTTAAAATTGGTTTGGTTTATAGCCAAGGCTGAGCTTTGTGGAGAAACGTTGAGGATTTTGTGCTGGTTTTGTTTTTCTAAAGGCCGTCAAATGACTTGAGGTTATTAGTATTGTGAAGGACATCTAATTTCTTAAAGAAAAATTAATGTGCCTTAGGGAGAAAAACAAGCTCTTAACCATACCAAAAAGGCAAACCACCTGGCAGTTCTATCATTTATTGAAAGCAAAATTCTATTTTAAAGGCAATGAAGATGTCTGTCTTTTGTAGACAAGGTTTCTTAAAGACCAGCCCTGATGGCTTTAAAGGTCAGTGCCTTACAGAGATCGTTTACCATGTGACTGTGCATCTTACCAAAGGTGGAATACTGGCAGGAGAGAGAACATAGATACTTCTTGTAGTGAAATTTTAAGCTTTCATATAAGAAAAGAACAACTTTAACTCTGTCAATACCACATGATACGCAGCAATGCATTTACAAAACCAAGCTTCTGTAGTTGTAGTAACAACTTATTGTTCTAAGTTATTTCTTAAGAAACTATAAGCTTTTAAAAGACCATCTAAATTTGAATCCTTTGAATTATTTCATGGTGTGTGCTATAGGCAAAGAAAAAAGTTCAAGTAAATGTGCACTTTCACCAAAATACATTATCAATTTGTATACAAAAGACAATACTTTGAAGGATAAGTTATAGCTAAAAGAAGCACAACAAGAACTAATCTACACATTTGTCTACATCTCTCTTTTAAATAAAAATAAAACAATGGGGTGAAGAAGTCTTGTAAAGCATCCATATTATACTGGAAAAGACTAAATTGCTGCACAGCACTAGTATCTTGCATCCTACAATAAGGCCTGTTCCTTCAAATTCTTATTTCTCCTATGTGGTGAAGTCACAGCAAAACAATTAAATATTCTCCATTAAAAAATAAAGTTATGTCATCCGACTGGTTTTAAGGGCATACATGCAAAAAGTTTTTCTGTTGAAAACTGTTAATATCCAGTTATTATTTCCACGGGAAGTAATTTTCCTCATCTATCCCTAGTATTATACTGGTTTCCCTTTGCCTGGTGAGTATATACAATGCTCTTGTTTGACATGGAGTTCAGATTGGGACAGGAGAGCTGTATGTTCTTTCCTCTCTTATTTCTGTTGTTTGACAGAATCATTGATAACCTATGTCTGTTAGAAACAACAAAAAAACCAACAACCCCAGGGCGATATCTTTGTGTCTTTAAAAAGGAAAATTTCCTTTGAATGCTTAATAGCATTCCAAATTAGTGCAGCCATCTCTTTGTCTTTATATGCATAAATTCAATAACTCTTTCTTTTTTTATTATTTGCTTCCCATTCTTCCTAATAATTTCAGATATTAAAAAAAAATAGATTCTGCTCTCAAAAGGAGAGTGACTTACTATAGTGTCTTATGTTAGCTGCAAAATATTTCATTGTTTCCAAGCGAAATAAAGAATAGATACTTGGTGACATCTGTTTCACTGGAGTTTTTGGTGATGACATTTACATACTCCATTTTGAGTTTGCTTCTGCCAATGCTTGCTGTTTCTGATACAAATAGCCAATGCATTAGGCTTATCATGTGTGTGATACAAGGTTATGATTGTTGTACGAAGCTTCTTATCTCTAGGAAACACTTTCTCAGTGAAATGACTGAAGCAAGTAGGTTATCTGTCTAGAGCACTGTAGTGACAACGTAGTTTTTTATCCTCTTCAAAAATACAGAATTTTGAGTTCATCAGTTTTCTTTTCAGATATAATAAAATGAAAATGGCCAAGAAATTAAAATAATTTATAAGATTTGAATAGAAGACATATAACTTCATTAGCAAGAGCTGCCAAATCTTAATTTTTGTTGGAGTAATTTTGAATGAAATATCTGAGGTTGCAAATAGTTGCATAGTAGAACTCACTTTTAATTTTTTTAAAGTATGTCTTAGCAAATATGATTAAGCGAGTCAATATTTAAGCTTTATCTTAAGAACTTACCTGGAACATAGGTTTTTGAAAAGCTGTCCACCAAGGAGTGAAATTCTGTAAGTTGGATCGAAAGGCCACGTTTTTGTAGAAGAGACTAAAGGACACAGAGGTCTTTCAGTAGGTGTGGTGATAAGCTATCGCAAAGCTGGTTTTATCTTGTGGACTAGGTTGCTCAGTGCTTTATCCTGTCAGGTCTTGAAGACCTCCATGGGATAGAGACTGCCCAACCTCTCTGTGCTTCACTGTCCTCATGAAATAAGGTGGGATTAAAGGAAAAGCCTGTTTTTCATAGTTTACATGTGTCCTAATTGCCTTACACATGTTTTCTCCAGTTTGTTCAGCATGTTTTTTGTTCTGAATTTGACTATTCATTTTTTTTTCTATCTGAATCTAAAGTAAAATGGACCTGGTTTTCTTGCAGAATGCCTATAATGCTGCGTAGCTCCAATTGTGTTCTTACTGGGAAAACTCCAGCAGAATTTGCCAAACTTAATGAATGTCCTTTAGATCCAGGTATGTTTGCACTCACATTCTTTTTTCCCACCTGTGTTTTTAGTTTTAAGTCTTTTTCAACAAAGAAATACCCCATTGGTGTGTTTCCTGCCACTGTGAAGTCGTCGTGGGAGCTTCTCAAGCGTATGCTTGTAACTGAAAGAAACCAGCAGGCTTTTGATAATAGTGAGAAATGATTGACAGCATGGAGTGTTTGTATTTGCAGACAGCGTTTTCAACCACAAACAACCAATACACCAAAATTTTGAAAAAGTTGAGAAGTTTGTATAGTATTATACTGTGCTGTGTACATAGGAATAAAGGTGGAGTTTGTTCATGAAAATTAAGTGGATTGGGGGAGAGTAATTTAAGTATAATGGTGTCCTCCAGAGCAGGAACTCTCATTTGCTGCCTGTCGTAAAGCAAGAATAAAGTGTCACATGACAATATTTGAAATGTAGAGAGGAGATGAAGGTTTATAACAAGCAACTTACTTGTTTTTTCATCTGCTGCCTTTGAAGCGCGCACTGGACACGTGCTGTGCTTGCTTGTGATGGCAAGATACAGCGAAGTGACCTGCGGTGCTAGATGAGCATTAATAGATAGCTACCATTTAAGAGAGGAATCTAACATGGCTCATGTCTTATATTGTCTTAGATACAATACGGGTATTAAAATGCTGGAGAAGAGCAAGTTGGTAATTATGGAACACTTATTCTTTTTATTTGATACCAAGCATCTGAAATGGCCAGTTCTTTTTTGATGTCCTTATGATATACTCTTCTGGCAGGCAATATTTTTACCTAATTTTTGGAACTAGCAATTCTATAACATCTTTGAATAAGTATGTTTACCTTACAAGTTTGGGGTTTTTTTACAGCTTTACACTTTTTGGTCTGCCCGTGAGTTCCTTCTGTCCAGATAGTTCCCAAATAAAGTCTTAGGTCTCGAATACTATGTGTGAGCCTAGCAAATGTTCTGTTTAGTCTAGTGGAATATTTTCATAGTTTGTCCTTTACTCTTTTAGGGGAGAACTTGGTGTCTTCTTTTGTCCGTTGTGTAGTACTTATTGTTTACCTTCTAGTAATGCGTATTGAAGGAGGTGAGTAAGGTGCACGGGTACTGATATGCAAAATCTTTCTTTTCTGTTGAATAGGTGGCTATTTCATTGTTAAAGGTGTAGAGAAAGTAATTCTTATTCAAGAGCAGTTATCCAAAAACAGAATCATTGTGGAAGCTGATAGAAAAGGCACAGTTGGCGCTTCTGTTACCAGGTATGCTAAATGCCTGCAGTTACATAAAGCAGATAAAACCAAAGCTTTAGAAGTTCATTGTTGTGGTTTAAATGGTTTGTAGTTTTCTTCCTAGTATAGTTCAACAGGGAAAAAGCTGTAGACACTCAGTGCGACTCTCTTGCTGCTACCATTTTGTACACTAGAATATCAATCCCAAAATCAGTTAGTACAGTATTCCCATGAAAATGAGTGGGAGTTGCTCATATGCTTCGGGATTCGTCCCAGACTAGGAAAAGCAATCTCTAATTTTTAACATAACAAAGTACGCTTCCTAATTAATGGTGTTTGGTCTCCTTTCTGCAGCAATTAACATGAAGTTACCGCAGCGGAAATAGGATGTAACCCTTTGTCTGATTCTCTAAGTCAAATTGGTGTAAAATCTTCTGAAGGCAATTGATGAGGAAACAAAAATCAAGTATTTTTGTATTACACAAATTATTGAAAGTGTCAAGGTAGTCTAAATTTGGCCTTCCCTCCTCGACCAAGTTTTAATTATGTTATGTTTGCCTTTCGGTTTTGTTTTTAAGCTGCATGCTGATATAGTATGATGCTTGTCACTGTTCAATGTGAGGGCTGTTTTTTCTTCTCCAGAGGCCTCTCGTGCATCTCTACTAACTACTTTACTGTTCCACAGTAAGCCTAGATGAGGTTAAACGTACAACAGAAAGTACTGTTATCTTATTACTGTTGATGCCACAGTACCTGTGCACAGTTTGACCCTGCTGGTTACATCCAAGTTGATTATAAAAGCATGCAAATATCATTTTGAAAAATACAGGCTCTACTTCAGTCAAATATGGACCTTTGCCATCACAGGTGGTAACACCCTATTACCTTGGTGTTACGGGGTGATGTCTGGCTATTTTCTTGTAATATTTGAAAGAGGGGAAAATGCAATTAATTCAGCTGAAAGATTGCTCAAGCTTGATAAGTTTTATACAAAAGATTCTAGGAGTGCCAGTACAAACTTTCTGTTGGACATAATATATTTATTTTTTAACTTCAGTTCCACTCATGAGAAGAAGAGCAGAACAAATTTGATTGTGAAACAAGGAAGATTTTACCTGAGGCATAACACTCTGTCAGAAGATATTCCCATTGCTATCATATTTAAGGTAAGACAACTGTTGATGGGATGGGGGGGGGGAGGCAAAAAAAAAAAAAGCTCTACTGTAGCTCAAGAATGAAGACCAGCAGCAGCTCTCAGAAGTTAGTATGTACAGAAGGACTTGGCAGCGCTTAGAGAATGAAAGCTTTTTTCCCCCTGGGAAGTCATCTTTTTTGTATAGTAAAAAAGAAGAAAAGTGCTGCATTTTTCTGCAAGGAGAGCATTGCTGTGCCAAGACAAATGCTGTTACCCCCTTATTGCTTTTGTGAGATCCCTCTGCACTGCTGCCTGTTCTCCTGTTGCTACAGAGAGTCAGAAGGGTTTTGGTTTCTTTTGTTATGAGCTGTGTTGCAAACTTGTCTTAAGTCTTCTTTTCTGGTTTTATTTCCCCCCCTCCAACTTGAGGACTTCTGGGAAGCTCAACACCCTTCATTTCAGATCCAGGGACATGACATAGCCCTGAGCTAGTTATACATGACTTCTAGTCATAATCGTAAACAAAACAGAGGAGCCTTGCAATTCTTAGACCTTTGAGATTACTAGAGTGGCGTTTATTTCTTGGCAGTTAACTTCCTTTCACTGTGAATGAGCTCTGCCTCAGTCTTTCACTTCGAAATCCCTGTCTGATTCACGAATGCTCACCAGTATCTTCAGTGTAGTATATGCATAAACAGGCAACATAGCTTTGAAGTGATCCCTGGTGGGACTGACAAAGGGCTGTGAGAGGCATGCACCCCTGATTTTGGGCAAGAACTGGGGAGTCTTTGCCCTAACAGCTGAGCTGGTGACAGTGTCATGCCTTGGCCCTCACTGCCTGTGAAACTGTCAGAACTGCTTTCTTTAGCCCTCTGCTTCTCTCTTTCATTTTAATTCAGTCAAGGATGCGCAGAACTAAAGGCGTAATGATGACTACTCCCTAGCTGCCCAACAGGACTGGAAGCAGGCTGGTAGCCCATCTGTCTGGTATCAAACACACGGGTGTAAACCATCACTTAGTAAAGGTAGTAGGTGGACATGCACTGTCTGGCTCCTGGAGAAGACATCAGGGCATGGCCAGTCCTTAGGCTAGGACCTGTCCTCCCAACAGGTAGCTCCTTCCTGTCCTGTTGGCTTCGCTGCTGCCTGTGGGTTTGCAGTCTGGCGCACTGTGTGTGCAGGAGGAAATTGGGTGGCAGTCTTGGAGGCACTGTTCACAGGCAACGTGGCTTAGGGCACAAAAATGCCTCTGACTGGATCTGGCAAACAACAGAAGTAAATCCTATAGCTCCATTTTCGTCCTCACTGTAGTTGTTTACTGCACAGGTGGCTTGGGGAGGCGATAATCACTTGAAAAAATAAATTGCCAGGAGAGGGCAGCAGTTGCTCACAGCATCTGCCAGCAGTGCTGATTTGTTGGCGTTGGCAACTACAGATTTTTCTGTATTACTACAGCTCTTTGGCGAATTGAGACTTGTAAGAATTGGTTTTCTTGTAGAAAGCGCTTTGGGTTTGGTACTAGAAAATACTTTAATAATTGGGTTTAGACTTGAGAAACAAATATCTGTTACCTCTGATTAAGCTAATCTCTTCAAGTAGCTGGAGATCGTGTGGTTTTAGTGAGCAGTGTTAAAGGAGGTTGAGAAACTATTTGTGGAAAGAAATGCACATAAAAGTGTCAGGATTAAGTTCGCAAGTTTTCTGTTGCAGGAAAGTGTTAACGTGCCTCTTAATCCATTTGCTCAAGTACCAAACAGCTGGATTCCACCTTCACTTACAGACTTTTATTACATTTTGTCACCCCCTGCTGGTATAGATAAATACCTGCTCACAGAAGAGTAACTGCTCTGGGTTATTAAGTCTGAGGAGGTGGTTGTTGGGGTTTTTTTTAAGCAGCATTTTACTATTTTGATCACCTTCTGACAATGCTTGCTATAATTATCCCCATGCCTATATGTATCTTTTATATTCTAGATAATGTTGCATAGTTTTTCATTTATTTATTGAATAAGGGCTTACAGTTGTTAGAAGCTCTTAGCAGTAGTGCTTTTCAAAGATTTACATTGATTTAATCCAGTAGCAAATTAGCTGCACCCATTTTAACTATTCTGAATGTTCCATTCTTGACTGGCACTTTACTCATGAGTGGTCATTTTCCATACCTTTCCTTTAATGACGCGTGAACTTCAGGGATCTTCTGTCCACTTTTGATGAGTCTCCATCTGGAAACTAAAAATCCGAGACAATCCTTTCAGCGGATTCTTGGGCAGGCACCAGCCTCTGATCTTTCTTTCTTGGGCTTTGCTGTAATGCTGTATTACTCTATTGTACTTAACTACTAGAAGCAACATTACAAATGCTATATCTTAGGGATCCCCATGTAGCCTCATTTCTCTCATGTGGCAGTGTTATACATAGAAGATTTGTTGGGAAAGCAAGGTGAATAATTCCTTTCTGTTGTGACCCAAGTCTTGGAGCATGGGGTCTTCCTTGTTGCTAGTAAGTATTCTGCTTCTTGTAATGTAGAGATATGCATCTGCAAGGGGCAAAGTTAAGCTGTACAGACAATCTAACATCTGAAGTTTTGGTTGCCTTTGCATCTTTAACTGTAGCAGCTGCTTGTATAATTTCCAATTAAAAAATAAACTGAGACAGCAATGACAAAAATCTATTGCTCTGCATTTCCTCCCAGACCAGCATCCAGGCTGCAACCAAGTTCCATGTGCCTCTGTGTTTCGACTAAGAAAATGACAAGTAATTGGTAGAAGGCTGCTATCCAGTGCATGGGGCAGCTAGAGGGGACACTTATGTCAGGGACTATCTGAGGGTCAGTAGGAGAAGGCTGGGCAATTTTGGATTGTCTTTCTAGTCCCAATAGCATTAAATGGCCCGGTGTTCCTGCAGATGACTTAAGATGTAGATCAGGTACAGAAAATCATTGTAACTTTATACAAAAGGAAGCAAGTATTGGAGATCTGTGGTCTAATGTGGATTTAAAGCTACTGCAACTGTAAAGTGGAGATGTACTAATATCCCTTAGACTTCTTCGTCAAAAGCAAGGGCTGTGAAGTAGAGAGCATTACAAACACCACCTGTGAACAGAGCTGAGGCCTAAAATTCTTAAAGAGCTCCCTTTAGAATCTAAGAGCACTTTTGCATTTCAGGCAAGAGTCATGGACACAGCTGCATCCTTTCTTTTCTTTCATGGTGAAGAAGGAAACCCAGGTTTGTGGGCTGTGGAGAGGGGTGGAAATCATGTGGATCTAAAGGTCCCTTGATCTGGATAGGTGAAGGGACTGGCCTGTTTTAGGATCACCCTAAAGGGAGCATCTGCCTTGCAGTTCATCCTTATCCAGACTGCAAGCCTGAATGACATTGTTCTGCTGCGTTGCTTTTCTGCCATCCAGACCGGTAAGGATCTTAGTGATTGGCATATTTGGAGATTTAACAGCTAGTTGTGCCAAACACACGTGAGTTGTGGTATTGTGAAGTTTAGCACATTGACCACAGCTAACTGAAATTTGATAGGCTACAAAAGGCATGTTCCTGGCACTATTCTAGGACAGACTTGAAGCGTCTGCTCTTAAGATGTGGGGAGTTAGTGCTTTGTTGCTGTGCTAGCTTAAACACTTCTCTCCTAACATTTCATCTTGAAAGTAACGAAGGCATTTGTGCAGTCCTTATGTATGTAAATGCAGGTTTTGGTTTGAAGTAGTGATATAAATTGGAAATTTTTGCCCCCAAAGTATGTATTTGTTGAGGTTTTTAAAGGGCTGTTAACTGCCTTCTAATGGGAAACAGACACAACTAATTTGCTTTCTGCTTACTGTGTAACACTGCTTCATTAGTTAATATACACATGCAGCCAGAATGGTATTTAGGATGTCCTAAGTTGACTTCCAACCCCAAGAGACCTTTGTTTTAGCTGTGTGTCAGTTGTGCACAGATGATTGGGTTGTGTGAACTGTGTGTAGTACATTTTTTTAATGTGTCAGGCTATGAGCTACGCAGGCTTTACCTGGGGATGCTCAGTCAGTTTTAGTTAGCAATGAGCATTAGAGGAGGTGTGGAATATTTCTGTAGTACTTCAGAGCATTTCTATCTTGAAAAACATAAGGGTTACAGGTGAGGTGGTGCTGCTGCTTTTGCAGGGAGCTCCCTACATTGCAGGCAATTAGAGCTGTTTTAAGTTAATGGCTATTTTTCTTTCGGGTGTGTGGTCTTGATTTGGTAGACTGGAGTGAGTCCTGAGAGCTGCAGTTGCGTGCTGCACCAAAACTGGTTGGGGAAGGAAGAGAACTATAAGTAACCTAGGGGGACTTAAAAGTTGAATTTTACAACCTGAATTGCTAGGTGAAGAATCTTTAGTTTATGTGGGAGCTGTAAGGAGCTGCTCTAGGACCTGCGGCAAAAGATTTGAACAGCAGGTCAAGTTTCATTTTTACAAAACCGTGTTAGTCTTGGAGCTGTTAAGATGCAACTCTAGAGGAACAGCTGAATGGTGGTCTTACTGGATCTGCAGAATTACGGGTTCCCATGGCTGCAGTTTCATAGCTCGTATCTTTTGAATTATGAAAGCTCCGGACCAATTCTGTCTGTGATGTCAACCTTGAACTTCCCTGACATCTTTTTAATCCAGTCATCTGCCTGTCTCCATTCTGTAATTTAGCCTGATGGACTGCAGAACTACATTCTAGGGAAGTGCCATGGAAACGCCTAGACATCATCATTAAGACACGAGCTGGGGGAGGAAGAGCTGGGCTCACAGTCTCTCATGCATGCTGTCTCATATGTACGTGTGTATGCACATACATGAGCGTACACACACATGCTTTTTGGGCATCAGGAACCTCCCTAGTCCTAGGAAGCGGTTGACCCCAGTTGGACCACTTCCTCCCACTTGAACTCAGGATGATCTGGGTATTCTGAATGTTTGCTTTGACTTGTCTGTCTTATGTCCATTGACGACTAGCCTTCCAACCATGCTCTTCAACAGCCTGCTTACCGCCTCCTTCCTCATCCTTTCACTGCTACTGTTAAGTTATCCCTCTGCAATGTCTCCTTCCCCTCCACCCTCCTGTAAAATTATCCCTTTGTGACATTGCCTTCCAATCACAAATAAGGAAGACGTCTTGTCTCCTGCTTTTCTTTTATGTTAATTCCCTTTCCCTCAGCTTTGTCCTGGGATCATTAGCACTTTAAGCATAAGGCCCATTCCTACTTTGCATGTCCTTAGTGTTGCTGTAACACAAGCAACAAGCCAGGAATATTTTGTTACTATCCTAGTGATGTTACAGGTTAATTATGGAGTACTTTTTTCATGGTGGTTTTTTTTTGTGCCTTTTATTTTTTTTTGTAGAAGTGCAACATCAGGACCAAACTTACTAAAAAAGAAAATGTTGACAAATCTATCTGATACCAGCATGGGCCTGTTGCTTCCCCTGTTAGTGTTGCATGTAGGTGGATTTGTGTGTGCAGCTCTGCCCATGATTGTTGAGAGTACTCAGATCCGAGCCTTTCCCACACACAAATTCAGAATTCTCAAGTGAGCTTGCTGCTATAAACTTTAACTAGAAAATCTACACAGGCGTAATGATATGTCCTGTTCTAATCTTCTTCTTGTCAGACTTCTGATCAGAGAATTCATCAAGTTAGAAGAAATTATCATTCCTCTTTAATTTACCGTGGCTTTCTGTTTTTTAATGGATGAAAGAGCATAGTAAAACTGCAGGCTGATTTCCCCCCCCCCCTTCTTTTGTTCACTCTTTACATGACTTACAATCTGGTTGCCACCCTAAAATTAACCTGATGGGTAGAAATAGGGTGATATCTTATCAGCTTGCATTTGATGTGCTTTAGATAAATGTATTCCTGGTATACATGCCTAGAATGGCAGACAGGTTCCCTGTAGGTTAAGTGTAATAATCGTATGAATCCAGTTGTGGTTCCTAAGCTGGTTTGCTGGTCAGCTATTAAGTGCTAGACACATGAAAAATTGCTATTGTGAAGCTTTCGTACTTTTTGTAGACTTTCTTATGAGTCTGGCTCTCAGGTCATGAGGGATTTTTTTAACTTCTCTGCTGAGTCTTGTTTATGTGTGACCTTATTTAAAAGGGTGAGGAAGAGTAATAATATTTGGAAAATAAGAGATCTGAACTACAGTAGTATCACATGGGCAAATTCTGGTTCTGAAACGAGCGTTATAAGCAGGGGGGTGACTACTTAGTGGTAGGAAACGGTGGTGAAACATTCTTATCTGGTGAAGTAACTGTGTCTTGATTTGGCATGCATGTCTGTCCGAGATGGTGGGATTGTGATCTGTGCTTAGCACTAAAACAGGAGTGTTCTCGCACTGTTAAGGGTGTGTGCTGCTACTTTTGCACTGCTTTTAATTTCTACTAAGCCACAAGATGAAGAGACAGAGTTTTAATTTAAAGGAACTTCAACCAACCGCTTCTTTGTTGAAAAATAAAGAAGAAATGAAAGGGAAGGAAAAAAAAAAGCCGGATGCTTCACAATTAGAGCAACAGTTTTGCAAGGGGATAGCATTAGCTAGGTGTTAAGCAAGGTGACACCCAATGAAGGGAATAATAAGGGAAGGTATTTGTGCATTTTTGAGGAAAATGTGACTTTTTGGGACACTGCCAGTTTCTAATGAGAACCAGAATACTGGGGTGTACATAGGCCATTATTTACAATGGTCTCTGTGGCAGGCAGTTTGAAGAATAATATGAACGCAAACGTAACTTCCTCACAAAGTTCTGAGAAACATATTATAACTCAGCCAGAAAAGGTTTAGTGAGATTATTCTGTTTCTTGATATGGCAGAGCTCCAGGCAAATGTGTGAAGGGGGGAGCTTTAGCACCATCTGGAATCCACAAAGGCCTTCACTGCTGGCTGCCACCTTGAAACACTTACTGATAGAGAGATTTTTCTAAACCTGTTAAGCGCTTTCTTAGTTTATTAAGCTTTTCCGCAGTATAAAGTCTAACAAGGTGTCCAAGGATCAGTGAAATAACAGAATGGCTTTCAAGTGGAATTGTGTCGTGAAGTCATCTTCTAAGTGCAGAGAGCTGCAAAGGAGGTAAATTGTAAATGTTTCTCAAATGGGACGTGCTGCATCACAGTCAACTGAGTTTGTGAAATTGCTTGTGGTAAGAGACCATGTGTAATCTCTTAAGAAATTTCACCTTCCTTTATTTATTGTAGATTCTGACTTGGTTTTCATTGTTACGCATGTAGGGTTGTTATTACCTGATGTTTATTTCTTCTTTAGAAAAAGCATAGAATTTAACTCCTGTCAGGAAAAAAGATGCTCTCCAAAGTGTGTGTGTGTTCCTGCCTCTTATCAAGATTTCCATTTAGCGTTCTTCCATAGCTAGAATATGTGCTGCCAGTGCCAGATGGCACAGTTTCATAGAGAAGAACTAGCTCTTGCTTAGTAGTAATGCAGACAAACAATACCAAATTAGCATAAGCAAATGTCAGTGAGTTAACATAAAGCCTGTGCTATTTCTGTCTTTTCTTCTTTTCGTAGGCCATGGGTGTTGAGAGTGACCAAGAGATTGTACAAATGATTGGCACAGAGGAACATGTGATGGCTGCATTTGCTCCTAGTCTGGAAGAATGCCAAAAAGCTCAGATTTTTACACAGATGCAGGTGTGTCTTTTCACATGGCCAGAGGCCATAAAAATCTAAAGACGGTGGGTATTGACCACTTTGCTGTGTCAGCAATCGACATACACTTTGTGTTTCAAAGTTTGTTTTTGGGGGGTTATTTTAAGCTGATGGTTTTAAGGGCCAGGACCTTTCAAAAGTGATGCTTTGCTCTCATTGCCTAACTGCAAAAAAAACCCCCAAATTCCAGAAATGCTTGGCTTTCAGAATCCCAGGGTTATGTTTTAAAGTATGTGACATAGTGCTGTCCATAAGATTAAGAGTTTTTTGTTGAGGACGATTCCCATTTTTTAAAAAGGGATTGCATGGCCTGTTTTGCAGAAGCCCCATTGATGTGGACGTGACCATTTCATCGTTAGTAGATGTTCTCCTCCAATTCTGATCTCTTGTATAAAGCCCACAATAATAGCCACCCTCCGTCCTGCTAAAGACTTGCAAGAATTTTCTTCAGCTTGCGTACTTTTTTAATTAGCCAGAACACAGGCTATTTTGCTGGCAGCATTTCCATCATGTCCATAATCTGCTAGGAGAAGCGTTTGAAGATTAGTCTTACTTCTGCTATTTCTTTGTAAACTTTATCAAATCATTCCACATGTGATGTTGAGTGTTGTAAAGTGAATGTCTTTCTGGTTTGCATCTTTTGGGGCTTTTCAGGGTTAGAGCTAGCATCAAGGCCTTCCTAATTCAGAGTCAGAAGAGCAAAATGGTGATGCTGGAGGAACATAGAGAAATGTGAAGCATGCAGGAAAGCAGAAAAACAGAAATACAAGAGTTACTCTGTGCAAGAAATGTCAAATGAAATGAAAAGAGAGTGAGTTATTTGGGGAAGGCGGTAACAGATGGAAAGGAGAGCCGAGAGGGTAATTCTTTGGCATAGGGGGCATGGCTTTATTTCCAGGCAGGAACTTCCTGTGTGGACCTGGATTGTTTCTTTGCTCATCTGACCCTGAATTTGCAGATTGATTCATTTCTTGGACAACTGGTAAGAGAGTAAGAATCCATCAGTCATTGCAAGGTACTCTTGGAGACAGATGTGGATGCCACACCGTAGCGTTTGTGTCTATTAAACAGTGAGTGTCACCTCATGGTTTTATATCTGAGTGAAACTTAGCAAGTACACAAAAGAACTGGAGGTGAAAAGTCAAATTAAATAAACTAGATATCTTTAGATTTTATATAACCCTTTTTCCTATATCTCTGCAATCCCCTTTCTTTTAATGTTGTAGTAATCATGTGTCCCCATTCCAAATGTTATCAACATATAATAAATAACATGTATATTTAATGATAATCAATTGTGTTGATTTTCAAGATTTTTTTTATTTTATTAGCATCGTTTACATGTTTGGTATTTTGTACTCTGCTTGGAGTGTGTCATCTGTGGCTAGTGGGATTGCACTGATTGAGGAATACATACAGATCTCTGTGTGTGTGTTTATTTGTATAGGTTACAATTCTGATATTAACTCAAGTTAATTCCCCTCCTTGACAGGCATTGAAGTACATTGGAAACAAAGTACGAAGACAAAGGATGTGGGGAGGCCCAAAGAAAACAAAGATGGAAGAAGCACGAGAGCTGCTGGCATCAACTATTCTGACACACGTTCTTGTATGTAATGGTTTTTTTTGAAACTGGAGTAAATTCATGTGGTTATTTATGGTGTGAGCTTTCTTGGTAGGGAAAAATGTCTTTGATTGCTTTGTAGCTGTGGTAAAGTAAATCATCCTCAAAATAAAGGGGAAGATTTGGGTTGAGTCAAAAGTAATCTGTATGAAATGCTGTACCATTGGACTACTTGTCATACTATGCATCTTTTTCTGCATAGCCAGGCAGTATCAGCTGTTAGTTCAGGATGTTTTTCTCATGACCTATACCTTTATTCTGATTTGTTTTCATTTACTGTCTATTTCAATGTCACTAATGTATATTACTTTTAGCATTTTTAAAGAGGGTAAAGTGCACAGATCCCTTTAACTCCTCAGTCAGCCCAGATTACCCATTGATTTAAATGCATGTGTTTGTCTGTATAAGAACTAAGGAACTGAGCCTGAAACATCAGTATGTTTTTCTTTTTTTTTGTTGGTTTGGTTTGGTTTTTTGTTTATAGGTGAAGGAATTCAATTTTCGTGCCAAGTGCATATACACAGCAGTGATGGTGCGCAGAGTAATTTTGGCTCAAGGAGAAAATAAAGTAGATGACAGAGACTACTATGGAAATAAACGTTTGGAGTTAGCAGGGCAGGTGAGTTTTTACTTCAGAGCAAAGTGCTCTTTTAGAGTTTTATTACTATCTGCATTTAAAAGATGCAGAATAAGGAGTCTTCTCATTTGAAGTGTTTTTCCTCTCATTTTATTTTTGTTGGCTTTTCTGTATTGCCTCGTAGATATGCTTCTGTGATTGAGACTAATAAATCATATTCTCATTTCTGTATTGCCTCTTTTTACCAGATAAAAGGACAGAGCAGTGTAAATACCGCATCAGTTCTAGTTCTATTATAATATTGCTAGTGCCAAGAAGGCAGAAGTAAGATCCATCTTCCAATGTCCCCCTCTAAGCAATTGGTTAAGGGAATAAACTGGGGCCAAGTTGGTGCCTGCATGTCAGATCCAGGCTGTCCCACTATGGATAACCCAGCTAGCGTAGCATCTCACAGGGACAGCCACCCAAGCCTTTTAGGATTTGGGGAAGCCCATAAGATGCTTATTTGCTGTCAGCTGCCTTTCTAGCCTCTAGAGTAGCATGAATTAATAAAGTAAGTGGTTTAAAGTTAACTTGAGCAACTTATGAAAGTGGATTGCATGGACTTTTCTGCTTGCAGAATTTTGGCACTGGAGGTAGAAGCAGTAACAAAGGGATGCGAAGGATGGAATGGTTTGAGGTGTCTGGCTGGCACTGTTCTTTTGCAGAGAGGGTGGCAGTTCACAGCTGTTGGCTAAACTATCTTCTCCTAGTGCAGTGGGAATTTGCCTATCAGGTGATGGAACTGCTTAGTTACCATGACATGGATTTTTTCCTTGCCATGTGTGGTTATTTAATTAACCAATTTAGATTAGGATTGGACTTCTTTGTTGTGCTCTGTATTAACTTCAGTTGGAGTTCTGGCAGTCAGTATCATCTCTGGTTATTGATCGTGCATCAGAAATTCAGGCAAGTATACATAATGCACCAGGTTGGAGAAACTATGCATCTCTGGTTCCCACACCATTTGTATTGGGATTTCTGTTGCGGCACAGGTAACAATATCCATTCCTTTTTGTTCATATCCAGTGGGAATTCTCATCTTACTGTACTTTTTAAGATGTGTGCTTGCATATTGTCTCATACTCCTTTTCTCCTTCCCACCCTGCCCTGTCCTCCATGCACACATGTGAACACACACACAGAACGCGCAATCATTTCACAGTAAAAACATGTGCTTTGCGTCCTATTTTTCTGAAGAAACTTTGATGACACTCTTGAACACACTCTAAGCACAAGGAAAAAACCCTCTTAACCTGTTACAAAAAACCAGTTCTTTCTTCAAATAAATATGTTGACTGTTCATCAAACTTCTGTGCTGAAGCACAACATGTTTCTAAAGTGTAAGGAGTAGTAAGAGGACGTTAGTGCAATGTTCTAATGGGGCAAATATTTTAAGCTATAATGGATTTATTTGGTTTCTGCTGAAATGTTGTTGCTGTAGTTCAGTATGACTGTAATCAGTGAAATTAGTTGTTGCTTTGTCATCACATTGTTCTTATTTAACTGTATTGAAGGACTAGTTTGGGTTTTTTTCTAATATTTTTAGGGGCAGAAAGTAGAGCAGGTAAAAAGTTTCCTACAAGCTGTAAGAAAAAGGACTCTGCTCACACAGATGTTAACAACCAAAGTAATTTTAAATTAACTGGGAAGAGGTTTTAAATGTAGAGGATCATCATAACAAAGCCAATGCGTATTTTTTTTCTACATCAAGGAGAACTATGCAGGAGGGGTTGTAACGCTTGATTAAAGGTAGTTCTAGCTCCCTTGTAGTATTTTAAAAACTCATTTCAAGCTGAACACTTGAATTCCTCTGTGCCACATTATCGATGTAACGTTAATTTGATTGGATTACACAGTGAAAAGTGTAGAGATTTTTTTTTTTTACCAGTTTCTAAATGTTTATGTCTAGCTAAAGTTTGCATGGATAAAATGGTTGTTTTTTTCTTTTAATGCCAGCATGTCCCTGGAATAAAAATCCTGTTGATTTAGAATTTGAATAAAGAAAAAAAAAAAAAAAGAAAGAAAAGATTCCCATGTGAGGAGAAAAACATAGCGGTCGAAACAGTGTAAAGACATAAAAGGTATTGTGTTTATAAAAATGTGTGAAAACAATAGCTGCTAATTTCACACCCCATGGGACAAGAGAGTACGAAATGTGCTTTAGCTTTAGATAACGGAGTTGTATCCACTAGCCAAGCTGGTTTACAGAGCTTTCTCTTAGTCTTTCTGCCACTAGAGGCTCGGTAGGCCAGGTGCCAGCTGAGGTGTTAGCAAAACCTACCGATTTCAGGCTTAATCTTTTCACCTACCTTTTCTCTTTCCTTAATGTGTTCATTATTTGCTAAGCATTACTCTGTTCTTTGTCCTCGTTTTTTTGTTGGGTTTTTTTTTTTTTTGTTTCTAATGCAGCTTGCTTTGTATGGGTGAGATATGGAACAGCACCAAAATCCGGCACCCTGGAAAGCAAGGGATTTCTACCCTGTGACAAAAGAATACCGCCTTGACTTCAGAGATTGCCTAATCCCAGCTGTTCTGATAATATAATTAAGGCTGCCTAATGTCTTTAATTTTGCAACCAGTTTGTGTGAAAGGGAGAATTTGGCACTCTAAAGGCTTAAACGCTAAATAGCAATCTCAAGGCGCCTAATTAGAATTCTCTGACATTAAGCTAATTGGTGAAACTGTATTTCAGCAGCTTAACTTCTTTATTAATTTTTCTTAGGATTTTCAATGAAAATCAATTGATGAGCTGTCAGTATTTTTTTTTTTCTTAAATATAATTTGCTCTTTAGTGCTGCTGTCTGAAGCAGGCTGAAAGGCCCTGGACTAAATATGAAATCCATTGAATATTATCACTGGCATTCCATCCTTTTTCTTAAATCTCTTGCTCTTGACCTAAATGTGGTTATTGTGAGATTCTGCTTTGCCAGATAGTCAGAGCTCTTACAGACCAAGAGTCTGTCAGTGAAATTAGCAAAGTATGATGCTTTTCAGACTGGCAAATAGTAGCAAGTAGGTGTGCTTGGGGTGTAACTTACTTGATTAGTTCAGAGAAGAGAAAGGATGGCTTTATAATCCCTGTGGCATGTGGAATTAGGAGATCTTTGCAATTTTATGATCAAGAAATCAAATATGAAAACATTCTCTGAATGAATTTTTTAAAATGTTCTGTTAAACGTTTAAGTCCTGCTCAAACCTGTTGAAATCAAATGTGTACTGTGATTGATTTCAAAAGAGTTCTTATTTAACAAGCCTATCAGACATCTCAAAACTGCGCATTCCTTCCTTTTACGTTTTCCCTACTTTTGAACTGCTTCCCTCATAATCTAGTTTTTGTAGGGTCCTGTGGGTTCTCCTTCCTAATATGATGCTTCTAAAAAATGCTTTTATTTCTGACAGAAGCCTGCTTTAAATGAGCTGTGACATTGCAGGTGAGTTGCAGGTGGCTGGATTTCTTTTGAGAGTGGTGAGAGGGTATCGTCTTGTAAATGTTAATGGTACTACAAGCATCAGGAGGGAAGGAGGGTCTACAGCAACTTCCTGTCATGCCAAGGCCAGGTCTGAAAAAAAACCACTTAACCAGTTTTCAGTAAAAACTCTCTGTCCAGAGTGGAAGTTTTTGGATTTTATTTTTGTCAAGAGTTATCATACAGTGCGTGTTATTGCTGTTTTTCCAATTTAGTGACTGAACACTAAGTGCTCCTTATGCCTTGTAGAGTATACTGTCAAAGATAATCCAGTCCTGCTCTCTGTGAGGGCCAGTAGGAGCTTTTTATTGAAAATCAGATGTCTGTCTTGAGTTTCCTGGTGTTATTTTTTTTATTTTTTATTCTTAAATGCATTTGTGATGCCGGTGAAAAGAGTAGCTTATAATTTAGTTAGCTGCTTTACAGTGTCATTTGCCAAATGCTTTGGTCAGCCCAGCTGGGGCATGTAGGTAGAGAAAAGCAAATGGAAGCTAGTGGCCCATCCCAGTGATGGAGTGGTTTGTTTTCTGGTTTCCAGAAGGTTTCCAGAAGGGGAAAAGTTGGGAGTACGTCTGATGGAGACAGTTAAAATTCAGTTTAATTCTGCTCGTACAAAAATTAAATTGTACAACTGACTCCAGAATGTCTTAGCTTGTGGTGACTGAATACCTACCTTGTTCACCCCTACAATGCTTTGTACACTGGGAATCATCATTTCTGGCATGGGTAACTGCTGCATTTTTAGTTCTTTTGACACTTGGAGCTGCTGTAAAATAGAGTCCCGGGACAGAACTGCCAGGTTGTAGAATTTACGTTGCTTGTTTGCAAAGCTAATCATTGTGAACACTTAACACCTACCATGTAATACAGTTTTAAGTGTTTCGGGAAGCTATTAGTGTATGCAAGGAGTGGCTGAGCAAACTGCAGAAGCAAAGCAGATTGGAGAGCAAAAAAAGTCAGATCACAAACTTTGTTAGTCTTTTCCTTTTATGGCTATTTTAAGAACTGGAAGTAATTATTATACACATACAGGAAATAACTGCTTTAAATTGCAGCACTTTTGAAGGGTTTATCGTTGTTACTTTTTCAATTCATCTGTGTTACGTAGCTTCTTTGCTTGAACTGTAGACTTTTTTTTTAAAGGGAGAGATGTGGAAAAGCATTGCACTTTCCAGATAGTAGCACTTCTAAAAAGCATGGCAGGTGTTGAACCAGGTGGACTCTGTGGGTGTAATTGGTTTTCCATAGATTGTTACTGGCAGAAAGTAGCAGGATAAAAGTATATCTGAGCGAGGAGGCTGCCTACATAACCCAAGATATGTCTTGCCAGCTGTCAAGAACAGAGGTTGCATCTGGGCCCCTAAAAAAGTCTCTTTCAGTCCAGAAGCAATGGTGACTGTAAGCCGTTTGTACTTCAGTCTGGTCTTGCAAATGGTGCGCTGCTTCCAAACTCTGTGCTGCTGAGTTGCTTCCCCTACGGGCCCCTTACAGTCACTTGGGTGTCTGTCTTGTCCATTTTAAGTAGCTCCTGGGAGGGGGCACTTTAAACAGCCTTTTTCACTTTTAATAATAGAATATCTCGAAGTGACTCTTCACTTATTGCTTTACTGCAGTTATTCCATACAGTATTAGAATAGAAGTTGGTCTTGCTTCCAAATCTTGTGTGTAATTCAGGGTTGTACATTGAGGGTATTAAATCTTTAAAAGATTTTGTGACTTTAAGAAGGAAGAAGTAGATCAGATGGATTATAATATGGCAGATTAGGGAAAACGGTAAATGGATAGTGTAGAGTTGGATGGATATGCTAAGATACTGTGAAGGAAGGATTAAAGCAAACCAAAAAGGGATAAATGCATAGGCTTAGAGAATTATTCTACTTAATTTGCTTTCTATTATGAGATAATTTCTCTAATATTGCACTTTAATTTAACAAGGCAAAAAACTTGTGAGAAAAATATCATTTGAGAAACACAGAGAATATTTTTTTAACTGACAAGAAGTATAAAGGTGAAAATATTAAACATGTGTTTCCCTGCGCCTGCATTTCCTAGACCTGGAGAAGTACAATTTTTCCCTTAATCCAATTGTTTTGTATTTCCAGCTTCTTTCTCTTCTGTTTGAAGATTTATTCAAAAAATTTAACTCTGAACTGAAGAAGATTGCTGACCAGGTAATTCCCAAGCAACGTGCAGCTCAGTTTGATGTAGTGAAGCATATGCGTCAAGACCAAATCACCAATGGTATGGTCAATGCCATCTCCACAGTAAGTATTTTTGTTTTCATCCTAGCATGTAAAGTCTTTTCTCCCTAGTGAATGGTGGAAATGTATGAATTTTGTTCTGATGACTCTATCATTTGTCGTAAAAGCAAATCTGTTTAACATTCTTTATAGATTAAAATTGCAAAACTCTGTCATGGCCGGGGCTTTTGGAATTCACTGAAGAATCATTAATCATTAAACCACTTTTTATTTCCCCATTTATTTCAAAGTTATATTTTAGTGTTTTGGAAGGAATGGTAGAAACAAGCAACTTTAAAATAGTGATCATGTTTGTATTTATCCAACTTGCCGTCTTCTAGGTTATACTTGACTATGTGGTTCATGGTGTTTTTTATTATCTGGATTTAGCTAGGGTCAGGTTACATCATATGTCCAAAAGGTGGCTGAAAACCAGCAGGAAAACATCACGAACAGAAGACAACTGGGGGAAAGGGTGTGTAGGCCAAAAAAAAAAAGCTGAATATTGAGCTGTTTAAGGGTGGTGCCTTTTTATTCATAGGAAGTCATTAGTACGAGAAAATTTACAGCACAGAAATTAGTACTTCTCTGCTAATGATACTGAACTATTTATCAGGGAAAACTGCTACATGCCTTATTATTTCACCCCATAATTAAGCCTTTAAATATTTATCTTGGTTAGACTTTAGCCTGTGTCTGCCTTCTGCTGGAATGGATATTTTAATTCATGCCAGTGGACAAGAACAAAAATACAATTACTAACTTTGTCTCTTACCTCACACATCTGCAAGAGCAATTTGTGATATGGTTCCTGAAACCTAGCTACTGGCTTGTAAATGACTTTGAAATCCATGGGTTTTTAAGAAATTAGATTAGTCTAAGTATTTTAGTAGCTGGTAAAAATTGTGCAACTTAATTTTTAGTCTTTGGAACTCTTGAGAGGGCTTTTCTGCCTAGCATGAAACTGAGGTTTTCCTTCAGTTCTTGTAAACAAAATTAACTCCACAAATTGTATCCAAAACGACCAACAGCCTGTTACTTACAAATCCCAATGTTAAAGCTTATCACTATTTAATTTTATGAGTGCCCCAAATGTAGTTAAATCTCTACAGTGCACGTAACCAAAACAATTGACAGATTTGTTTCTCTAAATGCTAGTGCTTTCTTCTAGCCGGTGCCAGTTTTTCCATTTGGACTGACAGAGATAAATCTGCAAACTATTCAGTACATATTGTGAAGTCTTCCTTCTTCCACTATCTTTGGACTTTTTTTTACTGCCACATAAGCAGTTAAACACCATCTGCTCTTAAGCATTGAAAATAATTTCTCAGGAACAATGCCCAGTGCATACTATTCAAGAGATTAAGCAAATACCATAAAAATCATTCTTGGAAACAACAATCTCCAATCTCACCAGAATGCTTCAATGATAGTCTCAAAGAGCATGAAATAACTCAGCGGATTCATAATTACACCAGTAGCATGCAAAAGAATTCATAGCACTACTGCATCAACTGTGCAGTGGTGTTCAGTGGTATTTCCTATAGGTCTTCTTTTTACCCTGGAAAATTGCAGAAGAGAGGGTAGCTCCGGCAGTAATGCCACAGGCCTAATAAATATTTCGGTGTCTGCAGAATCATCCAATACTGCTGAGGGAGCAACTTTCAGTTCATAGGAGTTTTCAGTAGGAAGTTCTCCACTGGGGTTGGTCTCACAACAGCCCTGGCACCATTTTGGGGTTTTTGGACAACTTTTCAAAGTGTCAGTCCATCACTTCCAAAGCTCAAAGAATTTTTCGTATTATTTATTCAGGCAGTGTTTTTACCTCCCGTTTCCTCCAGTCTTTGAGATTTCACAGTCTTCTGGGGAGTGAAGAAGAAACCACATGCTAGTTTAGACTACAGATGAAGTCATTTCTAGCATGAGGAAAAACTACTAATTTATTGTATTCTGCTTATATTCTGATAACTCCCAGTCCTTAAAGAATGAAATGGTCAGTGAGTGAACCCTTCCCAAGAAGGCTGAGCAAGTGGACAGGTTTGTTTTGACTGACTTACTGTTGGGCATTATGTCACAGAATCACAGAATCATCTCGGTTGGAAGGGATCTTTAAGATTATCAAGTCCAACCATTAACCTAACACTGCCAGAACCACCACTAAACCGTGTCGCTCAGCACCACGTCTACCCATCTTTTAAATACCTCCAGAGATGGTGATTCAACCACTTCCCTGGGCAGCCTGTTCCAATGTTTGATAACTCTTTCTGTGAAGGAACTTTTCCTAATATGTCTTCCCACTTTCTGTAACAAGGAACAAAGGGTAGTTCTGCAGACTATTTGATAGTCTCTCCGGTGGAAGCAAATGGCAAAATCGTTCGGATGGGTAGTGGTTTTTGCTGTTCATCACTAAATGGGATTTTGCTGTTAATGTATAAATAAAGAAGCCAAGCAAATCACACTCTTGAAGGATTTCAGTCCAGTACAGCAAGCGAGCTTCAAATTATTTGTTAGCATTGTTGAGCTGAGTTGATCAAAAAGGCTACTGGAATTAGCAGAAAGCAATCCTTGGGAAAGTGTTACCTTTGAGATCTTCATTGCCTTTGGACTGAGCAGTAACATGGTGGCTGGAGTAAATAGTAGTAAATGGGACAGTAACTTGCTGTATCTACTGACTCAGGTGCTGGTGGGCAATGTATACGGAGTAGATGTCATGAAGTTAAAAACTGTAGCACTGAATTTCAAGATTTTACAGTAGAGAATGTTAAATCTGCTTGGCATGGAAACATAATTGCGCCCTAGAACATTCTGTGAACTCCTCTGTTCTCCTAATTAAAACCACAAGTGATGCTGCCTGTGACAGTCCCGAAACATGAAACTCTTGACATTTGCATGGATCTTGCATTTCTTATTTGGTGTAATCCTACCAGAGAAGTTGGATAGACCTAGCCCCTCCACACTCTTCTTCTGTGAGAAGACACATCAGTGAGTCTTTTTCCTCTGGAGTCTATAAACAAGTCTTCAAGAAAGTATAGATGGCTTTGATGTCAGACTCCTCCAGAATAAATGACTGTTTTTCCTACCAAAATAACAAATCATGAAAAAGGCAGAACTGAAAGTTTGTGGGATCTATTGTGAAAGTGTATTTCACTCAAAATACCTTTTTTTAAAATTGAAAAATCTATAAAGGGAGAACATAAAGTAATTTAATTTAGATAAAGTTGAGTATTGATTTACCTGTGAGGGACAGGTGATGAAGAATCTTTGTGTGATCAAATATGTAATAGCAAAAGTATCCTCTCATCTGGAAGAGCAGTTCTTTTGTTTCAACTTTTTTTAATACTTAGTACAAGTGTGTTGTAACTAGTAGTGTATATACAATAATTAGAAAGTTGTTTTATATAAATAGGCAACATTTGCTATGCAAAGCTCCTCAGATATCATTCTGTCTACATACTGAAAAGACATGTAGTGTCGAGACAGGGTTAAACTACAATAACTTTTTTTGAAATTATCATTTTATTCTACAGGGAAATTGGTCCCTGAAGAGATTCAAAATGGACCGCCAAGGCGTGACGCAAGTATTGTCCCGCTTGTCTTACATATCTGCTCTGGGTATGATGACTAGAATCTCTTCTCAGTTTGAAAAAACAAGGAAAGTGAGTGGTCCTCGGTCACTACAGCCATCTCAGTGGGGGATGCTCTGCCCATCTGACACTCCTGAAGGAGAGGTGAGGAACTTCGATTTTGCTTTGAGTATTTCTTGTCCTGAGGAATGAAGACGCTGTTTATTTTGAAGCAGGTGATCCTCCATTGGAGGAAGAATTCTGATGAGGTTTCTAGAGAGATAAATTATCCTCAGCCTGATAACACCACTTGTGTGTCTTTTCACATCCCATCTATTTACATCCTAGTTCTCCTTGCTATGTTGCTTTTTTTTTTCCTCCTACCTGAGTGGACTGGCTGGAAACTGTTCAGATGTATAAGAATGATGCGAGGCCTCCTATTTTTGCAGCAGAGCTACTTGCTCTCTTTTGATCAGACCAGAAAGAGAGGAGTCCTAAACTCTTATCCCTTTGTTCTGTAATAAATGTTCTGTTTTGCAGTTGCCACACCAACCTGCAATTTTTCTAGAAACATAATTATTATTAAAGAAACAGCTTTAGCCTTTAGCTTGAGAAAGAAAAACAGCTGTGTACGTTTTACTTTAAAGACATCATCCAGCTATTCCAACCAAACGATTGATGCTAACAAATCTGGGGGAACTCTGAACTTTCTGGCATAAATATGCAGACAATATGAACTAGTCTCATTAAGCAGCTGGAATAAAATTTCACTCTATAAGATACTTGGATATTTTTCATTTTAAAATGGTAAAGTTTATGTTAGAACATACAGGATATCTGGCAAATTAGTAAATAGGCTGATTTTGTATTTCCATTATGCTTCTAAGTAGCTGTTGGTTTGAAGAGAGAAATAAAGGGTTATAAATGGTTGGATAACTTAAAAACTACAACTTCATCGCCTATATTTTTATTAGTTTGTAAATGCTAAAATATTACATTTCAGTGTGATATAGAAAGTTCTTCCTTTCTTCCTTCCTAATTTTCAGTGTAGTTAATTTGTTTCATTTCTTTCACTTTATACTTTTTTTTGTTGTTCATAAGTATAGTTTTGGAAGAAAAAGATATGTGTAGTATTAATACTCTAGAACAAAATGGATAAAAGGTGTATTTTTTATTTTAGGCTTGTGGTTTGGTTAAAAACCTTGCCCTCATGACTCACATTACTACGGATATGGAAGATGGCCCGATTATTAAATTAGCCAGTAATCTTGGAGTTGAAGATGTCAACTTGCTCTGCGGTGAAGAACTTTCATATCCAAATGTGTTCCTTGTTTTCCTTAATGGTATGTAACTTTTCAGCAGTCTGACTCTGATTTGTTGCTGATGGAGAGTTAGGCTTCAGAAACCCTACAACAATTTTTGGACCACAGTCAACCGCAGATGCGTTTTCCACGTGTAGATAACTTCATCTGTAAATATTTTGATAGGGTTAGGCAGACTAGACAGGCCAGATGATGGCACTTAGTTGTCTGAAGTTGTGTCCTCAGAAGTCTGACTGCAGATGTGTGGAGCTGGGAAATTGAAGCTTTTTCAAATTTCAGTACTGTTTTTAAGCACACTTGCATGAATAGGCACAAAAATATATATGTTCTATTACAGGTTTGTTTGTTTTTCTCAGGTATTCACTAAATGAGGTGCCATTCATAAAGTAATTTTTTCAGAGAGAATAACACTGCTAAATTTTCAATAACTTAAATTTACAAATTCAGGGCTTCATTCACAGAAAGCATTTTATTTTAGTGTAAACTTTATGTATTTGTATATATATTCATGCAAGTGCCTTTAAAAACAGAAAGGAAACATCAATTGTTTGCAAAGTTTAGCAATGCTATTCCATTTAAAATCACCTTTTAAAGCGCAACTTGCTTTGTGAATGAGTAGAAAAAATTAGACCTTGGAAAACAGGCCTCTCTTCTTTGTTAAAGGGATGATTTGGCATATGTGCTTTGCATGTACACGCTTATGTTCCTTTTACAACTGATCTTTTAGTGTTTCTAAATCAACAGGTACTATGATATCAGATTTCAAAATACTGACGTTTTAAAAACCACAACTGTGATTTAAAAATAGGCTTTTATCAACAGCACCCACTTCCAGGGACTAGTATTAAATGTCTGTCACTATGAATAAGTTCTCCATTTACTTTGGAATTAAACAGCAGTTGTTCTTCCATCCTGTCTTTTGCCAGCAACATAAAAGCAACACTTGACCAAACTGCATTCCTTTGCTCTGCTTTTCTGTAGCAGTATGTTAAAGATAAGGTTCAGTGAAACCACATGCAGTCTTCTCTGTCTCATTTTATGGTCCAGAGGGGAGTGCAGAGCAGAAGTATTGAGCTGTTCCTACACAAGCTCAATCTGTGATACGGAACAAGATAGTTATGTTCCCAAACGTATACGATGTACTACTAAGTAAAGCAAAACCATTCACTGTTCAGTCTACTAGTTTGTGGGTTTAATCCATAAAAAATTCCAGGCTTGTGGGTGGCTGAAATGATTCTGATTTAAACTTGTAACTTAAGAGGGCAGAAAATCTGTTGAGTACAAATCCCTTAAGCTATAAAGACCTTTGTATTGTCTTATAGACTCCCTAAACTATCATGCTTTGTCTCCTTTTTTAAAGTTTTGTTTGAAATGACACTGTGCTTTTTTCATTTTATATATTAAGATGACTTTGATCATGTGACTCTTTAAAAATTTTACTCTCTTGTTTGTTCATCATGCATCAGAATACTTAAGTATGTGCTAAAATGCCCTGCTAAGATAGCAATAGCTTGTTGAGCTAAGTTCTCGAAGGAGGAATTCTGGTGCTGTTGTGAGTGATCACGTATATCAAAAATATCAGGTCTTTCTAAAATTTCTGAGAAGGCAGGAGGACAGTTCCTTGGTCTGTTGCTGGAAAACTTGGATCTATTTATTTTGGTGCAGCTGAAATTGCAGGCTTCAGAAGTGCTGTTTGCTTGTACGCTAATTGGTGAATGGGCACCTGAGCAGAAACATATCTGAAGAAAGCTGGATGCAGCACACCATTTAGTTTCTGAAGCTATTTGGAGGCAAATAGATAGATGACCTGTGAAATTCTGATGCTTTTTTAAAACGTTTACTGAGAGAAAAATAGAGCCCGTTCTTATTCATGTCAGAAAAGGGAAATTTTATGACAACTGTTATTATTTGCAAGAAGTAGGAAGTATTTCTATGCATGCTAGACATGATCAGAATTTGTAAGTATAGTTTTGGATATGCAAAGTATGCACAATGAATTTATTCCCCTTCTGAATAGGTAACATCCTCGGTGTCATACGTGATCATCAGAAATTAGTCAACACATTTCGGATCATGCGTCGAGCGGGCTATATCAATGAATTTGTTTCCATCTCTACAAATCTTTCTGACAGATGTGTCTACATTTCCTCTGATGGAGGGAGATTGTGCAGGTAAACATCTTGTAGAATTATCTCACTAGTGAACTTACTATAAACACTGTTTTATGCACTTAAAATACACTGGGCTAAGACTTTCACAAGTACAGTTTTAAGCAAATTCAGTAGGAGTTGAGCATCTCTTTTTCTCCATAAATGGCCTTCATTCAAAACAGGTCTGAGAAACATACTATATAGTCAAGCAACTTAAGAAAAAAAAAAAAAAAAGCCCAAATAAATCAGTTTTATCTTTAAACAAAAGTCATGACAAAATGTTGCTGTATCTTCTTTAAGGAAAAAAAGGGAGGGGGGATTAAAATCAACCTGATTTGCAACTGCAGTAATGTCGAATGGCCTTGGAAGGTTTTTTTTTTTTTAATTTCCTGTGAAGCAAGAAACAAGCAGCCACTCGCCTAATATCCCACGGGAGTGATATCACACTTCAGAATGAGAAGCTACTCTTTCTCTTCAAGGGCCTTTACATCTGGTGCAAAACTTCCTCAGGCGTGTTTACCTGCACCAAGAAGCACGTCTCACAATTTTGGTTTATTTCATTGCTTACCCTTAGGTAGGTAGGGCATTCGGTAAACCTACAAGGAAGGTCTCCACCTTGAGATACTTATGCGCTTTATTAGACAGAAAAGGTCCCTGAGTAACAGTCATGTCACAGAAGAAAGCAAAAAGAAATCTGGTGGCTAACATGAGAAAGTGGAATGTAACAGTATTTTGAGGCAGAAAATCAGGTTGTTTTATAGTAGAGGCGAGAGACTTCAGTCAGATCACTGTGCTAGGTTATTTACAAGTAAAACATCTCCAGTTTAGCCTATAGAACAAGGCATAAAAGATGAACAAAGCAGAGATTGAGAGGCAGAATGAGTTAATAAATACATGCATATTTTAGCATTGACTAGCTGTGTGCATATTTTGTGCGTGCTTTTAAAGAAGCATCAGTCACAACTAGAGTTGGCATTCTACCTTATTCATTAATTAAATCTCAGAGCATGCTGAATGCAGTCTGAGGCACACTAAAGACTTCAAAATAGTACATGTACAAACCATCAATTAATCATACCTGGTCAAGACATCCAGAGTAGGGGCATATTCAGTGGCAGAGAAGTCGCTTTTCCAGTCAGGTCTAATACTGGCCATTCTGCAGGTTTGGAGATGCAGCAAAACTTCCGATTTGTAAAATAAAGGCAAGTGAAATCATGTGTATTTCCAGGAGTTTACCAAGTTTGCTTTGTGGCACCCCTACCCTGCAATTGTTCAGATACCCCTATTACCCATTTAAAAGTGCTCATTAGTCTTCAGTTATTTAGACTTCAGAGTGGACTCCACAAGTATCTTGTAGCTATTTGCTGCTCTTTACAAGAGCAACTTGTCCAAATAGCAACAGCCCTTGGCGTTTCATTCTTGCGTGCCATCCTTTGTGTTAGTGTTTCCTTGCGGTAAGGAAGCCTTCAGAGATCCATGTGCTGTTCAAATTTATGGATTCATCTGAGATCACCCATGGTAAATGCCTGTACTTTGTATCATGTAACAGCAAAATACATTCTCGCATGTGGACACTCGAGCACAAACTGTTCGCTCAGTCTTGTATGAAGTCCCTGCCATACCCATAGAACTTAATGCTGTTCTTAGCTTTGTAGATTGGGAAATCTTAAATCTTTTAAAGCCATCAATATAATGTGTAGGTAAAACTTAAAAAATGTTTTAGTTTAAAGATTTAAGCAGGGGGGGAGGGGGGAAGGCTTCCTCCTCAAAATTCAGATTTTAATTTTTCTTGTACGCTTCTTGGGTGCTTCGTAGACAATGTGTCAGTTCAGGATATCTGTGTATCAAACCAAGGTCTGAATAATTACTGATTGTATTTATGTGGCTATGTCAGTTAAAGGTGGATAAATTTAAAAAGTGGTTTATAAAATAGGTTGTGTGTAGGCAGGGTTCTTACTTCTAAGTATAAATTAAGTTACCTGCCTAAGTATTTGCTCTGATAATCCTTTATTTTTTTTAATTGTAGACCTTACATAATTGTCAAGAAGCAAAAACCTGCAGTTACAAACAAGCATATGGAAGAACTGGCTCAGGGATACAGGTACATAATTCAAGTGAACCATATTCATCATCGCATCTATCTGTAAATACTGTGTGGAAATACTTCAGTCAGTATTTTACAATCTTGGGGTTAGCTATGTAGGAGAAGTCTACTCTCCTATATAAATTAATAATCAGTGTATTGGAGGTTTTCTGTTTAAAGTCAAATTAAGTCTGGTGGTCTTATTTTGTTACTGCTCTGACGTTTGGCAATTATATAGAATAAATACATCTCACAGCCTCATCTTTCTGTAAGTGGGAGGCCTGAGGCAGCATCATCCTTCTCCTGATTGAAAGATCAAACACTTCAAAGGAATATCAATTTGACCGCCCTAAACTAAACACATTCAGAATTAGTTTTGAAACCACTTGCAAATTCTTAGTTTATGTGTTTATAAAAACACATTTACTCAAAAGCATTTAAATTTAACTAAATTTTGCAAAACCATCACAAAAACTTACTAGATTACCCTTACACTTGTCTACATTTATAGTGATGATGAATACATACAGGAGGATTTTATTTAGATGTTCAAATAAGTGACATTGGTCAGTCAGACTGTGAAGCAGTGAATGGGCAAGGGGATTAATTTAAAAAAATACATTTTTCTTTAAATATGTAAAATGCACAGAACCGTTCATATAAAAGTATTTCTCTAGTTTAACTTCTAACATTATATTCTTTCGATATATGCATTATGTAGATTTATTTTTGCAGAAATATAAGAAAAGACTGTACTTCTAGTGTATTTTTTTAATTTAACTGTAGGAACTTTGAAGATTTCTTGCACGAAGGCCTCGTTGAATATTTGGATGTGAATGAAGAAAATGACTGTAACATTGCACTATATGAACATACAATTAATAAGTAAGTATGCGTTCAGACTAAACACTGGTTCAGCAAAAACTTTCATAGGGTGACTCTCTGAAATGCAAGCATGTTGATAACGTTACTGTTTTCACACATACACACTGCTCCTTTGCTAATGGTTGCAACGACTCCAGATGAAAGCTAAAGAAAGAAATCTGTTTACACGCATCCTAAATTATCCATGGGATAGTTACAAAAAGTGGTTTAGCTATTGAGTTTTGGGAGATCTGTTCCTGCTTCTAACTCTCAAAAATATGAAGGACTTAAAGGTATATCCTCTGTTGCTCTGGATGTGGCTTTTTGGTTTTTTTCTAATCATTGGGCTGCTCATCAGAAGTAAATTTATACAATAGGAGTCCAGAAAGCAAATGGTTTCCACCTGTTAAATGATGATCTTGGCATGTCATGATTGTCATTCGGAAAATTCTCTCTTATGGCTGTAGAAGGACCCTAGACAACCAGTTTACACTAAATGTCTGAAGTATTGGAATGAGACCTTCCCTTTGACTTTTGGATGCATAATAGGCCCCGATAAAAATGTCTGTATCATTCTGTATATTCTTCACCACATATGTTAAAACCATTCCTGCTATGTGATTTTTGTTCAGAAAGATTTCCAGATTTTTTTTGTGTTTTACACATATATGAAGGACCCGGTGCTTTGGGGTTTTTTTTCTGTGTCTTGTGACTGTGATGGGAGAGCCCACATTAAAAGAAGGATTCTTTTAAATTTTTAAGTCCCGGCTTTCTCCTTTTTTTGATGTTTCTGTGACAATATCCTGTCAACTGAAGGCTGCATACAAAATGTTGAAAGTTATCTCCATGAAATGTTTGATCAATAGATTTATGCAGAAGATGCATTTTCTAAATGTTCTGTCCTGGGCAAGTACTCATGGAAGCCAATAGAAATAAATCATTGATTTCAGTGGAGCTGGATGAGACCTTCAGTTATCTCTAACCTTTGCCAGATGAAATGCATTAACTCTGCTAATTAAATCGCATTGCTCCTGCCCAGGCTTTTGAAGACTTTATCACTTTAAGAAATTGCTTTTGCACGCTCTTGGCTGGCTTCTGTATGCATGACCAAAGAAAAGCACACACAATTCCTGTCATTTGTGCCAAAATTAAATAACTTCCAGCAAGCACCAGAGCTGAAAAGTTTAAGTTACAGGACACCTGACTCAGCTAGGAAGATTAATGGGAGTGTATCACAGGAAATCACTGTTTAGTCAAAAACAGGAGGAGACTGTGAACTTCCAATGCAGTAGTGGGAGGAAATGACTCTACCACAACTACCAAAAAGTTCGGGAGATTCTTGTCTTGTCCATCAACTTGTTTTGAGTTTAGCTTCAATGCTTGTAGCTAGTAGTGCCATTAAGTATCTGAGCTTGCACTGTATGAGCACATTGCTCCTTGTGTTTAGTAATGATATTCCCTACATCCTGGATAGCTGATTTGTGGACCCCCTTCTCCCAGCTAAATATCTTGCATTTTAAATGGTGCGACCATGTTGGTACAACTTGTTCTGGTAATACAACTGACACAATCCACTATTGTGAAGTATCTCATTAACATTCCTGCTTTTGTAATGTAGGCTTCTTTTAGCTACAGTATCCTCTCTTTACCTTTCCAATCCAATTAGGGGTTTTTTTCTTTGGAGGATTTGACTCTATTTAATGCGTTCAATTTCTTCCTTACCTATTTGTAACTCTGATTTTCAAACTCGTGAGGTTGCCTTCCTTTCTTGGGCCTGTTTCTGGCAGTGGCATTTTGACTTGCAGAAATTGAACTGCTCTGTAAAGCCTGAAGGTCTCTCATTAGCACTCTGGAATGCTTCGTAAGATACTAGGATCCACATAGGTTGCATCTTCTTTGGTTGAAATAAGATTGAACTCAATGGAAAAATACTTGTGTTGAATACCCTATCTGAAAATGTATATGTAGTTCCATGCACTAGTAACTTCCAAAGAAATTTGCTATCGTCACTGTCAATAAGTCTTGAGCCTCTTGTTTTATTCTTTGAGAAGTGTCAGCAGTTCTGTGAGGTTCCACAGAACAGGGGAGTAGTCTGTGCTTTAAGTTTGCTACTGGTTCTTGAGACCATTTTGCAATTACTTGACTGCAATTGGGATTTTCTTAAGACAGGCTTCAATTAACATAGCTGCTTTTTATGAAGTGGAGAAAAACAGTGGCAATCCTCTGGCCAGCAGGTGACTTTTAGGTTGCTCAAGCATATCTGTGATTTATAAAGGTTTCTGGGACTGATAGATAATTTCGCTAGGCTTGCTGCTTATGGTTTCTGGATGTTTTTCAGATTTCATTTTTTTTCTGTAGCACATACATTGTTTATGTAAGTTCCTGCTGGTCTTTGTCTTCAGTCTGTATGTACTTGTGGGTAATTCCTCAGGCTTTTTGAGCTTGTGATGTTTTGCTGTCTTTTAAGTGTTGTCATAACAAAGCTTTTTCCAGTCATTTCCTTTGCAAGGTCTTAAAGTTTAGTAATCAAATTAATTTGTTTAACTAATTAAAAAAGTCTTCCAAAAGACTTCCAAGAGAAGTCAAACACTAAAGACGGGATTTTCAGAAAGCACGACGGGTGTGTGGGAGAAGCAGTGTATGCCTAAACCCAAGCTCTGTGTAATAACTCCAGAACATTGTGAAAGATACGCTTTGGATAGGTTTAGTTATAATTATTTCAAAATTACCCATTTCCTAGTTACTTATCTTGATTTTAAAAAGCAGATCTGCTGCAGCCAAGCTTTATTGTACACTTCATCCTTAGTTATTAGTCACTCCACTTGCATCCCAATGCATGCTATGATTTAATTGTCTTTATTGAGCATGGACTTTCTCCTCTGAAGCTCTTGCCAGGTAAAACAAATTTTGTTATCTCTCAGCCTTTACTCCTTGTCTCTGTCTTTTTACTTCTCATCAGTACTGCCTTGTAGCAGCATAATCACTTGCAAAATACTTGCAGAGCTTTTCAAATAGTGTTTTATTTTGCCATATCACCCATGGCACTGGATCTGGTTTGGACACAGATGTTTTCCCTCTAACTGATATTATATAACTGACCTTGGAAAACTAAAACTACACTTGCCCCCCTCCCCAATATCTGAATCTGTCTTGCTCTTCCTTCTTCCACCTCCCCAGTGGATTTCTAGATCTCCGAGACTGGTAATTTGATGTGGAGGACTCTCATTACATAAGAAAACATTCCTTAAGGCATTTTGGGTCTTACTGTATAAACTGATTTTTTTATTGTCTTACTGAGCTCCCTCAGGTTGTCGTTATCTGGAGGCTTTTTCTCCATGATGGAAATTCATAAACCCTCATTTATTTCTCCTTCGTTTCTTTTCATGTGGAAACATTTAAAGCCAAAGGAAAGTGTTTGTGTTTTTTTTTTTTTTTTTAAATAAAAAAATAAAATCCCACAGTGAATCAATATTTTGAGGTCATACTGACTTACATTTCCTGAACAGAATTTAACTGAAGTATTGTGAGATGCTACTAAATTAAATAAATTCTAGTTAAGATGTTTGTTCACGAGGCTGCTATAATTGGTACTCTTTCTTTTAAGAGATACAACGCATTTGGAGATTGAGCCTTTCACGCTTCTTGGTGTCTGTGCTGGGCTGATTCCATATCCTCACCACAACCAGTCCCCAAGAAACACTTATCAGTGTGCTATGGGGAAACAAGCAATGGGTAAGACTTTTTCTATTCCCTTTTGGAGTGTTATGTACTTTTTGAAGCTATGTAGCGAAAGTGACAAACCAGATAAATTCTTTTTTTCCTAGTTCACGTAAAAGCTTTGCTAGGTAGAGGAAAAGAACACTTCTTTAGCTTCAAGAAAAAAAGAATTTACCTCTGAAAGTTGGAAAAAATTAAAAGGAAAAAAATACCAGTCGGTTTTACTTAATGGAGACCATATCTGCAGGTCTTAATGCTTAAAAGACGAATTGGAGAAACTGGGGCACTCTTGGCTTTTTGTTGGGTTTTTTTGATAATCATCATGACTTTCAAGTTTTCATCATAGCTGCAGGATTGACAGAATTGCATTTTTTTTGTCTCTTTATGCTGTGGTTTGCCGTGGGTTTCCAGACAAAAAGAGTTAAAAAGTGTTCTCGTGAAGAGAGACAGAGCACAAAGTGAGGAGAGTTTCCCTGAATAATTGAGTAGGTGCCCTAAAAATAAATTAATAAGTAGTTACATTGACATTATAGAGAAGAAGAAGAATCAAAATGTGCAAGAGAGTGCTTAGTTACTTGAACACTTCCTGCAGCAGTAGTTTTGATGTTGAGGTTTTTTCTGTTTTGGATGAAGAGGGCAAGTAACGGCCTCTCAACAAAATGACTGAAAAAAAAAATAATTTCATTAATCACTTAATAATTCTTTTTACAAATGTGATAGCTGGTCATTAAAAACGCAACCATTTTGTCAATTTGCTGTTGTGGGTAATTGACACTAGGTGATTTCTAATCCTTCCTTTAATACACAGCTAAATTAGTATTAAAGCATCCAAGTCATATGGCCCTTGATCAAGCCAGCGTGAGTCCCAAGAAGAACCTGACCAGTACATCAGTTCAGACGGCTGTATTCAGTCTTGTTCTGTACATGCCAGTTTTATGTCTTATATTGATGGCTTGCTCGCAAGTTGAAAGCTACAGTAGAACAACTCTGTGTCATGAAAAAACTACCACTTCTGTTAGGTTTACGAAACCATTTGTTTCGTGCTGTGTGTTCGAAACTGAAACACTGCACCTTTTGTGAGCCTTCTCCAGCAGAATTAATAGCAAATTCGCTGCCTTGTGCTGAACCGTCATGTTCAGCGCATCAAAATAGCATAAAATAGCAACAGATGCATGCCCTTCCTTTAAATTAAAAAAAAAAAAAAGGGGGGGGAGGGGGGAAGAGGAGCAATGCAATGTTTTTCCTTACAGTTCTCCCCCATCCCATTATCCTTCCCCCACCCCCGAGTCTCTATTTTATGACTATTAGTCTCAGAAGGTTTGGTTAGTTACCACACACAGTTAAGCAGGATCAGTGTGTACAGAAAGCCAATTCAGTATCTGTGGAGTTCTTTTGTAGTTTTCTGTGTGAAGGTTTTTTTCCCGTTTTGTTTTGAGTGTCATTTGCAATTCATTGTCTGTGTTTTCTGAGGTTGGTGTATTCAGCTGCTTTGACCCTAGGTCTTGCACATTTAGCTCCTTGGATACAATCCTCTGACGTTCCTGCTGACGCTAGGAACACAAAAGCCATTGAATATCTTGAGCAATAAAAAAAGCCTTTGTTTCGGTTTGTTATGACAAAACACCTGACTCAAAGAATAAGCAGCTAGATAAAAGTACATTTTTAAAGTTGGCACATGACCTGAGCTATATTTTGCTCTGCCTGAAGTATCTGCAAACACCTGAAGCTTTTTGTAATAACTACTTTTAAAAAAGCCCGCGTAAAGTGGCAATATGTAGGGGCGGAAAAGATTTTTCTCTACACTTATTATCAAATGAGACCTAGGGGATATTCCTGAAACATTACACGTACTTTTTTCTGTTTGTATTTATGAAGGGATGTGATGTAGTGCTTCAAACCCCCACTTTTAAGTAACCATCCACCCTTCTTGCTTTCTTAACCCATCCTGAAATTGCAGAGCAGCTCCTGGTCCAACATTGCCATGTGGAAAGTCTCACGTCCAAGTCCACTGTGTCACACTCTCGGCTGTGGATGTGACACAGTGGACCAGTGCCCCCAGTGACCTGGGGGCATGGAGGGAGCCCCCGGGGCTCAGGCTGGGAAAGGAGAGCCTTGGGCTCCTCAACACTGACCCTCTCTGACCACGTCACAGGGCTGAGACAGCAGCTTTGGACAGTCTTTGCTCTTTTTTAAGCAACATCAATCTAGAGAGAGGTGTGGAGGGTAGACATCAGGGCTTGCAATAGGGTCTGTAGTCCAGTATCCCTGACAAGTGTTAGGTATTAAAATATTAATGTTTCTGCAGGATAACACTAAACGTCTGAAAAATACCTCCCTTGCATTGGCAGAATAACTCTTCTTGTTGGAGGACTAGGACTGTGCTTAGTGAGCAAACTGTATTTCAATGAAATGAAATTGAAATTAAATCCCTCTGTTTTGGCATAGATAATTTACCATATGTTGCAGGTTGAACTGCAAGACTTGAGGGGAAGTTATGATTAGGTGGCAAATACAACAGCATCTGCGAGGACCTCAGCTGAGCATTGACATTTCGGCACAAAGATAACAGTTGTATCTTAAAATCTGAGAAGTATTTGAGATTAAAATACAAGAGTCTGTACTATTTCCATTCCATATGTTGCTAAAATAATGTTTAAGAGGATCAAATGCTCTTACAATTAGAGAAATAATTTTAAATTGAGCTTTTCAATTCCACTAAGACATAAAAAATCAGTCAGTTTTACACACTGTACCTCTGTGACTGTGAAGCATTGTAGAAAAGCCTAATGTAAGAAATGAAAACATACACATTTTCCTGCCAGTAATCCAACATATTGTACATGCACATGTGCATCTGTGAACGTGGCAGTGTGGGTACACAAAAGCAAGCTGTACGCTCTCACAGCCCAACTGTGCACTCCAGTTTCAACCCAAATGTCATAGTGCAAGTCTTGAGTACGAAAGGAGGGCTTGGGTGTTCAGTTATTACTTTAACCCGTGAAAGAGCAGAAAGTATTTGAGGGGAGGGTGGTAGCTGGGCGAGAGCTTTGCTGCAGGGGTTTATGTTGATGCAACTTCTTTGATATTACAAAAGAAAACCCTCTTACTGTCTCACAGACATTCTGCTTTGCTTCTGCCAAGTAGCAAAGCCCTTGATATACCGTTTTGCCTTGTGCTGTAACCAGCTGAATGTGTTAAAATTGAGTTGAGAAGACTAATGTGCTTCAAGGAACCGAGTGCTTGGGGGTTGTTGGGTTTTGACAGTTGTGAAAGGCTTGTCAGTGGGCTGAGAGTTAAAGCGCTCCCAAATTTTGTATGGCTAGCCGTTGGTTAGCGAATCGAAACAAACGTCAAAGCAAAACCAGCTGTTGCTGGTCACCACAGCTGGACCTGGGTGCTTTGTGGCCAGGGCTCAGTTCTAGTACTGCTCTCTGAGGAGCAGCATTTGTGCTCTGCAACACAGAGCGCAAACCTTTTGTGCTTTTTGCCTGCTCTTCTCTCCCTGATAGCAGGCACAGAAGTGCCGAGACAGAAATGAGCCAGACTAGCTCCCCCACTTTACCCATAATCTTTTAAACTGACTTCTTAATCTTTCTACGGTGAAAAGAATATTTCAAGTGCTGAACATCTGGATCACTTAATGCATGTACTGGGAAAATCTTTCTGAGCTGAGTTGGAGCCCCCTCCACGAGGTTCAGTGCAGCGTTTAAAAACTGTACTCCTTTCTCTGTTGGTTTGTGCTCGTATAGAAGGACAGAATAGTAGAAAATCCATGGTGAAATCAGGGGAAATAAAGGATTACAGCAGTTCTGTTCTTGGCATGTGCAGGGACAGCCCTTTTGGCTCATATCTTAAGTAGATTGATTTCTGTATCCTTGTTAATTTTGGTTGTACAGTTTAATGTTGCTGTAAGTAATACACCAGAGAATTGGATAAACGCTTATTTTAGCTAGCTGTTTGTTCTGGTGAGTTCTCAAAACTTTCTGCACCAGAACAACGATATCTCATTTATGCTATATATCAATACATAGCATTTTTATAGAGATTACTTCACACTGAAGAATGATCAAATGGTGTTTTAAAATCAAAAAAAACCCCAACTTGTCAGGTAAAGGAAAAAAGGAGAGAATGCACACATGCATTCACAATATACCAAGTGCAGAGAAAAGCAAGAAAACGATCTTTGTATCCAGGTCAACCTTGTGTGTTTTGCTTTAAACAAGGCTAATTACTAATGAAAAAAAATTGGTTCTTGCTGTTGGGATAATTATAAATGTGTGTCATTGTGAGCAGGGTTTGTTATGGTGAAGTTTAATTATACTTTACTTTTGCTTGGCTGTTTGGCTGAAGCAAACAAGGGCTCTGTTCTTTCAGAGAGAAAACAGAAATAAAGCTAGTGACTTCCTTTATTTCAACGCCCACACAGAGGTCTCGTCCCAACACACCAGCCCTCAGAGGAAGAGAGTGGCTTCTTAATTTTAAATAAGCAGATTGTGGTTTAAGGCTGTGGCTTGTTAGACCAGTCTAGAGAAGACATTATTTGTATGACCTTTAAATCATAGCAATTAGGACAAATATTGCTGATGTACAGCATGTTATTTTGGCTAATTTATTTCACTTGTGCTCTTCAATCATTCTCTAGCCTTCTTTCCTGCTGGGATATCCATCATTGATATATATGTATACATTTTCTACTTGATATGATACAGCATTCAGCTCCTGAAGAATTGCCTGAATACAGTTTATTATTGAAGTTCAAAATCTCAGTAATGTCAGTTGCTCAAGGCTCCTGGTCTGATGCAAACAGTAACAGTTCCGTTAGGCTTATCTGAACCTCTGATAAAAATACCAACTTTGAAATATGTGAAGCATCTGAGAGAGAAATAATTCACATTACTTGAAACATATAGAAGTGTCATCTATAATCCTTGATATATGAGGGACTCCCAGAGATTGTTAATGGGCTATAAAGGAGAAGCTTAGCTATGATCAGGTGCTCCAGACTTCATCCTATCTTTGCATCCCTAATGAGTGAACTATAGCAGGTACAGCATATAAGCATCTTGGAAGAGAAAAAAATTGCAAGCATTTCAAAAGTGAAAGTTAGTGTGACATACTCAGGAGAAGATTTCTCTCAACAACAGGAAAATGTACCTATCCATGAAACTTTTAAGATGACCTCTACAGCAGACAGCCTATCCTGAAAGCACACAGATTATTCATTCTAGGTGCAGAAGGAAGAAATGGTCTAAACCTCTTAAGTTTTTTAATTTGGAAGTAGATTTTCGTATCTGTATAGTGGGAAAAGCAGTTTGTTTATCAAAGTACAATGAAAACAATGTCTAATACTTTAGGCTAAGGGAATATCAGTAGTAGTAGGGCGTTCAGATGGTGATCATTGCCAGGCATGACTGGGAGGGTCTTCAGTGTTGGTGAATCCAGGCCCTACCAGCTTGCTTCTTAATGGAGGCAGAAAATACTGCTATGGGATGATTAATTTCCTTCTCAAGAAAAAGACAGAAAAGCAACCGTTCAAAAGCAAGAGACAAGTAAAGCCTGTCAACTCTACCAAATCTTCCTCAAAATTTAAAAGTGCCGTGCCCGTGGCTTCAAATCCACCTTCCAGAACCAAGGAAAGTTCAAGAGACGTGCAAGAGACGGTTGTAACAGTTTGTTTTCAGACAGTGTCTGTTGAGCTATCTCCCCATCCTCATCCTTAGGAAGGGTGGACGCATGGTAGTTTATTAGAGAGATCTTAGTGCCAAGGACAGGGTAGATCTTTGGAACTGCCCGTGATGCTGCCTGGTTTTAGATACTTGATTTTCTAGACATTTAATTTAGATGCAGGCATTTGGAAATTGCAAGCAGACGCATATAAAACATGAAGCTAGCCTCCCCTAAGAGCAGGTTTGTGTTCAGCTGTACTGGTTTCTGGCTATGTGAAGTCTTCATTATACACTGGCTGCTTTGACCTTTCCTTGAAAGGAGCCAGCTTCTGAAATTGCAGGAGAAAATGGAAAGGTCTTGAAAGACTTACCTCCTGAGCACAAGTACTGCAGAGTATTTAGTACTTAAAACTTTAAAACTTTAACTTTTCAGACTATAATTTCTTAATTGCTTAGAGACATAGCATAGTCCTGGTACTGCAAACTCTAATAACATACGATTGCCTTAACTTTTGTTCTGCTACACAACAGTTTATGTTTCCCTGCTGGGTGTTAATTATTTTTTCCTCAGATTTCAGAAGACACTTTGGCAGTCTGATGGGACAGGGCCAAAAATTTCAGTCTCAAGCTGGGAAGTCTATACAAAGGGTTGAATTCTGAACCGTAAATTTAAAATTAATTTCATGTAAAAAGACAAATATATTGTGCGTGAACTTCTACTGGAGTCTTTCTAGCAATGACGCCTCTAACTTCAGAAAGTAAATCAGTCTTGGCTGCTGCTAACTGTATGCTTTGTTCATGCTTTGTGACATTCTAACACAGGCTGCTGTTGAACTAATTATTGTCCAGAAAAAGGAAGGAAATACGATGTGGAAGACACAGAGCTTGATCCATAGCTCCTTTGGAACTCAATGGGAGTCTTTCTATTGATTCTCATGAAATTTTGGATCAGGTCTATGGAACGCAAGTTCAGCTCTCTAAAAAACCCCTATGGCTATTAGAACAGTAGAAGCAAACTTCATACTTGCACTGTTATTCAGTGTCGTGATTAAAAAAGAAATCTTATTTGCATTCAGTCATATAGGACCTGACTTTGATTTCTTTTATTATTGTTCTTTTTGTCTTCATGCTTAGGTTTTCGCTGTTTAAGAAAAAATTATTAATTCTTTTCAGAAGCTTAAATTGAGAAGCCACTTACATCTTTATTGAAATATAATAATGTAAAGTTGTTTGGGGTTTGTCTCTCATGATTTTTTTTTTTCCCTTCTTTCCTTGAAGCATTTCTAGCATTAGATGAAATTTCTCAGTTTGTGCTTTTGGTTCATTTGCATTTGGTAATTTTTTAGCCAGAACATTTCTAGGAAACTCATTAATGTTCACACACTTTTGTTTTTCTTTTACATACAGGTACTATTGGGTACAATCAAAGAAACAGGATAGATACTCTTATGTATCTTCTAGCCTATCCGCAAAAGCCAATGGTAAAAACAAAAACAATTGAACTGATAGATTTTGAAAAACTGCCTGCTGGACAGAATGCCACAGTCGCGGTGATGAGCTACAGTGGTTACGATATCGAAGATGCTCTTGTCTTAAACAAGGCCTCTTTGGACAGAGGTAAGAACTATCAATTCTTTCCCACTTCTCTAATGTGTGTTCTAATACGTATTTCAGTAAACTTGTTGTCTCATGGTGTTATCCTATAATAACTTTTATTGCAGTTTTATGAACAGTACATCTCCAATTCAGAAATTTAATTCCAAAACCGCTTTGAATGCTTTTGTTTGTTTTCTGTATGAAGAGTGATTGCGATTCCATGCTTGCAGTAGTGCAGTGAAGTTACCAACACGTGAATAAACTTCTGATTATGGATATTATAAGAAAAAATTATAAACTTTTGACCTCAAATACAAAAGTGGAAATGGTCCCTTTTTTGAAAATATTTAGTTTACAGAAAATGTTTGAGGTATTAGATAATCTGTTCTATTGGGCTTGCTTTTTAGATGGTTACCTGAACCTTTGTTCATTACTAACAGAGGGGTCTCATTATTTCTACTAGTAACAAACACAATAGTTGAAATTAGATTTATGAATGTATTTGGGAAAGGAATGGAACGTGTGGCAGTTTGTGTCATTGTGAACTTGATGCTCTGAGGGAGCAATAGCAGTATTGCCTGATTTCTGAGGGAAAATAATAGTGTTGTCTAAAGCAAAATAATACAGTGTTTATTCAGTGATAAACTAATGACCTGCTTCCTTAACAAAAAAAGAAAAAAAAATCTATGTAGTGCCATATATTTTAAATAAACATACAGAAGCACCGAATAGAAGGTAACTAAGTGAAACCTACGTTTGTGCCAGTCTGGCCTGTCTCACTCTCTCCACAATTCTTCAGCACTTGATGTTAATGCTGCTGGGGGTTGGAGGAGAGTTGCCTGAAAACTTAGTCTCTCTCTTTTCTAAATAAATTCCCTTGAGAGAAGACATAGTGCGGTGTGATCAAATTGGTTTTACTTTCGGGTGGCCAAAATCAGATTCTTCCATGACTTTATTCCCCCCCTCCCTTCCTCCTAGTTGCTAGGCAGCAATAATAGTATTCCTAGACATGTATCTTTGGCATTAATGTCTGCTGCATTTAATTTATGCCTCCTTTTCTAAAACAACAACAGGCATGATTTAAAACTGAATGTTTTCTTTTCTGGTAGACTGGTAACATTTACAGGGAGAGCTGTGGTGCTTGTCAGGAGTTACTTGACATAATCTAAAGATATAGATGTACTGTATGTGGCTGCAACCGTCTTTCATATGAACTAAAATAACATAGGATTATTAGAAAGCGTTGCTTTTGGCTGTCTGTAATTCTAAATGTGATGCAAATGTTTAGTATTGTGGCTAATTGCTGTACTTGGAGAGAAATTCTAGAGATGCTACTTTTCCCATCTAAAATCCAGAACAAACCTATTTTATAACAATATATGTAATTCAGAATTCTTTCATCTGGGAAGAAAGTCAGTCATGGGGTGATTATATGAAGCACTCAATCAGTACTTTTCTGGTAGTCTAACTTCTGTCAACCACAAACATGAGTAAAAGTTCAGGTTTCTTAGAACTCCAGAAAGGAAGAGGTGCTGTTCTCGTCCTGTTACAGTCTTTTCTCCTATGTTATGTCTCCCTGTGGACCATCAAAGGTAAGAGAAATGATGCGTGTGTGTGTGTGCAGAGGTATAGAAGGGGATTAGCACAACTTCAGAATTGGATCGTAGTCAAGGTCTAAAATAAGTGGCATGCATGATCTGATTTTTAAATTGCGAGCTACTAGGTATCCATGTACAATGTTAAGCATATTCAAAACAATGAATAATCTAACTAATAAAAAAAAATAAATTGTATTCTGTAGCTCAGCAGGTGGATCAGCATTCTTCTTTTATTCTCATAATGTGTTATAAAGAATCTCTGAACTCCTAGGTAGATGAGTTTGTGTTACATTTTAGGTTTTGGAAGGTGTCTTGTATATAAGAATGCCAAATGTACCCTGAAGCGTTACACAAACCAGACATTTGATAAAGTTATGGGTCCGATGTTGGATGCAGCTACCCGTAAACCAATCTGGCGCCATGAAATTTTAGATGCTGATGGTATCTGCTCTCCAGGTATGTCAAATGATATAATCTGACGTAGAAATTAATGTTCTGTTAATATTTCTTGTGCATCTTGTTTTATACTTAGTGTAATTTTTTTTTTCTTGAATATGACAATATTGTAACAGAAAATTAAAAAATATTAGTTTCTGAAAGCAGTGTGGTACCAGTCATTGGTTGGTTTTGGGGTTTTTTTTGTACATGAGAAGAGGGAGCTTTATATTTAAGCAGAAGAGTGAGTCTTGAACAATGTGAATCTATTGACACATTAGGACTTGTATTCTTTGTATGTCCCCAAACTGGCAAACTTTGAATACTGTAGTTTTTAACTGTTTGTGTCTTCATATGTCCTGTTATCATTGTTTTGTAAGGATAGACTCCTTAATATTTTTATTTCATACGTCAAAGCCTCCTAGCATGCTATCAGTTAATGCAGTTGTTGGAGGAAATAAAATCTTCTGTTTTTAACACTTTAGAAATATGTTTGGAGAGATAAGAAAATAAGTGCCACTACATCTACTTTTGAGGACAGGTGTATAACTTTCCAGTGGAAATAAATTTGAGAAAGAATCCTCCCATACTGTCATCCTTCAATTAGGAAACGGCTTAATAGATCTGCTGAGATCTAATAAGAAAGGTGCTGTAAAAGGCACTAAAGTTCATTCCGTTATAGCAACACAATTGGGTCACTTCCGTTCTTTAACGCGTAGCAATGGAGCTTGCAAAGTTAATTTTAAAAAAAAAGGTAAGAATCTTCTGAAGTATGAGGATAGATGGGACTGAGGCGGGCTCCAGACTGAGGCTGTTCTCAGTGTGTAGGTAAAAACTTCTTTGAAATAGTTTTTTTGGACAGAAAGGAGACATCAGCTGAAGTTCAGTATAATTTTGTGGAGGAGGTGGGAGGCAGGTACTTGATGTGCATTAGTATCATTGGGCATGCTACTGATCTCGTTTTCTATGTGAAGGGCAGGATAAAGGAATGGAGGGGGAAATAGCTGATGTATGAGACCAGAAGCAATAGGAAAAAGTAATTGCAAGGAGACACTGAAAGTAGACTTGCGCAACTCATTGTGGCACTCATGTCGTGTCCCTAATTTAGGTGTGAATTTCTAAAATTTGTCAGTTACCGTGTTGCTTGTTAATTTTCTCCATACTTACAGCAGATGACTTCAGATGCTTTTGTGTATTCTTTAGACCCAGGGTATGTTGAGTAGCTGGTCTCATCGTGCACCCAGCATCCAAGCTGTTCTGTTATGGTTTACAAAAAAAAAAAAAGCCAGTTTAATAATTCCCTTACCATGCAGTATTTAATAAAATAACATGGCATACTTCGTGGACATGTTCCTCCCCGTTTGTCTTCCAGCTTACCTTTTTTAAAAGCTTAAAATGTATTTCTAACATAGGTAGCCGGATACATTTTCATGGTGCTTTTTTTTTTTTCTTGCTCTATGTAGGTGAAAAAGTAGAAAATAAGCAAGTCCTTGTGAACAAATCTATGCCAACTGTAACCCAGACGCCTCTGGAAGGAAGTAGTGTGCCTCAGCAGCCACAGTACAAAGATGTACCAGTAACGTATGTTGCACCATAATTTTATAGTTGGGGGAAGGTACATTGAAGAAAGTATCTCAGAAAATACTCAATTCTAGAAAAGTCAAAGGAATAAACTTCCCTCTGCAAATTAGACCTAGATCCCTAGGTCTTGATTTTTCAGAGCCTAGGTTATTTTCAGAAGCCACTTAATCACTAATAAGTTAGATTCTGACACCTGAAAGGCTGGAATTTGCAACGAGAGGGAGGAGGCCTCCTGAAGATGTATGTATAGAGAGGAATCACTGAGCAGGTTCCCAGGAGAAACTGAGGAAAGAGCCAAGACAGCGGCAGAGGGGAGAGGAGTCACTCCTGGATGAAGTGATGGAGAAACAGGAGAAAAGTAGGATGAGTGGGAGGACAGAGAACATATGTACTTAGTGAGGGGGCACATCTCCTCCATATTGGCCCCCACAGAAAATGTCCAATGCTGACTGGTGCTCAGCCTTCACTTTGCCAGGCAGGAGGGCAGGGGATGGAGGCCTTCCTGTCTCAGAAGCTGACAGTCAGCTCATTCTGGACACTCCAATTAGACATCCTTTACCAATGCACCTGTAAATGGGAAAGGACAGTCAATAAGAGTTTTTGCCATCCTGTCCTGAAAGAAGATAAGAGAGCTTCCGACGTGTGAGATGAAAATTTTACATTAAATGTAAAAATAAATAAATAAATAATGACATGTTTTGCACTGTTTTGTCAGGAATAGCCTTGACAGTTTGGTAAATTAGCAAAGAGCAAGGCAAGCAATTGGTCCCCAGATCGGAAAGGCAGAATTAGCTTTGCTACGCTTCTATGTGTTTCATAACCAACAGAAAGCTCTAGGTTTTCTCCTACAAGATATTAATAAAGAAGTGTGAGGCAACAGTGTAATTGTCAAGAAGAAAGAAGTAATCCTGCCAGGTAGAGGCATGGATGCAGGGCTCTGAGTTTAGGTGTCATAGTTTGACCATCTCTCGTACCTGAACAAGAAGACAAAATAATCTCCTAAATAAGGTATTAAAATCTGCTCTACCCTCATTCTGCAATATATAGAAAAAAGCTGATACCAGAATAGTTTCTTTTTCCTTCCTGCTGTCATGCCTACCATTTTTTTCTTTTCTTTTTTTTCCCCTCTGCTTCCAAAATCTCTGCATCTCAGACTCTAGAGTTAATCTCTTTCTGTACCTCATACTTTGTTCTGCCCCTGGTTCATTTCCACACCTGAACCTGATGCATAGTTTCAGTCAGGATAGTATGCCTTAATTTCGTTCTTAAATTATCATGGTATATTCCTTAAACTCTGTTCTTCAACTATAACTGTCTATTTGGGTTTTGTTTGTTTAACTGAAGATCCAGAAATTTGCAATATACTAGGAAACTTTTTTCTGTCAAGAAAAGCCCACATGACAAAAAAATACACTTCGTTCTTTACAAGTTCAGGTTAATTCTCCCTTTGCTACTGTTGTATCTCTTAAGACTTTTCCAGAAACATACTGTATTCTGGAACTTTATATGTATACATATGTATGTATACAAATCCCATATATAATTTCCATGAGGACTATAGTTTAGCCAGAAGCTTACCAATGCGCAGATAATTGTTTGTAACTCACGTTTGGTTCATAGATGTAAAATTCCTGTTTTGTCTTTTTGTACTAGCTACAAAGGTGCGACTGATTCTTATATTGAAAAAGTAATGATTTCATCAAATGCAGAGGATGCTTTCTTGATCAAAATGTTGTTGAGGCAAACTAGACGTCCAGAAATTGGAGATAAATTTAGCAGTCGTCATGGGCAGAAAGGTAAGCTACACGTTTCATAAAAATAAATGCATGTTGGGTATGCCTATTATACATACATGATATCATCATGCATGTTTCCATTGATTGGTTCAGATCTTTTATGAATGCAGTAATAGAAAACCATATCCCTTTTTTTGGTTAAGTTCACCTAATTTAGCAATGATGTTTCTGGAACTGAGGAGGGAAATTGGCAAACACAACTCCGTGTTGACTTATGAATCTGGAAAATACAGTAGTTGCCCATTTTGAACAGGAACAGGGTTTTGAGTTGTTGTTTGGTTTTTGTTTTTTAACTAGTGTGAATTCGGTTTTAGGTGGCAGGTTTGTCAATGGGTTATCAAGAGAGAGAGATTGGAGGAAAGAGTGAAAGGGCCTATTCCGAATGGACAGAAAAGACCAGAGATGGAATGTATGTCTGCAAGTCATCTGTGCAGACATACTGCTCTAAAGACATGACTGCAGATAGATGGCTCAGAGCCATGGTGTAAAAGGGAAGTGAATCAGGAATGCAACTAGGAGTGCACCAGCACAGGCTGGAAAGAAGGGGAAGGTGTTTCTAAAAATATGCTTGGGATGTGATCTGGGGCACCTCTGGATTTTCAAACCGAGAGTACAGAATGGGTACCTGCTTGGTGGCGTGTAGCTCTCTAGTGTTAGTGTTACAAGTAAGATGAAAATCAGCAGACTGTTTCCGTATCTGTTGAAAAAAAGCAATGGACTCCTTTTGACCTTAATGGCAAAAAAAAAGGTGACTCAGAACATCCTCTCTGAATCACAAAGGGCTGGGAGGTGTGGGAGGGGTGTTAAGAAAGAAGTCACTGAAAACAGTCTGATTGTAACTGACTTAAAAGCGTGTTTTGATCCCATTGATCTCAATGTGGGACAGGTTTTGACATGTTTTCATCTATCTGTACACCTGGACAATCTAGGGTTTTGGTAGCTTCAGCATGACCTTCTGCCTTACTGTATGTGCTGTGCTATTACCCGAATGTTGTAATCTTGTTACATTTTTAGGTCTTACTTTGTTTTGAGAACATTGCTCGGTCTCTTGTTAGATGTGGTGGGGAAGCAAAAAAAGGTTGATGCTGCCAAATCCTTTCCATTGCAGCCCATGCACTCCTTTCCTATTACTGGGCAAATGTGATACTATCTTAATAACTACTGGAGCAAAAAAAATCCTGACTTGCTTTTGATTTCTGAGGAACTGGAACATCTTACATCTGGTAACACAAGTATCCGCGAGGTCTTGTGGAGGGCAGAGCAAGGGAACTGAGGAAATAGCAGAGGACATTGTTTAGATTTGAAACATTATTACTTAAAACTAGTAGTCAATGAACTTTGTATTAATACATCAAATTATAATACTAGCTAAGGGACGTTTTCTTGCAAACTGGCCCTTTGTGAGCTGTGCTCTCTTTGTCAGAAGACACATGGAAGAGAGAGTGTTTTTTGTTAGGAGGAGCTCCCTGAATGCTTCCCTTTCAGCAGTTTGTGACACAGTCCCGCTCTACTCCCAGCATCATGGTGGGTTTGACCTTGTTGTGCTGATTCAAATTCACCCTTACTTCTACAATATCTTTTCATAGACCCATAAAACTCGGTCTTGAAACTCTCTATTCTAAAGAAATCCTTCCATTGGTTCTGCTGTCATTAAGAAATAGAAACTCTTCTGATAGACATTTTTCCTGATTGTATTTTCAAGACAGCTTTTGCTCTAAAAACCAGGAAGTGATTCTCACTGAGTCTACAAGTGATTTGGAAAACAGTACCTATTGATGGCTTCAAAAAAGTAAAGAAGCAGCAGTACGTTCTTGACTTTCCTTTTAAAATGCAGCCTAGTTCTTGCACTACAGCTACATGGGATTGTTTTGGTAAGTGAGAGGGCAGAGCATTAGTTCACAGGCAAACAGAGTTGAGCAGTTGGAATGGTTCAACTGCTCCATTCCTTCCTTTTGTCCAGGAAGATTCTCCTTCAGGAAGATTTTGTTTAGAGTCTCTCTGAAAAATAATTTTTTAATTCCATACACAATGAAGATGTGCAGTACATTTAAGCCGATGACGCCTTTTAGAGCAAAGCCTATTTCTTCATATATTTCGAGCTTTGACTAATTAGTCCTTTCCTCTTGTAAGTGGCATGTGACATTTTAGCTGCAAGTTATTAGATAGATTTTTCTCTGAGCTTGGGCTACTGATGTGCACCTGTTGAAACAGCTGAACAGGATTTAAATAGAACTGATTTTCATAGCTCTCCAAAAATTGAGAAAAAGGGCACGCCACAAATCTAGTACCATCAGAAGATAAAAGGTGGAAGTGGAAGAATGATGTCATTAGGGAGCAGAGGGCCTTCCACACCACTAAAATGCACATAAGGCATCTCACACTCTAGAGCAAGCTCGTTTTAGAGGTCTTGAAGGACAGCTATCTCACGAGTATTTTTGCTACTCATCAGACCCTGACATTCGTGGTCAAATTCAGAACCAAGTAATACAGACTGTATTGGAATCTGGTGGTAGTTTCTTTAATATCCCAAAAGCCCTAGAAAGTTAGTGTTATTTTTTTCCAAAGCAAAATACCTGTTTAAATCCCATGGTAATGAAAAACAACATCCTAAATGCTGTAGGGGACTTTGAGGGTACCCATAATTATGCCTGGCATTGCATCAGGTTAGAATGACTGATCCGCCGTGTATCTGTGATTTGAACCTAGAGTAATAATAAGCCAAAACCATCAATTATTCAGAATAGCAAACGTCCCTTTCAGCTTGGTTTTGGAGATACCAGTGAGAACGCAGCAACAATTGTTACAGAGTTTGCAGGCATGTGCTTGTTAGGTGTCCTGTAGATCAATTTATAGTAATTTCTTGTAATTGAGGGAGTGATCATATTCTAAATTATTACATTCTACTAAGATACACAGCTTTCCTGGTGATAGACCTCTTGGTTCACTAGTGTGTAGTACATTATGGGAAAGGATGTTACAATAAATGGGAAAATGGAGAAATGTGCTTAGTGGAGACAATACATGTGTTAAATACCAAGAAAAAAAAAATACTGACAAGTGCAGTTTAACTGTTTTGCAACTCCAGTATCCAGTGAAGAACCAGATACTGACTTTAATCTTAGACTACAGGCAATAATAAAACTGGAGAGAAGGCATGAAAAGGAAAGGGAAAATCTCCTTTGCTAGCTGTTTAAAAATACAGCTAGTATGATCCTTCTCTGACATCAAATCGGGGAAGGATCAGTCATAACAGAGGAACATAGACAATGGTGAAACAGAAATCATAATATTAACAGTTTAACATTTTCCATTGAGAGATATTTTAATTAGTCCTGAATTTGTTCTCTCATCCTCATCTGAATGCAGGCGATTACCACTTCAAGTTTAATTTGTGAACGTTAGCTTTAAGCCCATCATAGGGCCATTTGAACCTATGATGAGCTTAAACTAACAAGTACCTTGATTCAGTGCGAAGGAGATAAAGCATGTCTCTCTCCTTTTTGTATTGTCAATCTTTTCTGTGAAGTATTTTTATTTTCTAGAAGGAATGCATGGATGAGATTTGATTTCACGGAATTGTAGTAGTAGTTTTAAAATAATTAAATATGTGCAAAGTAAGAGGTTGCACAAGCCACATTTCTCATGTTTTTGTTTTTTTTTTTTCATGGGCTTTTTCCTGTATTCCAAATTGATTTGTATTCCAAAGCTGTACTTTGTTGTTGGTCCAGAAAGAAGCAGAGTAACAGAATTGGAAAGCGTCTGGGATGTGACAGATTAAAACTCACAAACCAGATTTAGTGTTTTGTTACAGAAGAGCCTTTCGTTAAATATGTAGGTAGAGTTTGTGGGCCTCTATAATAATACAAATCTATGCTGCTGCCTCTGTATTTCCTACCTTCTTTGCGTCCTCTCACCTGTCAACACTGTATTGGCAAAGGTCAGCGCTTCTGGCCTGTCCACCATACCCTCTTTTCATTCAAGTCTGTGTTTTAAGTACGCTTCTTCCAAACTGCCTGTGAGAGCTAGCCTTTCCTTCAAGACCTGTCAACAAAGAAGTGTATGAGGAGGAGAAAAAAAAAGCAACAAATGAGGCCATCACGTTGTGTTGGGAAATGCACCAGCAAATATTTCGCTCTATCTCAATATTCGTCTTCAAACTGGACGTTGCAGTAAGATCTTCAGGAGTGGGACTGTCACTTTAGTCTATAAGCCCTTAAACTTCTAACGTCTCACAAAAAACCCATATACCTACCAGGGAGGACTTATCTTGAGCTGTAGGACTTTGTTTTAACTATATTGCATCGCATTTTTTCCAGAAGGATAAAGAAACTTTTTTGGTTAATTATTTTATTTTTTAATCTTGCATTCTTCAAGCAAAGTCACTTTTCAAAGCACAGAAGGCTAAAGGATTGTTAAGCTAAAGAAGCTTCATCTGAGTTCCATACAAACTAAATTATTATATTTCCAGATTTCCTCTTGCTTTGCTACAAGTCACAATGAGGAAAATGTTGGGCTCCTTTGATGTGAAAAAAAGCAATATATCACTTCTCTGAAAGAACATTTCTCAGTCTCTCATGTGAAAAAGGATTAACACCTCCAACAAAGGTCCTGTAGATCACAGAACTAAGCAGCAATACTGAACAGTATTCCTGAGGAGTGGAAAAACTGTATTTAAGCAAGAGATTGTTTGAACTGGCAAACAGAAGCTTTTTAATAGCTGAAGATCTAAGATAAAGGATTAAACCTTTCTGAAGTATCTGCACTTAAACAACTCTAAAGACAAGGAAGCGAGTTTAAATTCATGAAAGATGGTCTTTGTTTTCCTAAATGAACCATGTTCTTTAGTGTCAAAACAAAATCCATTCACAGTATTGTCAACTACATAAACTTTGTGACAATACCGCTTATATACCAAAGTCTGACCTGGCTTATTTTTAAAATTTTTACTAGTTTGAGCATCTGCCTTCTGCTCGCCTAACTTCATAGTTGAGAACAACTTATCTTTCTCCTTTTAATGGGCACTTGTACAGTACTTATAAGCAGAACATGTAAAGTAAGATGTTAGTTTTAAATAGCTACTTGGGTCATATTCCCCTGTGTTACAAGTCTGATTCCGTACTTTATGTCTAATAAAACATCAGTGGGTTTATAGCAATTAAATGGTTGAAGTGTCATTAAAAAGAATTTGCTGTTATTGACTGCAGGAATGTGGGATGACTAGTAGTTATTAGGCATCAGGAAAAGTAGGAATGTCTTACCTTATTTTTATCTTCAGAAGTTGAATATGAGAAAATGAGATGTCAGAATGGCATTAAAACTTCCCATACGGTTTTTTCACTTTATTTTTAACGAAACTGTTGTCTTAAGAAGAAAATTACAGCATTTTTTATCTCAAGCAGCAAACAGGTAACCTTCTGACCTTTTCAGTAAATCCTCAACTGAACCTCTGAAATTAGGGTGATTTAGCATTTTATGGCACAGAATAAAAATCTCTAATTCTGTTTCCAAATAGTGTATCCTGAACACACATTTTATTAAGCTCTTGACTCAGTCAGCCATGTGTATTTTGTAAAGTTCCTATGGTTATTGTTTTACAATAGCTGCTTCCAGAAGCATTGTAAGGGTTTCAATTAATCAGCTCTTTGTGTGCTTCAGACTATGCAAATTTATCACATCAGACCATTCAGCAGCTCATGGGAAAGCAGTGTACAAACTGTATTGTCTTCTAGCACCTCCTCTCATTTAGAGTGATGTTTTTAATAAGAAAACTAATCAAGTTTACTTATGCATTATTTATCTGTTAATTTTAATTCTGTTCTTTACCTCTTATGTCAAATGGGATGTAGCAAGTGATATGATAGATCAGTGAATGATTCAATATTGAACAAAGCTTATGTGATGCAGCACTTTTTTTTTTTTCTTCTGGACTTGTTTTATGCTTAGTTAGCCAACACAGTATGTAATTAGAGAGTTTAGAAGCAGATGTACGTTTTTGTTTAACCTTAGCAATTTTTGCAAATCTGTTTGTCGCTCATCTGTAGTATACGGTGCTGCGTTACAGCTACAACTCCTCTTAATTATGTGACATAGTCTTATTTCTAAGAGTATTTCCAAATTCTGGCAAATCCGGTCAATCTAAAATAGATGCCTTTCAAGTTAGTTTTAGCTCTTTTAGCACCATATCATTAGAATAAGTAAACAAGCACATTTAGTGACACGCTTCTTTTTATCTTGCTGATAGAAACTGGTGTTACTCTGCTGCTTCTATTCACTTAGTCTCCTTTGCTCTCTAATGTCCCTCCTGCTGGTAGTAATTAGTTTTATATATTAGGTTGTTTTGACTTATTTGATGAATATATTTTTTTTTCATTTGGCATGTGTGTGCATAGAAGGCATCTTATCGTAGCTGGTGAAAAACTTTCCCATACTGTTGTGTTTTGTCCCTGCCCCTTCCCTGCCGCCCCCCTTCCCCCTCTCTGCCAAGCTGCTGGTTTACAAGCCTGTGTATGTTCGCGTTTGTCAGCAAACTGTAAAAGCAACCACAGAAAAGATAATCAATTCTGGAAACCTGAATTTCCCCTGATTAGAAAAAGAAACTCCTAAAGGACAAAAGTACAGGGGTGAGGGGATCTTTATGCTCTGTGGGGGCCTTGGGGAGGTCCAAGGGCGTTGAGATGCTGCGGGGATTGATGCAGATAGCCTGTGTGAGGATGGGGGCCATCATGCATAGTTAGAGGGCTGTCATTTATTGGCTGGCATACAATAGCATTGAAAAACACTGCCTATGGCTGTTTTATACTTGCATGTTAAACCACCGTAGATATCTGATTTAAGTTTATTCCAATTTAAACTGTTATCCTTGCAGTAAACCACCATGCTTATTAACCCACTTTTTTTTACAGATATCTTAAAAGACTTCATTAGCATTTTCACTAATTTTTCATCTAAGCTGACATTATGAAATCGATACACAAAGGTTTTTTTTCTAGAATTCAGTTTGTTTTTCGCTTGAAATGAGATGTAGCAAGCTGCTGGATGCTTTTCGTCCTCAACCATACAACTGTCTTGTTAGTCCACACATTAAAAAAATATTTTGTTTCTTGTTTTGTCTGGAAAAATAATTGCAGCCTTTTCTGGTGGTTAATGTTTGATTCTGGTCCTAGATGAGAACTCCAGAGTGTATAAGTGAGAGCAGATTCAGGCCCGTTGCAGCGTAGCATTTAGTCTGAAATTGTATTGCTAAATTTAAAATGCAGCGTAGAAAACTTGTGAGGGGAAGGGAAATGAATGGAACCAAATTATTTTGTATGTCCTGTGTGAATGCTGGGGAACAATTTTTATGTGATGTCTAAATCAGAAACAATTAGGAAATCTTAATAACCTGTAGGAAGAGCCACAGAGCAAAGTTACCTACTAGTCTGACTGTGTCCTATTTATGAATATTGGATGGGAAGTAGTTGAGCAGCTCGGTCATGAAATGCAGTTTATATTCAGACTGAGCAACATTTGGAACTTGAGGCTGTCTTAAATCCAGCCTCTTCTCCTTTACTGTTTTATTAACCAGTTGCAAGTGATAATTGCACTTATATGGATTAATTCACTTGATTGCTTTTTCGTGACTGCTGGGCAATGCAGAACTGCTAGGCTTGCCTTTTACTGCCCTGCTACAAACCCTGGCTCAGCGACCAGGGCTGAAAAAGAGTCGCAAATTCAGGAGTTTACAGCGCAGACCTGCAAGCATTAGTTTCTGAAGGCAAGTGACTGCAAAAATGAAATCAACTTTACATTTTTAAATTAATTGTAGTTACTTTCTTTTAGAAGTAGCATTGTGTATAGGAAAGTGTGTCAGCTTTTTAAACAGTTTTTTGTGATAAAGAATGAACTTTCATAAAACATAAGGGAGGAAGAACCTTCTCTCGGTCTTGTTCTCTTAAATACCCATGGGCATGCTATAGATCTGTTATAAACTCAGCAACTTCTTAAAATACAGAAGCTCAGAATTAGGTTTTGTAGCTTTCCCTTTTTTCCTTCTGTAAAATAGAAACTTTATAAATGGCCTAGTGAGCTTCACATTGCTGGATTCTGTCTAAATATTTTGTTTTTAACTTCTAAGCTCATTATGCTGTCTTTGTGTTAACTTGTATTAAAATCTGTCAGCTATGACTGGTCTCATAACCACAGTCAGCGGACCAGAATAAGTTAATTATTTACTTGTGTCACTAGTGCTCTTCATCTAATGAAATGCACAGCTGTGTTAGATCTGCAGTTGGGTGTGTAGGTCCCATTGTTATACAAGTCAGCGGAGGGTAGAAGCCGCTATGATGGAGAGCCCTCAGTTCTTTCTGCTGTTCTGCCTTTCTGTGTCGATTTCATGGATCTTTTATCATTCACTTTCACACAAAACAAACAACACAGTGGCTGTCTGCTATGGGAACCAGCTTGGCATATAAAAGGTTTTCAGAGCCTAAAGTAATTTTAAGTTAGCTAAGATTTAATTTTTGGCTTACAGGTGCCGTGAGGTCCAAATGCAACCTAATGCTTTCTTAGAAGTAAAGGCAAATAAGGCAAAATGTACGTGACATAATACATATAAAATAAACTATTTATGTATACAATTTTAGGATAAAAAAGCTGTGTGCACAGGAGATAGTGGGTTGGTTTGTTGGGTTTTTTTCATTTTCAGCAAATGATTGCTGCTTGGCGGGGAGGGGTAGAAGGATGTTATTGATTTATCATAATAGAATAATGAAAATTAGTTTCAATAGGTTTAAAAACTAAATACAACAACACTCCCCCTCCTTGTCCCAGATGCTCCAATCATTTTTTTTTCTTTTTTTCTGCTCCCTTCCCCCATACTTACCATTCTCATTCTATTAACTACTGTCCCACACACCTATCCCTGTCTTGCTTGGACAGTGGAAGAGGAGCTCCCTCCTGAGCAGACGCCAATATCCCCCTGTGAACTGGCTGGTCGGGGGATGCCTTTTTAGGGATGTAACCAGCACCCTCAGTCTTCCAGGAGCCCCCTCCGCTCCAGGACTGTTCCCAAAGCGTGCTCTGGCAGTTGCAGCAGGCTGATCTCAAATAGCTTGCAGACTCTTTCAGCTCTAAGGGCTTCTGGAAGAAATTGTCCAACTGAAACAGTAGCTTTGGTTCAAAGGAGTATGGGCTTAAGCAGCTGCATTTTAGCACCTGAATTTGAATGTTAGATCTCTTGGTCATTTGTAGCTGCAGGATTTTGATCTGCAGAATTCACTGTAGAAATAGTTGTAAGAGGTGGAAGGAAAATTTTGGAATGTATGATAAACTATTTTAAATGAGTTTTCATGTTTCTGTTTAATCCTTCCTAAATAGTTTTGGAGTTTGGGGGGTTTTGTTTGTTTTACATCCAATATGGATGGAGACTGAAAAAAACTTCCAAAACCTTTAAAGGTACAGTTTTTGTTCCTGGACTGACCAAATATAAGCAGTCTGGAGAGTGGATTGTATTTGTAATTTATCAAAAGCGGTCTTTGCTCAGCAAATGAATGTTACCTGAAAAAGTCTTTGTTGTTGTTTTTTTTTATTTTCCCCTACTTATCTCCTCTCAGTCCCTGTCAAAGTCATGACTTGATTTGTTTTTATTCACAGTATTTAGCAAAGATGCATCTGATAAACAAATTTCGAATCAATAATAATTTTGTATGTCCAAAGAGATACTGTAAGAGGCCCGATTTCTTCTTTTTTTTTTTCTTTTTTTTTTTTTTTCCAGGAAATTATAACATCAGCTTTAAAAACTAGGTCTCCCTTGAGATGTTCCAGTCTGACTGGTCAGAAGTTTCTGGTTGGCTCTGAAAACTGTATCCAAAGCTTTCTTCCCTAATTCGCTAACTCACAAATCACTGGGAGCATTATGTAAGGGTATGCTAATTTTGCCAGTCCTGTCACAAGGGCTCTCTTCTAGGCTGCAGGTTGTGAGCACTGGTCATGGTAATGAATCTGGGTAAAGAGTGATCCATGAGAAAGAGAGGAGGAGGAAAACACTAAAGAAAATCTGGTGATGAGCGTCAGCCCTGCTGGTGGTTTGCTGTTTGTGAATTGAAATGTTTTCTCTTCTGCAGGGGTGTGTGGACTGATTGTTCCTCAGGAAGACATGCCATTTTGCGATACAGGAATCTGTCCAGATATCATAATGAACCCTCATGGCTTCCCATCGCGTATGACGGTCAGTGGTTATGTCACGATTAAAAAAACAGCATCCCCCAATAGGGAAAGTGAAGTAGATTAGTTGGAAGAAACAAAAAAAAAAGTTTGAAACATGGTTTCACTGAGAATATTCTCCAGTCATCATGCCACACGCTCACTATAAGTATTCAGCCCTCTGTTTTGCATGTTTTGAGACATGCTACTGTAAAAGGGGTAGGAATGTGGGCTGGTTTTGCATCATTCTCATTTTGCTCTGTATCAAGCTAATAGGAGAGCAACTGAATACCTCACTTGCATCTTTTCTGTTGGAAAACTTCTTGCTCTCCCTTTACCTTCCCTGCTGCCTGTGTCTGCTAAGCCAGCTGGGACAAACTGAGAGGCAAAGGTTGGACAGGAGTTTCAATAATAGTTCTAGAAATATATAACTTAATATATTATACACACCTCCCTGAAACTGAGGCAAGTCTTGCAGCTGTGCTGCGGGGTCACACTAAATACCTCACAGCCCGGCCTTTACTTCATGCAGCTGATTTCACTGATTACTTCATACAGCTTCTCATCTTTTTTATTTGTTAGCTTCTTCCCTTCTTTTCCCCCTGCCGCACTGTAGCGTGTCAATCTCTGAGGCTGTTCCTGGAGTGGAAGGCCACGCTGGATCCTGCCCATTTTCCAGACAACTGGAAAAAATGGAGCTGCCTGACTGGACCTCAAAGGTGTTCCCAGACCTTGCAAAGAGTCCAGTCTTCCTGCTTCACACAGGAGCACTCCCTGTTCTTGGGCTTCTTCCACTGCTCCCGTTGCATGCAGTAACCCAGGCTGGCATCCCGGGCACTTTGCCTGGCTAACTTACGCTGTGACCAATGCAGCGATGTGCCCGCACTAGTGAGCAGGCTGTTCACTCTGCCTTTCTTTGCACAGGTAGGAAAGTTAATTGAACTCCTGGCTGGAAAGGCTGGGGTCCTCGATGGCAGATTTCACTATGGAACAGCTTTTGGAGGCAGTAAAGTTAAGGACGTGTGTGAAGATCTTATACGCCACGGTTATAACTACCTAGGGAAGGACTACGTAACATCTGGTATCACTGGGTAAGAATCTGCTCTATAGATTTAGATTTTTCAGGGGAGTGGGGAAATCCTGTTGAGGCACATCTGAAAAGTATTCTCATGTTTCAGAGCTCAGGAACTTTCTCTTATTTGCAAACCACTGCGTGAGATGGAGGGAAGGGGCTGAAGAATGGTGCACTTCTTTTTTTTCTCCTTAGAATCAGATAAGCATTTTCATGTTGACTCTAATAGTACTGTAAAATATGGATTTGGAGGCAGGTGTCTGTTCCTTGGAAATATTTTGTGTGTGCTCTTTTTTCTTTTTTTTTCTTCTTTCGATTACACAATGATTCAGTCTGGCATAATACCCTAATCTGCAAACTTCCTGCTGTGTTGATCAGACTGGCTTCTGAGACACAGAGTTCAAAGAACATAAGATAGTTTAGGAACAGGAAAAGGCCATATGGCTTCACATGCCAGCCCTTCTAAAATGTATCTTAATCCTACCTTCCTGCTATTTTTATTATCTGTCCAGTCCCCTTCTTCTCCAGGAATGAGTTTAGGTCTCCTTTGTAAGTTGATTTGTTGTTTTTTTTAAATACATTTTATTTTAATTGCTTTTTCTACCAATTTATTCCATATGTTGTTTCTCTTTTTGTTTCAGAGAGATGATTTTGTTTTCCTAACCCGCTCCATATTCCATAAATTGTATGCTAAGTATCCTGGTGTTTGAAACACTTTCTGTTGATAGAATTTTTAACAAATCTGACTAATCTTGCTTCCTAGGGAGAATAAAATCATCTAGCTCTAAAAATGCCCCATCCCCAAACTTTAGCTTTGTAGTACCCTATTTAGAGACTTTGCTTTGGGATGATATTCTTCCAAGCAAATTTCACATGCTTAATCTGTTTGTTATGAAATTTGAAGGCAAATTTCATAACAATGTGGAAGTTTGCAAGTTCCAAATGTCTAGTTAAGTTTTCTTATTTTCTTCAATAGGCCACTTTTGGAATAATACTGCATCGTGTCAGTAATGACTCTAAATGGGAGGTGCAATACCATTCTCTCCTGCTTGTTTTTACATTGCACATACATTTTTTAAAAAATAAATCAGTGGCAGTGCTGAGTGAGTTTCTGTTAAATCTGGTCGTTCTTAGTGCTGAAGGTGGTAGCTGGGAAATAACTGAGTACTTTCAACTGTTGCTTTCCGATCTTCAGGCACTTATGCTTTTCTTACAGTTGGGGGTGTTTTAAACACAAAAATCTTTAGCCATTACTCCATTCCAGCTCGTAGAATGGAGTAACACCCTCTGTACTGCTTGCAGATGTTCCCAGGCTGATGCAAGGGCCTAAACATGGTTCTCAGGAGCCCTTTTACCCGGCTCGTCTGAGCCCCCCATGCCAGCCAGTGCAGTGATTTTTGTTCTGTGGATAGAGCTGCTGATGCGCAGCCGCTCAGGCAGGGCTTTCACCCCTCTGGTCTTGGGTTGTGCTTCGAAGTTGTGTGCGGGGAGAATTAGTGGATGGGAAGACTGTTAAGCTCATAGTGTGCCGATGCTAAGCTGTTTGCTGCTAAGCAAATGCAATTTCCTTGAAGTGCTCCTCCAAAAATGATGTTTTGAGCATTTATGCTGCATATATTTGTTTACATTTATGCTTACCGTTGTTTTGTGTGTGAATGATGTAAAGTGAAGGAATGTAAATAGAAATATCTTAAGTCACTCTTCAGGGTCTGACACATTTACGGTCTTTATCGGTTACTGATGGCACTATTGAAACGCTCCTGCACAGGCAGAGGAGGGACTTAACACAGTAGAGCTGAAACAGGCACCTGCAGCTACAGCAGCATGTCTGCGCAGTGCACGGCCAGAGTTCAGGAGCTTGTTCCTTGCTAGGGTGGATACAGCAGAATGTGGGTGTACAGCTGGAAGGTTCTCTGTGGGGCTTTCAGACTGATTGACGTGACAATTTCTCTAGCACACCTTTCTCTAGGGCTCATGATTCCCAGATTGTTTCAAATTCCTCTTGTACATGACACTTGTCTCTTCTAAGGTAAGTATGTGCTAACTGTGAATATTGATTTTATTTTGTTTTGGGTTTGTTTTTTTTTTTATTCCTTCAGGGAACCTTTGGAAGCATATATCTATTTTGGCCCTGTGTATTACCAGAAACTAAAGCACATGGTGTTGGATAAAATGCATGCAAGAGCTCGAGGACCCAGAGCAGTGCTCACCAGGTATGGTTACAGGCTAAGCACAAAATTCTTGTGTACATTCAGAAGTGTGCCCAGCTGACTGGCAGGTATAAAACAAAGTTTGTTTACCTTTTGATACTTGACACAAAATTCTATTACCTGTTAATACACTGTTACAGGCTAAAAGCTCTCACAGTAGACTGTAGCAGGAAGTTGTTCTGAACGTCCAGGTGTCCTCTATGCGGTACAAAACTGAGTTTACTTCTCAGACTTCTTTTAGCAGTTGGTAGAAATACCACGTGCTGATTCACAGTGCACACTGCGGCCCTTTCCTGACAGATGGCTCACATAGTAGGTATTTTAGAAGGATTTTTTGTTTTCTTTAACATTTGTGCTTTTCCAAAATCAGATATGAGTAGAAGAAAGAAATTTCTTTTAATATTTTGGCATCTTTTGGTATTCAGCAGGTTAATATTGATGTGGCCCATGTCTTCACCTGTCGAGGCAACGCAAACACATCGGCCCTAGTGTAGTGCAAACAAGCATTAGGAAAACGTGCATCCCTGATATACTGCACTTTGTCTCGCAGACTCTTCCATTCAACTCTAGAACTTAATTTAGGGTTGTATGTGCTGGTCCACAGTTATCATTCAATACCATGCAGGAGAAAAGCACTACCACACTAATAAATTGCAAAACTTAAAAGAGACATGCCAGGCATTTTTATTTGCTCAGTTAAAGATAGGTCCTCAGTTCCTTCGGAGTCATGATCGTTACACTGAGCCTGAACTTGGTTTTCTCGCCAACAAAAAGGTTGATTACCATGTTGATGTCTTCTGGCATCAAATTTTGAAGTCAAGCAGATGTACTCTGAGTAACAGGTAATATAAGTCCCTGGAGGTGGGCTTGTATTATCTGGTCCTCTGGGGATTTTCAAGCATCCTGCTTTCCCTGATGTTACTTACCTTTTCTCCTTAAAGCCAAGCTCTATGGCTGCTTGCACTCATGTTCTAAATTGCTGATATTCCTGGCTCGCAAGAAAAGATTCAGTGGCACAGGCTTTGCTTTGAGGAGGCTTTTGGTGGGTCGTTTAGTTCACCTTTCTCCATCACAGTAGGACTATTTGCTAAATCTTGCCAGAAAGTGAATTGCCAGTTAGTCTTGAATATTCTAGCAAAGATTGTTCCAAATGTCCTTTGCCAGTTTTTCTGGACTACCATATAGACCATTTATACCTCACCTGCTGCATGGTGGTACTCTTCTTTTTGACCAGTCCCTCTTGTACTGTTTCTGAGATCTAAGCACAAAGTCATGTCTATCCTGCCCTTACTCTTCCCTATAACAAGCACAGTTCATATTCTTTAATTCTTAATTTATTTGTATACCTCTTACCATGTGCTGATTCACTGCTCTTGCTTGCCTGACTGCACAAGTTAGCAAGTCTGTCCTCTTTAATCAGTGCAGCTTCTACCTGTTGATGCGCTGGTAGAGAATGGAGAGGCAGGTCTCTGCTGTACCTGGTACAGAGTATCTTTCTCTTTTGCTTTTCATTGCATATTTCCTATGCCTTTTGGCTTTTCAGCCTCATGCTATCTGTAGGACAAACTGAAGTTGTCTCATACTTTCCATGGAAGTAAATACCAGTGGGTGAACTGGGAGACAAATCATGAAAAGTTTTTATAATTCTTGCCTGAACTTTTCCACCAACCACATGAGAAGACCAAGTGTAGCAGAACCATTATTTCCTACCACAGCTGCTTGCCTGTATGAACGTAAGCGATATTCCTAAATAATGGGCGCTCTGCCCCATTTTCTGTTCTTCAGTGTGTTAGTCATGGTATTGGTGCTTCACATGAAAATGAAAACTTGCTGTCTTAGCTAACGGTGCACGTAGTTGGTTAACTGGAGCCTCCTCTCTTACCCAGATCCCTTGATCTGTTTTTGTATTGTCTCCCCAACTTCTTAGCTGTTTACAGATACTGAATTTAAATGAAACCTAAATCCCAAGTCAAGGTAATGTTTACATCTAAAGATGAAGGTGGTGTGATTTCCCCCACCCCTTACTTTCTTTGAATTCTTTGTTCCAGTCAGTAGCATCATACTATGTAGCAAGGGCTCTTTATTTGACTTTCAGGAAAGCTAGTGGATGTTCAATTTATGCTGCCTCTTGACTAGTCTTTTAGGAATTTTCTCTTTTCTCCTCAACTAATTAAACTTTTGTTATTGCCATCGCCTCTGCTGAGAGAGTCTGCTTTGCCAGCTTTCATACTCAACTATTGTTTTATCATCCATTGCACTTCCTGGAGAGTAGATTCCCTCTAACGTTGTTTTTTGCTTTCAAAAGTAAGCCTGTAACAGCTTCCAACGTGGAATTTGGCTGTCGTTGTCTTGAAATGCATTTTATTGTATATCAAATGTACCTTAACTGACAGAGCAAAACTATATTTCTGTCTGGAATAAGGTAGAAAAATTGAGTTTCTTGAACATCACTGATTCTAGACATTGTTCTGATTAAAACAAGACTCTGTAGAACTGCAAAGCAGCACTCTGTCAACACAGTCAAAAAGCACCAGGATGTTGCCCTCTGAATTGGTATTTGTTAAATGAAATGCAATACTTAATTTATTTTGCCATGAGTAATTGACAATTAATGTAAAACGTAGTTCTATATATGGTGTTGCCTAGATACCCAGTCCTGCTAAATCTTTTTAATAGATAAACTGCTTTTAGTTTTCCTTACAAGAGATCAATATAAGCTTTCTGCATGCATAGTTGTTTTGATGGACATTGTCAGAGCTGTCACCTGCATGTCTTTTGAACTTATCAGATATGCCCGTTGCTGTTATACTGCAAGGGAGTAATGCGATGACACTGGTCAGGGCTCCTCTCCGCACTCTGGGGCTGTGGGAGCACAGTACGCCCTCCTCCTTCAGGCAGTGTTTTTCTAGGTAATACTCCACTTCTTGGAGATCAGTGTTTCAGCCAATGACTCCATTTCAATTTAGCCATGGGTTTTCCATAACAGGCACAGGGAGATCTGCTGAGACCTACAAGGCCTGCTCTTATTCATGGGGGTAGACTTATTTCCCCCCACTGGCCAACGAAACAAGGAACAGGGCCATAAAGCTGAACCCACTGTTCTTCCAGAAAATGCAGAATTAGCGCCAGTAAATTCTTAATGGGCTTAAAAACACTGAAGTTAATTGTTTTATGCTTTTTTCTAAACACAGCAGTTAAATAGTGTGAAGACCACTTGGCCTTATTCTTTTTATTTAAAGAATCACCAGCTTATTTATCATTTAAGAATTTTAACTTACTTTTTTAAAATATTAAAAGTATCTCTTTTTAATGATATTCCTAATCTTATTTTCAAGAGTCTGCTTTGTTTTCACAATGTTATAATTAGAATAAAGAATGTAAGTAGGTGCCCTTGGCTACAGCTGCGGTGTACGTATGTATAGTGGGAAAGGAGAAGCACAAATGCTTTATAAATACTGGTTTAAAATTTTAAATAACTTTTGGTGTGAGGAATTTTCAAACTCACGTGAGCCAGAAGAAAAATCTGATAGACTTAGGGAGCATAAGATAGACTCTTTTCAAAGCCCCAATCTCAATATTGAAAGTTTTGATACTTTAGAAAACTACTTTTTAGGGCCGGGAGGGTTTTGTTTGGTTTGATTTTTTTTTTAATGGGGTCATTTTGACAGTGGGAATGAAACACTTAAGAGTGTAAGACTCAAGTTGGTTTTTTGTTTGTTTGTTTTGAGTGCTTTTTGTGTTTCTTTTAATGGGATTTCATCTGCCTTAGAAGTCTTCATCCTGTATGTGTTGGAAGACCCATGGCATATCAGCTCTTAAAGAGCTGGAGTTGAGACCCCACCATTTTTCAAGAGGTTTTATCCTCCCTTAAGTGGATTAAGACTTTATTGGGGCTCACTTTTATAAAGCTATTTTGTCATTTTATCCTGTGGAAGAGCACCTGGTGAAACTTTTGCAAGTAGGCTTGTGCATTAACTAATATTATAGAAGTCAGTTGGTAAAAGGAACTCGGGCACTTCTAGCACCACAGCGAATGCCTGCATCTTTGGAGGCCCCAACTGCTTTTAAAATCTGCCTCTTGGGACTTCAGAAGAGAAGCTGTATTCACCACAGGGTCGGTCCTTTAAAACAGCATCTGAACAGTGATGGTGCCATCATCTGGGGAGGGGGCCCTAGGGAGTTTAATCAGGATGTAAACAACTTCTATCCATTCTCCCAACAGTGGGAAAAATAGAAGGTTATACGAATGAAAAGGATGATTTGAATTACAAGCAGATTAGTTTTAAGGTTCCAGTGCGGTCAGAGTAAGGGAAACTACTTCCCTGTAAAAACAAATACAACTTGCATCTTTAGAAGATACTTTGGGATGGTAATTAGGTATATTTTTTTACACTTGTTACAGAAATTATTAGATGTTGAAGACTTTTCTAAATCCTTTTCTCTGAGTTGCAATAAGTTGGCAAAAACTTATTTTTAATATAATTAGTATGCTTAACAAAGTCAGTTGTTTGAAATAATATAAACAAAATATACTCCAAAAGTTATGGGCCAGATGTGTCACTGGATATTGTAGGTGGATTATGCTGCTGCAGGTATCAGAAACAGCACATAAACACGGGGTGGCACTGAGCAGTGAAGCCTCTTACAATGGCTGATAGCATTTTTGTAATTCCTTCTCTTTGCTGTCATGTTTCAGGGAATATACCAAGATGGAAATATTTTATAAAATACGTGCAATATGTTAGTGCTTCAGGAATTTAAGATTGTTATTGCTTCATGGTTCACTCTGATATTTGCAACCGAAGGACTACGGCATTGTGCTGGTACATGAGTGTAGCATTGATACTGTATCAAATTGCAGTATGACAAACAAGAGGTTAAAAGTTTTGACTGTGTCCAACAAAAAAAAAAATTGCTTATGCAGTCATAATGTTAAATAATATACTGTACCTTGCCTTTTTACCTCAAAATCTTTAGAGTATACTTACACTGCTTTGTTGAAACTTTCCTCTAGCACCATGAGGGACAGGAAGTCTTTCCAGACAAAACAATGAGAGTTTGATTTGTGTTGAGGAACTAGAAAACCAGGAACCTATACAATATGAAAATTAGTCTATTAACTGTCAGACATGGAAAAAAAAAAAGTAGATAAATGTTACTTTAAAAAAAAGGGGGGGGTAGGATTTCAGTAAGGAGTTAGTAATATGCGTACTACTAGTTTGCTGCTTTGTTTTGGTATTCTCTCTGAGATCAAAAATGGTTTTATCTTAAGAATTTAGTCTTAGCTGTAGTTCAGCTGAAACATTAGCTTGATGATCCATTCATTAGCTGCTGAATATTGTTTCATTTAATTAGCTACAAACTATAATGAATGTCTCATCAAAAAAGAGTACCAAATCTGTGTCCAGATTGCCTTGGATGCTGTTCAGTCTCTTTTTTTTTTCATTTTGTTCAGCTACAGTCTGTGAGGTAAAGAGTTGTGGCCTGACGCTGCAGTTGCCACTCACAGAACAGCTAGTGCAGGAGCAAAGATGAATTGCTTTAACTTGAATAACCATTTGCGAGATCAGCAACTCTGGTTTGTAGAACGCTGTTGTCCATCGATCCTGTACTGTTCCTACAGTTTGAAGACAAGCATTCCTAGGGTTGTAGAATGTACATTCTGGAACACTTACTACATTTTTTTCAAATATTTATTTCAAAGGCAACCCACTGAAGGTCGATCCCGTGATGGTGGTTTACGTCTTGGAGAGATGGAACGAGATTGCTTGATAGGTTATGGAGCCAGCATGCTTTTATTGGAGAGACTGATGATTTCAAGTGATGCCTTTGAAGTGGATGTTTGTGGACAGTGTGGCTTGCTGGGGTACTCTGGCTGGTAAGTTGTCTAACTGTAATGCTTTTTATAAACTATGGTGTCCCCTTCTCACTTTGTGCCTGTGACATGTTTCATATTTTCAAAAAAACCCTCGACCTCAGGTGCATAAAGTAAAGTGGTACTGGGTAAACGTGCCTCTATGTAACAGAACCTTGCCCTTGGGTATAGTGCTTTTCAGTTTTAAAGTGCTCACAGACACCGATTAACAGTCCTATGCACTTTAATCAAAACCAGTGTCAACGTCCAAAATTCGTATTTGGAAAATTGGTGGCAAGGCGTGGTTCTTTGTTATGGTCTGATTGAAATTAGGACTAAAGTGAGTGTGTAGTGAATGGGCCAGGGTCTCTCCTGTTGTGGGAGCACAGGTATTGTCTTCCACAGCCAGCTATGCTATGGAAAAGATTAGCTTCGCTCTGTCTGCTGCCTTCCTTACCACCCTTGCAGGGGATTAGCAAACGCTCAATCCTGTGTATCATCTGTTTTTTGAAAAGGGGAAAACAGTTGTGTCAATGTGGTTGACTCTTCTCACTTCAGAAGGCTAGTCACAGATCTTCCTGGTACAATCACATGTTGAACCTCATGAGGCTGAAGAGAGAGTGAGCACAGAAGAACGGGAGAAGAAAGCAAAATCTCCCACTTTCTTGTTCTCTCACTGTGGAGTTCATAATCGCATGCATACTGCTTTCTTTGACTGTGCCCCTCCCAAATGCCTTTGTAGACTTGTAAAACAAGGAGCTCCTCTTTGAAGCATCAGACAAATGCACCAATCCCATGTTGCAGCCTGAGAGACAAGCAATGGTCTGGTCGGAAATTTGGCTGGCTTCTGCCCAACTGCCTTGTCACTAAGAAACTTATCTGTAGACCAGCTAATGGTCTTGCTGTCTTACTTTGGGTCCTAAGCCAGTACCGAGTTTATCTCCTGCAAACAAACTGGTTTTCCATGTAGGGGAAGCATAAAACTGCATGGCAAAACTATGTGGAGCTCACCATGTATAACACTATGGGCTTTGCTCTAACCATCTTTTCTCTACAGTAATTTTGGGATGCTACATTTAAAGTTGTCCTGTAGCTTGGTGGAAATACACCACTATTATTAGAAGGCAGGGAAATTTCTTTTTATGTTCTTTATAGGTGAGGGAAATGGTTTGCTTTAGCTTGGTTTTATTTTAGCCTGGCAGAAAAACAGACTTGTGAGATCAATAGCAATTTATGAGAAACAACGTTCTTGCAAGCTTTGTGAAAACAGGTGACCTGGAATACCATGAGTAAGGAAGGAAAAAATAAACTGTGGGAGTTCAAGTCACAAGTTACTCTAATTTTCATGTGGGGCAAAGATGGGGGGTTGGAAGGAGGAGGAGAAACATTCATTTCTAAATACCTCAAAAGAACATGGATGGAAACTTGCCGCATCTTGGATATCAATATCAATCTATTGCGAGAGGCAGGAAATTGGACTTTATTCACTTCAATGATCGAGAGTAATTTTTTTTTATTATTTTTTTTCTATGGTATAATGAAGTAGGAAAGTAAGGTGTGTTCTCAGTCTGTAGATGTGTAAAAGTGACAGCTACCATCTCTGCCCTTGGTCAGGCCTTTCTTCTGAAGCATGTGGCTTCTGGCCAGAAACCAAGCACCACGTTTGCTGCTCACAGCAGCAGAGTTCTGCTCCTTGTGGAGCAGAAGCTCAGACTGAGGTAGGTAAACACATGTGAAATCCAGAGGAGAGACAAGGCCTACTCTGTGCATCCTGTTGTGGTTGGTGATTTTTAGTTGGGCATTGTCTTACTGGCTTTTGTGCGGTATTTTTGAGAGTCCTGTTTTTCTTGAGTGTCTGTACACTGTATGGAACAAGTGAGGCCTTTTTCTGATCCAGGTCTCTTCAAACTACTGCGATGCAAATACCAGTTGAAGGAAGTTGTCTGAAAGGGAAGGGCATGCCATAAGTCAACCAACCAATCACTTCTAACTGTGTAAAGCAATGCCTTAAAAAAGCTCACATGCAGATGCAGCTTAATTATTTTTTTATAAGACCTTGGCTTTCAGAGCAGTCCTTGAAGATTTTCAGAGACCACAGGAAGTGAGAGTGCCTTGAAGAAAATTAGGAATTTGAACTTTAGAAATTCTATTACATTTCATTTTTAAGGTGGTGATCATATATTTCATATTTTGAAGTTTGTAACAAAACTTAGTAACTCTTTTTAAATAACTGCTAAAGAAACTACTCTTTCAGACAGAGCCAGACATTCTTGCAATCTGATTCAGTGAAAAGCTGTCTGATGTGTGAGAGTAATCGATAAGAGGTAGTTTCTGCTAAATGATATGCTGTGTCTACCAGTAGCGGAAGCAAGTGGCCCTATAATGAGCATCGCAGTAGAGACCAAGTCATTAAGAGAAACTTCCAAACGGGCCTTTTCAGTCATTCTGGCATTAATAAGACATTGCTGCAAGAAACCTTTTAGAAACATATTGTTTGGTGGCTAGCATTAAGGGCACTTGTCTTAAGGAAGACGAGCCCTTCCTCCCAGACAAGGAGTAGCCACTGAGTATGTTTTTCTGCAAGATAGTAACAGCAGATCAGTGTTGGGGCCTGAACTGGTACTTTTTCTGGGGAAGGGGACTCTTGTGGCAGTGACAGAATTTGTCTCCATAAAAAATACAGTAGAAACTTACTGTGATGTACCAGTTTTATGCAAATTTTCCAACTTTGCTGTTGTACAGGTGCTCAGGGACAGGACTCCACTGAATGCAATGAGCAGAATCTGGTCCTTTTTTGATGAGAAGTTTCTCTGATCGCTAGAGTCTGAGCATTTTAAAATATACATGAAGAAAAATTTTGTTTCTGGTCCAGATTCAGCCTTGGCACAGTTGCCTTTTCCTGTCCAGTTTAGTATCAATTTTAGTACCAAATGGTCTTTCAAGTACTTTCCGTGATCTCTGTTTGACAGAGCTTCGTCCTTACTGCACCGTAACCTTTCGGGGTGATCCCCATCCAAGTACAAAGCAGGCCCAGAACGGTGTAGCTTTGAGCCTGGGTGTAGTGAGTAGTTTCTGCTCCTCAGTCCCTGGTAGCTGTAATCAGATGCCAGACATCTGCTCATAGCACAAAAGTTGTGCCTCATCAGGCTTCCAGGGTTTGCAGGGCTTCTTCTGTTGAGAGCAATTGCTTGGTATGTTATCATTGGAAAATGGCTTCTGTTTAGGTCACTTCCTCCCACCATAAAAACGTACCTTTTCCTATAAATTTGGACTAGGGGAGTAGTTCTAAACCTGCAGTTGAGGCCTATTCTGTTTTAAAGGCATGGTAGCTCTACAGTGTCTACAGAAGCCTGTTCCAGGGAAACACCTAGTTCAGTCTATTACCTTCTTACTGCCTATAGTCAGATTCAGACAAAGCCAAAGCAATTACTGGGAATAAGTGAAGCTTCCTTCCTCATCATGAACTGCAGAAATGTAATTAAGGCTTCTGTACCATTAGTTGAAAGCTTTCTTGGTTTTAAAAACTAACTAAATAAATACCCCAAGTATGGAGCATGTGGAGGCCAAGGCAGCCACAGTTTTCTTGGGAAATAACCAGCTCTTTGACGTGTCCTTTAAATACGTCTGTAAAAGAGAAGTAGCAGAGTCTGAAAAAGTAACTGGAAGACTAATGCCAGCTCCCATAACCAAGAACCTTATTAATGCTGATCAACTTTATTGGATCTGTCCCCATTGACTTCCACGTGCTCTAGGTCAAGTTCACTGGTAACAAACAAGTGACTAAGCATTGGCTTTACTGTAGATGTTGACTCTGAGCCCCATTCTGTACCACAGAATCACGTAGGAATTTTGCTAATCTTCCTTAACTGGATCTTCAGACTGTTATTACTTTATGCCAGAAATATAAATTCGAAACACAGAAGCAAAAAATAGGGCTTTGTTAGACCATTAGGAAGTGCTGAGTCAGTCTGTGTTCCCAAGGGCCTAGCTTTCTCAACTCTCCAAAACCAGAAGATGCAGCGTACAGGAGAATGAGGAAATAGGGAAGTTAGAAACTGTTATTTATAAAAAAGATTTTTTTTTATTTGTGTGTACACAGAATATGAAATTAAATAATTTAAACAGTTGTTACCACCACTGAACTTGAGTCCTGATACTGAGTAACCAGCCTATATATTCCTTATGTGGTCATGGTTATATCTATATGACAAAAAAATCACTTTCCTCCAGAATTTTAAGATCATTATTTGAGTAAAGACTGCAAAAAATATGCATTAAAGTGGTTTTACTGGTTTTCTGTCTTGACCAATGCTTTGGCTGTTGACACAAAGAGATGTAAGATGAGAGATGCCTCTTTTCTGGAATATTAACTGATTCGAGACATTATAGGGTGAATTTGTGTATCAGGAAAAAACCTAACCTTCTTTCTTCCTGCCTCTTTTTTGTGACATATATGCAAGAGAGAAACTAGACTATTAATCACGTTTTCAGAAATACTTAGCTTTGTTCACCTCCTTTCTCCCATTACACAATGCTGAATTTGTGTTGGCAGTCATGTGAGCGGTGAAGAAGTAGAAGTCAGCCCTGTTGGCTACTGACCATTGTGATTCTCCTCCAAAAAAAGTGCAGGTTTAACATTAAGCTCCTGTTGACTTCAGTCAGATTATTTAAGGGCTAAAAGTTATGACTGACTTAAGTGCTAAAATGTGTCTCAAGCACTTGGCTCTTTCTAGGTCTGATCCCAGTGTTTAAATGCAGGTGGACAAAGAAACCAGTGGATAGTAGCAACTGTTTTTTGGGTTTTTTTCCTGCAGAGCTTCATTTATGCACCAACTCTGACTTTATTTTTGTTTGTTTCCCTAGGTGCCACTACTGCAAGTCATCATGCCACGTGTCTTCTCTGCGCATACCTTATGCCTGTAAACTCTTATTCCAAGAACTGCAGTCAATGAACATCATACCTAGGCTAAAACTAGCTAAGTACAATGAATGAACAAGATGAAAAAGATGGAAAAAAGTACTTTACAGAAATTGAAAAGGGAAGATTTTTTGGGTGAACAGGAATAACTCTAAAACCTGAGTGGGTAGAAGGGAGGTGCCAGACAGCGTAAGGAATTTTTCTTACACATCCTACCTGTTTTTAAGTTGACAGGGGGAACTCTGTCAGTAGAATACACGAGGAGAAGTTCTGAAAGCCTTGATTAGCCTCAGTGAGCAGGACATGTGGGAATTGTAGAATAAGGCCATGATGCAGCAAAGCACTTGCATCACTTCAAACAACCCCGTGCTTGGTTTTGAAAAGTGCTTTGCTGGACTAGGGCTTGAGCTGAGCTAAATGCACATCTTATTCAGAGAGGTTAAAAATGTTTTCCAGACCAGTGTAATATGAAAGACTAATAAATGTTTTAAATAATACTGCCTGAATATGTGTTGATGGTTGTGTAAGGATGGTAAAGCTTTCTTATAATGTCTAAACCATTTTCCTATTCCTAAAGCGTTTTGTTAAAGTGTTAAAATTGTGTTAAGTAGTGTCAGGCTTAGAGAAACGAAACTACTTTCTCGAGAACTTGAAATCAGACGTTTTGAGTGGGATTTCAATATGCAGGTGCATTTATGTTTAAGCAATGGTGTGATTATACAGTCAATCTGCTTTCAGCTAAATGTACGCCGTTTCCATGAAGTTCCAGGGAGGTGACTGCATATGCAGCAAGGGCATGATACAGCTTACAGATAGCCATTCAGTTACTACTGACTATAGTAGATTTAATAACACACTGGCCAAAGCCCTGAAAAGATGGGCTGCAAGCACTAGGTACTGATGTATCCCCTCCTAGCACTTAAGAACTTTTTTAAATATGGGCATAGCTAAAACTTTTTCTAAGAACAAAATTAAACAAAAAAAGAACTACGAAGACAAATCCTTCACTGACAGCGAAGCAGGTTTGAGTGACCTGAAAGGATTTAGAAAGGGAACACCTGATTTTTTTCATGAGATCTGAGGCCTGAAACTAAAGCAGTGGATGAACAAAGAGTCACTTAGTACCCTAAATTCACTTGAGCCCTTACTCAGCAAGGCATATGGTTAAATTTTTAAGCAAAGGAGTAGTCCCGCTGAAGTAGGGATGAAGTATGTGCATGTTCAAGTGCTTTAGAGAACGGCAGCACTCTGGATCAAGGAGGATGTAAAACAGTGCCTATGGTCTGGAAGTCCCAAGATGCTCTTTGGCTCCTCATATGGCTGAATTGTGCATGCCGATCCTGACACTGCTCTTGCAGTCGTGTTGCTGCTCTTCTCTTAGCTGCTTAAGAAGTGCGGATGAGTATCAGCCTAAGTAGGCTTGCTTTTTAAAATGCTTAAACTAGTAGTTTTGTGTCTGGGCTTACAAATCAAGTCTGAAGGGATAGATTTTACTCTTTTTTGCAATCGGACTAATGACAACACAGATGTCAACGCAGCACATTTGGATTGGAAAAGCTCTTGAAGCACCTCTACCAGGATCTGAACTATTTACGAAGAGCTGTAAGAGAGTGATGTACTGCTTCATACCGGAGGGAGAAGTTAACCAAAAGCCCCAACCAAATGAATAACCTTTGCTTTGCTCCCGGAGATTGCCAAACTGAGGCTCGGGTGCACCAGCAGAGGGAGTGAGCCTCAAAGGCTACAGCCTGCTGGGGGTGGGGGTGGGGGGCGTTTTGACCTGGATCAAGGAAACTACGCTGAGGATAAGGTGTTCTTGTTAGCTAGTGTGGTCTCCTAGGTTAGATGGTCGGGGCTACAGGCATTAAAGACTAAGCAATGTGTACAGTGACACCTGCAGAAATTTAAGCAAAGGAGCATGCTCATGAGTAACCCTGTTGAGAGAACAGGTCTATGTGCAGCCCTGGGGGGGAGCCTTGCAGCTAGTTTACCTCAAGCTGATGAAAGCGTGGGGATGAAAGGTTTTGTGAGGGTGAAGGAGATTCTCTGTGGTAGCTGAAGTTTAGGAAGAAAGGGGCAGCCTTAGCAATAACGGATCCAGCAGAACATAGAAACCAGAGAAGTCTAGCAGTGAGGGTCATCTATTCAACTATTCTGGTGACACCTACATCGGTTCCATTTACACATCGCTGCTGTCTAACCAAAGCCTGTGCATACACTGGAGGCTTATTTGAGTGGAGATTTGAGTTGAAACTCTGATTTCTACTTTTTGCCCCTCTTTAAAAGGCTACCTGCGTTCCATCATTGTAGACACCTGCAAGTAATCTCTCAGCAACGGAATAAGCATTACAAAACCAGCAGAACGGGAACAAAAAGCTACGGATTCCTGGAATATGGTTGGTCAAAGTGGCTATTCAAGGAAGGAATCCTACTGCAGCCAGGAAAAATTATGCTGCATGGACTGAGGAGATAAAATACATTCTCAGAACCCCAGAGCTCTCGCTGCTTTCCTCTAGTGAACCTCATCTTTGCAGCCCTTTGAATGATCTTCCTAGCCAATCTCCCCTCCCCCCCTTTTTATACAGTGAATGCCTTCACAAAGAGGTCTCATGTCAGCTAACGGCGTTACTGCTGTGACTAGACTTGCCCAAATCAACCCTGCCATGACTCTTTGTCTAATTGCTGAAAGAGATATAATATTCTGAACAACACTTGACAAAATCTTAAGGCTTTAGCACAAGGAGATGTTGCTATAAAACTGCCATAAAGTTTTCATTCTATTGCAACTTCTTTATCTCTTGTATTTAGTGTCCAGGAGAGGCTTTCTAGAAATGCTATTCAGCATGAAGGTCACTAGCCTTAGTCCCAGCTGAAATGCCAAATACAGTCCACTAGATAAACTAGAAGTGTGTGCTGCTGTTGGAAGACGTATCTAACTCCATATAGTATGTTTAAGTCAACATTTACTTTGCAGATAAAGGATTAAATGCTGTTGAAAGGTAGAAGCATTTACAGGCCTAGAATTCAGTAATCAAGTCTACTATTTCACTGCAAAACAAAGACATTAAGTAAAAGCTACCCCTTCAAACACTATACGTGTCCAGCTCTACTGTTCTGTGGTGAGAAACAGAATCATCCTGGGCATGGGCTGCAGGGTGCTATGGGGCAGAGCAAAGCACAGGTCTTTTAGCCAGTCCTGGAACTGTGGGCAAGGTAAGTCACCTGTTCAGAATAACAGCCTCACTTCAAGTCATTTACATAACGCTTACAAGTTTTTTGCCTTTTTGTTTTTTTTTTAAGGTAAATGTTTCCAAACATAGGAACTAGAAACCTGAACAATAAAGAAAAATGAAACCAGACTGGCCAATTTTGGTATTCAAAGAGGATGTGATATGAAATATAGGCATACTGAGATTTAATAATTTTAAGATGTGGGAAGGGCTCCCACTAAACACAATTGGTTTGGTTTGTACTATCCATATCTCGTTAAGAGTTTTGCTTACAGAGAAGCTTCAATGTGCAGCAAAGAGGACTTTTAATTCTTTGAACTCCCTACTTGTAGCTTAAACAGGGAGGAAAACCAGTGAAAAACATAGACCCATGATGATGAGAAATTACCATACGTCTTTTCTCGGGTTTTCTGATGGTAAATAGAAAAATAGCTGTGGTTTATAGCACAATGGGAGTACATCATAATTAAAAGCCTAAAAAGACTGAAGAATATTTCATTGGTTAGTGGTAACCAATGGCAAACTAATGAATAGTGCTGTGCATCTGAAAATGGGCTTGCAAGCCCTGCTCGGAACACACCTGTACAGTCTGATGGTCAGAATAACTAGGAATCGCGCAGCTGCAAAATCAAGTTACAGGGGCTGAAAACATGTCTGTACTTCTTCTGTCTCGAGGCCCTTGAGGGCTAGGATGGCCCTAGCGCGAGGGAGCCCGAGCCCTGATACGACCTGCCTGGCTCGCAGCTCTCCCACAGTGAACCACAGGAGCAGCGTGGGGAGCTCTTCAGCCATGTCCCTGCACAAGCATCTCTGGGCCGTGGCACAGAGCTGGCCCAGCGCTGCGAGAGGCCCCTCCAGCCGGCCTCTCCTCCAGTTGGAGCTGAGGATTGTTTTACAGCCCATTGCCGATTCAGCGGGGCCATGGGGCACTTGATGAATTCCCTCCTCCAAAGAGGACGTGACTTGCCCAGGGCCACAGAAAGACCGTGCCAGAACTGGGATCAGGACTCCTCAGTCCCCAGGTGCCAGACACGTGCTTGCCTTAAAACTGAGCACTTCATCAAACCGTAAAATCCAGCCAGATGGTGACTCTTTGCTATTATCTGGACCAGTGCTGGGAGGCTTAATGTGTGCAAGGCACGGTGAAGATCTGGATTCCAGTTTCTGTGTCTAAGGCTCAGAAGCCCAGAAAATGGATCCATGTTTTAGACCTAAATGCTGCTAGAAACTTGAGCATGTTTGAACCCAAGTTCTGACTTTGGTCCATCCTTCTCATGATATGTTTCCACCTCAGCCTGGACCCACCAGTTTCAGTGGGGGAGTTCTTTGGGAAGAGGGTAAGAAAGGCAGAGGAGTAAGGACTGGCTGCTTCGTCAACCTTACTCTGCTCTGTGTACGTGTCTCCGGTCAGATTCTCTTCTTCCATGTAGCAAAGACTGCATGAATCGGCCAGTGCATCAGTTTTGCCTCTCAGCAGCCCTTCCAAGAACTCACTGTATGGACCCAGGAGGCAAATATACCCTCTCTGCTCTCCATGCGTATGAACATACACCCCAGAACACCAGAACTCTCAGTTAAACTCTCCAAACCCAGGTCAGAGCCAATACAAAGATTTTTTTTGCAGTTGGAATTTTTAAAAAGTGGTTTATATGGCTTTATTCCTGCCTCGAAGTCAACAGCAAAGATTTCTGTTGACTACCCTGCGAATGGATTTGAGCCTTTGTTCCATCTTCTGAAAAATCCTTCCAAGGTTGTGAGCAGCCCATTGCTCTTTGCATCTTGCTGCAAACTCAAACAACTATATATTTCTCCTAATTACAGTTACCCCTTTATTTGTGTATTTCCTAAGGCAGGTACGTCTGAGGTGGTTCCAATGGCCACGTATTTTCTACAATAGCTTCCTTGTGCATGTCCTTGTCCCCTCCTCCCAGTCAGTATTTAAACAGTGTGTTAGTTCCAAATCAAAAGCAATTCCCTGCTGCTAACTGCAGCAGAGCCTTTGTCTTTTATTAGCATGAGTTTTGGGGAGCTACTTGACCTATGCATATGCTTTACCATTCCAGACAGAGCATGGTAGTTATTGTCCACTCAGACTTAACAACAAAACATTGTAAACAGAAAAATAACTCTAAGAAAAGAAATCGGTGTGCTAAAGAGTAAAGTTCTAATTTCTTGCTAAATTTATGTTCTAATAATGGAAATGTTTTCCCTTGAATTCCCAGTGAACTGGAAACTTAACTCTACATTCAGGCCTCATCCTGCTAGTCAGAGACAGGCACTGAAGGTAATTCTCCGTGCTCCAGGCGGATCAAAAGAAACTCATTATCAGTCGGTCATCTAAAAGGATATGACAGCTTCACGTCCAGTTGTTCAGCAGCTTGGATGCAGTCTGGAATGGATCTTTTCTGTGTCTGTTGTCTATAATAGCTTTTAGGGCTGGCTCTTCTTCCAACACACAGTACAAATCCTCTGGTAACTAGTACCAGTCACACACAACAAAAGCCAGATAAATCTGGTGTAAGCTCAGAAATCAATGACTGCTTGCCCTTTTCTCCTACTAAAGTCAGCAAGAGTCTTCCAGGCCCAGCGTTCTGGGCAGCAGCCCTAGGGGCAGGGGTTCTTCTAGACTCCTGTGGATGCTGATACTACCCAAAAGAGTGAATTCCCTCCCTCTCTGCAGGCTGAAGCTGACCAGTGTGAAAGAGGCATTTTCACTCGTCCCTTTTGGCAGCGCTGCCACTGCACTTCTCCATGAACTTGAGAACTGGAGCTGAGCAAAATTCCTTTCACAAGCGTTAATAAAAAAAGATCATTTAAGGCTGACCTATGCTCATCTTCAACACAACTTGGGTTCAGACATGTCTACATACAGTTACAGCAAGCCAGATGCAATTCGTGTTGTTTTTCTTTCAAACTAGAAAGAAGGTACCCCCTGCCCGCTGCACGTGCAATCCATCATTTGCATGCCTCAGCTCTTCTGCTCGTTTTTTCCCAGATACCTGCATATGTGCCTGCCCTAGCCACTCTCTCTCGGTGCTTGTGTCAGTTAAAGCCTTTTGAAGGAATCGGTGCACGTGTTTACCTAGGCAGCCTTTTGATGTTCTTCTTCCAGTTCCTGCATCTGTCAGCATCACGCTTCCCAAGCACGCACCCAGAGTTGATTCCAGAAATCATCTGTCAGCTTACTGCGGATCTTGTCCTTCGCCTGTGTGTATGGCTTCCTAAGGGATGTTAATATATGTAAAATAAAGTTAACATTTCCTGTTCTGATAATAAAGATGAGTAAGTGGGAAAGAGAAGCCAATACAGAAACATTTTCTTTCTCTATGTCTTCCATGCCCACCAGGTGAAGACAGCAGAAGCAGAGGAATAGAGCTGGGAAGGAGGGGGACAGAAGTGTGGGTTCATTCTGAGAGGAGGAGGAGGAGGCTGCTGGCTTAAGCAAGTAAGAAAATATGGAACCACTCACAGACTGCAGCCACTGCTAAAATAATGAAGTGTCACTGTGCATTTGGCTGCTGCGAGCAATCTTACAGTCTGCGCAGAGACACATCGGATCCAAAAGGATCCCCCGAGTCCCTGAACTCAGATCCCTGGTATTGCAGATAACCATACTACATGGCTCCTTTCGCAAGCCCTTCACACTCCTCGCTAAAACTAATGCAGGTTCTTGTCCCTGCTAGTCTATGGGAAAGCTTCTCTACAACTTCAGCCTAAAGTTGCTGTGGATATTCTAGCTAAATTAATAGATAACAGTTTATACTTTTTTGCTCCTGTGCCAACAATTATGTTTTGTTGAAAAAGCTCTTCTTGGTGTTTAGCACCAAAATGTTTATATTAGAGTCTAGTACTGATGTTTAGAGTCTAATACCAGCACAAGCAGCTTTTTATGGCATGAGAAGTTTGTGTGGTCGCAGCCTGTTTGTTGGTACAATCAACTGCAGAGTGGAAGACAGTCATAGAAACATGTTTTTGAGAGAGCTCAAATTATCTGGGCATTAAATTGATATGAAGTGTCATACCTCCACTCTGCCCCCGCTTTGCTGAACCATCAAAAGAAACTCATTATCAGTCAGTCATCTAAAAGGATATGACAGCTGCCCATCCAGTTGTTCGGCAGCCTGGATGCAGTCCGGAATGTGTCTTCTGTTCCCTTGATGACCCTGCTCTTCTCTCCATGCACCAGCATAAGTTTGTATTCATCTTTTCCAAATAAAGGCGTTGTTCCTTTCACAACAGCAACAGAGTCCCTCTCCACTAAAAATATATCATCTAATGCAGTGTAGAATTATACTGTTTGTTTTATGGCTTGTAGATGTTCTGCGTAGGCAAGAATCTGGAGTGAAAATTCCCAATTGTATACTTTTTGCATCCTTGCTGAGACCTGCCCTTTGCTCTGTATCAAATCAAATCCTGCAGCCTACATTTAAAAAAAGAAAAGGGTAGTGACTTGTAGTGCTTCCATCTGTAAACTGCCAACCTGCAGCACAGCAGGAGATGCTCCACACTTTCAGAAGAATAAAGTACTTTATCAAGTGTCACATGGGATATCCGGAAGCACGAGGTGCTTTTTAAAAAGGTAAGCAAAACCCAAACGAGTCACAATAACTGAGCTGTGGGAGTACACCAAGGTGATCCGACACACTGAGGAAGGGATTAGGTAAACAGGAAGAGGATGGGAGCTAATCTTAAAAAGCAGGGAGTAAACAGATTGCAACAAGTAGCTCTGGTCTAACAGAAGTGCCGCTGACGATCCTGCCCATGCATCATCACCTATAGAGAACGTACATCTTTGCATCATGTCAAAGGAGAGCCCAAGCCTCTAGGCATCAAGGCTGCGCTAATCCCACCCTTCTCACCCCCCTAGAAAGCGCACATCCCTACATTCACGCATCCTGTATTTTTATTTTGTGTATCTCTGGGACTTCAACAATACAGAAGCTGCTCCTTGATACTTTAAACTGGTGAAGACCAATTTTCCACAAACGCAGAGTGCCTGCGATGGAGACCCGGCAGCTGCCACTGTAGGCCTTCAGTGCTTCCAGAAGTCAGGCCCCTGCAGTGGGAGTGTGCACCTCCCCGGGCGAGGGAGCCTGGGCGAGTCCCCTCGGGCTGGTGTTTGCCTGGGTCTGGATGCCTCGGCCTCCCTGTGGGGCTGCCGAGGGCAGCAACCACCCGCAGGGCCAGGGCCACCGCTGGAAACCATTCGGGCATCAGGTAACCTCCCTGTTAGAGACAGCTCCCTGCACCACAGCCGGTGTTTCTTAACGCTGGTTTCAAAATCCCTCAGAGATGAGCCCTGCTCAAGGCCAAAAAAAATGTCCCTCTTGTTTTTGAGGGGCTTCTGCGTCCCCGCAGGGCCCGTGCTTACCCCGAAAAGGGCAGGCAGGCACCAAGGGCCCCTCACCCCACGGGCTCCCCTCAGGCCTCGTACCACGCTGCGGTAAAACCTTAGGGGAAAAAGAATGAAAAAAAACCAAAGCAAACTTAGAAATGGGGGGAAAGGACCCCGGTTTGGTGGCAGCAAGCAAAAACACCCTCACACACACACACCGAGGCTCCAAGGGGCGTCTGGCGGCGGGGCAGAGCCCGTCCCCCTCACTGACAGAGCGGGGTGCCCCTGACAGGGCCGCTAACGGCCCCTGCTAAGGGTTCCCGCTAACGGCCCCGCTAACGGTCCCGCTTAACGGTCCCCGCTGACGGCTGGGCCCGCCGGGCAGGTGTCCGGGGGAGGCCCGAGGGGCGCGGGCGGAGAAGGCCGGGCCGGGGGCGAGCGGGCCTCAGGCGGAGGCCGGCGGCGGCAGCAGCAGCAGCGGCGGGCCGCGCCGTCGAAGGGACGCGCGGCGGCCCCAGCTAGGGACGGGGATGCCCGCCCCGTCGAGGCCCCTGTGCGGTGCCGCTGGTAGCAGCGCCAGCCCGGCAGCACAGCGGGTGGTGGAGGGAAAGGAGAGACAGGACTTCCCCGCTGGGAAAGCCATAGCGGTCGGGAAGAAACACTGCCCTTGCTTTGGGGTCGGGCTTGGTTTTGGGGCTGGGGGGAGAGAGGGAGAAGCGTGCGCCTCCCCCGGGCCTTGCCCCCGCAGGCCGGCTTCCCCGCCGCCGCATCAAGCGCTTTTCAGCCGCCGCCGGCCGGAGACTCGCTTTTTGCAGTGTCTCACGCCGGTATTATTTTTACCGGCCTCCTTTTCAGGCACACGGGGCTCCCGGGGCCAAAACTGAGGTGGAGCGGGGGAGGTTTGCACCGGCCGCCCCGGGCTGCCCGCCCGGGCCGAGGTGCGGGGAGCCCCGCCGCCTCTGCCGCTGCCGGCCCGCCGGGGGATGCGCGGGCACGGCGGAGCGCTGGGTTTCCTCTTTAGCAACCTCGCCGCTTGTTTTGCTGTGTGGGGTTGGTGGCTTGCCTTTTTTTTTTTCTTTTTCTTTTTTTTTTTTCCGAAGGGGAGAGGGAAGGGGGGTAGTCTGGGTGTAGGGAGGGGAGAGGGGGAGAAGAGTGGAAAACGTTGGCTCTGTCCATGGTCAAAGTAATTCAGCTATAATCCCCCTTTCTCTTCCTCTCCTGGAGCTCTATTCATATTCTAATCACAGCTTTTCCTTCCCTAAACCAGCCACTTTTATCAGAGCCCTAGCTTTGCACTTTTACTTCCACTTCCAGCACATACAGCCGCATGCAGAATAAGCAACTTTTTCCAGCCTCCGTCCTGCCCCCCTCTCCCCCCGCAACGTGCTAACCCAAAAAGGGATCCTCGCATCCTCGGGCGAAAGCTGGAAGGGAGCACGAGTTTGAAAAGGCACCCGTTTGCTTCTTCATTTCTCTTGGTAATGGGCATCTCCCCCCCTCCCTGCTTTCCCCCAAGTTCCACGGAAAGCTCTCCGGGCCAGCCGCTCTCGGCGGGCAGACAGGCCGGTGGAGGGGCGGCCCCCACCCCGCCGTGCCCTCGCTCCCCGGGGCGGCGGGGAGATGGGCGGGGGTCCCCGCCGCAGATCTACAACGCCGGCACCGCTCGCCGAGGCACCGTGGCAACTTCTCTCAACCCTCACCGCCCCCCCCCTTCCTTACCCACACACATCGCCCTCTTTTTTTTTTTTTTCTTCTTTCCCCCCCCGCTCCAGTAAACTAAGTTTACAAGATATTTGGGAAGCTGTGCAGCTTCCAACGCCATGTGCCCGCGAAGCATCCCAACCCAGAGCCCACCGGCAGAAGGAGGAGGAGGGGAGCTCGGCGGCGCTGCACGCACACCCGGCAGCCCCAAAGAGCACAACCCCAAACCTACTGCCCGTTTGAAGATCTAAGCCAATTTTGATCTCGGGCTGTAATGAGCCAAAGACGTTGGGTGGGGGCTGGGGGAGGGAAGGGAGGAGTGGAAAGGCCGCTGGAACTTTAAATAAGAAAAACGTTTCTAATGCTCTAATAGAAGAGGGAAGTCGAAGTGTTGGGATTGCGTAGATCTAAGGCCCCCCTTTTTGGAGGAAAGCTTTTCTTATTCAAAACAGCATCACAATGGGCTTCACATTGAGCCTTGCCACATCCCCATCTGAGTAGCAGCCATTCATCAGGCTGGCTGGCCTATCAATGACATTTCTCCCATCAGGGCTTCTATAAAATGATGCTTTTTCCCATGAAACATCCGCAAACATTTTGACGGGTCTGGCTTTGCCCTGCTGGATTACGGAGTGTCCCTCTCTCCCGCGCTCTTCCTCCCCCCCACCCCCCCCTCACCCCCCAACTATCTGCCTCTGCCCTCCCTCCCCACCCCCTCGCCGCCACCCCGCTCCCTCTCCCAGGGCATCCCTGAGACAGGGGCTCTCCGCACCCCGGGACCTTGGGGCTCCCGTCCCGTCCATGGGAAGAGCATGCATTGCGGGTTGCTGGAGGAACCCGATATGGACTCCACAGGTAAGTTTACCCCCATCACCACTACCACCGGCTCCCCCCCGCAGGCAGCGGGCTCCTCTCGCCCGCCGGGGAGCACTTTTCAACTTGACCGTGGCGGCGGGGACGGGGACGGGGGCTCCCGCCGCACCGGCCTCGCAGGTAAATGAGCCCGGGCGTGTGCGGGGTGCGGGGGGTGCTGGGGGCGGGGGGAGATCTCGCCCCTGGGCTGGAGCCCTGCCGTTGCACTTGCGGATACGATGGAGCAGGGGGTGGTTTTTTTCCTTTTTTTTTTTCTTTTTTCTTTTCTCCTCCATAGGCTGCCGGCCGGCAAACTAATTCCCTCTCCGCTTCTAGTTGTTAGGCGCTCGCTTGGGTTTGAGCGGAGCCTTTCAGAGGGGCGAGAAGACGAGGTTTATTAGGGAAGATGGTTGGTGGGTTTAGGGTGAGCCCAGCACGCGGGTCGTCTTGTCCCGCAGGCAGAGCTGGGGCTGGGCTGCGTTGGAGGGGAAGGAATTGGGGAAGGGCAGGGTGGGTCTCTCCCCCCGCACCCCCAAACGGTGACTTGGCCGGTCCGGTAACCGGACGGGAGAAGGGCGGCTGCAGCCCCACCAGCCAGCGCCGCCCGTGGGGAGCAGCCCCGGCGGGAGGCGAGGGGGACGGCCGCCCCGAGGGCCGCGGCCCTTGCCCGCACACCCGACGGCCGCCTCCGCCGCCCGGCCCGGCCCCGGGGTGGGGGGGGCGCGCCGGCTTTCCCCGGGGGCAGGGCCCAGGCCTAGGTCTTCCCAGCGCGGCTGTCAGCCGGCAGCCTGGCGAAACCGCGGCCCCTTCTCCTTCGCTCTCTCCCGCCGGCCCTGCCCGTGCTCCTCCCGCCGGACCCAGCCCGGTTTCCACCGGCCGTAACCGCTGAGCGCGGCCCCAGCGCGCCCGCATGCAGGGGAGGGCTGGCAGCCACCGCAGTAACCTTTGCGATTTTAATTTATTTTTATTAGCACCGGAAAACACCCGCTCCTCCCCTCCCTCCCTCCCTCCCTCCCTCCCTGCCTGCCCGGGCGTTTCCCAGGCGGACAACTCGGAGGTTAGGTAGGGCACAGCCCGGGGACGGCTCCCCCGCTCCTGCCCTGCCCCGTCCCCTCCCGCAGCCGCTGTGACGGTCGGCATGGCGGCCGGGGAGCGGGGACCCGGGCTGTCCCAGCCCCGCCGGAGCCCGCAGCGGGATCGGGTCCCCCCCGCGCCTCCCCGACGGCCGCGGCGGGCCGCCTCCCCGCGCTCCCCCGGGGAGCCCGCAGCTCCGTGCCGGCTCCTCCGGGGTCGGCCGGCGCCGTGCCGCTGTAGCTGGCGCGGGGGCGAGAGGGGAACGGGGCAAGGGGCGGCGGGGCAGGGCAGCCCCGGCCTCGGAGCCCCTTCGCTCCCCGCCGCCCCCAACCCGCCAAGGGTTATCTAACCCCTCGCCCCCGACGCGATTGTAAAATTTAAATATCGATTAAAACCAAACCAAACCAACAAACAAACAACAAAAAAATAGAAAAGGGGAGGCTGCCCGGCCCCGCTCGGCTGTGCCTCCCGCGGTTCCGGCGCGGGGGCTTCGGGGCAACGGGCGGGCTCGGCCCCTCGCCGGCCACCGGCGACACCGGCCGGGTTTGGGCCACTTTTCCTGCCGGGGCCCCAAAACAAAACCCGAGGGGGTTGTTCCAGGGAGCAAGTGCTCGGCGGGGAAGGAATCGTTGTGTTCGTGTCAGAGCGTGTGCAGGGTTCCCAGGGTGTAAAAGAAAGTTGTCCTTCTGTCCAGCGGCACTGCCGGGACGGAGTTAAGGGCACTGCTGGCAACTTCTCGTTGTCGACAGTAACGAGACAACGTTACTTTAGGGAAAGAAAAAAAAAATCAAACAAAATCAAAAAAGCCCCGCGTTTTATATCCGTGTATTCAAAACTGTCCATCCCCAGGTTGACCCTCCGTACTGTTCGTTCCTTAAATTCAGGATGGTTATAATAAATGGCAGCATGATTGATTAAGATAATATTAATCAGAAAACACTTTAGTCTTGCTAAACAGATGGCAAGAAAAGTGGAGCTTTGCAGTTGTCTCATTCAGACACCTTAACCTCCCTTTCAGAGGACTTAATCCAATTAGCTTTTCTCCTGAGTTTCAGTTGTTATGTAAAGATCCTTTTGCATTGTGGAGAAATATGGCTTCATTGAAAAAAAAAAAATCAGTCATGTTTTAATTCCTCCTTAACAGTTTTTCCCTAAAGCAGCGGGATAAAAAAAAAATAATAATCACCCACGGTTCCGATTTTAAGGCAGGGGAATAGTTTAGTTCCTTCCCCCAGCAGTGCCGTGTGCTTCCACCGAGTTTAGCTCATGGTCCCCTAACCTGGGCACTGACCCACGGGGGCTGTCACCAAGCCTAAACCTAAACGGGACACCCCCCGACCCAGCCGCTCCCCGCCCAACGCAGGGGCCGGGACCGGCGGGGCAGCGGCAGCAGCGCCGGGACCCGACGGCCAGTCCCGCGCACGGCACCGGCGGCAGCCACCCTCGGGGCTCTCCCGCTGCGCGGCGGGGCCCGGCCCGCGGCCGGGGAGAGGGGCACCCACCCGGGAGGGGACACCGGACCTTCTCGGGCGGTTTGCGACATCTTTCCCCGCATCGTTTCCCCACCGCCGTTAACTCCGCGAGGCGCCCGTCCGCCTCCAGGCGTTACTTTCTAAAGCCCGTAACTCCCCCGAGACGGGCCGGGAGCCGGCGAGCCGCCGGGGGAAGTTTGAAGGCCCCGCCGGGGCTCGCCCGCCCGCCCCTTCGCTGTGGGGCACAAAGGGATCGCCCCGGGGGGCCGTGCCGGGCTTTTGGGGCTCGCAGGGGCGCCCGCCGCCGCCTGCCCTGCGCTCGGCTCGGCTCTCCACCCACACCCCCGCCGGCCCCCGACCCCTCCGTGCCCGCAGCCTGCCGGGGGGGCCGGGGACCGCTGCGCCGGGGCCCCATCGCCTCCCCCGGCAGAGCCCAGCGGGGCCCGAGGGAGGGCGGCGGCGGGGTGGGTGCTCGGGCCGGGCGGGCCAGCACCAGGGGAGCCCCGAGGGGCGGCTGGGGCGCGGGGACACACACACACTTTGAGGGACATCCACAGGTTTCCACAGCCGCAGCCCCCCCTAGTGACACCGGCACGGCGAGCTCCAGGCGATGCCGTCGGGGGGTGCACGCCCGGGGGCGGGATGGGGCGGCGGCGGCGGCACCGCGGGTTGGCACCCGGAGAACGGGGAGCGCCCTCGCCCCGGTGCCCGGCACCCCCCGCCGGAGCTCTGCCCCCGCAGGAGCCCCGCCGCGGGGCGTGCGGAGACGCGGGGCGGTGCAGGTCTCCCGGGGGGTTCCACCCGCCCCGTCCCCGCCGCGCCCCTGGGAAAGCTCCGCGCCGCACCGCTTCGGGGAGCGGGAGACGGAGGCGGTTTCTTGGAGTGCAGCTTTTCTGCATGACTCAATAAATATCCCTCGTTATTTCAGTGCTGGAGCCAGGCAAAAACTCCGCTGGTTTCAAAGCGCTAGATGGATGAGATCCTTGGGACGTGAAGCTGAGACTTAGGAGCGGATCCAAACCCCATTAAAATCAGCAGAAAGCCTTTCAGTGCTGTCAAGGACGTTGGGATTAGGCCCTTAAAGCAGTTTGTGTGAACCACAAAAAGTGGGTGCCAGCCCCCAAGAGGAATACGTTGTGGCGGTGGCCAGATGTTGGTCCATATTCTTACCAATATATGGGTGTTGCAGGAATAGTGGGTGACCTTTTCTATGAGCTTGCCATTTAAAAAGGATCTAGCATATAAGCAACGACTGAAGAGAATTAACTGCTTTCATATCCTGGTTCAATTAATGAAATCACCAATATTGATACTAAATACTTGAATGCTAGTTGGGAAAGCAATTGTGACATTTCAGAACATATGTGTAACGCTGAGGCGGGTGATCCTAGGTCTCGATTCTTTTTGATCCAAATGAATGGTTGATTTTGCTGCTGAAAACTGTTTGCTTTGCTTATTGCAACACAGTTTACTAACAGATAAAGAGGAACTTGCTATTGGCTATTTTTCTTACTTTTCTTGAGGACTTTTCATACTCAAGCGAAAATGTGATTTACTTTTGTTTCAGTAAATAAAAAAAAGAAGTTATTTACTGTGCTAGGATTTGTGTTTATAAAGGCTCTTACCTGCTGAGCAGCTAAGATGATCCAATGATTCTTTTGAATCCTACATTTGGTATGATACGGACACGTAAAAGAAATACTGCTGGTCCTTTATAACAATGGAACCCCACTATGTCTAATGTCATTTCATATCTTATATGATTTCACACGTGAAAGAAATGGAACAAAACCAAAAAAAAATCAACAAAAATGTTTTCTTTCCCGCTGGCTGCGGAGTTCCTGCGGACAATGTTTGCGCAGGAGGGCCCGATCCTTGGCAGCTCCCTCTGCCTTCAGCAGCAGCAGAACTGGAATCTACACGCAAGTCCCAGCACTGGATCAGGTCTTCATTCCTGAGGGCTTTTTTTAAAAGAAGTTTTTAAAATCCGTGGGGATTTTTTAGAAGTCTGTAGATTGGTCAAAATTACCTTGAACGAAGAAGTTAATCTTCTAAGTCTGACTCAGAGAAAAAAAAAATTGTTTTATCATTTGTTTGTCTGCTAACACATTAATTCTAAAATACTTAGGGAAGGGGAACTGTGGTACTTTTCACTGCTCTGCAATCTGTTATTTACCTGCAATAAGGAAAATGTCTTTACAAGGGTGGAAGGAAAAAAGAACTAACACAAGCTTTTGCATAGGAATGGCCAGACAACTGTAGGAAACTATTTCATTTATTTAAGTTACAGTTCAGTTTTAGGTAAAACCATCATTAAAGAAGGGACTCTGGATTCTGACAGGTTCAACGTTTGTCTGTGAGACTGTAAAGAAACCTGTGGCCTCAGTTGGTCTATCGCAGCTTCACCTCTACTGTAGTAAATATCTATCGAGCAAAAGATCTTGAAATTCCAGGAAACCATTTTGTGGTAAGATACGTGTGATGGGAGTTAGAGCTGTCCCACAGAAAGTCACTGGCACAGTAACCAGGGTCATTGGCTTGATTGCTTTTAGAAAATACGGCTGTTTTTCAGCCACTGGTGCAGTGAGCGTGCAGGCAAGGAAGAAGGTTAGCGTAGCCGTAAAATCTGCAGCATCTCCACATGTAAACACCTTTGCATTTCTCTAGCTTGATCTGCAAGTGGTTTGCAAGTTAGAACAGCCATAAGGAGGAGCCTCCCCTGGAGATGCTATTTCTATACATAGGATTTCACCACAGCAAAATACAGTTGAAATAAATCGTGGGATCACTGAAATCCGCGCAGTGATGAAACATTAGTACCTCCTTCCAATGAAGACTTTTGAACAGGTGGCCTTAAATACAGCTGGGGCTTGATGGTTCATGACAATGGCTTCGGAGCAGCAGTGGGCTGTCATGTAACTAATACAAATATAAGGTCAGTCCTTTGGGGATGCTTGATGTGACATTCGAGTCCGAATAATTAGCTCACAATTCCGCGAGCGCTGAGGTTTGTGAATTTCCTGAGTTCACCCACTTGTCTGTTTCCCCGCATCTGTGCTGGATTTTCTATTTGTTTCATTGTGTCTGAAAATGAATAACCCGGACGAGCCGACCCTGCTGGAGCCCAGTGCCCCGGCGGCCGAGGGGATTTGATTGCTAACGTTCTAGTTAGGAAGATGGATAGCATAAAGGATATTTGATGGCTGAGCGATCCTATAGATAACAAGTGTAGGAAGGAAGAGTACGTGGTGATGATTAAGCCAGTGGAGGTCTGTGTAGGTTTTTTTTTAATACATCTGTACTAAAGACATGTTTACGCACATCTTTTAGGTCCTATAGAATTGTATATATGTTTCTGTGAATATTTAAAAGCGTAATACAATTTGCAGTTAGAGATGGGTCCTGATCCTGCAATGTCTGCTCCACGGGGGAGACACCTGTTGAAGTCCATGTGTGTGCCTTGGAGAGGGCAGGTGCCTGGGGTTAGCTCGTAATCATCCCTCCCAACAGTTGCAAATGCGTAATAACTTAATTGCAGCTATTTTACATGCATAACTAGCCGTCCTGGCCTGTCTTCATTCCCATTTATTTTCTCCCAGGAGGTTTGCAGCAAGAGCAATTGATGAGCTATAAAATACTGGCCAGCGTTAGAAATGGTGCCCTAAGTCAGTGGTGTAATTTTTCTGGCTTGCTGCTGGAGCTGCAGTTATGGTCTCTGTATATAAATAAGTATTAAGTTAAATACTTTTGGCCGTTCTTCCCTTTCTGATAAATTTGAAATCAGGAAAAGTGGAGAGGGTTAAATAGAGCCTTGTCTCTCACTGCACTCAGTGAGGAAGAAAAAGCTCATTTGCAGCTTAAGTTGCCTCAAGACTGAAACGCAGGGCTCAGCGCTGTCTCATTTCCTTCACTTCAGCTACAGTTAAGCACTTTGTTTTCTTTTATTGGTAAGTGAACTTAATTTCTCTATGATGGAATTTGTTAGAGGAACTAAGGAGTTGATTCACAGCTGTGAGTGATGGGTTTGCAATTAATTAGCAGCTTATCCTGAGCATTTTTGCATAGGATCCCAAATATTATGGTAATGGGAAACAATACATTTTAGATAGCTGGAATGTTCTCTGAATGAGCGAGTCCCTGAAACTTACAGCCCCTGGGAATTAGAGGCATTAATTTCAGAGGAGCGGGTTGAGATGTATGCTGGGATTTCATCAGTTTTCTAGGCTTGTGGTAGTCTGGTGCTGTGGTTGTCGCTCTGACAAGCTTCTTGCTGGAGCTCTGGGTGCTCACGAACCCCATGGCATAGACTGAGACACCTCAAAACAAGAAAATCCTCTTCTCTAGGGGTTTTGATTTGCTTGCTGAGGTCATATCTATAAAAAAGGAGATTTGCCTGGAAGTAAGGACTACAAGTTTTGAGTGTTAGAAATTACTGCTTTTTTTTTTTTTTTTAAATTACTGTCACTAGAAATAGAATTGCTTCTTATTGCTCACCTCTTTCTTCTCTTTTTAAACTTCCACTCCTCAGAATAATACTGTCAGACTATCGTATTTCCTTCCGTGCAGCCATTTTTACTGATTTGGCTACTTGGTGCAAGACTTACGGACACACTAAGTTGGGGAGAACTCACTATATGAAAAATGTCTTACATGCAAATGCGAGTTTGCAAATGAGACCTCTAAGTCAACACAACAGGCCTGACCTTTCTGTTCGTGTATAGATCTGTAAATTCAGATCTGTCTTGTGCTAAATTTGTAAAGCAGTAAAATACCAGAAATGCAGTGGCAAGGAGAACTTAGAAGTGGTAAAAAAAAAAAAGCTAAATGCAGGGGTAAATACAGATACCACTAAATGTAATGATAGAAGGGTTAACATTTTTTGTTTTTCTAGAACACTATTAATTGCTAAACTATGTCAGAAGTGCTAAAACTACCTCAGCTGCAGCTGAGGAAGGGCAGCGTGGAGGGGGAGCCCAATTCGTCAGCGGGATCTCAGTGAGCGGTCAGCCAGTGCTGGGAGGAACCACCTGTGTCCCAGAGCCGAGTTCCCCCATGGTGACAGCAATGCATACCTCATTTGAAAGGCCCCACAGATCATCCTTTCTACAACCCACAACGCTTTCCAGCACCCTGTAATGAAGCTGCAACCTGCTGCGAAAGACCAGACGCTCCTGTGTGTCAGAGGACAAGCAGGAAAGGTTGTAAGTTTTACTAATAGTCTAGGATCTAGCAGAAACAAGCCATTTGTTGAATAAATTTCATGGATGGTTGGAAGAATTAGACCCAATCCTATCCTTCAAAGGGGGGAAAAAAATTCTCAACAACCTGACTTATGTGGTTCCCACCTTATCTGACATTCAATTTAACCATGAACATGTGGCAGGATGTCCTAATTAAGCAAATAAGTATTTAATGCTGTTAGCTTCTGCAACATAGCTTGTAGGTACCATGCTCTTGGCTGTTGCCATCACTGATTCTCAGAGGAGAGTAAAATCCTTCCTGTCCCTCTACCTCCTACAAAACTTAAGCAATGTGGGGAAACAAAAAATCTTGGCTGGTCCTTAAGGCAACAGTGACCCAATAGACACTGTAAAAAACAAAACAAAACAAAAAAAAAACCACAAAAAATAACCAAACAAAAACACCCACACAAACAAAAACAACACCCAAACAAACAAAAATAACCCAACCATGGTGCACGCAAATGTGGAAGTGGAGTCCTGCTCCACAGGTGCTATGTGTCAGGGTACCGCAGTAGCATGGTGTTCTGTGATGAGAGATGCCTTCTCCTGCAATGGGAGGTTCCCCAGGTGCACGGGCGTACATGTTGGCTGGAGGGAATGGGCTTCTTTGCAGAGCCTCAGCACAGCCCTTCAGCTCCGGGTCTCTATACGTCAGACGTGGCTGAGCAGATTTGCTAGCCAACGCGCTCGGCATCCCAGGGTCAGCAGGAGAAGAGCCATGCCTGGTGCTGCGTGTGAGATGGAGATCCTGGCTGCTCGTAGTGTGACGCTGCAATGCGCTAACTCAGAGGAGGAGAGTTTAAGAGACCTCTGAGATCCATGGCAGAACAAGGCAGCTGCCAGGTGAGACTTACTGGGTACCTTGTGCAGGCTGAGAGCTGGGACACCCAGCAGGGCGCTCTGCTCCTCTATATCTGCGCCCTGTTCTTCCTTCCTCCCAAGTGGTGGCAATACTAGATCCTGCTGGTCGGATTAACTGTCTAGCACAGGTTTCCCAACGTCGGAGCTCACTTTCCGCTCTTAAACACGGAGCCATGGGGACAAAACTGCTGCGGGGGCCCCTCTAATGCAAACATTTTTTTTAAAAATGAGTTGTGGTAGGGGCAGCAAATGGCCTCCATTGTAACGAGGTGGGGAGAACTGGGGACGACCGCATCTATAGAGTGGTTTAATCACATGGATGGAGCAGCGTGTTCACCTCTCCTCCTTGCTGGGTCATTTCCACTTTGAGCTCTGCAAACAGACCGTCTATTGAGCAGTTAGTATTCAGTGCTGAATATTCAATACTAGACTCTTGTTTTGGTGAGTCTTAGGCAAAAAAAAAAAGGAGGAGGAAAGAAGACTTCTCTATTTTCTCATGTTCCCTCCCTGAGTTTGCTTTGCATATTGTTCAGAGGAGACTGGAGGCTTCTCAGAAAAGCCAGGCTCCTAGTTTTAAAAGCACCGGTCTAGTTTCATACTACTTTTTAAGGGAAGGGGAGAGACAGCGTGGGAGGGACTAAATTCGTACAAGGTTTATTAATCTGCAAGTCTAGGCACTTTCCGACAAGCACATTTAGGTCGGAAACTTAATAGCGTGAAATGCTTGCTCTGTATACACAGGTTGGTTCTGATAGGTAGCAATCTTTGTGGGAGTATGTTACGATGATTTATTAATGGCCTCTCTGCTAGTTTTGGTATGCAGATATTTGAGAGCTGAAGGAAAGCTGTTTCTGTCCAGTTAGTGCTATATTTGCTCACAAAAATGGTTGTGAGTAATGTAATGGCTGCATCCTTTGACAGTAGTGAGCAACTGCTAGGTTTGGAATAGAGGTGCATAAAGTGAGAAAAAGTGGCCACCATTTGAATAAATACAGCATCTCTGTCTTTTGATTCATGCTCTTCCTCACTCAAGTTGTTGTTTCTTTCTTATTGCAGTGATTATGTCCTTACACCTGAGTTTTCTTTGCGTGTATGTGTCTGTCTTTCTCGTTCTTTCAGTCTGCCTGCCCGAATGATGTTTCTTGTGAGAAATATTTACTGTAGTCCCATTCCTTCAGGAGCTGACCTCTTTTCTTCTGATTTAAAAAAAAAAAAATCTCCTCTCTATAGTTACTCTTTCTTGCTATACTTTATTTTTGACCATGCCCTTTTCTTTGTTGTTCATTCTTTTGTTTCCGTTCCTTTCGTTTTTCATGTCCTTTTCAGTAACCAGCCTTCTCTCCCTTCTCTTGCCTCCCTGAGCCCCACAGCCAAGCGTTTTTTGCATCTCCCACCCGTCTCGCATCTTTTTGTTTTGTCATCTTTGTGGGCCCGTCTTACTGATGTACTACCATTTCTGTGCCAAATTGGCTTGTCTGCTGGATTCATCGGCTCCTGAGGCAGAGGGAAGCATTTCATGGGTACTTGATGCAAATCCTGTTTCTTGTTGAGTCACAGACTTCCTGCTCAGCCAAATGACTCCAGCCTTGTGCACTGGTGAAGCGGAGCTGAATTTGATTTGAGGACTCCATGTCTTCTCATGCACACTGGTGAGCTGAGGGACCATGGCAGCAGTCGGGAATGTTTAACCCAAGAGCTAATGAGCAGAGTCTGCTGCAGGGTCGGAGTATAAGAGATGTTGTGATAGGTACCCAGAAGTGAGGGCCCTCCTCTTATGTGAGCTCTCTAGTGTGCCTCACATTAATTCTGCAGCATAAGAAGTTAATGAAATCTGGGGCAAAAAGGGCATCAAGAGACTGTCCTTTATTCTGGGAGAGAATAGGACTGGCAATAATCAAGGGGCATGGTTGCATTTTCTTGGAAGGAAACACTGTGGATAAATCAGAGACAACGATAGCATTTACACTGGTTCATCCAGCAGACCCTGAAGGACTGAAGATCTATGACACAGCATGGTGTAGAAGCATGAGGGTATGCTTTGCTGTATGCAGAGGTGGTGCTTGGAAAGCACGTGACAGTATGGTTATCCTGTTGATGGAAAAACAAGCTGCATGTTGCGCACCCATGTAGGTTAAGTGCCCTGGGAGGGCTGAATTGGTCGGATACTGGTGTCACTAGCTTAAATGACCCTGCGTGAAAGTGAGGAAATGTCACTGCAGTGAAATTGGACCAATGGCCTTGGTGTCTCAAAAACCAAGAGGCTATTTACGGGTCTGGTGAAACTTACTTTTCAAAATAAAATGATAGATAGCATCTGTGTGTTACTGGCAGAGGGAAACGTCTACTCCCAATTAACACGCATACTGAGCTGGAAATGTGATGGCAACATGATATGCAATTCCAGAGAAGGGAACAGGACTTGGAAGTCCTGTCTGATCCAGGTTGGAGACTGCCCTAAATGTCAGAATCAATATGCAGAGGAATCTTGTGTTCTAGGCTTCCTGACTGTGCTTGATCTACATTTTGGGATGCAGCTTCTTAATGAGGAATACTGTTAACAGAGTACTTCATTGAAAATACCACATTTAAATGAACTTCTGCATAGTATACAGAGTAACAAGAAAGCAACATCTCATAAATTCCAGTTTTTCTACTCAAATATTGTAGGCGAGTTATAAGACAATGAACCTTGGTGCTTTTTGTTATATCAGTTTAAATGCAGCATGCACATTTTTTAATATACTTTATCAAATGGGTTAATAGAAAATCAGTACTAGGAGCGAAGACTTGGCTAAACAAAATGAAAGAACTCTCACAGATTCAATTCTTATGACATCACGGTGGATTTCATGATGCTTCATCAGAATCACGAGTCAAAGAAAAAGGACAAAAACATTCCTGCCAATGTCTAGTACGTGCTCTGGACCAATGTCCATTAACCCTGAAATGGTTCCAAGAGAACTGTATGCCAAGAAACGAGAACAAAAGAAAGGACTACAACAAGAGTGCCTGACATTTTGCCCTGTTGGAAATGAAATAAAAAAGTTAGATTAGCAAGCAAAGCACCAAGGTATCTGGCAGCTTGTCACGGTAGCGGCTCTACCATCTGCACCAAGGCCATGTGTCACTGTCATCCCTGAGGAGCAGGTCTCTTGGAAGAACAGAAGATGGCTATGCAGGACCAAGGAGGACACTGGCATGATTTCCTGTGGAGCTTGAAGATGTTCCTGACAGCTCGTGCGCACTAGCTGAAGGATATGTGCCTTGCCAGACGACACAGCGAGGAGCAAAATTGGGCTCTGTGTAGCAGGTCCACCTCTATGGTCAAAGAGGAGCTGTTTTGGGAATGAGGAGTGTCTGCGATGGAGTAATAGGAGAGAACAGCAGTTGGACGATGGCCCTGAAAAGGTCTCACAAACTTTTCATTTGACAATGGAGAGGAGGGAGATTACCTCACCTATGAAATTCTAAATCTTAGAAAAATCCCCATTTGTGTGATTAGCTGTCCTTAATAGCTTGTTCTACTTCATTTTAGTTGATTTGGGTAAGTTTAACGCCCTCCATGGGAGCTGGTGGCTGCCAAGCCCTGTCGTGTTACAGGCACACGGTTCTTCAGAGCATTGTGCAGAGGCCAGGCTAGGAGGTCTTGCTCAGGTCTTGGTTTTACAGTAGATTGAGGTTTCAGAGAAAAGGTGATTTTTATTTTTTTTGTTTGTTTGTTTTCTTTCAAACAGTGGGGTTCTTGAAAGGCTTTGAACATGCTGCTGTAACCTGCCCTGGCAGCACCCCAGCATTATACTTCTGGGGTGGCGGATGTACCTATAACCAGCCGTGCTGTGCCGCAAGCTGTGTGGGAGGTTCAGAACGTGAATCCTCTGCTTCTAGTCAGAGCAGGTGTGATGTGCAGCAGGTACTGGAGTGGGCTTTCAATCGTTTGAGGGTCAGACTTCAGGTTTATCTCCTAATCATTACCCCTGACAGAAAGGGATAGTCTCTTTTGCCTTTAAGGGACTCTTAAACTAGCGATTTGTCTCCTAAGTTGATATGACTAAATGAACCAAGATATTGAAGTGTTATATGGTGTAGTTTTCACTTGCACCAGAGAAAATATTAGATGTAATGTCTCATTTTTTGCTTTACTTTAATTCATATGGCAGTTAGAAATTAGGTTTGCACACTAACAGATAGTCAAAGCAGACAGACTCTTCAGATGTTATGAATTTAACAGCTGTAGAGGATAGAAGTTCTCCGTTCGCAGCAACGGTGCCACACAGACAGCACGAACAGAGGGTTTGTTGGGTGATGGTATCTCTCGGACCATGTTCAGAAAGACAAGCTCTGCAGAGAAAAGCCTCAATGGATCATGCAGACCTTGGCATTTATTCAGAGACAGGAAACAGAAGAAGCTGTCAGGGCAGTGATAGTTTTCCTAAAAAAGAAAAGCTATAGAATATCATCCCATCAACGCCACTGAAGATTTTTGTGATAGATGTGATATTTGGTTAGTACCGTGGGCTAGCAAACTAGGAACGGGAGGTTCCATGACCTTCGTTCAGCCTCCTGAGCTTTCGAGGTACTGCTTTCACCTGATAAATCTGCTGTTTGCAACCCCTTCCTCTTGGCCTAGCAGATCAGACGAGCAGCCAGGAGGTATTGCTGGCCAGCTCGGAACTGAGACACTTGGCAGAGATGCTGCAGGAAGAGATGAGTAACTCTTCCCTCTGAGAACGACAAACAAATAACTCGGAGGGGTGCTAAGACTCCATATGCACAACAGGAGTTCCTCCTCTGTCGCAGGAACTGTAGAATTAAGCCTGTCATCAGTTCTGAGTATTCATTTTTCCAACAGGTCATCTTGTAAATCCACTGAAATTTGGTGGTCCCTTTATGTTTGCCTCATCTACATTTTATATGCCTTTGCTTACAGTTAACTTTCTACTTTTTTTTCTACATTTGCCTTGAGAAGCTGGGGAAAGATTACAAGACCAGCTGTGAATGAAAATAAGGAGTCAGAGTGTTGCAGCTGCGCCATCAAGTTGGTACATGGCTCAAGTAGTAGTTCGGGTCCCGGCAAATCTCTAGTTCTTTTTCCAGAGGTGTCTATTTCAGTGACAAGCAAACTTCTGTGGAAGAAATGCTGGTCCCTGTGCAGAGCACTAGATAAATTGTCATGCTTGTTGGCAAACGGCTTTAAAATTCGAAGTATGGGAGCCCATCTGGAGCTGAAGGTGTATGAGAGGGATTTCCGCGCAGCTGCTAGGGCTGTGGTGAAATAAGTGTATGGCGATTTGTGCAGGCTCTGATACTGTGATCACCACTAGCCTTGGCTATGTTTGTAGAATGTGAGGATTCTCATCTTATACAATTTGAGTAAAAAATGGCCATTCACAATTATGCCAGTGATACGACCACATCCAGATCAGAGGATATGGCATAACTGGGGAAAAACAGTGCAGTTGGTACCCCTGTAGGGTAATGAGGTGAGGCAAAATGCAGCTCAAATTAGGTGACCATAGAGTTTCATTCTGCCTGTAAAGTCTCTTAATCTCCCTTCAGGATGCATACACATGCTGCAGCCAGTAGCTCTGGGTACACTCACCTCCCAGCTGTGCGGCACAGTCCCTCCAGCTGCTTTTGCCATCCTGCCTGGGTGCGGAGCAGGACACGGTGGCTCTCAAAGGCCAGAAGAGGCTGTGATTACAGGTTGTGCTAATACCACAGCAACTCTTAACCCTCCTGGCAGGGCAGCAGCTGCAGAAGCCAGTGCTGGCTGCGATCAGGCCCACCTCCTCTGCCCCTCCGCAGAGCAGAGCCCAGGTGGCTCTCTCGCCGCTCTCCCTATGGCTGTGCACATGTGGGAGCAATGAATGCTTTCTTCTCTGGACTGCAAATACGCTAAGCCAATAACCATTATACAAACAAGACGGAGTAATTATCTCATTAAATGTACTGGCAGTACGCAGGCACCTCTGCTGTATTCTCTCACCTCGAATGAGGCTCTGTAGGGAGAAGCTTTCAAAGGTATCTTCCAGGAGCAAACCCTCCCTTCTGAAGGAGGTAATGTGTCAAAATAATTTGTCAAAGATATATTTAAAAAACAGTTTGTGCTTCTTTTTCCTGATAGTTCATGAAAACTTCTGCCCCTGAGCAGCTGTCATGTGTTTTCCTTTATTTCGGGGAGTCCCAGGCCTGCCTTCCGGCTCAGCGTTGGAAGCACCATACCAATAAAAACATGCTTGTCGGTGTGAACAGCCGTGGTGGGGACAAGGGAAAGCCGTGCAGGCCTCTGTTCTGGCAGCTCTTAAAAACAAGTTCAGTTTAACGTTCTGTTGTTAAAAGTGTGGTGGACGCATTTAATGGAAGAGGAATGCTCTCATGCTTGAGGTTCAGTGGATGTGTCAGTCTTGGCGAGATTAGGACCAACAAGAGAAGCGGTGAAATGGAGGCCAGAAGTAGTTCCATAGTTCTCTTTAATCCATCTTTCTGCAATTCACGGGAAACAATTTACTTTAATTTTTTTTTGGTGTCATGATAAGTTATTCTGTCAGAAAATTAACGCTGGAGAAATTATTGTAATTTGAATAATCATCTACTTTTCCTCATGTTGGAATCCTGCAGAATATAAAATGTATTCGTATTTAGTGGTAAACAAAATTATATAACAAAAATTATAAGGCTGAGGGACATAGTTGTGCACTTCATTATGATTTACCTTTGATCCTTGCAAAATTAAATACTTGATACAGTATTTGAAGGTGCATCTCCAAAACACCATTAAATACACCTTAGTTGCATTCTTTGCTAATAAGGTTGTAATAGCTTCCATATCGTGTCACAGTACAGAGTTAGCAGCATGTGACTGCACTACATTTTACTCCTAGGTATTAATTAATTTATTTCTTTTGCCTGGATGTTTTTCGGCTAGTGCTGATGCTTGCTCAAACCACTGTGCTGGTACGACTGAGCGTAGAGTATGCTGGGGCTCGGGGTGGGAAGGAGTCCTACGGAGCAGGGGGGGAAATGCCTTAAGACTTGATACACTGAAAACACAGTGAGTAGAAATACACCCCGTCAAAGACGGTGTATTTTCTTTTGCTCTCACAAGCACTTCCCATAAGAAATTCGGGGTTTCTACATGTTGTGTTGATGATTCATAATTGCTATCAGGTCTGATATGCACTTCTGCTTAATCACCACTGAACTCTCCATTACTCTGTGACTGTTCCCAACGTGAAATTCTGTCTACGAGAAGTTTGTAAGGTCCAAGCGCAATAATTTAGGCTTTAATCATATAAAACCTTCCATACTGTGTCACTCGATGCCTGTCTAGAACTGCGGTGTAGTGTATTTGGCATCAGCCTTGGGAACAAGTAATAAAGCCTCCGGCTAGGGACAAGGGAGGGTTGGACACGGGTCTCTTCCTCCAGCGCTGCAGCCGGGCTGCCTGGGACAAACACCAGCGCAGCCGGGTTGTACACCCGCGTGTCGTGAGGACAAGAGCATTCGATGTGCACAGGGCTCTACTCAGTATTAACTCTGAAAGAACTTATAAAAATCAGACTTAGTTTTGACTATTTTGTTTACTCCGCCTCTTTCTCTTTTTTTTTTTCTTAATATATATTTTAGGCCAGTGCTATCATATGTGGGATCAGTGATCTCCTGAAGGGAATATTTTCAATTTCAGCAAAACTGTGGTTGTGTTTTCTTTTAATGCCTGAAGGTGTTCTCATTAATACTGGGAGTTAAAAGCTTTGTAAAAACTTTTTTTTTTCTTTATACAAACAGTAAAAAATATCTACTTGTTAATATTTATTTATACTTACATCACTCGGTTTATGAGATAATACAGCCTTTAAGTAGCCAGTTGGTTTTGTTGCATTTTGTGATCTGCCAAATAATTTGACAAATTTGCCATAAACTCCCTGACATTTTTGCTCAAAAGAGTTAGTTTTCTTCATTCTTTGCTGCCAGACAGGTCATGTATCTTTTCAGGCTTGAAGAATTTCTATCGGCTATTTAAATGCAAGGCCACAGAGACAAAGCCAGACTCAGGCTGCTGCGAGCTGAACTGGGGTGATTCAGGACCAAAGGAGTCGCAGCACATAATTAAACAGTAACTGCGCCCTACTCCAGAGACTTTGTCTTGTGGTGTAAAATGTTTCCTTTACCAGTGAAAAAGGGCTATATACATGGTTATCAGAGACAGTACGTGAACAAGGATAGTGAAAATTGTCATTGAGTGACACTTTAAAAAGTTGTTTTTCCTACTACTTGGGGAGGGAACATGACTAAAGATGGCTGCTGCCCGTTCCCTGCTACCGAGGGAAGAGGATGCATCCCAGCTTCCCAGCTCTCGGTGCCGGGAGAAAAAGAAAGGGCAGAGCTGGGCATCGGTCTCTCCTTGGCGCTAATGGCAGCCGCCTTTGCTTTTACTCCCTGCAGCTGGGCTCAGAGCCAAGGGAATTATGTACAGCCATGGCTGTGCGCTGAAAGGAGGAGGAGGAGGAAGGGTAATCTTTCTCAAGGCTTCTTGCTCCTCTCTCTGATGTCGTCCTCAGCAGCAAGTTTCTCTTCACCTCAGAGCAATCTGTGAGGATCCCAGCTCCTGTCCCCCAGCTCACGGCACTGAAACGGGAGAGGAGAAGATGCTATTAGCTCAGTTTTAGGGCAGTAAAAGAAATTTGGCACAAAGCAGCCATCTCGTCGTGTTGGCCTTTAGACAAGGAGGTGATACACCCCCACCCGATGCAGCTGAGCAGCATGAGAAGGGAAAGCCTCGAAGTTTGAGTCGCCGCAGGCTTGTGGGTTAGTTACTGAGCAGGAGCCGATTAGACAGCACAGACCTCACTGGCAAGTTTTAAGTTGCGGTGTCAGCAACCCTAAAGTGATTTTTATACAGGGCCATGTTGAATTTGATGGGAGAAGAAATATCCTGAAAAAAATCTATTGATGGCAAGAATTATTTTTGCTGATTTTCAGAGAAGTACCTCAAAGGAGCAGGCTATAGTGGAGAAAGAGGCATTGTGGTCGTGAGGCTCCATAGGCAGAGGGCAGTTTGATGGCGAATGAGGAAGGTGCGCACAGGGACATGCCTGTGCTGACAAAGGCAGCACCGCAGCATGTTGTTTACCACAGGGAAAATAGGCAGAGGGAGGGGAATGGCCTGGAGCTGCCACAACCTCTCTTACACTGCCTGAAAACCAGAAGTGCCCAAAGCAATGGTGCCTGGACTCTTGTGGCAGGGCCTGGAAATCAACTCTGAAGGGCTCTCAGCAGGATTTTCTGAAGTCCTGCACAGATGCTCTTGCCCTTTTGTTTGTGTGGCAGTGGTGAGTGTGTGTACAGAGGAATATACACAAGTTTGTGAGACTGTCTGGGTTGTAAAAGCATTTTTTCTGCAGGAGGTGTTTGGCTGCGACTATTTGTGTATTTATTTATTGGTATCTAGTGCTGAAATGAAGTCATACCAACTTTTACCTCCTATAAACTAGCTTTCCCCAGACACTGGGCTTCTGCTCTCCCTTCAAGCCTGCTGCTATGATGGGTTTTCTCTGGCTGGCAGGCTGCTGCCTGTGCTGTGCTGGTAGCCCGATGTGTCTGGGGGGTGGCCTATGGAAAGGAATCTGCAGCCATTTCCGTAACTTTGAAGGTGTTTCTGGCTCTGGCAGTTTGCTGACAGCCAGGCCTGTTTCCCCTTATTTCTTGTGGATCTCTTCGCTTAGTGGAGTTGTTTCCTGTCGCAACTCGTGGGGTTACCTTGTGGCCTTCCCACCTGTCCCTTCTTTTTCTTGCTTTGACCACAGGTTGCTCTGTGAGCGTAAGTTCATTTCTGCACACATGCGCACCCTTGGAAAATAATCTTATGAGGGAGGTCGTTTTATTGTAGCAATATCCAGGGACTCCAGGTAAACTCAGGGACTCCTATTTCATACTTTGTCCAAGGAAACACATAGGAAGCACAACTTTTTCCCTGAAGACTTGTAACAGTAAATTCTACTGACCCTGGTGCATCCTCTGAAGTCACCAGGGGATGTATGTTATAGGTTCCAGAAAGAGGAAGAGCAGAGTCAAATCAATGTAACGCTGTGCCTCAGCTGTTGGGCGGGAATAAACTGGAAGGGAGAAAGAGGACAGGAGTGGTTGAGTACCCACTGTGGAGTGACAAAGGTTTGAGTAGCTCAGTGGCTGCTGACTCACTACGTTGGGCTCGTACCAGCGTGGAAAAGATCTCGGTAGCACCTGTGATTCCACTGGTGTGAACAGGGTCATAGGACTGAACTTCAGAGAGCACAGTTTGAGCCCTGCTGTAACAAAAATTCACGTGACTGATTTTACGTGTATGAAGAGTCCTTTCAAAATCATTGAAAATACTTGAGTACGTAAGTCTTTGCCAGATGAAGACTTTGAAACACACAAATTGCATTAATTTCTGTTGCCCACATGAGGTGATTTATTTTTTTTTTTAATATGTCATGTGATGGGGAGGGGAGAGAATATCATGAGGAGCTTTGTTATGTGCATGGAAGCGTTTCAGCCTCTGTCATTTAAAAACAGACAAGCAAAAAACGAAACTAAAAAGCAACAGCTAAGTTTGAAAGCAAGAAAAGACTGTCTTGCTAAGTAACTTCAGACTGACCATGTTTTAACAGAAATGCTACAGAACACCATCTGTTGAAAACCAGTGCTTTATTTAGTATTATATGTTGGAAGTTTATTTTTTATGCAAAGACAAACACAAAAAAAAGCATCTTTGTTTTTTTGCAGAGAGTTGGATTGAACGATGTCTCAATGAAAGTGAGAACAAACGTTATTCCAGTCACACCTCTCTGGGGAATGTTTCTAACGATGAAAGTAAGTAACTTGTCATTCATTTAAAATGAGTGTGAACGCATCCATGTGCTAATTTCCTGCTATATGTTGCTACATCTTGGTGATATTTTTAGTACTCTGTAGTTTGAAGAGTCAACTTGCTTGATGCATCCAATAGTTCTTATTTTTTTTTTCTGGAATATTTGCTATTTTGTATTATTTAAAGGGCAGTAACATCATCTATTAGTTAAAACAACCAGAAAAATTTGTGTGTCATTGACTAAAGTTTGCATGACCTCTAAAATGTGCTGTTAGTATTAGCTCATGAGTAAAACCATCTGTTTTGTTTTTCACCGGTGAACACCATGCAGTTGAAATACAGGGAAAATTGTGCTGTTTTTCAATACTAGTATGTGAAATCATACACATAAAATCTTTAAGAATGAAACAATCCAGAGTTATAACAAAATCATATATTACAGCATGATAGTACTTCCTTTTTAGTCATAGAAAGGGAACAATTATAAATCTAGCTGATTTTTAAAATAGCTATTTTTTTCTTATCACTTCTATTTATGGTAATTTTAGATCTTGATTTTTAAAAACAGCAGGTAATTAAAAAGACCCCTAAATAAATACCTTAAAATAACATAACTGTTGCTTTTCAAAACTGTAAGACAATTTTTAGTTTCCCATTTAGTTTTCCCTGTTTATGTAATTTCTATACCAGTTAATTTGCCTGAAGCAAAATACTCTTCACGTTCATTTTCCTCCCTGTATTTCATATGTTAGTTCATGTTACAGGGTGTTAATGCAGACTGACTTCTTTAATTCAGAAAGACTCACATTTTTATAATATTCAAGTACATAAGTTTGGAAAATGTATTTTTAATCACTTCTTAATTGCTGAATGCCCCTTTTATGTTGTTTGCATTTTAAGAGAGCTACTTTATTTTGATGTCACAGTAAAACTACATGCCTTGCAGCACAGTGTTCTAGTGGATCAAGGAATTTGCTATGTCGAGGCCCTACTCTTAGGGTTCTCTTTTGAGGCAATATCTCTTTTGAAGGAGAAAGGAGGTGTTAGAAACATGGTATGTATTCATGACTCCCCAGCAAAGGACAATGGGTAAGAATCCTTAAAGACAGACAATAAAACTTGGATATGTTTGGGTTTTTTGATTTTTAAAAACTAAGGAATTACAGATTAGTTTATCTTTAAAAATGAAATTTTAGTGAATTGTAGTGAAAAACAAAAAGCATCTGCTTGTTAATTTGCATTTTACAAGACTCATGCTCACATTTAAACTGAAAGCACATACAACAAACTACCATTAGTTTTGCAACCACCTATTTAGGGTAACAGATCTAGAACAGAACACAGGAGTCTTATAATTATGACATTATGATTTAAAATTTTTTTAACACAGATAGTGGTGCTAAATAATTATCCTGACAATAATGTCGTGAACTGTAAGTCTAAGGAAAAACTCACTAAAGTCAATAGGTTTGAATTCTGAATTCTGAACCTATTAAGAGTCTGAAGTCACATTTCATTCACTACAGATTCTTTCTGTAGCTTTCTCAGTAGCATCAGAGTGAAATGAATTTCATAAGTCTCACAGGATAAAACTTCCAAATACCTAGGGGCAGTAAGAAGTGGACCTGCGTGGGTTAGATATTTCAGACAAGGGCATTGAGAAGATAGCATGGTTGTTCATTCCGTTTTCCGGTAGTGGAATTAAGAGGGAAGTGATGATAATGAAAGGCGGCAAATTTAGAACTGATAAAACAAATACATAAACAAATTTATACCACAATTTGTGTGCAAAAGACATTGTAACAGTATGTAATGGAAACCCAAATGAGACTGAGAGTTGATTTCATCAAGCTTCTTTCTTAATAGCCAGTTCTTCCAAATGCTTCCTCTGTGTTGATACCAGCATTTCTGCAGTGCAGATAGCAGAATTAATCCACCTGAAAAGTCATCCTTGCTTTTGGGAAGAGGGGAAGGGGAGAGGGTGAAGAGGAAGGAGTAAGAAAGAAAATAAGCCACTTGCCCAGCAGCAAGAAGACCAATAATCTGTGAAATCCAGAACAAACTAGAAGTTTCACCTTAGAAATCATTGTTTTATGTGCTCCTTTCCAGCCCTTGAGATTTCTCTAACTGCCCACACACCAACCAAGAAATTTCCAAACCATTGTGCCACTCTTTGTCCAGCCTCTGTCATACATTTACAAGCAGCAGGAGGCAAAATGTTTTCAGAAAACCTATGTAACCCTATTTGAATTCTTCAGAACAGTGCTCTGAATGGAGCTCCAGTTTTCATCTGCAGCCAAAAAAGGCATCATCCATCTTTGTCTTGACTACTTAGTTTTTTGTCTCTAAATACATTAGGTAGCTGTTGGCTGGACTCTACCAGAGAAAATGTGGCTTTGGTAGTGTTTTAGGGTTATTTTTGGCCTTGCATCCAGTGACGACTATGAGAATTTGCACTGTGACCTGATAATGTTGTTATTCAGTATCATGCTTGCTCTTGTGACTGTTTTTTCCTGGATGTTTTTAGAGTTCATAGGGTTTTAGGACAAGAGTAAGAGTTTTGCTGGTCTCCTTTTCTACAGCTGAAGTATGCTACAGAACCATACTTCAGGCCACAGGGGTCCTTTGCAATCTTCTAGTCTCATCCAGACACCTCCAGGCCACTTGAACCTGCATTACATTGTGAAGGGAAGCAATGACTCACAGCTGTGGATTCTTGTGGTCTTGCTTCTTCACGGGCTGCTTCTTACCCTCTTGGAACCTTTTATGACCCCTCCCAAAATACAGCTTTTACACTCTAATATAAAATTCTAGTTAAATTTTGTTTCCTTTTTTTAAAAAATTTTTCCTTCCTCCATTTCCACACTCTCCATGTTAATTAAAAGATCCAAATGGAAAAGGAACAGTTCAACCTCATATCTAATAACTTAAAAAAAATACCCACAACACTTTCTGTGTACTGTGCATTGAGCCAGATTCACCAAACTGAAATAGGGCTCTGTAAGAATACGATTCAAGGATTATGAAAGTTTCAACTTCAGTTCCGTGGGGAAGGAGTCATGATGTTACATGATGAAGTGGAAGGGTTGCTAGTCCAAATTTTTTTCATATTTAGAAATGTGAATGTGTAGACAGTTCATGTGAGAAAAAAGATTCAGACTACTTTTTGTATTTCAGAAGCAGCGTTCAAAATCTGTGTTAAAACTGGCTGAAATGGAAGATTTATCCAGCAGATTCTTTGTTTGTTTTGTTTTATTTGAACTAAAGCTCTTACTCTTCCATTGAAAAAATGTCTAAAAAAGAGCTACTTGATTTTGTTGAAATTTTCCTTGGGGAAAATTCTTTTTTTCACTCGTACCTACTCAATTAGAACTAGGCACCCACGTTTCTCAGAGGGTTTTAAGAAATCCCACTATTTTAAAAGCACGGAATACATGTTAATGAGCCTGAATCTTATTTATGGCTATATGTAAGTAAAAGACAAGGGAGCTTCTTACTATCAACTTAATTTTAGATAAGGGCAAATCACTTTTAAGAACAGTAAGAACCTGGACTGCAGGGGTTACAGAGGAAGTGGCTATTCCTCTGAAAGGTGTGGAGCTACCTGAACTAAGGGAAAGATTTTTATCTGTATAAAGCTACTAATAACATAACACATTAGCTCTTTAGTGGTTTGGAGACACATGCAGGCAGCACTGCAAAGTACAGGACTCCTCTATTATCTCCACAGTGCAAAGCAGACCTTTTACTTCACTTCAGTTATGACAAACAGACTAACATCAACATTTGAGAAAAAGGTGTACCAATGCAGCATCTTCACTTTATGGATGTTCCACTTACTGTGTTTAAGGCAGAATGCCTAAAGCAGCGCTGAGCATAGCTCCTATTGTCTCCATGTCTTCCTCCAAGAAGCAAGAAATCCCTTGAGCTGGACCTAAAGCCAGACAGCAGAGTTAGAGGGTCCTAGTGAGAGTTCAGGGAAAGCCACAAACATGCACAAGACAGAACTCTATTCTGGTGGCTTTGATGGAGAACTTTGCTAACAACTCTGTCTTTTTTCCATTCAAAGAAACTTCCATGAAGTTTGGGAAGAACTTTCTCTGATATCTCTGGGACCCAAGAAGTACTATTTTTCTAGTACGTAAATTATCCCAGTTTTGAGACTCGTCGAAGGCCTCTTCTGTGCTGAGAGTTTTACTTGCAACTAAGCCATTAACTGCTTTCAACTTGGGATGACTCCCAGGTTTCCTAACTAGCCAGGTACCTTGAAGATAAATGCCTTCCCTTGAAAGCTGGTAATCCTACTGGCATTGGAGTGAACACACTAGATCTGCTCCTAGCAAATGGGTTTCTCCCTGAGGTGCTATAGAGCTGCCATGTGTGTGAACACCTGCAGCTGTGCATCAGGAGCAGGGTTTTTCCTCGGAACTTCAAGTCCTTTTGCATTTGTCACAGAAGAATTGCCATCTCTGTTCTTTGACAGTGCCTTGGAGCAAGACTTCTTTTCAGAGTCTTTATTTCATATTTTTTTTTTTACAAAGTACATTGGGCTTTAAAAGTATTGAATTTTAAATGGTATGGGTTCATTTTAATTTACAGTCTTGTTCTGATGGGGACTGATAAAATGACAGGCCAAAAAGTAAAGGAAAACAGCATTCCTTACCTCTTTCATGCCGTACAAACAGATCTGGGATCGGACCTGAGTCAAGAGCTACACAAAACATTCCCTGATCAATAGGGAAGGCATTAAGTGCCCCAAACATAAGGAATAGGGATATTTATTATTTTCTGCTGCTCAATTATCTGATGAGATTACATTATTAAACTATACAAGGTAGAATAAAGTGCTTGTATATGTAATACTGAAACTTTGTATTTCTAGGCCCCCTCTATTGCTATACCATGTGCAAGTCTTTCCATCTATTTAATAAGTGAAAGCTTCTGAAAATAAATATTTTAGCCAACACCTGGTGGAAACGAGAAACATTTTGGCTGAGAGCTGATCCATTGGTAGAAAACACGCGCAAAAATTTTTGTTTTCTTGTACAGAGACTTAATTTTGGGGGAGACAAGCACTAACTCTGAAAATTTCAGTTTTGTTGAAAATCCAGTTGCTCAATGGGTAATATTTTGATGGAAAATAGTGCTTAAAGATATTTTTTTTAAAATAAGTTCAAAGTCCTTGCTTTTAAGGGACAGTTAATGGAGAAAGCTGAAGAGTCTTGAAGAAGGATCCCAGGAAGCAGACATACTCGAGGAGGGGGGTTTAATGTGCAGCTTATGATCTTATTGTGAGTTTCTGTTAAAACAAATCCATACGTGATTATGGCTGACTTGTAGTGTTTCTGAGGGCAGGTTAGGTAAAGCACCTGCTCATAGGTCCTTTCTCTTAATGCAAGTGAAAAACAGCTGGGTGAGGGACGGAGGGGATGTAGAGACTCTAAGATTGTATAATTTAGTCTGATTTAGTGCCGTATATCCAGGGGAAAATGCAATCCAGTTAGCACAAGTGAAAGCCATCTAATAACAGACTTTTGAATACTAACCCCCTTAAATCAATAAAGATAATCAGAAGGTTTATTCTGGGGAGGGGCGAGCAGTACCTCTTGGTTTCGCAGGTAGAGGTCGTTTAGGATTTCTGTGCCTTAGATGAGTGGTTACTTAGATCAGTGACTTTCTGATTTACATCCCCCTAGCAATTTCCAGTGAGGTAGAAACAAATGTGTAGTGAACTTAAACCAGTGGATAATATAGGCTTTGACACTGGCATAGAAAATACTGATTAAGAAAATGATGACTTTCACCTGGGAAAGCAATGACCTTAACTTGAACAAGATGACAGTGGGGCACAGGAGGAGGAGGACCAGGCCCCCACTTGCTGCTGATACCTAAAGGTGGCAGCTTTGGTGGTTGTACCTCGCTGTGGCGTTTCCCTCCCTGCCACGGAAAAGGCCCCAGCCACCACTTTACCCCCTGCAACACTTTGCTGAGAGGTACCGTTTATAACTAGTCCCCTTTCACTTTTACCTCAGGAACGGTTGGGATGCCACCGGCTGCTGAGCACCCACAGGGCTCTGGCAGGCTCGCCAGCCTGCTCGTGGGTGGAAGCTGCAGCAGCCTCCATGCCCCAGGCTTGGGGGGCTGCCATAAATCCCTCCCAGCCCTGGTAGCTAATTTTTTCCCTGGCCGGGATGCTGGGGAAGCCACAGCAGGATGCAGGACTGGACCGGGCTCTTTAGGCTGGCTGCCTTTTGCCCCTCTAGAGCAACCATGGGGCCTTCCCCGCAAGGGACTTTCTCGCCCTCCCAGAAGGTGCTCTCCCACTTCTAAAACTGGGCTCCCTCATCTTCTGTTGCCTGGAAAACTGTGAATCCCAACCCAGAAGGCTCTTCCCGCCCCAGAGCAGGGCAGACATGGCTGCCCCCTCCTCCCCAGGGGAGGCTGGAGTCAGGCGTGCTTTTAAGGTGTCCGTGCTGTCAGTTAAGGATAAGAAGGGCAAAACGGTTGGTGTTGTGAGGGGGGACGGCCCCGACTATTTTAACCATCCAGTGGTTTAAGTCTATGTTGCACGGCTTTGCCTTCCACTATGGAGAAGGTTTTGTCCCCCCGCTGCCGAGGCCGGGGGCTGTTGTGGAGCCTCAGTGGCCGGCGGCAGCTGCAGCCGCTCAGCATTCAAGCCCTGTGTGCCGAAGGCTTGTTGCGTGCCGACCGTTTGTTTAGGAAAAACAAATGAAAAACACAATTTAAAAGCGATTTGAAATGTGTATGTTGGTCCTATGCGCTGAATAAAAGCAGGCCCCTGAAAGGCGCAGGGAAGGAGTGTGGGGTCCAATAATTAGAGGCCCATTGTCATGCAGATGCAGAAGAGGGGCTGCCCGCAGTGTCTGCGGGGGAACTGTAAATCTGGATTTTCCTGACATTCAGGGGACCGGCCTCAAAGGCTAAAGGATGTTCGGTTAACACAACTCGCCCCGTATGTAATGGAAGGAATATTTGTGGTGCGAGGGCCGAAGACGGCGTTTTCCAAAGCGGGGTTTTATTTTTGTGCGCCAGTTCTTGGGACTGCACAAAAGACCTCCCAACAGGGTCTGACGTTCAGAGGAGATAGCCCACCTCCCTTAAGATTCAACATCATAAAAGGATCACTTAAAGAATTTCTAAAAGTTAATGGTATGAAGAAATGAAACTCGTAGCGTGGCATACAGGCGCAGTGTTTTACCTTGTTGTTTAGGTAGCAAAGCCTTCTACGCTTAGCGCTTTCTTCAGGCACAAAGTTGTTTGTTGTATCAAACACAGTTTAATATTTCCATGTTTCCCAAAGAATACCATTTTTTGGGAGCACTGATTGTGCTTCGCGCTCAGCTTTCACTTAGGAATGTTTTATACGCTTCACAAATCACAATTAAATATGAATTATTCTAAATCATACTTTTACACTTTTTCAAAGAACTGGGAAAAATCCAGTATTTAAAACCAGTTTTGTTTTCTTTCTCTTTTTGTTTATACATCTTTTATTCAAACTTTTAGAAAGTCAGCAAATCAGAGAGTTACCTTGGAAGCAGTTAATGAGGATTACTATCAGAAAAATTACCTGAAAAGAAATAAAGTATCTTATAAAATTTTTTTTAATTTCAGTTTTTCTTGTTCAGAATTAATCTTGGTCAATTTGTAAACATCTACTATACATCATATGTTAGGATCACAACAGCGGATGAACTCCATTTGGTGAAATGCCTCATCTAATATAAAATTTGAGTAAGGCAGCTGTTCCCTTAAAGTAGGTGAACATCTTCTTATGTTCTGACGTTCTGCTAGAGGTCTAAGAGTTGTTTGTTGTTTATTTTTTTTTTTTCCCATGTAAACTTATCCTTTCCAAAGCTGTTATTCCTGTGCACCGCTCTGTTCCTGCTAACAGTGATGTTTGCAAGCTTTATTGCCTTAAGCAATACCTACAGATGCTAGCTTAGGGGAGCATCATTATTGACGCTTCCACAATTTGGCAGATATTTTGGGAAAGCTTTGACACTGGAGAACACTTTTTTTTTTTTATCAGATAATTCCTTACCAGTTTACAAATGCCTGAGCAATTCCTGCTGAAATTACATAGTATTTTTTTGTTTCTTAACAGATGAGGAAAAAGAAAATAATAGAGCATCAAAACCACACTCAACTCCAGCTACACTGCAATGGTAAGATGCCTTTTTTAAAAAAATCAAGAAAACCTGCTGGTGTTTTTTCTTATCCTTTTTCCAGCTGAAGTGAATAGAGGTCTTAAACATCTTATACAGTTCTAAAGATACTTTCACTGTGTATGTGTTTAATCTTCTCATTAGCATCCTGTACAGCATTTCTTAACAAATGTCTTACAGGATTTGTTTGAACATAGGAAACCTCTGATACAGTTTAGAAGATCTACTTGGCATATTTGTTTGCCACTTTGCCAGCTGGTGTTTTGTGGTTTGTCATCATGATGATATTTATTACAAAAAGAAAACAAGTACTTAGATATTTTTTTCAAGACTCACGTTTGTTTCAGCGTGTGTTGAAGCCCACCCTTACTGACTGTTTTACTGAAATAAGATATCTGTAATTTGGCATAGAAGACAATAAAAGATGAGAGTTTGGGGTTTGATTCATTTGCCAAAATCCCCTTGCAAATTTAGTGAGGGGGGAAAAAAAGGAAGGGTAATTAGGAAGAAAGAAAGAAAGAGAGGATGGTGTGAAGAATGTTTGTGAGTCAGTCTAATGTTCTATGAAAAACGAACGAGTGCTGTTCACTGTGATTTACAGCGGTATTTTTGGCTGCACGTTCTGTAACATTACATGTACTTCTGACATCTCTTTCCTAGGGTATCTCTTAGACTTTTGTTGACTTTTCCTTTAATTTAGGTTTTTAAGTCTGGTTTAACTTTCTTAATATTGTGAGTGATCAGGCATCTTTCATGAGGTTCCTCGTATCTGGTAGAACAGGGCTCTGTTACAGAGAAGCCTTGGAGCATGCTTATCTGAAAAACCGTACTCCTTAGCTTGTTTCAGGCCTTTTAAAGAAAGGCGTTTACTTCACCTTTAAGTATTTATCATAGTTTTCTGGATGAAAAGATAGATCATTGGCAAAAAAATGTGGGAAGTTAGCAAAATTATTTTTCTGCTTCTGTCAGTCTCTTGGGAGATCTAAGTAAACAAACAGCAAAGAATAATTCATTCCGTTAATTTTACTCTTTCTGCCTGTGAAATTCTGTGATTCTTTGAAATATGCATAAAGAGGTCTATAGATGATTTAATCTATATTTACTCTTTAAAGTTGATTACTTAAATTTTAGATTTAAAAAAACCTCCAAACCCGTGGGTTGATTTAGGATAGGTTGCTGCAAGTATTAGGTGTTCTGCCTTGAAGAAACTTGCAGACGCTTCCAGTGCAAATGCTGAGATATGCAAATATATATAAAGGCATTTTGTTCTGAACTATTGCTTCTTTGCATCTATTTGTTTCACCAAAGTGCTGTTTTTCAGAAGTTCAAGAAAAGTGAATAAAGAAAGGGAGTGACTAGACAGAGAGAATATTGTTAAAATAATAGTGAAATGTCATAGATTTACTTTATTATTTTCTATTATTCACCCAAACAACTTCCACACAGTTCAAAGAGGATAAGAAAAAAACTATCTAGCTAAAATAAAATAGCAGGCAGGGTTTACCAGTCCCAAATTCAGAATAATGTTTATTTTGCAGTAGAGTCAGCTAAGAGTCTTTTCCACAGGAGCAAATAACATAGTAGCCAAGAAGTCAGAGTTAATTAGAACATGCCAATGATACTGTTCCCAGCAGAAAACATGCAAATACTGTAAACAGTCTTTTGCCAATACTTTCAAGTTTCCTTGATCATAAAGGTTAGTAAATCCCTAAACTCCTGGGATATTGAGCTCCGCTGGAATGCAGTGTGCACACTAATGCTCATTCAGCAGTGTTTGCAATAGAATCCTAGGATTTTGATTCTGAAAAGGCTGCTTACCTCATCTTCCCTTCCCCCTTGCTAGTGTACTGGCTTACTACCTGTCTGTTGTGTTATGTTTCTTACACATTTTTACACATAGGTCAGATATTCTCCCCTTTGAGTCTTCTGGAGCATCTGCAGTTTCCTCCATCCAATTCTCCACCCAAAAACACATGAGGGAAAAGAAAGAAGTTTTCAAGTGTAACTTCTTTATCTGGCGTCAAACTGAATTATACGATTGGGTCATTTATTCATAGACCTGTAGGTAAAACTTTCCCGGCCTAATAGCCATATCATAGAACAGTTTTCTGGTGGTTTCCATATGCTTTTCAGCCTACGTACTGCAGCTTTGAATTGGTGTTGCCCAGAGAAACTCTGCTACTGTGTTTGATACACTAAACAAAATTACAAGCTCAAAAATGTGAACAAAGTGCTAAAGTAGCAAGCTTGCCTTGTGTGAAGATGTCGAGTTTCCGCTGTTCTGGCAAAACAGACATGTTAACATCAGGTTATTTGTACTAGCAACCCATGGGCCAGTAAACTATTGTGGTCAGCACTGTACAAAAGGTGCTCTGAGCACTTCCTGTAGGTGAGCTTTATGTGTTTGACAGTTCTACCTGCTTAGGCCTCAGACCAAATTTTTGCGCAGTGAAGAAAGACAAAAGGCTAAATTTACCTGAATATGCCCTGGGTAAGCATGTGTCCTACCCTCCTTCTGGAATCTCTGGGACTGATTCAAGTGATGGAAGTGGTGGGGTAAATTATTGACAGTATTTCAGGATAAAGTACCAAACTTGCTTTGTTCTGGCAAATGGAAGCACCAGGATTGTCTGCAGTGTCTGGTGTCTGACAAATTAAAGCTGGTCATGTTTTTGCTGTTAGATGCTGCTATCATTTACAGCTAATGAAGGCAAGACTGTGTTGGAGAACCAAAGCAGAGGAAACATCAGTAGCAAGGAAAAAGAAGAGGGGGAAAGTTGTAGGGAAAGTGAAGCAAGACATAAGGGAAATACATACATTTTGTCACATGGCTCATATTGCCATCACCTTTATTAATTATTTCTTGCCTGGCGTCTTGCTGAAAAGAGTGAACAATGTCAATCCCATAGGGATCTCTCTGCCTCTCCAAATGCAAAGTACATCGAAAGCTGAAAATGAGGAGGAGGAGGAAGTAGCTGAAGACGCCAGAAGCATGTCTGGATAACTCTCAGCCTGGCTAAACATCTGTTTCCTGGAGACAGGAATGATGTTTCTTGTTTTGTTTCGTTGATGACACAAAATGAAGTGAAAGGCCTAGTAAATGTATCATTACTGCCAAATACATCGTAATTGGGGAAACTGCACCAGCCTGAATTTAACTGTTAAGGCGTGAATATATCACTAACTAGTATCCTGTGCTTATCCCATGTTCCTGTGTTCATTACTATTGTAAAGCTATAGCTTGCTAAATACTAGTCTCTAAAACATTCATGATTATTTCATTGGTGAACTGGTTGAGCAAATTGTAAGCATGAAACTTTATTTTACCTCAATTTGCTCTGTGTGTGTCTACACATGTGTGTTTACTTCTCCAAACACAGAATGATTCAAAGCAAAGACAGCCTAATTCCATGCAGTTTGGTGGCTTACAGTGTAGGTGCTCCAAATAATAACAGTATTGTGAAGCTAAAGATAACAAAACTATTCTATTTTTTGGAACATTCATAAAAAGAAGTAAAAAAGAGGAAGGTAATGCACTGCTACGTGATGGATTCTCCCCAGATTAGTAGTTTCACAGAAATTGTTATAATGCATCAAAATTAATCTGTTCTAGAATCCCTTATGTGATGAGCAATGGTACCTCACTGTTGTTCTGTTGCTTTCCTATCTAAAAACAAGTCTGTAACAAACTACAGACCTGACTCTGCTATGGAATAATCTCATTTAATCTAGAAGTATATAAGTATAAAGAGGGAAACAGTAATAGGGACAGATAAAATTGTCATTCCTCTGGAAGGATTAGGGGGCTTATTGCTATACTGTAGTGGTACAAAAGGTCTCATTGTGAATTACTGGATTTCACATGGCTTTATTAGGACAGTTAAAATGTTATATACATATTATTTCTGGTAATGATTTGTTAGGTAGAAGATTGAGTTCATTATCTTTCTATAATACTGTAGAATGAAGCTGAATTCAAAATATGATAAAGTTGTTAAATAAAAGACAGGAAAATAAAAGAAGTGGAGCAAGATGGGTTTTTTGATCATTAAAAAAAAAGTTCAGGTATAATGGAGCATTGTTCAGTGTCAGACTAATGACTCTCTGTGAAAGAGAGGAGAAAAAGAGAAAAATTCATCAGATATGAACAGAAATAATTAACCGCTTTTCTTTCTGTCCTGTCTTGGTCACGGAAGCTGACATTCCAATTAGCAGCTATAGTATACAAACGAACTCTCCAGGTTTTGAAAGGAGGTTTTGTTAAAGTGCTATGAATTTGAGGAAAGATGCCGTGATGATATTTCTGTAGAAACCAAGGAAGAATAGATGTTGCTCATACAAACTGATTCCATTCATCTAGCCGGATATCTTATTAAAATAGTTTGCAGTCACAAATGATCACGATAACTGAAATGGAAGGTAGGTAGGTCCTGAAAAAGGCAATGAAGGAGAGAAACTAGATATTTGGAAGGTGTTCTATAGCTGTCAAATGACAGGGGGTTATTTGCTGTAAAATTGGAGGTTTTTGAGAATACGTATTAATTTTCTAATATGTTCAAGAGGAAGTTGCACCTACCTTCTTCTCCTAGCCAGCAGACAGGCAGACGTGTAACTATATGCATATGAGTGACACCATGGATGACAAGATTAATTCTGGTTTAAAGTTGATGTGTATGTAAATACCTCATGAACTTTGTTTGATTAGCAGTCAGAAAAATGTCATTTCAAAGGAATGTTTCTTCTAATCTATAGGCTTATAATGAGCCCAGTTTCAGATTTTAAAGATGAAGCATATGCCTATTCGTATATTTGATCCATAATTTAAAACTTTATATTTGTGTGTTTGCATGCGCAAGTGAATAATAATAGTTTCTACAAGGCAAAGGAGGATGTTATTTCATTATTTTATTCAGGATTGTGTTCAGATTGTGGACTCTTTTTTTCACTTTTCCCATAAGCAATAGCAAGAACACATTATACAGATATGATTTTGTGTGCACTCTTGAGTATTTGCAAATAACTTGCACATCTGCTTCCTCAAGGTATGGAATTTTGCAGTTGGACAGGATTGAAGAGTCCTGTAAAGAATGAGACAATGCTTTCCCTTAGTGAATGTTTGTTGTTTGGTAGTTGTTCGTATATTTGTTTACTGAAGGATGGTTTTGGTGTGTAACAGATTACTGGTATATTTTTTCCTAAAAATAGCACTTTTGGAGCATGGTCAAAACTCAGTATCCTTCGTGCTAATCTCTACTTGCTTGAGAACTCACAGCCTATGTTTTTGATAGCAAACATGAACCAAATGAAGCAAGTAAGCATTACGGAAGTGAATTGGAAGGACCACTCAGGAAGAAAACACTTAGGAACCAAGTAGACAAGCAGAAGCCAGAATGTTTGGTCTTAAAGATGCAGCTTTGCATACTGTTTACCATACAGGACATCCAACATACTTGCAGTTCTCTCTGTTTGATATTTGCTTTTTAAGGCTGGAGGAGAACTATGAGATTGCAGAAGGTGTTTGCATTCCTCGAAGTGCTCTCTACATGCATTACTTGGACTTCTGTGAGAAAAATGACACGCAACCTGTTAATGCCGCCAGCTTTGGGAAGGTGAGTCTAAATAGCAGTATGATGCCCCAAGCTCTCACCTGGTTCAGTTGGGTTTGGATTATTGAAAAGAATTAAATCATCATTTACCATTAAAGTTAGAGGTAGATGAAGGGAATCTCTTATGTATTCAAGTTATTGGTCAAAGGCTAAGATTTTAACTATTTAGAAGGTTGGAATAATTTCTAATAATAATTCAGCTCTGGAATACACTAAACGTTTTTTATGACTTGCAGCCCCAGACATGGTATACAATGTTGGCAGTTTGGAAGTTGAATACAAGTCAATGTAACCCCATCTGCATTGTGATCTGCCCTGCTTTAGCAAATATATATATATATTTTTTTTTTTTTTAAATCAAAGTGTAAAATATCAATCACTTAATTCTGGGCCCTGTCTATGCTCTTCTTGTAAGCACAGTACGGAGATTCCTGAATTAACGATATCAGCCCACACTGGCAAGTCCACATAGTGGGGTACAGTGTCTCCAGATGTGAAAGTCCAGAAAGCATCTAACGGCGTTTGTGTGGCGCTGCAGGTACAGGCTTCCTTTGCAGTGTGATTCCTTGTGCTTCTGCTTCCCAGTCTGGCTCTAGTAAGAGCCACTGGGTTTATCTCCAGACTCACAGCGGAGATGCACTTTTAGCACAGATGCAGGTCTGCATAGTCCGGGTGTGAGCAGTAAAGCTCTTGTGTTATACATCGGTAGCAGACATTAATGGCCAGCTAGGATGCTGAGTAAAGTACTTATTTTGGATTTGCTTGTCAGGTGATATTTTTCTCTCAGTGAAAAATAGGGTGGTATTTTTAGTTTTTTATTTAAAACTGAAATTTTATTATATAATGTGTCTCAGGCCTTTAAAACTTGTAGGCTGAAAAAAAAAAAAAGTGTAAAGTTTGCCACTGTTTTTCAAATGCTTGCAAGCATGAATCTGAAGCCGACTGTCCTGACAGCTGTTCTCTTCTAGTGTTTGCAACATTTGTTCTATAGAAGTGCTGGGTATTCAAAGAAGGAAAATTGTTCCTAGGGTAAGTGCCTGTGTAAAGAGTAGGTGAAGGAGAAGAATGTATTTAATGAGGTGTCATTTGCTATAGTGCGTCTTTATGTAGGCAGTTTAGCAAGGCAAGTAAAGTGTACCATGTTGTAACGTTACTGTGTTTGTTGTGTCTTAAAGACATGCATAGCTCAGTTGATTCTGTGTTAGGTTTCTGTTTAAATACACTGCATAAGTGTGAATGAAACTTTGTTGTACGTATTATTGCTACCAAGTGCTAAGTATAGAGGCAACGTGTAATTTAGGAACAGTGAGAACAAGAAACAGATTTCATGCAGGCTAACACATTTGGAACATGGGTAAAATTTACACGATGCTACTTCTGCTGCTGCTAAAAGCTTCTGTAAACTATAAGGTGTAAATGTTTTGAAATAATTTAATCAGAACATAAATTTACCAGGGAATTCACCAATTTTCAGTATGCATCAGTCTTGTTATACTGTATATTACTCCATTCTCCTTCTCCCCTGCCCCTCATACACATACACCTGTTCATCAGTAGGAGTACCTTGACCTAGCACTAGCAGGACAGGTACAGGGTCTTCCATCCAAAAATCATGGCATTCCAATGTGTTTTTCATGCGCTCGATGTGTGTTACAAGTGTTTTCCACTTGGTTGCAATAAAGTTCTGAAGCAGTGATGCGTGAAACTTGTTCCTCTCTTCTTTTTGTGGAGAGGAAGCCATACAGAACCATCCTAGTACTGTACATCCTAACCTAGTGTTTTGTGTGGCCATTACTCTTGGATCTGGGAACTGAGGTTTCTGTACAGGTGTGTCCAGGAACCTCAGACAACACCGACACAAATATTGAAGTGGAACAGGCTTCTACATCTGCAGAACATGGAGCAGACCCCAGTGATTCTTTCCAACCTATTATTGCTAAGAAAATGTACTGCACAGTCATGAAGATCTGCAAGGCAGACACCCACTTAATCAATAGTTTGCGGTCAGCTTCTCCTTAGGAGCAGGTACATGCACGAAGTTTTAGCCAACAGAGTTGTTATCATGTGACTTAAATACCGTATTGGCAATGTGTGTTGCGTAAATGCCTTGGAGGCAGTGCAGTGAAATAGGTGTTATTTGAGGGCTTCCGCTCTTAGCTGCTGAAACAGAGACCCCAGACATGTTTGTCCTTGTTGGAAATCCTCAAGAGCCCTGCAGCTGTCATCTTCTCCAGAGAAAGGAGTTAGTTGTTCTGTGAAATTGTAGACAGTTTGCCTTTCAATAGACCACATTGAATTTATGATTCATCTTTGAACTTTAGCTCTGTGGGCAATGTTAAACATTTAGGCTTTTTCTTTAACAGACTGGTAGTTTTTAGAAAGAGACATGGAGTTCAGCACATTAAAACAATCTGTAGTAAGTAACATCCTAATGTATTGTAACATACTCAGTTACATCTCAAATAACAGAATAGCGTTGATTTCACTTTTAAAGACAACAGTGGAGACATTTGAAACTTGTCTCCAGAATCTCTCCAGATTAAGGTTTTGTAGGCAACGCTTCAGCCCTTGTGTACTTAAGTGTGATGTCAGTAAAATACGTCCACAACTGAGCATGGAAGGGAGAACAGACAAGTCATTCTTGAACAGCTGAACTAATGGACCTTGTTTCCTACCATCTCCTATGTTCCCAAAATCAACAGTTTTACCTAAATCTTATATAATATCTCCATATTTCCCTGCAGTACTTCCAATTATTTCCAGGTCCCAGTCACTGCATCAAAGTCTTGCCTCTTTCAGTTTTCTCTCACATCTGCTGCACCTTTCTACGTTATTTTTAGATTCACTCATGTCTGTCTGTCTGTTTGCCAGTCTCGTTTTCTCTCCTTCTGGCCCTCCCCCCGGCTCCCTTGCTGACAGCTGGGCAAGAAGCAGCACATGGGGTGGCTGGTTCAGAGCAATAGAGGTGTTGACTGGTTGCCTCATACTCACGGTTGTCCAGTCAGGCAGTGCCAAATGGCTCAGCTAAAGGTAGAGCTTTCCTCCCTCTCTTGTCCTCAGCGTTAACAGCAATATACTCTCCACACTATCCAGCCAGTGTTTTCTATTAAACTTGTAGGACGTGGGCTGGGCTTCAGGCATTTGGTAATATTGGATTAGCAAAACAAAAAATTGTCTGGGGGGTGGAGAAATTAACAGAGAAACAGTAATATCTCATAGAGTGTTTCCTGAGGAAACCAGGTGAATAGCAACAAAAGTAACAAGAAGAGGAAAGAACAGGATTACTGTATAAATAAACACCTTTAAAAAAAAAAAGGCAACCTATTCCCCTAAACCAGTTAAAGCACATATAAAATAAGGAAGACTCTAGTATAGTTGTTAATATGATATATTCTTGTATGACAAATGGACCTGTAGCTTTAATATGTTAGCCAAGATTTTAGTTCTTTACTCACCCAATTAATATATAAAAATTACAGGCAGCTACACTGCCTAGTCTGTCATGACAGAACTTTTTCTTGCCTGCAAAAGATAGGACCAAGCTCTCTTTTACCCATACACTTTAACTAAACGATGGCTAGGGACGGCCCTGTATTCACTGGTTACAGCTCAGCATCAGAAAGTGGAGACGCCAGTGTAAAACTTTGGCTCTTACTGTAGGCAGCAAAATATATTATATTCAGCAGGATGAGGATTTCACCCCAAAGTGAAGCAGAATAAGTAAAACTGTTCCATACAACCAGTGAAAAGACAGTGAAGTAAAGTGAGGAAGGGTAGGCATGTCACTGAGTTATAACAATAAGATGTTGCATATGAGAAAAAGCTTTCTCCCAGTGAACATGTTTAGACTGTGAATGAGTCTTCAGCAGAAGGAGTGAAAGCCCTGTTGCTGAGGTCACTTAAAAAAGACGGTGACCTTGTGCCCCTCAGCCCTGTGCTGCAAATGCCTCCAGCTCTGCTCTGGGACCCCGTGGACTCGCAGAGCAGTTTAAGGTGTTTCCAACTGGAAGTTCTGCCGCTGCCTGCAGTGGGGAGGGCTGAAGAGGTGTAGGTCTTTTTCTGAGCAATGTGTTTACATGAAGGCTCTGACTCATTATTATCACTGAGTTTAGCTGCAAACACTAACTCATTCTGAATTGGGGCCTTCATTGAATCAAATTACTTAAAAAGCAGGAATGTTTTGAGCATTTCCAAATCCCCCAGTAGCTATTGCGTATGGATGGGTTGCTTACGGCTTCTTGGTTCTCTTCTAGATGTAACGCGTCACCCAGCTGTTCAGCTGGGTTGGCAGGCCTTTGAGCTTCTCTTTCAGTTTATTTCCTCAGACAAGACTCATTTTTGTTCTTTGTTTCTTTTGAGACCCCGTATGAACCTTATTTTCTTAGTCAAGCCTGTTGGAGATGTTATCTTCCTCCTCTGCACCGGTTTCCCCTCTCTTCCGTGTGCTCAGTTCACTGCTTTAAATTTACTGTGCAGTGCTAAGTCACCTCCCAGACTGCCGCATCTCTCTCACAGAACAATTTCTCCTGGTGCAACCTCTTTTGCATCCTCATGAAGTGTTCTTCCCACAACTCCCATATGCCCCCTGGAGGTTAAATATTTTCATCTTTTGTTTTTCTTTTTATCCTTCTGGTGCTTTCCTGCCATGTCTTTTTCACAAGCAATAGTAAATTAATATTTGAAAAGGAAAATGAAGGATGCTGACACTGCAGGGGGGCTCTCCCCCAGCCTGAGGTCCCTTTACATCACTCTGGCAGAATAAAGAGGTTTAACAAGGATGCACGCTCACATGAATTTTAGAGCTTCTTTATTGCTCCCTGAGTGGCTTTGCTGTAAGTGAAAATTAGATGCCAATAACTTTATTTCACTAAATAAAGAAGGTTAAAGTCCGTAACAGATTTGTAATATTATTTAGGAAATAGATCTTTTACACTTTTGACCAATATTTCCACCCTATTTAAAAAAAAAAAAAAAGGGCTGAAGCACAGTTATACCAGTAGAAAAGTGCTTTTTTTTTTTTTTTCCCCCCAGTAGTGTACTGTGCTCCAAGGAGGTACAAGCTGTACCAGCCAGAGTCCTCTTTTATCACTATGCACTGTCTCTATGCCCAGAAATTTTGCCAGTAGGACTGCTCCTCCTAGCATGATTAACATAAGATTTACAGTTTCGTGCTATCTTACTATACATATTTGATGCTTAAAAAGGACAGACAAGTAGCCTTATTGAAATCTCTTTGATAATGACACTGCAATGTGATTGCATTCTGTTTTGTCTTTTTATTGAAACGCACGCATCTGGAATTGCCTGCTGTGCATAAGGAGATACTTCTCCTGAAGATCTATTTTTTTTTGTCCTGTAATGTCAATTTGCTCTTAAGTAGCCTCAACAGTAGCTGGTATAGCAAAGCCAAATTTACTCTTAGTGCTCTCTTCTGATAGACTAAAACAGCACTTGTTTTATTATGAACAGTTACTATGTATGGAATGTTTTTTTTATTAGCCTTTTTTCTAGTCAATATAGAAAAGAAAAATAGAACTGGGGAAAAATCAATCTAAAGCTGAGGATGTGGTTTCTGTTATTGCATTGAAGGACTGTATCAGTCTATCAGTGCCATCTGAGCAGTCCCTGCTTTTCCTTCATCCCTTTTTAACAGCTAAGGTTCTGACCAAAGAACAGTTCACACCAGCATGATTTTTCTTCCTGATACAGAGTCTTCTAGGCCAAGCTCCTCTGAGGAGGCCGTAATAGTACAAGTACTGCAGAAGCAAGCAGTCATATAAGTGTGAGGAACGGGGATCCTACGGTGTCATTGGAAAGCTCTTTGTGCCCTTGGCTCTGCTTCACGAATCCCTTGTATTATTGCAGGTTTCTGACTCTTGCCTTTTTCTCCTTGAGCTTGACGAGTAAGAAAACCAGCAAGGACACCTGAGTTTCTTTGGAGTGACTTTGGAGTTACTGGCTTTTCCACTTCAAGCATCTGGCTTCTAGTTAGGTCTTAAGCATGAAGTAGAGTGGCCTCTGGGCTGCTGTACCTCATGCCTTGTCAACATGTCCCAGAGGCTGTTCTTACAGAGACCTAACAGGTCTGCCAGAGTGCAGGGATGCTGGCGCTCAGCCTTTTCCCACAGATATGGTGATGGCAGTTAAGTGTGCTGGCATCAGTACAGAGCAGGGGGAGTTATGCAGGGGTTTAGATCTGCTTGGCTTCAGCAAGTCAGCACTGAAAGTGGCTGCGGCTCAGCTAGGCATCTGAGTCAGAGCTTTCAATGTTTGCAGCTTTGTTGGGATGCAGTAATCTGTTTGATCATGCCTTAGGCTGAATTCCATCTGGCCAGTGGAGCTGCTGAAGGAGGATATTACTGTAAATAGATGAATTTGAGGAGAGATCTCACAAGCTTCCCTAAAGAGTCTGGTTCAGCTGGAGCTCCTCATGGCGCCTAATCTCTGTAGCAGGCAGAATTGGACACAGGCATTGGAGAAAGTGCCAGCAGGCTTCTCTGACTTGCTTTGCAGTTGAGATGTATCAGTGCTAGAAACAAGATCTCATCCTACAGCTAGACTGTGCCCTGTTCTACAAAATGATGGAAGTGAGTGGATCTAAACAGACAACAGATCTGGGGTCAAGAATACTGGACCTGTACACTACAGTCTTCTCTTTTGGGCCATGCAAGTAAGCAAGCAAGAAGTAGAAAGACTATAGACGCAGTCACACCTCTTCTCCTTTTCTTTGCACAGTTTGGTGGATTTAGGGGACAGGAATGATGTTTTGTAATGGGCTAATTTGATTGTACTCTTTCCTATCAGTGGATGTTTCTTGGGGCAAAGATTTTGTGACCTCTTCTTCAAGGTAATGTGCTGTTAAGCCAGCCCCCAGCCACATTTGAGCCAAAAGGTGCCTGTTAGCACAGACGTTAATAATAACAGATTGCCTCAGGGCAGGATTTTCAAAAGTACTGGAGCAGATGAGGAAACCCCAGAATGGTCTAGCTGGAGCAGTACCAGGCCAAAGATGAATGAGCCCAAAAATTCTACACTTATCGTATAAAATTGAGGATATCAGTGGTTTTTTATCTCTTGTTTCACAGTGGTGAGATTAAAGAAAGCATAGCTGTGTGGGAGTATAGTTATATTTGGAATCACTGGTTTCTTTCCTGCTGCTATGGCAAAGAAGCTTAAGACTGAATCGCTACAGTAGAATTTGGTAAATAAACACAAATCTTCTGTACCTGAATTCATAAAAGCAAACCGTATCTTCTAGATTTGGGACTTGAAACTTGAGGTAAATAGATCCAGGCCCTGTTATGAAGAATTGTTATCAGAGGAAAGAGAATTTAATCTGCTGTATTTAGAATCTCTCTAGAACCTCCCAGAGCTCCAGAGCCTGGAGCCTGAAATCTGTTTCTCATTCTGGCAGAGTACAAATGCTGGGTTGCAACTTAATTTGATTTTATTTCATTACCCTGGGAAGTTCTAGAAGCATGGCTAGAATTATTTCAGATAGAAAAGAACAAGAGTCATGAAGATTAACATCACTCTAGATCAGATGCACTAACAAAATGAACATGCCTTTTGAAAAGTAGCAGTTAAAATTATTCCAGGGAGAAGACTTCTAAAAGTCATCTTCTGCCTATTTCCTCAGAGAAAAAAATTGATATTTTGACATAGGAAGGGAGGAAAAAATGACTTCAAAAGTTTCTAGACATCTCTGGTTTCTTCCATCCTTATTTGTTAGCGTGAACACGGATACATAAGATGCTTTATGAGATGGCTTGTGTTTCTTCCCCCCCCTCCCCACCTCCCCCCACTTTTGACTCATATCATGGAATAATCTAGATTGGGAAACATAAAGTTCACATTTGGTAGTGAATGCCATGAGGCGTGATGGGTCACAGTGTATGGATGAAGGCAGAATAGGAACTGCATTCCTCATTTTAAAGCCGGGGCTGGCTCTGCTTGTGTTGCAATGTCACAGTGCTGGAGATGTGAGGAGAGCTGCAATGGCAGAAATTACAGCTGGCAGTAATCAGGATGAAGGAATACACCTTTGCAGCCGTCTGCGGGTAACAGAACAACTCCTGCAGTTAGCCATGTCTCAGGTTAACAGGTTGTGCAGACTGCAGTACAGACCTTTACAGAGGAAGTGTGTTTTTATAGCTCATAAAGCTTGTATCTGATTTGCTTAGATACTTAAGTAACTTATTTCATTTTTATTCCATTATTTTAAGAATGACCAAAAATACCAGTAACTAGATATTTAATTCAAGTTTATTCAGACACCACCTACTAGGTTTAAAAAAGCCAAAATGGGATGAAAATCCTGTTAGCTCCAAGATCTGTGCAATCTATGTTGAGTGTTGTACTACCAGCATTGTAATCTCTGTGTGAGAGAATGATAAGGGAAAACTTTTCTTTCTTGCATTCACTTTGGCTGCCCCATACATTCAGAGTGGAAAGATTACTGCCTGCCAGAAAGAAAGAGGTCCCTTTATATTCTAAAGGCATTCCTAAAACAGTGTATCAGGATTGCCTGCAAAAGGGTTAGACGAATGCTGACCTGGGTATAGTAGTCCCCTGAAAAGGTGTAAACTATATTTATGTTGTTTTATAATGTAATGACTTGTATTTGGCTCTTACGTATACAGTAGGCATCCACTGAAAGAACTATGGAGGTGCAAAAAGATAAGGCGGTTCTTAATTTATTTTTTTTTTTAATCAAGAAAGGCATACGAGATCTTCTATAGGCATAAAGCAAGATCAGGTATTGGGCAGGGCACAGAGGAGAGAGATGAAGAACACAACTGAAGTTTAGTAACTGAGAAAGAAATTGAAGGAGCATTGGTTTCTGAGGCTAATAGTAGGGACAGAAGTTATTTGCAAGTGAAACTCCCGGTCTACATCTGTCTGAAAACCAAAAAGGCAAGTGGCATAAAAAAATGCCTAACAGTTAAAAGTGCCACATAATTTAGGTGGAATTTTACTGGGAAAATGTAAAACCTGTACCCTTTTACTCAGCAGATCTCATAGCGCAGCTGGATTTGTGGTCACTTTGGAGAAGTATGAGATGAAATTTCAGTTCCATTGAAGGACAATGGTAAAAGGCCTGTTCGCTCCAAAATTCCCTTGGATACCACCCATGAGATCTTTTTCCCCCTGCTTCTGTTGAGAAGCCAGCGCTGCTGTGAGAACCAGGGACTGGGCTCCATTCAGAAAGCTGCTCAAACTGCGTGGTCTGTTCTTGATTCGTTTGCTTGCGCAACCCCATTGCAGTGATGAAAGGAAAATGATCCAACTTGGTTTTCAGATTCAAACCTGAATTTTCATGTCCGGCAATTAGGAACCTTCTTCCCTCCCCACCCAGCTGTAAAATTAACTCATTTTCTCTGTAGGTCTTTAAAAGTTAATAAGCATGAAACACAATGATGATGTATTTTATAGAGGGACTTTTCAGCCTAAAAGTATGATTTAAAAATCAACACTTTGTACCCTCTGCTTTTTCTATTGATTCCAGCACACAGAGAACTCCACTTTGTCCTTCCTGATCTGACTACTTCTCTCCTTTCAGGGAAATCTCACTGCCTTTGGCAATATCATTACAGTGGCATTTGCATAAATGTAGCTGAATATAAACATTTATATGAGCAGCTAGTTCTTTTAGTACTTGGCTTGTTTTATTCCCAACACAAATACCCATATGCTTATGTGTACCAGCACCCAAGCATGAGTATGCCATGTTATACATATTTTATATATGCACCATTAGATCAAAAAGTCCTGACATTTTTTTCCAATAGTTTGCTAGATTATTCTTTTTATTATTATTATTGGTAAAGAATACTTTAAGTGATGCATACTTTTCAGCTGTATTCTGAAAGGTGTGTCTCATTGTTTAAAATGTGCTGGATTTAAAAAAGAAACAAACAAAGAAAAGAAAAAGGGATCATCTGATCAGCTGCTCCATTTTTCTTCTCTTTTCCTGATCACCTCTGCCCTGGTATGTAGGAACTGGCTGATTTATTTAAATCCCAGAAACTCCCACGGCATATGGTTCATAAAGTAGCATTTACAGTGTGCATTGTAACGCTTCATCACTACTAGAAAGACTTTGAAAGTAATATGGGTTCAAGTTGTTCCAAAAGAAAAAATAAGGTAAAAGTATCCCTAATATTAAGATTTACTTGTAAGTCTACTGGTGTAAAATCAAGTTTTGGAGAGGAAGGGTATTTTCTGAATGATAACTGCCACCAAAAAAAAAAAAAAGAAAAATTCCCTAGCCCAGAAAAACCATCCCCAGAAAGTAGTTCTTCAACGCTGCCTTTTTTCCCACAGCCTTGTGGAGCCCCCAACCCTGTCTGCAGAAAATGAAAGAGAGAGGGGTGGGATTAATGTGTAATTAAAGGGAATTTGGAAGGCTGAGATGTTGCGGAATGTTAGATCAGTAGCTGGAACAGCATGTGGTGTTCTTTAGGCAGGCTTCATTGAATCCATACAAAAAAAGAAAGAAGGGCTGCTTGCCTGTCTGCTCATTTATCAAACAGCTAGGCTGAACTTTCACAGCTCCACAAAAGTGTTTTACTGTTTGCTGAAGTTTTGCTCCAGAAATTAAAGCTGAACAACCTAGCGACTCTGAGTCTGTGCTGTGTTTTTGACATCAGCCACATTGTACAAAGCTCTTGGAAACCAACACAGAACAATTTTTACATGGTACAGAGGGAAGCTGATTGTACATTTGCTGAAGAAAATATTACTGAAGAAATGGTCAAATATGTGACATTGTAATGTCTTTATTTATATAGCAGCTTTTGATCCAAATACATGTTCCAGAGCTTTCAGTCATCAATCAGAATTAAATATTTATCACAGTGGCAAAATGGCTCATGAAGAAAAAAAATCTATATTATTTAGTCAATTTTAATTGACATTTTCTTCTGGTTGAGCAGTTGTATTCCATCTTGTATGCCTGTTTTCCCTTAACATTAGTTGGTGTCCCCCTGAAAGAGGAAACACTTAGCAATTTATATAATGAAAATATGACTAAAATAGATTACAAATTAAAAAAAAAAAATAAATTCCCTTTGCAAGTGAATCCTCAAGGCTTACTGCAGTCTCTCTTGCACGGGTGTTCTGCCTGAAGAATTTTCCTTGTACTGCAGACCACACTGAGAGTCAGCTTCAATCCTGTGAGGTGCTGAGTGCTGCCTTTCCAGCAACTACAGTGAACTTTTTCATCAGGACTAGTCTGCTTGACAGAGGCTCTGATTACTGAAGGCACAATCTACATTCATTAATGCATTTCCTTAAATGCATGTGGCGCTAAAGAAGTTTTGTTTTACAGTAGCAATGTTCTTTTAATCTCTGCTGACAGACTAAAGTCCAGATTCTTGATGATACCCTGCTGTTTCTGAGGTGCACTTGTTTCCATAGAGGATAAATTGATTACGAGCTATCTTTACAAATGCAACAGTGAGTCTTCCCTGGTAGAAGTGGTGCCACTGTCAGATACCAAAATCTTTTCAGGCCGTCATCTTTTAGAAAAAGGGCTGTTTAATGGCAGGATTGTGAAGGTCTTTAAAGAACTGTGATCTCCAAAACTCTCAAAAGGAGAGTTTCCTCTATTTGCAGCAAACCCAAGTTTGTTGATCCTGCAAACTGACATAAATAAATACTAGGCCAATTTGAGGTACCATCCTCCCTAGTTTAGAGGCAGAATTGACCTTAGATTTTAAGGAAATGATTTCTACTCCAGTAACTTCAGAAAGTCTTTATTTAAATTAATGGTAGTTAATTGAGGGTGGCAGAGCACTGGAACAGGCTGCCCAGAGAGGTGGTGGAGTCTCCGTCTCTGGAGATATTCAAAACCCACCTGGACGCGTTCCTGTGCAGCCTGCTCTAGGTGACCCTGCTCTGGCAGGGGGTTGGACTAGATGATCTCCAGAGGTCCCTTCCAACCCCTACCTTTCTGTGATTCTGTGTAATGGAATTATACTGAATTTTAAAATCTATTTCTCTTCTTTCAGTAATGGAAAACATCAAAAGTTTGGGGTTTTTTATTTCTTCTGCCATGAATTTTGCTGACATTGCAGTACAGTTTTTCTGCTTTTCTGTCTTAACAGTCTATATTAAATTAAGTATTAGAAAATATGCTTTTCAATTTTCTCTAATATCAGTGCAATTTATTTGCAGATAATAAGGCAACAGTTTCCACAGCTAACGACAAGACGACTTGGAACCAGAGGCCAATCAAAGTAAGCAGTGTATGGTATTATTGTCATCTCACACAGGGCCCCATCTGGCTCTGGCTTTAAGTGAATAGAATAATATAAGATCAGGGAATAACTTGTCCAGTTGGGAACTTAAAATCCAACTTTGATGGAGATTCTATTATAGTCTTTGCTATTCAGCTGTGATAGTCCTGCAAAGGTGTCTAATGGACACTTTACTGATTTCATCAGCAATATTTTCCGTATTTTTCCTATGATGTTTTTCATCTCAACTCACTTTACACAATGTAAAGGACATTCACACCTAGCAGGGAGTTGCTGTTGGAAGCTGGGAAATGACAGCTGGTTAACATCATATTTCGGTTTGGAGGACAAGTGGCAGAATGCTATCTGGAATTTAGGTTGGAACATACACTGGCCTAAACTGAAATTGTCCACAAACCTGGATTTAACCGCCATTTTTCCTGTCTAACGCAAACCAACATATCTGTAAGTGATCAAGGAATTAGTTTATTGCCTTAGCCAAAAGATGGTCCTTCCTGAAAACAGTTCATCCTAATTTCATAATGAGAAATTGATTCAGAAAGAACAATGCACTTTCTGGAGTATTTGACTTTTTCCAATTGTTGACAAGATGTGATTCTACCAATTTATAAAAAGGATACAGCGACATTTTTATACTTTTTTCTGCTTGTGGACTCCATGAAATTTTTCCAGCGGAGCTTTGGATCTTTTTATGGCAAGCATTAAGTCCCCTAAATGTGTGTATATATATATATATATATGCTTTTCTTGATTAGCTCTCATAGAATTCTACAGGGTAGTCTAAAGGTAGTCTCTGTAGATCACAAGTGGAAAACTATGGAGGGGGAAATGAAAACCTGAGCGTATTTGCTGGTAAAGCGTTCCTTTTAAAACAAAGCCTAGAAACACAATATTGCTACATGCTGAGAAACAAATATGCTATCAGAATTGAACTTACATACTAAAGCTAGAATGACCCACTCTTTAAAGGAAAAAAAGAAATTAAGATGCTAAAAAAATGCCATTAAAATTACCTTTACTGTGCTCTTCTAACAAGTGGTCCATCCCAAGCAGTATCTCTTTGATGGGACCAAATGTTTTTTCCCCACCTTGAGATTCCCCTAATTTTTATAACTCAGCTTTCTTTTTCTAGAGCAGCCATATTTAAGCAGCTAATTGAAGATTTGAAGTCTCTTCCCAAGTGCAAATTCAGAGCTACCATAACATCAGTCATAACAGAGCCACCAGAAATCTCTCGGGTGCAAATTCTGGGCTAGTCCAACAGCATATTAGGAAAGCATGATGGGTCCAGACTCAGAGAGTCAGGATTTAGCACTGAATATAAGTTCTTTGGAAGTTCAGAAAGGTGGAGTGAAAGTGTGTACAAGTAGCTTTATGGAAGCATTTGTATGAGAGTACCCACTGTCAGCCATCAAATCACTCTGACATTGACTACAACTTTGTCATTTGTCTTCCTGTTTAACGAAAGGGATGAGCACTGCTGTATTTCCAAACTGGGGAGGCTCTCAGGCAGGCAAGATGCTCTTGATCTCCTGACTGAAGGTGTTTTGCATCTCAAAAATCTATGTCTCTTTATTCTCAATGAGGCTAAAAATAAATGAGACTTAATATCTCTTGTGTATTTTCCCCCTATCCTGCATGCCTATCATGTCCCTACCCATGGCAGGGGGTTGGAACTAGATGATCTTTAAGGTGCCTTCCAACCTAAACCATTTTATGATTCTATCAGAGGGGCTTTCATGTCACATACTCCTCTCACGACACCTTTGCAATGGTTCTGCTCCCTATCTAGGAAATAAGAAGGGGGTTCTGTAAAGCATGCTGTCCGTGCTTTGCAAAATCCTTGGCCCCTCGGAGTCCCTGGTCACCCCTGTGGGGGTGATCATAGTCACTCAAATCTCACAGCCTCAGTAGGTATGAAATTGAGTTGTTCTACTCCAAAAGAGAATGCCTACGTCTTCATCTATGGTTAACACCCCAAGGATTGTAGCATACAGGAGTCATTCTCATTTGACCCAATGAAGGGGAGAAGTATAAACACACATGCGCTCACTAAATGCACACTGTATTTATTTACCACAAATACACTCCTTGCTAGACCCAGCACAGCTGTAACTGAGCTCTGCTTTTGTTTTCAGAAACATCTGACTGCGTTTCAATTAAGTGTTACGTAAAGAAATTACTTTAGGTGTTAACACTTCAGTCCCTTTATCACCTTCTGTGCTGACCGATTGCTGCCAGTATGATTTTCATTCCACTTCCCTGCTACTGCCAAAGGAAATTCAGCCATAGAAGTGGTTAAGATTATCTGACTTCACACTGTTCTGCGTTCAGTCTTTTTATAGCACAGCTGCCCTGTAACATTACAAAGTTCAGAGCTACAATGGTGCTATACTCTTGGCCGTCAGTTGTGAGGCTTTCTCTTTTTGCGGCTGGGTTCATTGCTGTAAGCATGCAGCTGTTCCCTATCGCACTGAGCTTAAAAACAGTTCCACCACAGGTGAGCCGTGAGAAGGCAGCTAAACATAAAAGCCAATTTCTTTCTATACTGTAGCTTGAAACTCTTCAAGTATGCACACAAGAGGTTAGTTAAACTGATGGAAACTACATGGTGTGAAGGGAGTTTTACTTTTTTCTTTAAAGAAGTGCTGCAGATACCGGATCCATGAGAGGAAAAAGCATTCCAGTATTTACCACAAAAATAATTGTGTAGTCTGCATGTTATTCTTTTACAGATCAAACTTTCAAGCCCTGTTTGTTGAATTAAGTTGGGTTTGGGGTTTTTTTTTCTGATAGAAATACAGAAAAGTGCTTGCAAAAGAATCTTTGTAAACTGCACCAGTGAGTTTTTGCCATTTGGGGTAGTGAAATTACTAACAGAAGAAGCTATCTGGAAAAATTTCAGGGTTAATTGGGGTATTGCTGTCTGTATGATTTTGAAACTGCCTGGAAAACTCTTTTATGTAGCTTACTGCCAAGTGAAATATAGCAGAAATTAAATAATGCACAATGAAATTCTACTACATCTTCCAGGCTTTCATTCATTTTTTTTCTTGAATTGATTTAAGAGGAAGCTTGATATAAGAGACTAACGGCTGTTCAACTTATACAAACTTCTTGGTCCACCCAGAAGTTTTCCAGTCCTGCCTGCTGTGACCTTTTCCCTTTTCTCCCCTCTTTCCTTCAGCAATTTGTGGAGCTAGCTCCCTGCAGCATTTCCTTTTCATTTCCCCAACCCCAGACACGCCACACAGGACATACATGAGCTTTATGGCTCTTACGCAGAGTGCATGCGTGACAGCTGCTGGAGACCAAACTGGGGACTTGAACTGCAAGCTGGAGTTGTTACCATTCAAGCTAAAAAGCCAAACTTCTACAGTGTTAGCGCAAACTTGCCATTATCTATCTGCAACAGGTTAGGACTAGTCTGTAGCCTGGTTTCTGATGTGGAATATACATTTTGGCCTAAGCCCTGATGTGCAGATTTGGAGCCTATACTGTGTCTTTATAAGGTACTGAAGTGAGGAAATCTGATTCATACCATGCCAGCTTAATGTTTTAATAATTCTCACCTGGATTATTCAATATTGAGTTCAAGATGCTTTTAATAGACAACATGGCTATTCAAAGTGGGCATGGCAAGGAAGCCACATACTAGAAGATTGATACAAGTCCCCGGGCCTCCTCTCAGCCCACTTGTGCTGGTAGACAAGATTAGGGCTTCCAGCTCTTTACCACCACTTTCTGATGGAGATTATGATACACAGTGGTCTGTGGGTGAATGACTGTGAGTGGAAAAAAGGAAAAACATCAACTGAGTTAGTTTAAACTACCATTACGTAGATGCCACTCTGTCACTAGTTTAATTGATAACCTTTGTAAAACCAGCTGATTTTGCCTAAAGCAAACTAGGGTCCATTCAGGGGAACAGATCTGCCGGCAGCACTCGGAAATCTGGAACTGTCTGGGGAGTACAGCAGATATCCAGAGATGGTAACTTCTCCTACCACCATAGTGGGATCCAGAAGACAGTGTCTCATCATGGTCCGATAGGCTTTTGATAGGCTGTAAGGAGAGGACTCCTTACATCCTTGATCGCTGAAAATTCCCTCTAGGAAAGCAGGGTGAATCAAAAGTATACGAGCAACACAATTTTGTGATGCCGTTTGTCATTAAAAAATTTAGCTGATGGGTTGGTGGTGCCTACAGCTGAGAAAGTAAAATAAAAGTCAGCAAATTATGAGAGGAAAAAGATTGCCTTTGGTGCAAGGGTTAGACTGCGTAATCAGTGCTTCCATTAACACCTTTAACAAAGTTGAGTTGTAGCACAAACTTGTGCTACAGGGCCACCAACCCCTATTCGTAGCACAGCCACACTGTGGAATTCCCACTGTGTTCTGTACAGACAGAGTTACAGTATTGTGTAGTATCCATCACTGATCTAAGCCCAGTGCTGATGCTAAGTTATGGAGCAAATAATTTGGAACTATACACTTCCTACCACTCGTTGCTTTCTAGCACAAGCCTCTTTTTCCCTTCTGTTTTCGTTGAAGTTTTTTCAATTTTTGGAATATTTCTGATCAACTCCTTTGCAATAAAGACTCGCGCTTTTCAGGGATCAAACCAGCCCTCAATGGTCTGAGAATCAGGGAGCTGAAATAACAACAGAAGGGCCAGTGCAGAGGCTCTGTACCTCTGCTTATTGCTAAACTAAAGGAGCAGCTGCACAGCAAAGCTCTGCCAACAAGTAGCTTTAGGATGCTTCTTTTTTTTTTTTTTAAGAAGAAAAAAAATGGAAGTCCATTATTTTCCTGCCCTGCAAACAGTCAGCTTTATTAACTCTGAAGAGAGCTACTTTTACCAGAAGGAATGAAAATTGGAAGCCCAATATATTACTGCAATGTTCTGCTACTGAATCAATGCTTGTTTATAATATATAAACTAATGCACAGTCTGTTTTGATGTAGAAATCATTAGCATTTTCAGTTCCTTTTAACCCCATATTATTTTCTTTTTAATTGTCAAACAATCTGCTTTATGAAATAAATATACATCTCTATGTATCAGGTACCATTATTATGGAATTGCAGTGAAAGAAAACTCCCAATATTATGATGTGATGTATTCTAAAAAAGGAGCAGCCTGGGTCAACGAAACAGGAAAAAAAGAAGTAACCAAACAGACAGTGGCGTATTCACCACGATCCAAACTGGGAACATTACTGCCAGAGTTTCCAAATGTCAAAGATCTAAATCTGCCAGCCAGTCTGCCAGAGGAGAAGGTAACACTTTGGAAATCTTTTCTTGGCTTGTCTTGGGTTTTTTCCCTTCTCTGGATGAAAGCTTTATCTAAAATAGAATGACTTTGGATTAGAGTAAGTTTAATAATGCTTTGACTTCATTTCTGGAGGACTTAATTTCTTCATATAATAGTAAGATACCCTTAAAATTGGCAGCTGATGCTATCAGCTGTACAATATTTCTAAAGCCCAGGCACACTTTTTTTAAAGTTACATTATGTACGGCAGATGAAGTTTGAGGGTAACTGTTTTTGCAATATGTTATAGCTCTTTAGTCTACAAACACATTTGATGGCAAACTGAAAAACAGTTCTGATGCTTTTTGAGCAGAGAGGGACTTAGCGTGCTTCTTATCCTTCTAGACTAGAAATTAAGAGAATCCTATCTGCACATATGACAAAAGTGCTCTGGCTGCTCTTGGCTGAGCTTGCTAGTTTTCTGATGCTATTCACATGTGTAGTATCAATGTAAAGTGGACAAAAGAATAGGGTTTTATAGTTCTTTATGTCCTAATTAGGGCCACATTCTCGTCTTTGATCTCACTGAGGCTTTTTGCTCCTCTTACATTTGAAGAATCCCCATTGACATAGAAAAATCCATGAATTCAAAGGGATAATTTACTTTTAAGAAGAAAACTTATCTTAAAGCTAATCTAACTAGACTCTAACCGATTTCATTATTTTGGCAATTGTACATAGGTAAGATAAGAAAAAACTTACTTTTTTGTGCTCTATATTCTGATAGTTTTAAAAGTGGATTTCTTAAGTAGAATGATCCTTTGTGTGTTTCCCTCTCATTCTTTTTTCAGGTTTCTACCTTTATTATGATGTATAGAACTCACTGTCAGAGGATATTAGACACTGTAATAAGAGCAAACTTTGATGAGGTATGGATGGAAACTACAGTTGTAGCTTAATGATACATAAGGTATTAATGGATCTGAGACCTTATTTCGAATGTGATATTACAAACTTATGGTTTTGTGGTGGCTGATCCTTTTCACGAGTAATGAACAATAGCTATACTTTAGCTATTGAGAGCGTTAAATCTCACTTATAACACTGTGTGGGTTAGAGGAACAAAAGCAATGGGAATGTTTTTGTCTCATCATTCTCCAGCAGGATTAAGGTAGCAATATCCCCTTACAAGATGTTGAACAAGCTGGTTCTCACAACTCAAGAAGTGTGTCCACCACCACTTTTCTAAGCTTTGCATTGGGACTGAGCTCTGTTTGAAGGAATTCCTCTGAGTGTTCAGCACAAACCCAGAGCAGGTGCCACAGCTAAAATGTTGGGCTCTTCTGGTCTATTAACAATGGTGCAGGGCAGCAGGGGGTCCTACAGCCTCCCAGACATCCCAGAAAGCTGTAGCTGAAGTCCCCAGTTGCTCAGTTGTACTGCAGTGCAGCTAGGAACAGGCACACTGCTCAGTGGTTGATGCAATCCATTAGAGATGGATAAGGTTTGTACCTGCTGCATATCTGAGTGAATCTGAGGGCTTTATGGCAGTGCATGCAGACAGCTCTATAATTAGAGCTGAAAAGTAAAATGTTACTGGAATGCAAGCAGTTTTATGTTACACATGGAGGAGGCCTCTAGTCCAGGAAAACAAATCTGACTATAGGGATGCTGAGGGTCTGATTCAAATATGACATCCAGGTCCTGGGAAAAATCAAAGGAAACGGGTCTTTTGATTCTGTCTTCTGAACAATGGCAAGAAATTCCTTGCTTTATTTCCTCTCACTGTTTAATTCTCACACTCTTCTGGTTTAAAGCTGAAGCTCTTTTAAGTCATTGTACTGAGTCTAGATGTTTTCGTGTGAGAGAAATATGTAACAGATATTCAGGAAATTTTGCTGGATGAGTCTCAGAACACTTTCTTAAGAGCGGGATGTTACATTTTGTTAGGGAATCTGTTTGTCAGGATTAAGGGTGGCAAAGGGGCTGAGCAGCAACAATATATAAATGGCAAATATTTTTACTGCACCTGGTGTGGTTACTTATTTCAGTACAGATTGTGTGCAAAAGGTTATCACTTACGAATGCCGATGTTCAGACCCTTCTAGAACTGATCATACCATTCACTTAATAACACCTTTATTTCCTAAATGAAAAGTTTCGGAGGTGTATTTTGCTGTGTCTGAAATCTCCTCCCCATTTTCTTTTTTTTTGCCTTTCTCCATTCTTTCTTCACTATGAAGTGAAGGAAAGAAGAAATCCAAAAGCGTAGTGTTTCTTTCCAAAATGAAGGCAGAAAATGGTATATTGATCCCTGTTAGCCATGTGCTCTCCTCCTCTCCCTCCCTCCACCAAGCCCTAGATTGCATTCCTTCGTATACAGGGACAGAGAGCAAAGAGAGATGAAAAGGTTTGACATGTGGAAGCCAAAGAGTTACGCTCACCAGCCGTTGATGGAAGGTAAAAATATGGTGGTACCCATGGTTGTGTCTACTGTAGTAACGTAAAGACACCCTTGTCACCAATTCAGAGTGCCACCTTGCCCTATGGTTGATTATCCCATTGTGTGCTGCGTTACAATATAAGCCTGTCTAGTTAAGGAATATGCCTTGCCTCTGCTGTACACCATCAGTCCAGCTCTAGGGCTGAAACATATACTATGTTAGCAGGGTCATTTAAGGAAAGTGGTATTTGGGGCCTTTGATTATTTTCACTTAAACATTTTTGCTTCTTCTTGTGATTTCAGGTTCAAAGTTTTCTTCTGCACTTTTGGCAAGGGATGCCTCCTCATATGCTGCCCGTATTGGGTTCTTCAACTGTAGTGAATATAGTGGGAGTTTGTGATTCAATTCTGTACAAAGCAATTTCTGGAGTTTTGATGCCAACGGTACTACAAGCATTACCTGACAGGTCAGTATAGCTAGCAGAGCTGACCACTTTTAGCTCAGCTGTCTTTGTTACATGTCTTTTCTTCAAGAATAGCACCAGTTCTCAGAAAGCTACTTGCTTCCACCTATTTCCTGAGTTTAAATCACAATGTCAATGTTCCTGAAGAAATGTTCAGATTTTAACAAGACTTCTATTGTGAAAAAATTATTATTTTTTGTATGATAAAGGATACTACCTTCTTCTCGGTTTATTAACATCAAGCTGACAGTCATGTCCCAACTTTCAGGTTGTGTCAGAAATCTGCAGGCTGCAGAGTGCCACACTGTCTTCTGAAAATTTCAGGCACTTTTCTGCTAGTCTGGGCTAACAGCATAACAGTATTCTGAATTGTAGTGACAAGAGGAGCTGGCCTGGCTGCTCTGTTTGTAAACGCTCACATGCATATTCACACACTGCAGCCTAAGTATTTGTCTCTGTTTACACTGTTGGAACCCAATTGTCATTCTGCTTGCCAGGAGTATAAAACATGAAGACCATACTTGTGAAGTCTTGGACAAACTGGTTTATTTTAAATACTGTGCTATGAAGAACAGATGCATGCTTATTTTAGGATCACTTTATTAATATTAACAAATATTTGTCTCCTTTGTTTCAAAGCTAAATTCACTTTTCCATTCCATGTGTTAGATCTCAACTATTCTTTTCCTACCTGGAGCTCATCTGAGTCCAAGAAGTCTTGTTTATACAGCAAAGCAAGACAGAGATCAACAATTCACAGCAAAAAGTTTAATCACTGAGCACAGTCAACCTGTTTCACCGTTTGATTTTCCTAATACGAACATCAGGAAGCTCTTTTTCTAAATATATGTGTGCACCTTTAGTATTATTTGATGCTTTCCTGAGGTTGAGTCATTTCTTGAGAATATTGCTCTAGAAGTTTATTATTGGTGTGGTATATTTGGCCCTCAAGATTTTAAAGTGGCTTTAATTATGGCAAACGTTTTCAAGATGTTTTTCTGCTCTCCTGTGTGCACTGTGTGTCTGCTAAAGTACAGGCAAAGTATATTTTCCACAAGAAACCTGTTATAAGCATGGGCTTTCCTTGATAAGACACGTACATTTTTACAGGCTTTGCCCCTCACCCCCCCAAATCTATTTCATTGGAAGGATTAAACAGAACAGCAGTCCTTTTCTCAAGCTGCTTAGTTCTTTCATAGCAAATAAGGAGAGACTTGAGTGTGAATATAGACTTTTGTAATGCATATAAAGGGCCAGATTGTGGCTATTAAGCCATAGCCTGCACTGGAGGGGGTGAAGAAGGGTCTCATTGCAATGGAAGCTCCTGAAGGAAATCTTGCTGACTCAGCCAGAATCTTCTGAAGGACTTCCTGGGAACAAACGTTGGCTGTCCAGAAAGGCCACGTTTTAGTGGGTGCAGCAGTTGTCATCCATCCCCTGTCTTGTTAGGTGTCTGCATGGAGCAGAGCAGGCCTATGGTCATGTTCATTCTACCAGCTCTGTCCTCAGTGCAGTTTGTTAGGAGTACAAACAGAAAAAGCTGCCTGGCTGAAAGTTCCTTGCATCTTTCCTCTCTCTCTTGTTTGTGTATTTTGAGTATTGCTACAGGCGCAGTGCAGCTCAGTCCGGCAGAGCCGACTGTTCGGGTCCCCTGCACAACACCCTGCAACTTTTCCTGGAAAACAATAATTTTATACTGAGCAATTCTAAGAAGGGCAGAATGAGCTGCCTACCAAGTTTAGCAGGAAATGATGGAGCTGTCAGGAAAGCATAGTAAAGGAGAAGAGAGAAATCTCACTTGTCTAGAAAAGTTCCTGTCCTGTGCAGAGCTAAACAGGCAGGTCCTGCTCCAGCCCCACTTCCCCAGCCTGTGTGGGCTTGGCGTGGAAATTCCTCCCCACCATCATCACCCATTTACTGGCTTCAGCCTGCAGCATAGTTGGTTGTTACTTCACTTGCAGATCCCTGCGTACATCTGTATAAATGTGGGCACAGCTGAGCTGAAATCCAAAGCTTGATCTATTGTCTTCTTTAAACAGTTGTGATTTTATGGTTTTATGTTTGTACAGAGTGGGAATGACTTTATTTCAAGCTAAGAATGCTGTTTGTAAGTATCAAAGCAGTGCAGTACAGAGACTTCCATTCTTTGTGAGGTTTTGAACATGGTGATGTTTTCCTTTTCTGCAAATCTTTTCAGAAGTTCAGAAACGTTTTTCTTCATGCCTACAAAACAAAATATGTCAGCAACTCTGCATAATAGTGAGTTGTAAATAACAGACTCATAGTCTTTACACATTCGCAGATTTTATAGTATAAAGCACAGAGTAAACACGTTATGATGTAGTGATTTCTCTTTTCAGTTTGACGCAGGTGATCCGAAAGTTTGCAAAGCAACTGGATGAGTGGCTGAAAGTAGCTCTCCATGATTTACCAGAAAACCTACGAAATATCAAATTTGAATGTATGTATTGCCCAATCTCTCTCCTATTAACCTGCAATGTATATACTGTTTATTGATTACAAATTAATTGGAAGTGAGACTAGTGTTCTTTTAGGAATTAAAAACTGTCAGCATTATAAATCTTGTATTCACTTACAATCTCCACTTGTTCATGAGAACCAATTTCATTTAGTGAAATGAGGCACTGCTCAAAATGAGAATAATTGCTTTTCCTTTCTTGTGGATTCTGATAAGAAATTAATTTTGTTGATAGTAAGCAAACATTAGGGATGATATTAGGCAAAGGAAATTATTAAACAAACCTTTAGGCTAGCACAATTTGAATACAGCTTGAGGCCCTTGCTCAAAAAAGTGCCAGAGTTAAAAATGAAGGAGATCAAATTACCCTGTCACCACAGGAAAGGGCACTAGTCCTTTTCAGACATGCTTTGTAGATGCCTGCAGTGCACATCACCTATTGATAAAGCCTGCTTTATTTCACGGCTCTCAATTCTTTGCCTTTCATGAGCACTAAATTCCACACCACAAAGTTAAAGGAAAAAAAAAAAAACTAATTTAGGAGAAGGATTAACTATGTTGATCAGCATGGAAAATTAGGTGTATATTTTACTGAGAACAGTCAGGATGTAAATTGGAACAACTCATTTTAGCTTTTTTTTTATTCTTGTTTACTAATTTATTTTAAAAGTTACACAAAGTCAGAGCTGAGAATATGCTTTATCACATCTTTGTCAGTTCAAAAATATTGAGAATCTGCAACAGCAAAATCTTTTCCAATCTTATAGGGAGAGAGAAAGAGACAGGCTTTCTAGTCATTCTCAATCTGTACTCTTTAACTGCCTCTATGAACAGTACAGAGGGAAAACCCACTCTGTGACCACATCTAAGGCCTGTTTGGATAGATCTACAAGTCTTCGGTGATTGTAGTATAAGGCAAAACTTGATTGCATCCTACCTTTTACATGAGCCTCTGTTGCTTCTGCAATTATTTCCTCCTCATCAGAATTTGTGGTGCAAATGGAGGTACTAACAGGATGAACTGCAAGCCTTGGTCAGTTTTGCGGTTCCTGAGTCCCGTATTACAGAAAAAAGATGCACAATACAACATTTTAAAATCCAAGTATGGGAAATACCTTGATATAAGGTCCATATTGCTTCGAAAGTGCTAAAATAGGAGCAGAAGACTGGCAAGTACCTCCAGGGCCATCTTACCCCATACCATGTTAGTACATCTCTTTCAGGATCTTTGATCAAATTGCACCTGAAACTGATTTCAACTCCTACTAGTCCAGTCAGAAGACTCCTCCAAAAATTGTTTGCATTAAGACCTTTTCTAATTTCCACACATAATTTAGCTATCATTATTTTATGCCCCCTTATTCTTGCACCAACATTTTTCTTTCTACTAAATAGTTCTTTCTGGTCTTAAGTTCTTTTGTGTATCAAGAGAAAATTTGCTATGCCGAAAAGCGAAGCTCTTCCATTGTCTTCTACATTTCTCTTGTCATCTCATTATTCACAGCATCTATAAATCACTGCTTGTGATACGCCTCTGTAAAACTGATTGAGCATCCAGATTTAAGTTTTGAGGTCAAGGTTTAAACTAAGTTAAAACCAGGCTATTTGAATGAAGTTCACGTAGCCACAATTGTATATAGGAAACTGGATGTATTTTTTTTGTTCTTGTTTTAATTTAGTATTTTCAGAAATAATTTTCTTCATTTAGTGCAGTTTGTAAATACTTATCTCTTCTTTCCTGTAGTGTCCAGAAGATTCTCACAAATACTCCGGCGACAGACATCACTAAATCATCTCTGCCAAGTAAATATTTGTTACCCAAGTTTTCTGAATGCCATTTTTACTGACTTTTCAAATAATTTTATGAGTTGGCAGGCTGGGCTTTACCCAGAGAGGAGGAGATTATGTTAGCAGTTTGTCTCCAATATTTATTGTGACCACCTTTATAAAATCAAAAAGTAATCAGCAAAAAATGCTTTTCTAGACAACTGGCAACCCCTGATCATTAAATTCAGCAGGGAGCTTTTATGCAACAAAATTATTATTTGATATGAAGAGATAGTTCATTTCCATGAAATAAATGAGCGGCACTCCTTTGATTTCAGAGTGGTTTGTATCAGGCCTATTGCAAAGCAAGGAAAATTTCTATCTATCTGCCTGACAAAAAAATTCCAAGTCTAATTGTGTATTATAAATCAAATGCAAATTAGTAAAAAACAAAATGGTTAAACCACTGGGGTTCTAAATAGAAATATTCTTACAACCATACCAAGTGAATATAAAAACTACGCTGAGGTTTTTGTTTTTCATCAGTTAGTTCAGATCACAACTACCTATCAAAAATTCATGAGGCCAATTTATGTTTAGTATAAAAAGAGGGAGGATGCATTGGATTCATTAATGTTTCACCCATGTATTGGAGCAAATAGTTTGTTTTCCCTGTCACGCTGAAAGCTCCACTTTTGGAAGGTGTATCCAACACCCCAGGTTAACCCTGTGAATGGTGAGGCCCACAGGAAGAAGCTCTGGGGAAAAAGAAACACTCCTGCAAGGACTACTTTGTAGATTTCTTCCTCCATTATTTTAGTGGTGGAGGCAAAGATGCCAGTGCCACCTTTCCCCAGACATGGTGAATCATCACTTAACTTTGGAGGTCCATAGGGATTCAGAGGAAATCAAGATACAGAGACCACAACCTTCTGCATCAGACCTGGGATCAAACAGTTTACTTGCGTGAAAGACTCTTCAAATGCATCATTTCCTTGGGGAAGCTGATAACCTTAGTGTGGGTTATCATCTCTGCTTAACTTACAGAGATCTGGTGTATGTTATATGACCATGACCTTGTGTCACTTCCTTTCCTCTCAGCCGGTTCTTCCCATTATCAACAGCAGACCTCTGTCTCAACCAGCCAAAAAGCAGGTCTGATGCAGAGGCAAATGAGCTTTAACTTTTTCATGTGGCTGAGGGAAGAATGAGAGTCTTCATAGTTTGGGAGAAGGGAGGGTGCAATCCTCAGTGGGGTTTGTTTGGTTTTGCCTTAATTTTTCTTGTTGCTTTTTGCTTTTAAACCGAAGCAGAGATTGAAGAGTCTAGCAACAGCACCACCAGATTAGGGTTGCTCACAGGGGTTTGTGGTGGGTGCAAGCAAAATACTTGCAGTTGATTAAAGTAGGCAAAATGACTTGGGAATTCACTGTGGTTAGAGGGCCCTGTAACATCCATATGACATCAAGCTGGTGGGTAGGGGTCCATGAGGAGAATCAAGTTAGTGAGCCTAGCTAAGGAAGCGTAAAAGGGGATAAAGCCTATTTTTTAACCTAATAAACCATGAACTAATGAATAGATTGGATTGGATTACAGGCATCAAGAACAGTGATCCACAGTGCAGACATCACATTTCAAATGCTGGAGGACTGGAGGAATGTGGATCTGAATAGCATTACCAAACAAACCCTCTATACTATGGAGGACTCACGGGAGGAACACAGAAAGCTCATCATACAATGTAAGAGCAGAACCCTCAAATAAAGCCAAATGAACTATTTCCTGCTGGAAAAAATGCTCAGTGAAAGTAACACTGTTTTTGCAGCCATTGGTTTTCTTGGAGGCTTAAGATAAATATAGAGACATTTATCAAAATGTGAGGTAAAGCCCTGTCAAGGTCCTATGTTTTGAGGCATAGATCTGGACACTCTGCCATTAATGAGTTCCTTTCTAGTATCCAGAGCAGCCAATGGCACAACACTTGCACCCAAATTCAGGAGGACTTTTTCCATGAAACTGAGCAAACTAAATCTATGAGTTAACCATGGAATCTGATAATGTCTAGTCTCTCCTGCTGTAGAATTGCAGGAAAGTTGTCTTTCGAATGGCTTTGATGCTAAAGTGACTGTGTATTTGAGTCCCTGGTAAGCTTTTATTTATAAAAAGCTTCATTTTACAGTGTTTTCATAAAGAAGGCAATTTGATGGGGTGATCTTTCACCTGGAACTTTTATGAATAGCTAGAAGCAATGAGCAAGCTTATTGGCTAGTTTAGATTCTGCCTAGTGTAGCGAAGGGCATGAACTGAAAAGTGACTTTGGAGATGTTGGCAAATTGGTTTTAGAGTCAAAGATCTTTTGAAAATATAAAATTTAACTTGCATTGTCCAGCAAGCGTGCGTGGTTGTAAGCTTCGGTGTAGCTCAAAGCACACTGAGTTTGTCCCTCTGAGGCACCAGAGGTAACCAGCTTCGTCTTTAGCGTCATTCATAATCTTACTTCCCTGGGAACCCACCTGTTGTATTGCCATCTTTCTCCTGAGGAGGACCACTCATCTTTTATCCAGAACCAGCCTTAATGGGGAGCAACCCAGGCAACCACTTGTGGGAGCCCTGCAAGGGTAGGTTTGCTAGTGGGGCAACTCTTTCAGTGAACGGCTGGAAAGAGGAGGGTTGACACCTTCACATGTACACTGGACCTTGCAAGGTTGACTTTGGCACTTGTCCCACTGTGTTAACGCTAGAAGTCTTCTCTCTGGTTTAGGGACGGGCCTTGCATTCTCTGTTAGCTCTGTTTTCCAGCAAGAGGTGCTTGGTACTCTTTCCTCTCCTCCTTAATCCTTGACTCATTTCCTGACATGGCCCTCTTCCCTTTTGAGGAGACAGAAATGTCACATGGCAGCAGGGGAGGTAGCATATAGTGACACTGGAGTCCAGAAGGTGGGTGCATCTTTGTGTCACCTACTGGTTTTCAGTATCTACGCAACATCCTCACACTGGCCAAAAAAGAAAGAGTTCTCAAAATTATAATCCCTAGTAGCAGCAACAGTTTTGGCTCTCATTCAGATAATCCTTACTGTTTAGGAAAGCTTTTTGTATATGTGCTAACTATTTAAATACAAACTTAAGTGTAATCAAATCAAAGGGAATTTTCCTGGATGCGAATGGATTTAAACACGTGTTTTTCCATCTTTTGGGCCCATATAGTCCAATAAGCAACTACCCAGAAAATGGTAACCTAATAGGAATGTTAATGATGAGATGGGATTCCACTGAGATGGGCAGATATGTACAGAGAGTATTCTAGTACTTAGATATTCCACCCCTGCCTTCCCCCCCAATCTTTGATGTTTATTCTATTTGGCCAAAGATCTTTTCAAAGATCACGCTCTGTATGACTCATATGACATGGAATTAAGGCACGCTTTCACATTCTTGACATTAATAACTAAGAAATTACAATTTCCAGCTACTGTAACTGGAGAAAAAAGTTTACAAGGCTATAAGCAAGCTTAGAGAGAAACAGAGGAAAATCACTGGGTATAAGAGAAGCTCTTTCCTGCTCTGCTATGGTAGCTGTCTCTGAAATGGTTTCTTCTTTATTTCCTCTTTCTCAGATCTTGTTGAGGTATTTTTAATAGTCACTAAAGGCTAAACAGTTACTTTTCTCAAATAAGTTGTCGTACACGGTTGCATTGCTCCAGCAGCAAAGCAGGGAACTGATTTGTTTTTCCACTCTTGCTCCCCTCTTTGCACAGCATATGAATTACTTCATCTGTTGTATCAGGCAGTTTTTGTCCAGCCAAATACTCAGGTAAGGAGACAACATTTAGATTTCTCTGTGATCCTGTTCTGAATACAGAGAGGTTGCCCATTCAATGAAACAAGATAAGGGTAGCCCAGACATCATTATTTTCCTTCTTCCCCAGCTAATGTTTCTGGCCATCCAGCCTTTGCAACTCTCAGTTAAACACAGTTAAAGAAGTCAGGTGTGAAGTAAATGCATTCCTGCTCATCTTGCTGATCCAACTTAGAGACCAGGGAGCTTGTTCTTTGCGTTATTCTCGGGTAGCCTCTCTGGCTCACTTCTCTAGCTATCATCCCTAAGCTTTGCCACCTCCACCTCCCTTACTGTCTTTCCTATGGTGGGAAATTCCTTCCTCCTGTTGTTTATAATTAAACATAAATGGAAATGCATAGCACACTGAGATCATCCTGTAACACGGCAGGTAGAAAGTATCTTTCTTGATTTACTGGGCCTTTTATTTTAGCTGAGTTGAAGAACAGTTTCTTAAGGTGTCAAAGCACATGATTCTTTGTCTTCTGGTCATTGATTCTCAAAAAATGCAAGTCTGTAGTTTATTTAAGAGCTGCAGTTGAATTTCTTGATTGTTTTTACTTTCTGTATTAAAATATGAATATGTGTACTTGGGAGAGGTGAAAAAGTATTCGGGTTGCTTTTGGAAACTCTTCTTGGTGAATTCAGTATAGCATTTGTGCATTGGTAGCAATTTGTTTTGAAGAAGCAGAAGTTTATGGAAATTCTTTGTGTGTGTGTCTGGCATTGCAAAGAGATGATTCGCAGCAGTTAAATCATGTTTTTGCAGCTAAAGCATTATACAGATGAGAGCCCTGACAACAATAGTCATCCACTTGGTGCTTGGAAGATTCTTTATGCATTTCTAAATCAATTTCATGCATGACCTTTTTTCATCACCAGGGTCAAGGCCTAGCTTCACACTCTTCGTAGAGAGTTTCACTTCCGGGCACACTAGACAGCTGAATCTTAAATCTAAAGATTAATTTTAAACAATTGGTTCTGATTTGCTCACATTACCACTTCCAATGACTCCATCACTTTCACTAGAAATAAGATAAGACACCAAGCAAACTTACTGGGTCAACACCAGGGAAGATATATTTGTTATAGCTAAGCAATCTGTCATGAAACCCACAGAAAACTTGTGATGTTATTGGTGGATTTTTGTGATTTTGTTCAAAATGGTATCCAAATACTAAGGTGGGCTATTTTTCCTTTGTCTGCCAGTATATCAGGAGTTTGACCACCTTCTGGAGGAGCAGTCCCCCATTGAGTCATACATCGAGTGGCTGGATTCCATGGTGGACAGATGTGTTGTAAAGGTTGGTAAGCAGGAGCAAGGACCTGAGTCAGTCGCGTGCATTATGAGCTCTATTCAGATCCTAGATTTTTAGCGAAAACAGAAAACAAACAAACCAACCAGACATTGATCATAAGCAGAAGTTAAAGCAGCTGTGGGCAAACTCTCACCAGTTTTCATGCTCAGTATGAGAACAACTCACATTCAGGATTCGGCTTTATTCTGCTCTTGTGTATTCTATCCCAAAAGATGATATTCAAGAATGGAACAGGGTTGAGGTTTCCAATCAAATCAATATTTCAGGGGTATGGAGAAAGGAGTTCAGAGTCATTCTAACTACATAGTGAGAATAAAAAACATAATCTAGTCTGGCCTTTTAAGATTTTAGTGAAAAGGATATTTAGGCTAGCTAATTCATTTATGTACATTCAAATGTAAGGATGAAAGTCTACAATGCCATTCAGTCAAGGACACATCTATGTTGTCTTTTGAGATGATTTGGGATACCAATGACTTGTATTTTATTTCAATTTAAGTGCGTGCAGAAACCTACTAACAAATCTTTAAAAAATATTTTCAAAAGTGATCAGACATCACCATAATTTTACATAGAGTATGAAATCATATGACTGACTATTCTAACTTCTGTCACTAACTATACTTTGTATTAGGATGTTGTATTAGGATTTTAACTCTTCATTCCAGTTGTTAGAGCTAAGTAGTAAAAATAAATAAATAAATAAATAAATATTGCAGCCCCTCTCTCTGCTGCAAAAGATACATCCAGGAAACAACAGGTACTTCCCCCAGATTGTTTGAAATGTATTGATTGCTTTGGGGAGCTTTTCTTTTAGGCATTGGAATGCAATTTGAAATTCAGACCATAACTGTTAATTTTCATAAAGAACTTGACATGGATTTTATTAGCTAATTGGATTAACATAATTCTTCAAATCACATATGGCTATAGTAAAAAACTTTTGAAGAGTTGATGCCTAAAGTGTGCTTTCTGGAAAGTAGTTTTACTGGTAAAATGACTATGTGAATTCACAAAAATAAAAACATGGAGGAACAAAAAAAATTATATTAAATACTAAACTTTGATTGAAATATTAATATAAATTTTCAGTGTAGATCAAGCATTCTTGATTATAAACTGTTTCCCTGACTAGGAAGCAAGAATGAACATGTAAGTAACACAGTTAAGATGAAGATCAGAGCAATTTTTTGGCAGTCCTTTCATCACTTATAAAGGAAATTCAGTCTTGGTGTTGAATAATACTTTATGATTTCCTCTCTCTGAAGGTTGTACATAGTAGCAAGGTGACTTTGTGTGTAAGGCTGATGTTTGGGGTTTTATTAATTTTTAGTGTATATTTTAATGTGAAGATAATGGTAAGTAGTTTTTCAATATATAAAAAAAAGACAGATATGTGCAACATTCAGCTGTATTGGGCAGTGGAAAGAAAAGTTTCTCCATGTCAGATATATCTGTTTTCTTGCAGGTAGCTGCCAAGAGACAAGGCTCTTTGAAGAAAGTAGCTCAGCAGTTCCTCTTGATGTGGTCCTGTTTCGGCACTCGAGTGATTCGGGACATGACTTTGCACAGTGCACCCAGCTTTGGTACTTTCATTTTGTTGTAGTAATTGCCTGCCACCATCAAAAAAACTTGCATCCTGGCTTGTAACGCACAGTTTAAGTGAAACCATAACCAATTTTCACATGTCCAGGGCTCTATTAAAAAAAGAGTTGGGGCTACTGACATTTGGAAGTAATGCTCAGACAGATGTCTGTCTTCAAGATCTGGCCAGGGGAGCTGAAAACATTACTACTTCCTTCTGTTTGTTGTTAGCCAGTAGCTGGAGTTACCAGTCACAGGTCAGCTGGAGGAGTTGATTCTGGGAACATTCCCTAATTCGCTTCAGTGCAAAGTGAGCCCGGTTACCCAAACCACTCTGACTACATGTTATGCTGAGGGAGATGGCTTTGCACTGAAGTGGATGAGAAGTTGTCCAGTGAACCACTTTGACAGCTCCACTTTAAAAGGGCATAGCATTTTAAATTAGTCTTTGTGAAATAAGTGTGTTTTCTATACCCTGGACAGATTATCTTCCATTCTGTTAGAATTCAGTCAGGGTGGAAAAATAGATTTTTACTTTTTAAATGAAAAAGGATATTGCTTTTCTACAGTTTCAAAAGGGGCTTTGTCTTGAATTCTGGGATACAAGCAGTTCAGATTAAAATCAGTTAAAAGCAGGAAATGATTGAAAATGGACAGCGCTGTCATGAGTGTGAATATTTGCAGTCACTTGGGACCAGATTTTGCATGAAGGATGGTTTTTATGAATGCACATTTGTCAGAATATGTTAGTAGAAGATTAACAATGAATTTATGAAGGCATTGCATTGAACAGCTGCAAGGTTTTCTGCCAGCTGAGCTTTGATGTCTTTTATGCTTTTAGAAACATCTAATAGCATAAATTCCAATACAATCAGAGATAGGCGTGATGTAACCTATATTTATATTTGAATATGAAACTACTTTCACTGGCTTCCCATTGTAAAGAGTTTTCCAAACAGTAATTACTGAGTCACCATTAGACACCAGTATAGCGGGCATCCCCAAGGTGATCACAATTTCCATCTGCTGGCTTTTGTTTCCAGCACCAGTATCCTGCTCACATCTATTTCCCACCTCCTCTAGGACTCATTTTCGCCTTGAGTCACTGCAGCTTTTCTTTGTTGTGGGCATAAAAGTAGCTGCTACTGCTTAACAGTGTACTTTCCCCCGGTGTTCAAAAATGTCTTTGCATGAGTGTTGAGTAAATGCTGAATTTTTGTTTTCAAACACTTTGGGTTGCTACACTTCTCTCTGCAGACATAATCGCAACCTGTGAAACACACAGTTACCCAACAAATGAAAAAACATCCTGCGTCAGTGCGGTGTTGAGGATACACTGTCTGAATTCATTAAATGCTGAGGTTAAAATACCCCCAAGGATACATTATTGCTACTAAATTGCACATTACAACATTATTTTTATTCCTGTTCAGGTTATGTTTGTAGCCTGATCAAGCTTTCTCTGTTTCAAGGCATCAGTCACCAAAGCAGCTTTAATCAAACAGGGATTCCCCAAATAGTTATTAGACCACCAGTTTTCTGGAAGATCTATAGAGTGATCCTCAGCTGTGATTTTTTACTTATTAACAGAAACATTTATGAATGTGCCATGTAGCAAGAAAATGGGAAGACTGAGAAATATTCATTGGTTTGAGTTTGGGACATAATATATAATATAATATAATATAATATAATATAATATAATATAATATAATATAATATAATATATCAGATCTACCAAAATAAGTTACCTGTTGTCTCTGTTATAAATTTGGGTCTTGAACTGCTCAGCTAAATTAGTAGGTTTTTGTCTTTTATACTTTTTGTTTTGTTTTGTCTTTTCAGTTCACTGAGAATATCTGTGTATATAAACTGCGTGATTCTCCTCCTTACATGGACACACACCTTTGAACATGACTTTGAGATGTTTATATGTAACCATAGTCAGGGGAAGAATGTCCTGCTCATAGCTGATGTATTTTTCATGGGTGTGTGGTGTTACATTAGAACTAGATCAATAACTGCTTTTCAATTTGGTAACCAAAGCAAGGGTTTTAAAAAAAAAAAAAAAAAGTCAATGTGCTCAGTGTGTGGCTGAGACAGTTTGGGATTTTAATCACTTCAGAATTTTTTTTTTTTTTTAAGTAAAATCAAAGAGAATTTTTTTTGCATCTGCCATATTTTGCTCCTTAGACAACAGTTGCCTGCTTCAGCAGCCTTCAACCAGTGTTAGTCACTGCCAGAGCAAGATTTCTAACCGAAAGGCTAGAGGATTTGTCATGCAGGAGGGTTTTCTCATCTTTTCTGTTGAAACTGTTTAACTTCATACAAACCGCGTAACCATTTGTTGAGCTGCGGAGGACAGCAGCCTGCTGGGTGGGTTCTCTCCTGGGAGGTGATGTGGCAAGCGTTGGATCGGGCCCTGTTATAATATAACCCTTATTTATACAGGGTGGAGTTTTCCCTGCTCAGGTGCAACTCCAGTGGAGGCAGAAGATCTGAGCCTTCAGGTTTTCAAAGGGGAGAATGATACCAAAACCATATCCTCATCCTATCAGGCAGAAGCCTGGGCTATTCCTACCTTGTTTCCCCCCAAAAGCCCCAAATGTTATTTAGCCACAGACACAAATTTGTAATAATTTGTATTAATGATGCTACTCTTTCACTCGCAAGGCCATTTGACACATTGTTGATGAATTAGAGTTGAGGAAGTTCCAAAAGAATAACCCCTGAATCTAAACAGTGCAGAGCTAGATGGCAGAAACTCTTCTGCGCTTAATTTCACACAGTTCCTTCTAGCTTTTCAGAATAGTGTTTGCATTTAAATGAATTCTATGGAGAGAAACAAAGACTGATTTACTATTCTAAATATTTACATCTATTTACCTTTGTTCTTAACTTAGATAAAAAGTTTTGCATTTTTACTGGGCTGGAAACTGTTTCAGTGGACTGATTTTTAATGATTTTTTCCACTTCAATCAATATATAGACTCAGATGCTCACCATGTAATTTTTTTTAAAGAAGTAAAATAATATGTTAAACAGCAGGATTTTTACTATATACAAGACAGTATATTTTTATCTTTGAAATATGTGGTACAGCAATCTGACTGGAGGAAGTTGGAATACCTGGCCCTGGACTGGCTAGCACAGAGACTTGATTCTGCAAAGCTTTTAAGCATAGTGGCACGGGCAGGTTGAAACAATCCCTGGCAGACAAAAAACTCCCCTCTCTCGTGGTCCCTCTCCCGTCTTCTCTCTGCTGTCTCTCTCCCTCCCTCCCTCCTTCCTGTCTATGCATATCAAAGGCACAGTTGGTGGCAGTGTTTGGGTAATGCATCCAGTGTATAAAGTAACTAATTAGTAATAGAAGCACCATGATTTTCCCCAGATCTGGAAATCTCACTGTTGTTTTGCTACTTACACACAATTGCTTTATCTGTTAATAGCTGCTGATACCTACTGTACATTAGCTGGGTAATTATTGCCATGATTTCTGTTAATTCCTGAAAATTAGAGCCCAATGCTATTTATTACTGTAACTACATATTCTTCAATGGCTTCTTATCTCTTCCTAAAGAAGTGTATGGTTTGCCAGCCACTGTTGGATCCGTTTCAGTACTTAAAGATATACTTGAAAGAACCAAATAGTTCCATGTGAAAAACAGTAGCTTGCAAACACAGAATAAATTATTGTACATCATGCTGAATAGCTAGCTATTCACTGTGTAGCTGAAATGTGTGCCCTGATATTGGTTTCACTCTATAGCTTACATCTCATTTGACTCGTTTAAAAATGTAAAAATATTGCATTCATTCAGTACCAACAACTTGTTTGTCTAGTGTCTTTCACGCAAATTCTGGGCTCAAAAAACTCTATACAGAGTTTAAAAATACACAGTGGGAGAAATAATAGGAGAGGAAGAGAGAAATTCAAAAGAGTGACAAAGGCACTGGAGTGTTTTTAAACGCTGCATTCAGTATTGCCAACCTCAAGTCTTCAAAATAAACCATTAGGCCCCCCCCCAAACAAAGACATTTTTTAAAAATAGCAAATCTTGGTTTTTTGTCATTTGCTTGCTAGCATTTTAGTGCTAGGGTTTGCAATTCCAAACACTCTTATGAAACTACAAGCAACTTTCCTCAATTTTTTTTTTTTTTTAAATTAAAGCTGAGCAGGGAGTTTGATGGGAAACACTAAATACCCTGGGCTTTGTACCACCACATGAAGTTTGCCAGCATTTAGGCCTGTTTTTCTTACCTTGGAAATACTTAGCGGTAGTAATTGCACTAAAGTCAATAGAAAATTTTCACTGAAAAACTGTAGTCAGAAGAGCAAGCATTTTGTGGAGATTCTTGATAATCCAGGTTTCCTCTGGAGAAATGCTTGGTCAGTAACAAGGTGATCAGCCAGATCTGTTGTCTTCATTGTACTGCTAAATTGAATAGGATTTTATTTAACAAGACTTTGAGCCCAAAAGATTTCTAAAAACAAATTCTCTGCAGTAGTTAAGTGAAGATGTCCGCTATTTACCCTTGCAAGGCTAAGGAAACTTGTTACCATTTTGATTTGCACAGATACACGAAACAAATGAAAAAACTGAATGCTTCAGGTTCACCAACAGCCAAACTTTTCCTCCCCATAGCAAAGGACATATGTCCTTTTTCTGTGCTGCCTTGCCCAAGGAACACAAAGGCACGTGTTCACCTCCCCGTGTGCGCGCTCAGCTCATATCAGTGTCGACAGAAGCCATGCAGGCGTGGAGTGAGAGAATGAAACACAAAGACCATCCGGGTCACAAAGAAGAAGAACGTGCTCAGAGTTACTTTGAAAGCTGAATTGCCAGCTAGAATTGTATAAGGATGTAGGGTCTTTCAAACCACTTCTGCCCATCAATGGTATGTTTGAGCAGAAAAGTTGGAGTAGGGGTGGTTATGCGTTGTTGTGGTAAAAGCTAGTACATCAAGATAAACCTAACTTCCCTGTGAAGAAACCAATCATTATGAAATTTGATTGATTGAATTTGAAACTTGTTGCATCTTTCTCCCATGCAAGTATTTTTCCTCAAAATGTAGTAATGGAATTTGGAAAGGAAGACGTCTAGATGAGGCTTTTGGGTTTTTTTGTTTTTTTCTGTCTGGCAGTAATTGATCTCTGTTTCCCTCTCAGCTGGTGATCTTCCTCTGGTTTAAGCCAGCTGCTGGACTGGCTATTACTTTAACCTGTGTTATTTAATGACTTATATGAACATGTTTTAAATATTCCATATAAGTCAAAATAAACATTGGAGCTTTTAAAAAACCCAAACCTGTTGTGTGATCAAGTCCTGTCTGGACTCCATGATACTCTGTGTCATGGAGTCTGTTGCATAAACTGACCAAACTCCATCTTGATGCTTGTCAGTCTTCCCCTGCAGATGAATGTTATTCCTTGCAGGAGGACACCACACAATGTCTCAGCTCTGATGCTTTGCTCCTGTAATTTTCCCCTGAAATGCATCTATGATCTGTTCTTACACATCTATTTTTGTGGCTATGTGTGCTCTAGGGCAAACATTTCTTCACCATCCCTGACATGTATCCTTCTTTATAAATTATGGGAAGCAATTCACTTCCTTTCTGCAAAATGAAGCCAGCCGTGCATTTTTAGACATTTAAAATCTATTATCCGTTCCCTGCATCCTCATGGTAATCTTTTCCAAACCAGTTTCAACTTGTACTAATTTTTCTTGAACATGGGTGACTAGAGTTACATGCAATATTCGAAGTGAGGTTTCACCAGTGTCTTGTGCAATAGTATTAACACTTCTGTTTCTTTGGACCATACTGTTTTCTTACGTCCTTTAGCCCTTAAGTTTTTCACATTCCTGTCATGGCAGTTAAGGGGTAATATCCACAGCATCTTCAGATGTAAGCACAGAAACAGGCCAAATGTTATCCTGCTAATATGATTCAAACTGATAATTGGGAAAAGATAATGTAGTAGGAGAAGTATGACAGAGCAAAGCTTTGGCACAAGTCCTTCTCTTGAAGACATCCACAATTGCTGCTAATGCCTCCATGTTTGGCAGTTAATGGATGTCTCATCCAGTCCAGCCAATGCACTGGAGATATACCATCAGGAGATGTGAAAGGTTATTTCTACCTTGATATTGATTAGTCTCATTTCTTTGTCCAATGACATAGGTAGTTCATAACATTTGTATCAGGACATGTTGCTAAGACAGCCAATTCAGGATTCTGCTTCTGACAGCAACTTATATCTGGTCCTTTAGATAAAAGGAAGCAATTCCCCTGTAGTGTAATTATCTAAATTCTTTGGTGCTAATGTAGGAGAAGAAAACTCCCATCAAGTCCCAGCTCTCAGCTAGGCAGCCTCCTTGCACCCTAAACCACAATAATTGGTTGTATAAACCTGTACAAACCCAGGAAAGAACAGAATTTGCTAGTCCCCAGTTTTGCTTTGACCTCTCTTACCTTGAGTAAGAGTGGCAGTAGTATATGGAGGCAGTCTTACTCAGTACTCTTTGTGTTGAATACCGTAATCATTGGTTTAGTGAGTGTATTGAGACAGTCAATGGCTTTTTTGTTTGTTCACTTTATTACCAGGGTCTTTTCACCTTATTCACTTGATGTTTGATGACTACGTATTGTACCTGCTAGAATCACTCCATTGTCAGGAGAGAGCTAATGAACTAATGAGGGCAATGAAAGGAGAAGGAAGCACAGGTGAGTTTGTTCTTTCATTCATTCATCTTCTGTTGTTTTGTTCCACTGGATTCACTGTTTTCTATGTTAGGACATTCCTTTATCCTCATCTAACCTGGTGAGGCTTATCTAGGAGCAAAATGTTTTCCAGTTCCATCATGACTTGCAAAAAGTCATTTGTGAGGGGGGCACCCCTGGTTAATACATTCTGAGAGAGGCCTGCCTGGTTCATCATATAACCCTGGATGTCTGAAGCCATTCCTAAGCACACGCTTGGTGTTTCAGTAAGAAATTTTTGTACTGAGCCTTTGAAGTCCGTTAGTCTGTCTAAGACACCGTTGTATTTCAGTGAACCCAGTCTTGATCCTCTCTTTCACCCTAGTTTAACACAAAACAAATTCACTGATATTAATGGATTTTACCATTTAAATAAGAGGGAGAGATGGGAGAAGTGAGCAAAGACAAAAAACAGCTATCATTTCTGGTACTCTTATGTTCTAAGCAGCTGTACAGAAGCAGATTCTGAGTCCTGCTCCGCTCACTCTGCACTGACTCGCCGGAATAGAAATGAACAGAGATTGCCTTTAGTCTCCCTGCTCAGGGCAGCCCTTGTACTGACGGATCCTCAGTAATCTGCCTTCCTTGCATCTCCCATTAATTTGAGCAAGTTAAACCCTCTATCATCTTTGGAAAGTTCCATTCTTCATTTTAGCTGTGGCTTAATTTGCCACCCTGTAGAGTTATGTGAAGAAGAACGTTTGAGTGATTAGGGTAATATCTTCTATGTGTTGAAAGACCTGGATTTAATTAATTGCCCTGCCATAACCTCTTGTTCTTTGACAAACTAGTTACTTATCCCTGCGTACTTTCCACATAGCTGTATCGGCTAGAACTATCCAGAGTGTCATCCTCTTCTGTCAATGAAGAGAGAAGGTCGTGACCCCTGGAGATTCCTGTTTCTTTCCAATGTCTCTGAAGGAGTAGGAGTGCCTGATGCAGACTGGAATCCTAATTTTATATATCTAATAGTATATTACAGGAATATAATCCTTAAGTGTCTATGCATAAGTTACCCATCTATACAACACGAAAATAAGCACTTTCCTTTAAGAGGTCTTATGAAGGTATACTGAAGGTTGTAATGATGAATGTTATAGAAGTATTTCTTTCAAAGATTTGTGATTCCTGCTGTGCATTTCTTGAAATACAGCCTACAGAACTTAACCGCTTGCATTAGGTGTTGGGGTTTTTTTAGTTTCTCAGTGTTCCTTGATTCTACCGTTAACTATGTTTGGTGATTTTTCTCTCATCCTGCAGCAGAAATACGAGAAGAAATTATTCTGAGTGAACCAGCTCCTCCAACTCCCTCCCCAGTGCCATTCTCCCCAGCTAAATCTGCCACCTCAGTGGAAGTGCCCTCTGCCCCCTCGCCTGTCAGCAATCAGTCCCCAGAGTACGGTGGCATAGCAGCTACAACAGGTAGGTAGGCTTATAGCAGCTGGATCTGCTCAAAGATGGCTTTTGCACTTGGTCACCTGACATTGAGCCTGATACCGTGACATGCTGGCTTTCGAGAGTTGAGAAGCCTTCCCAAACAGATATCTGTTTAAAGTATCAGTTATACTTTCTCACTGTATCCAAACGTGATACGCAAACTAACATGAAAAAGGTCTAATGTTTGGAGTCCAAAAGCCTAACAGGAGATCCCAGATCTCAGCATATCAGAATCTGTTCAGTAGCTGAGGCCTTCAGAAAAGCAGACCTGTCACTTTATTTCTAAATAGTTTTAAAAGTCAGTCCAATTTTTCATATTTCTAGCAATGCCCCAAAAGAATTATTTATGAATATAGCACTTTTGAGCATCTTCGATGACTTCAAGGGCAATCAGTCTCTCTGAAAAATTTTATATATTTCAAGGAAACGTGCCAGATATTTTAAGGTTTAGTGAGGTTTTCAAAATCCTGAACCACTTAATTTCTGGTGGGTAAAATGTGAATTGGATATCTTTAAACATATTTGAGACCCAAATATGTTTAAATAATTGCACGAGTTTCTCTTGGGGATGTTTTACACATCATTGATGACTTTAATCTTTCAATGTTCGAGACTAAGAATTACATGTCTGAAGCCTATTTTCAATTGTATACTCTGTTATGGCAATTCATGAGGTGGTTGTATTCTGGTGGGGTCACAGCTTAAAAATCTGTGATTAAAGGTATTCAACTTGTGGGCAGGATTATTAGAAACCAATAAGCACAAAACTGGCTTCTTGTTTGGTCTGTATAAATGGGCAATCATCTTCCGTACTGCAATGTAAAACTCACTCATTACCTTTCGGATGTAGGCAGGACAGTCTGTCTGTATGATTAAAGACAGTATTTTCTTAACTCTTTGAAAAAAAAGGCAGAATGTGAATGACTTTCAGAAGGCATTCCAGGCAGTGAAATTCCAGCTTTGCTGCTCCTCAGTGAAATGGGTGTATAATCAGAATGTGGAAACTATCACTTTTGTGATACACTAGAAAAGTTACAAAACCTTCTTGAAAGAACGTCAGAAAGTGATGATTTATCACACTGGAGAATTTGGCAGTGGCTAAAAGACTAATAAGTCTTTCTGACAAATGTTTTTCATGTTTTCAAAGGCGCCACAGGGAAGCACAATGCGTAGTTGTGGTGGAAAGGGATTTAAGAACATTTGTCCCTACTTTGAAACTTAAGGTTTTCTCACTCTTGGAGATAATACCATATTTAGGAGAGAAATGGGATGGTATTACCCCCAGAACAGTTAGACAAGAGACACATGATTCCTAGACACGGCAGGTGAGCACACTGCTTTGGATCAGGCAACACTGGAGGTGGTGTATATATTTTTGAGTGTTGAAAAGTTGATTTTGTGGGTAACTTGCTCTGTAGACGTTGTCGCCCAAAAGGATTGTTGTGCTGTTATAACCAGAACTTAGTATGAATGATGTGGAACTGTCTCCAGAAATAAAAGACTGAAAACTTGGGAACTGCGTGCTCTGCAGTAGCATTGACAGGAATGGAGATTTGAGGGACTTGTGTTTAGGCTGCGGAGACTGTAACTCTATGTGACTATCACACGTATTAACCCAAAGCTTACTCCATATTTATGCAATAGCCTATTTGCCAGCTGTCTGAGCTGCCACCTTCAGCTCACTTGACTTAGGCACAGATCTGGGCAGGCCTGGGAACTGCATGGATCTTACATATCTCTCCTGAATCCCACCAGTAATGCAAGGGAATGGACTCACACAAACATTACAAATGCAATTCCTTTTTGTTTTCATGTTGTTTAGTATTTTATTATGATCTGATTTATTCTCTCACTGTAATTTTTTATGTCCTGGTAAGGCCAAGGTCTGCTAGTGTGAAGTCTCCGGCCAGAAACGGGATCATTTTGTTGAGCAGGATCATAGGTTGAAGGATGTAATCTCACAGTACGGGCAGTGGAACTTGATGTAGTTGCTCCCATAAGCAGAACTTCTTAGCAAGAAAGCTATTTCTCATTATTTTAGCTCTCTTTTTTATCCAGCTTTTCATTTTTTAGTTGTTTTAAAATCTTTTGTTTCTTTGAATTAGATTTTGTTCTTATGGTCTGGTGCGCTCTCACTTTTGCGAGTGTGAAAATAATTTTTGCCTAGCACAAGCCAAATTTGTCAATGCAAGTAGTGGTCCGGTTAAGATTAAATGTAAGTATGTGGCTATTTCCTGGTCTTAATTTGGGCAATTAATAATACCTCCATTTCCTATGTTCATCATGTAGATGAACTGATCACATTTTTAGTTTGCTAATCATTACACCGTGGAATGCAGCGTTCATTCACATAAAGTAATACAAAATAACAACCATGTTTCAGCTATAGGAAAATTACAGTACTTTAAAATAGGAGTGCTGAAGATGTATTACATATAATCAATCTGCTCCATATACAGATTTGTTGCATTAATATACAGAGTATTTTGGAACAGGAACCTCTGTTCTGGAGAGATATATTTAAAGTACACTCTATTGATTTTCTTACGTGTCTTTTATGAGGTAAATGTAAAACTGCAAATGCTTGGCAAATCTTGAGAACTGGTTCCATTGGTTACCACTAGCTCTCAGTTCCCCAATTTAAGGCATCATTAACTCTTTCTTGCTTGTGGCATTAGCAATAAAAGTTAACTATTAAACTTGCATTTTAACCTTTTTGCCTTCAGTCAGTGGTCAGCACAAAACCAGCAAATTAAACTGTTGCAATTACATAATACCGAGCAAAAGAAAGGTAAATCCTATATATAGCATTCTGTGGTAAAACATCTGGCATAGCTCAGCTAACATTTTATTTAAAACTTTTTGTCAAGTTACTAGACATTTAAAAGGATAATTAGTCTCCGTCCTTTCTAAATCACAAAGGCCAGATTAATGATTGTTCAAACTGCAACAATATTGTAATAAAAGTGATAGCTATATGGCTGACTATGCTATTCTCCCTTAAAGCCCCTCTTAAAGCTGTGATTACTCATTTGCTAATGCAGTGGTTTTTAGACAACCCGAAATGAACTCAGAATTGTAACTAGTTCCTAATATATTAGTAAACTAATCTATGCCTTTTACTGTTTAGTTTCAAGAGATTAATTTGTGAAATAAGTCTTCGGGTCAGCCATGGTCATTTAAGGTCAGTGTTCTTCCAAGTCTAGGCTAGGTATTAAAGTTCTGGGAATCTGGCACAGGAGATGCTTACACAGAACTACCGCCTCTCATATTTGTGTGTGTGAGTAGAACAAATTTCTGGTTTTTGCCTAAAGCATCAGCTCCTGGACTCATATGAATGTATGAGAGCATCAGCTCTTGTTCAACAATTGGCATTTAATTCTCATAGCTACAGAGTGTAAAAGTCAAAGGATCCATTTTCAAAAGGCAATTCTCCAGATTCTCCAAATGGAAGGGTTTGTGTGTTTTCTAAAGCTGATAGTTAAGGTAATCTCTTCATTGTGAGGGGGCAGAATGGGGGTCTGACTCCATATTTCTGATTGCTTGAGGTTGACAATACCGCTTACTATCAGACATAACACACTGCTGCTGGGTGTCTTCCTTGTACCTGGGTGGTCATTTACTCCAGCATAAAGCATAAAATGCAGCACCGTGAAGCAAGTTTTTGGTTTTTTGTTTTGATTTGTTTTGTTTTCTGCACTGGTGTACATGATGGCACCAATGACAACAGGGCTGTTGTTGGACTGATCACAGTTCCATTTATATTTGGCTCTCCTACAGGTCAGATGTCCTCTTGGTTAGTATCCTCAAAATCAAATTTTTCGTTACAAGAGAAAAGAAAAAGGAGTGATAATAAATGAAATTCCCTATTTTAATCAAACCCTGCATGTTCAGAACACAAAGCAGAGCAAAATGTTGCTCAATCATCTCTATTGTTTTTGCTTATTTCAGAAAGCTGTTCAGTTGGGTTCAGTCATATCTAAAAGAGACTTCATCTCCTGGAGTTCAATTCTGCAGCCAGTGGAGGAAATGAATCATATAGGGCTGGGACGTAGGCGGGTATTAAAAAGTTAACTATGAAAAACTTTCAGACTTATCTCATTCCTCCTTTTCCACCCACCACAATGTTGGCAGTATCCTGGCTGACCCGATACATACATATACACGTCTGCAAATCTGTTGTCGTCTTCTATCCTTCCTCTCTGTGACTAGGTCACTGAAAATAACGGCATCCCTTCCACAAAGGCAAAGAGAAGTGAGGCAACTGTAGGTTCCTAAAAACATCCTGAAAAAAATTATTTGAACAGCTTTCTGTCATTCTGTAAATCCAGAATAAAACCCAACATAGATTTGTTTCTAAACCATAACCTCCAAAAGAAGGTTGATATTTCCTAGAGCAGCTGCATGAGGTACTATCCTGTAGTATTAGGGACGATTCTTCATTAGGAAAAGTCAACAAAGATATTAACAACTCTTCCTGTGCAAGACCTATTCTCTGTATTTGTTTCTGTCTTGTCTGGACAGGCACAAAGCATGTTACACCCTAAACATTTATTTTAAAATTGAACTGAGGTAGCTGCCAGTTAGACTTGAATGCCAGGAGTGGCCAAGTCCTCTCATACAAGGAGTTGGACTTCCCATGGGAAGCACATGAAGCAGTTTGCTGTGCTGGACTGACTCATTTTTCTCTGACTGAGATAAGATCCCTACTATTTTTCAAAAAAAAAAAAAAAAAAGGAGGCTGTCACAATGGCTGGGACCAGTCAAATGAACCATATTTGGTAAAATGTAAAGGATCTTTTGGCCCTATTATTGCTGCTTCTTGTTAGAGCTAGGAAGGTCATGAGATTTTTGGCTCAATGGACAACATTTTTCTTGGAAAAAATAAAACTTTTGATTTATGGTGAATTCAAAAAGGGAAAAAATGAAAAAAACCCATTAATGTTACCTAAAAATAAGTGTTTGGGTTTTTTCACCATCTTTGTTGTCCTTCTTTTCTTTCTTTTCTCTTTGTTCTTGCCTTTTGAATTTAGGCTTGTTTTGAAACAAAGTTTCAAATTTTCTTTTGGAAAATAACACAAGGAAAATATGTTGACCTTTTGAAATTGAAATGTTTCACCAAAATATTCCACAGACAAGTTGTTGATATTTTCAAAACAGTTTTTCTCTTGTTTTCAAATGAAGCTATTTGGTGACTGCGTAAGTACTTTTGGCCCTTTCCACATAAACTGTGTTTTCTAGCGAAGCTAGGCTTCCTTAAACATTTTCCTCAACTCAAGGAATCATGACTGCTTATATCCACAGCAACACTGATGTGCTAGCTTATCTTCTGTCTCAGGGATCTCAGTGTTCCTCTGCAATGGGAGGAGATGAAAGACTGAAAATTCAAGGGTCAGTGACAGACAATGTACCCATGTGAAAACAGACCTAGCACAAATATCCTTGGCCATAACACATCCAAGGATGTCTCTACTATAAGAGCACCAAATTGCACCCTGCTGGAATATTTTGAGCTGGATTTGCCTTGTGAAGCTCAGAATGCCTTTGTTCAGTCCCAGAATTAAGCATTTCCCATTTAAAAAAATTATTTGTCTGATTTTGCCAAATGAAATCACACACATCTGAAGAAAATTATGCACATCTGAGATAGGCTTTTCATTCCCCAAAGCCATGGAGTGGACAGAGACCTGGTAATGCAATCACTTCCCCCTCTGAATTAGGCCTTTTCATACTACAGGAAGTCCTAGAATCCACACTGAAAAAAACGAGTCACCTCCTGCAATTCCTTTTAGCTAGTGAAAAAGAGTCAAGAGAGCCCAGAGACCCCCAAACTAGTGTTCACATTGGGTTAAATTTAGTGTTCTGGTCCTCATTTGCAGGGTAATCTCAGCCAGTATGGTCATGACCTCCAGCAAGAGCTATGTTATACTGGAACAATGGATCTGTCAGCCTCCTGAGTGAAAGGGGTGTGTGCAAAGGACAAAGGTTTCTCAGCAGCTGGCTCATGAATCTGGAGTTCCTGCCTGGAAGGGATCAGGATGATTAAAAAACTCAGCACCTTCCAAGCAAAATGGGAAACCCACTTCTTTGCTTTGCTCTTCCCACAAATGCTCTACATGAAAAAATAAATTAAGTCCAGTCCCTGCCGCCTCGAAAGAAGAAAGAAACCTTATTCATGTTTCTTTTGGCTAGGCTATTTCTGTCTGTATATGTTACAATTTGGAGATCTACCACCATGTTGCCACTACAAAGGCTGGTACCTAGTTTGGTGGAACGGATACAAACTGCAAAAATGTTCAAGAAATGTATTTGTGTAACACCCGTCTTTTTCTAATCCTTCATTGTTCTGATCATGCTTCCTGCCTCACTCCAGGCCTGATCAGCCTCAGAGCTAAACAGGCCAGCAGCCCACTCCACGTGAGGGAGACCTCAGGGTTTGGTGCATCGTACCTGAGAAATATTCGCACTGGTGTTCCTCTAAGTCCTATCCCTGTTTTTCTGAAAAATGATAGCCTCAAATTACAATACCACACTGAAAGTTCAGTCTGAGCTAATCCAGATATGTCTCTTACCTTTGGGTCTTTGCATATTCCAGCTGATCTATCTGTATTTTTATTTATGCCTCAGACATGACTGTTCACTTTGGTTGATGCTGTTTCCATTATCAGTGCCTGTAAGGTTGCTTTCTTGTAACCATCTCAAAGCATAACACCTGTATGAACGAACGCCCATGTTAGCTGTATTCCTTTAATGCTTGTTTGTCTGCAGGAGCTATGCAATCCTATACGTGGTCACTCACCTACACTGTGACAACAGCTGCTGGGTCACCTGCTGAAAATTCCCAGCAGCTGCCCTGCATGAGAAGTCCGCATGTGCCATCATCATCTGTCACACACCGGATACCTGTTTATCCCCACAGAGAAGAACACGGGTAAGTTATTTCCCAGTGTCTTGGGCTTTTTTGTGGTTTTTGGACGAACCTATGCTAAGGGTTTTTTTGGAAATGCAGTGAAATCTGCTTTTTGATGTGGTAAGTCTGTATTGCAAAGATGCTGGTATCATTATTCTTTGTCTGTTGTTATTGTTGTACACTTATATTATGTCTCAGTTTTATAATCTCATTTAATTCTATTCAAAAACATAGTAGGCCTGGAGAGTATTTTACAAAAGTGAAAGCTTTGCTAGATTTCTTCTCTGATTCCGGTTTTCCTGTGCTACGTTCTATCCCAAAGGCTAGACATGTCCAAAGAACTATCCTACTATACCATGCCTGAGGAGAGGTGATCCTTCTCTGCTCAGCACTGCTGAGACCACATCTGGAGCACTCGATCTAATTCTGTGCTCCCTACTGTCAGACACAGGCATGCTAGAGTGAGTCCAGAAAAGAGACACTTAGATGATTACAGAACTGGAGCATCTGCCATACAAAGACAGGCTGAGCGAGCTGGGATTGTTTAGCCTCAGGAGGAGAGGGCTCAGGGGGGGTCTTACCAGGATGTATAAATACCTGGTGGGGGATGTAAAGAAGATGGAGACAGATTCTTCTCAGTGGTATCCAGTTACAGGACAAGAGATGATGGCCACAAATTGAAATACAAGAAATTCTGTTTAAACAAGCAACCAACCAACTTGTTTTACTGTAAGTGTGATCAAACACCAGAACAGGTTGCCCAGAGAAGCTATGGAGTCTCCATCCATACTGATATTCAAACTCCATCTAGGCACGATCCTGGGTAGCCTGCTCTAATGGATCCTGCTTTGAGCATGGGGGTTAGATTAAACAATCTCCAGAGGTCTCTTCCAACCTCAATGATTCTATGACTACTGTAAACCTGCAAATAAAAGATGTCCAAAGTTAGAAAAAAATAGCCACATTCTCACCATAATCTAATCTCCATCACTAAAATTTGCTCAAGGCTCTCAATAAAAATAATTACAGTAGAGAATTACATAACAATATTTGATCATGGAAAGCTTCAGAAACTCAGACAAAGTCTCTCAGTGCTCTTTTCAGCAAGCAATACTTCTTCTGTGCCATCCTTATTTGAGTAAGTGTATAACTCATAGATAACCATAACTAAAAAGAAGCAATCACAAAATAATCGATGGCGAAATGCCAGGCACATAGGAAGATCAGCAAGTGCCCAGATGCTGACATGAAGCAAGATGTTCAAAAGACTTTACTGAGTTCCTCAGTCCCATTGCAAAAGTGCTTTCCCAGTGTGGAAGATTGTATACTGTTTGGCAAGGTGACAGTAGATTAATTTGAACCCTGAATCTCCTCTCCTCTTGGATGTGGACAGCTTTGGATTTCTGTTGAAATGTCATTGCTAAGGCCTTCTTGCAGAAACCTGGATATGGAGATATGGAACACCTCTCCTATCCAGCGATATGACTGCTTGGTGGAGGCAGAAGCAGGGTAGCAGGGAGGTTTGGGAGCTAACAGGATGCAAGAATTGGAACAGACCAAAGTAAGGTAGTGAATATAGCCATAAATACATATATGTGTCCGCACATGAGGTTTCACTGTTACTAAAGAAATCTCTTGCCTTTGGTAGGTGATTTGAGGAAACTTTTTTATCTGGGTGAATTGACTTTTCTGAAAGGCAACAAAGACTTCTATAATCTGAATTCTTTTGACATTTGTTTTTATGTGTGACATATGGATAGCAACATTTTGGTGATGCTTTAAACATTTCAGTGTCATCTGCCTTCTTTTCTGGAACTAACTTTGTAAGCTCATAGGGATAGGGCCTCTCTGTGAATCTGTCTTTAAATGGATTCTATCACAATGATTTCCTGATCTCATTTGCCCTCTACATAGTACTAATAATTTTTTTTGAATCATTACAATTTGTACTTATTTTGTATCTACAGCAAAATCAGCACATTGGTATTTCAGTTTTTATATGATTTGAGTCTAATGTGACAGGCTATAGACACATGTTCCTGAAGAAATGTCTGCAGGGAAATCCAGTGACCTCACTCATGGTCTTCTGAAGCATAAGACTCATTATATAGTTCTTATGAAAGGTACAGTCACAGATTCAAGACAGAGCTTGTTTAAAAGCGTTAAAGAACCATATCTTTAGAGAGGAAAAGAAAAAATAAGAGACCTTGTATGCAAGATTCAAACAGATGGTTGCCCTGGAAAGAAAGAGAGAGAGAAGATCAAAGTCTGCACTAAGATTTCCAGGTTTCTGGAGAAAAGAGAAATGGAACAAGCAGCTGCCGTATCACCAAAGACTGAGCCTCACTCCTATGCAAAAGGACCCAATAGATAGTATAAGCAGTGTGGAGGCCATGAGCCGTTCCCCTGCTGTAGGTGCATTTCACACCAAATGCAGACTCTTAGCCACCCAGCATGCCTGAAAGTTTCCTAGCAGAAGTTCTGCTGGGATTCCTGCCAATCTTGCACCCTAAAGATGATCCTCTATGAAATATAAAGGCTCCAAAGCACCTTGAGATAGAAAGACCAGAGCGCTTTATACTTCAGTATTCCACAACTTAAAGACATTTAAGAACTGAAGCCTTGGAACAACATAAAGCCTTAGTAGCTCCCAAGAGAGACTTGGATATAGACTGTTACAGACTGAAATATAGACTGTTGGATTGATTTGTACAAATATTTTCTTTGTGCTTCTGGCCAGTTATAGAAAATGAAATGTAAGTTCAATGATAAAAACTGCTCCCTGTAAAATAAAAATTGATTTAGGCCAAGTGCACGTTACCAGAAATGAAGAAAGGGCTATGTGATCTGTTCCCCATTATTAAAACAAGCCTTATAGCAAGCATAGATTTGTGAAACTGGAGAAGAACACAAGGTTCATAGTCTGCTCTAGCTTACTCCAGTAAATCATCTTCTTAATCCACAGTGCTAGTCTCCACACTTGTGGAGTCTCAGGACTGTAAATGGAAGATCTGTGTTAATAGAGGGAAATATCTCTTGGAATAAGGAATTGCCCTTGTTCCAACTTGTGTCTGTTGCCTCTTACCCTATCACCGTACCTTTGAGAAGAGTTTGGCTCTACCTGTTCTATATCCTTCTGTTAGATAGTCGTAGATCATCCTTTGCCTCTCTTCTTAAGGCTGGACAAACCTAGTTCTCTTCCTGTAAGTCACGTGCTTCAGTCTCCTACCTGTCTTGATGGCCCTCTGCTAGGCTAGCTCCAGTATCTCAACATCCTTTTTATAGTGGAGAGCTGAAAACGGGACACAATACTCCACATGTGGTCTCCTGAGTGCCAAATAGAAAGGAATAATCAGCTCTTTAGGCCTGCTGTCTACACTCCTGCTAATACATCCCAGTATACAGCTGGTCATCTTTGTTGGAAGGACATGTTGGTGACTTATGTTCAACTTTTTGTCCACCAGAACTTCCAGGCAATTTTCAGTAAAGCTGCTTTCTCTCCAAATGGCCCCATCCTCTACCACCACAGGAGTTACGCCACCCCAGATGCAGGACTTTACATTATTCTCTGTACGATCAATTGACCATTCTTTCTGAATCATAGCAGTTAGACTCTAGAGTAACTGCTAGTTCCCAGCTGGACTTCCTCAAAGACATGCCGTCTATGTATAATCCTCACTACTCAATAGCTATAGATGTGGTTCAGAAGTCACTGTAAGACATGGTACTTGGCAGAAAATATTTTTGTTGGATTTTTCAGGTATACTTTCTTCTTAGAGAGATGTAGGGTTCCTTGGTCAAGCACTTTCAGATAGGCAGGAGAATACTAGCCTTGAAGAAGCATGGTCATCTCCTTCTCATGTCCTCAGTGAAGTTGGAGAGAAAGAGGAAGCTTCCTGGACCAAAAGTACACGATAGAGATTAGGATAAGAAATGTTATAACTTCATGCTTAAATTAATTAAAGTGAAGCCAAAAGTGATGAGTATTTGAATGAAGGAGGCAAGATCAATAGCTTCCAGACTAGGACATAGCATCCTTAATGACTAGAGAAAGCACGAAGTACAAACACTGCTGTTGTGTTGGAGGAATTAAAACACATGATGTCTGCCTACCACAAACAGTGTGCAACAGCTCCATAACATAGCCATTCCTCTCTCCCTGACTCTCCATAGCTATCAAAGACAGACTATCAAAGCTGTAGCATGTGAACACCAGCTTGTCTGAAGTAGATTATGGAAATCACCCATATTCACAGTTTAGCGCAAGTGAGTGTAAGAACGAGAGCTCAATGTTGAACCACGAAGACGGACATAGGGCCTCATGTTCTGAAAATGTTTTTCAAGGGGGTGCTCTGCTCTCATTTTGAATCTGCTGGTTTGTCTGGTATAAGACATGACAAGACACGGCATGGTATCTCTAGAACACCATCATAAGATCAAAAGTATAACAGAAGTTTAAACTGTAGCCAGTGTAAAGACGACATTGAACTTTCCAGAAAAATAGTAACTCTGTACAAATAATTGTCTTCTCTCTCTCACAATGAATTGGTTACCTTGTTTGTTTATTTATCATGGGTTTTTTTCATTTCAATAGCATATATTTTAAGAACTTTTAAATTACTGCTCTGAATTAGCAACAAATATCTGTATGGATACACAGAGATGGGTACGTTGCAGAAAGTGTTTGTACATCTTCTGCTAGTGAGTGCCCCAAATACTGGTGTCCAACAAACACTGACCCTGCAGTTTCTTGTAGCTAAGGAAACTGCTCCTTCCTTACCCCTGTCTGTCCCTACACAAGGGGTTGGGATGCAAAAAGAAAGTAGGCAGGTTCTCCACCCTCAAATCCCACTCTGTTCTTGAGTCAGCTTGCTAAAGCTGTATGTTGTGTGCTTCAGATGCAAATGAATACGTTCCTCTTCCTCCCAAAAAAGGAACATCTGACCCCCGTGCAAAGAGATACTGAATTCCACAAAGTAGTTCTTTAAGTCAAATCTTGCCATACTTCCTCAGCCTGAATAGGAATTTACTAGGAACACAGCAATAGAATAATAATAAAAAAGAAACCCACTTTCCCCTTAGAAAGCGCACGAGTGAGTCTGCAATTTAAAAGCAAACAGAGAAACGTGCTGAGTCTCTCTATTTGTCGTGCTGAACACATCATTTCACTAAGTGGCATCTGCTTCCCAGCTGAGCTGGGAAATATCTTTTTTTTAAAAGGTTGTTTAAAATATCATTCTTCTATGCAAAAAAGTGCAAATGTATGTCTCAAAAGTTATAGAATTATTAGCGTTAATACAATTATTATGCATACTAAATGTTTTTAAATGGATTTCAGATACACCGGAAGTTACAACTATGGCAGCTATAGCAACCAGCATCCCCATCCAATGCAGAGTCAGTATCCATCTTTACCACATGATACTGCTATTTCTGGACCACTTCACTACTCAGCTTACCACAGAAGCTCTTCACAGGTAAGTCGGATTTATTACTTGACAATGCTTGCTTAACAGTTTAAGTAGAGTGGTGCTTGTAAATCTCTTATCAATGTATTAGCTGTCTGAATCACGTCTAGTCATTGACGGTTTCTATTTTTTTTTTCCTTTTCAAATATTACCTAGATATCTTTTCATTCTGGTGGAGATTCTGTTGCCAGAAGTAGATTTAGCTTGTGAATTTAGAGGACTTAACTCTAAACCCCAGCATTTTGGACCATAGAAAGTGTTCCTGTGTTAAGGAATAGCTGAAACAAAAATGAATATAATTAGTTGTATGTTTCTTAGTTGTTGGGAACAGGAAGAGATTATTAACAAGAAACAAAAGAATTTTCATGTAGTCAAAAGAAGGTGCAGAGACCATAGTAAATTATTCTGGGGCCTCTGCTTTTAAGAATACCTATATTTAGGAATTTGCCAAAAATGTGAATTCTGTATACAGTTTGAATAACTTCAGGGCGCTGTTGCAAAGAGGTTCTGTTTAATCTGTATGCCATGTTATACTCTACTATAATGCTGAGAAATTATGTCAGTAACTATTTCAGGACTATTTCAGCTCACAAAACTGAGCCAGTAGGAACCAGCACAGATGAAGTGTTAGATGACATGTGGCAACAGTTCAAAAGTAGTGCCACTGTAGGAGGGCTTTAGTACATCATACGACTGGTGCTTCCCCAGTGTAGGAGGCTGCTCGCTGGGCTCTCTGCTGGAAGATCCGCAAAAGGCGGGCACAGGCAGGAGGCAATGGTATCGTGGTATTCCACCCACATAGCATCTCTTACGCTTTATCTACTGGAAATGTATACAAGTATATTAGGGACAACCATACTTAACTATCATCATTGGACTGGAACAGTTTCATACCAGATGCAAAGATGTGAATGCGATAGTGCTTTGGGCTAGAACACACAAAACCTGCATCTCATTCTGGTCTCTGGCATCAGTCTGCCAGGTGATCTCAGAATAGCCATTTCTCCTTTTTATGCTTTATTTTCCCTAGCTGTAAGATAAGAATAATGGTATTGACCTGCTTAAAGCTTTTTGAGATCTGCTGGGAAGATTGTCCTATACAAATCCAATATGCTCATTTGGACCAGCTCGACAATGGCTCCCTACCTTATGGAAAGAACAAGTCTACAACTTCTCACCCATTTGTGTAGCACCTGGTCCATCAGACTACATGAGGTGTCAGGATTTTCTTGAGGGTTGTTTTAGCTGCTGTATTTTCAATAGAATCATAGAATCTTCATGGTTGGAAAGGACCTTTGAGATCATCAAGTCCAACCATACACACACAAAATCCCCCCCTACAATCTCTGCCACTAGAGCATGCCCTGAAGTGCCAAATCTAGACGTTTCTTAAACACCTCTAGGGATGGTGACTCCACCACCTCCCTGGGCAGGCTGTTCCAGTGCCTGACCACTCTTTCAGTAAAGTAATTCTTCCTAATATCTGATCTAAACCTCCCCTGCCGCAGCTTCAGACCATTTCCTCTGGTCCTGTCATTATTCACCTGGGAGAAGAGGCCAGCACCTACCTCTCTACAACCTCCTTTCAGGTAGTTGTAGAGGGCAATGAGGTCTCCCCTCAGCCTCCTCTTCTCCAAGCTAAACATGCCCAGCTCCCTCAGCCTCTCCTCATATGACCTGGTCTCCAGACCCCTCACCAGCTTGGTAGCTCTCCTCTGGACACACTCCAGTGCTTCAATGTCCCTCTTGTGCAGAACTGAACACAGTACTCGAGGTGAGGCCTCACCAGTCCCGAGTACAGAGGCACAATCACTTCCCTACTCCTGCTGGCCACGCTATTCCTGATCCAAGCCAGAATGCTGTGGGCCTTCTTGGCCACCTGGGCACACTGCTGGCTCACGTTAAGCTGGCCGTCCACCAGCACCCCCAGGTCCTTTTCTGCTGGGCAGCTTTCCAGCCACTCTTCCCCAAGCCTGCAGAGTTGCTTGGCATTGTTGTGAGCAAAATGCAGGACCCGGCACTTGGCCTTATTAAACCTCATACAGTTGGCCTTGGCCCATCGATCCAGCCTGTCCAGGTCCCTCTGTAGAGCCTTCCTACCCTCAAGCGGATCAACAATCCCACCTAGCTTGGTGTCATCTGCAAACTTACTGAGGGTGCACTCAATCCCCTCATCCAGATCATTGATAAAGATGTTAAACAAAACTGTCCCCAAAACTGAGCCCTGAGGGACACCACTGGTGACCGGCCACCAAGAGGATTTCACCCCATTAATCACAACCCTCTGGGCACGGCCATCCAGCCAGTGTTTTACCCAGTGAAGAGTACACTTGTCTATGCCATGATTTGCCAGCTTCTCCAGGAGAATGCTGGCTGGCCCTGATCCCTTGGCTGCCCTGCACCTGCCGTGAGAGCTCGCTCAAGATGGTCCTCTCCATGTTCTTTCCTGGTATCGAGGTCAGGCTGACAAGCCTGTAGTTCCCTGGATCCTCCTTCCAACCCTTCTTGTAGATGGGCATCACATTAGCCACCCTCCAGTTATCTGGTACCTCCCCTGTTGGAGGAACAGTGAGTGAACATTTAAGAACATTAAGAGTGAAAGGTTTGTATTTGTTGGTTTTTCAGTACAGGCCTTACCCTGTTATCTCAAGATTTTTTCCAGAAGGCATCGCTTTTTGACTTAAAAATAGCTCGCCAATTTTCTTTACTCTCTCTTATCCTTTACTGCAGAAAACCCATGAGGGCTGGTTCTGAAATAGTCTGTAAGGCCATGAATCTGTTTACAGAACAGAGAATTAGGCTTTTACTGTTTAGAAATGTTATCACCTGCACAAGGAGTTTCTTTCTACTGTCTGGCAACTGTCTGTCACACCAACTTAGACAGCACAAGTTAAGCAAGAAATAAAAAAAGCAAAACAAGTTCAGTACATTTTTAGTTTACTCATGTGCTTGTTAACATGTTATATGGAAATAGTGACATACATTAAAATAATGCAAATATTTTTCACACTGTAGTCGGATGTCTCTGCATCATTTCTTCCTCTCTTGATAGCCCTTGAACTCTCCTGAACATACATGATGAACAGCTATGCTTTAATGATCACACTTGAGAGCAAAATGGTTTCAACTTGTATTTATCATGTTCTTTCTCATGCTCCTTGTAAACGGAGATGGAATCTCACAGCAGGACACAGTTAACAAAACCCTATCAATGCGCTCGTTCTGTATTGAAAGGAGCTACAAACTGAAACCTTACTTTCAAAAATAATCTGAAAGTCTTAAATGGTTTTATATGGAATTTACTGGAATTCTTTTTAAAGCTAAGTGAGCTTCTGTAAAATGCCTACCCTGATGATAAGTTCTTTCGTAGTTACTTTTAGCCAAAAAAGTTCATAAGATGTCCCTAATAAGATGTTAGGGAACTACTATGATTCTACAATTCTATAATTCTACTCTTTTTCTAGCAGACTTTCTGAGGAGAACATGGTGCAAGGAATTGCAGTAGGACTCATGATGCTGCAAAATCAAAATACAGGAAGCCAAATTTGCAATGAATATATAAACAGCTGCCACTATACTGAAACCCGAGGAGATGCAATGTGTATGACTGTGGTAAAATAATCAGTTGAGAAGAGGAGGCATTGACCGTAACTCTTCAAAAGAACTCTTTGTTATAATCTACATTCAGTCCAAATATAGAACTCTGGCTCAACTTTAGCTAATATTCTATCATGCTCTTTAGGATAGTGTCTAGGGATTAACTCCTAAGAAAAAAAAAACTGTTTGTGGGGTAAGTTCTCCTCCACAAAAATGGATTCAGAGAGAGACCGTGTCCCAGACAGGGGTCTGAGGTGAAACTGTCGACATGTAATCAAGGTGGGTTTTAGGCTAGCTATATAAATGACTATTTTGGTCTAAAAGAACGCCATGTCCAACCTCTTTCTGTGGAAGAGAGCAAAATACTCCAGGTTTTATCAGGTCAGTTATTTTAAGGCTATTTTCCATCCCAGATAAATGTTCCTAAAGAAAAAAGAGAGTTGTGCTTGATTTTTGGTTCGTTTGTTTAGTAGAACTTTAAGATGGATCATTTCACAGATACTATTTACAAACCACTAACAAAAAAAAAGTGGAACTGGAGTGAAGAGGATGGAGGGAATAACTTTAATTTGGTGGTAGTGGGGAACTGAACAGCTGGGAAAGGGGAAAGGAACGAGTGACCCTTTAAATTGTATTTGCCAACACATAGCATGTTGATCCCAACCTCACAATACAATGATGCTTGCATTGTATTAATTTTAGGATGTCTGCTGTGGTTTTGTCATTGAGATCTTTACAGTGGGGCTGTGCTGGGGAAGAAGTCACACAACTTCAGATCTTATACTACATACAGCTCTTGAAAAGTGCAGGTGGGAGTCTCAAGCCAAGCCTATCTCACCTGACCAGCAGCAAGTCCATGTTAGTGAGAGGCACCTGGATAATTTGAATCCCCTAGTGTTGGAGGAAATGAGACAGCAGTAGCTGCTAAGGCTGATACTGCTGAGGCACCATACGTCACAGCATACACCCCATATTTACACCCCATCCCAGAAGAGACTGGTGGGTGCCCTTGAGGTAATTGTTATTTCCCCCCTCTGAGACAGTCTTGGAGCTTACCTTGTCTCACAGAAGAATGCAATAAGTGTCTTGTGACTTTGGGCTAAATAGAAATTTTGATAAATAGATCATAGTTTCAGAAAGATCAGTGACACTCAGATGGACAAGAAGGCAGAAAAAAAAAAGAGGAGGACATGGCTTGTGAAAAGCTTACTAGGGGAGTGAATGATCTGATGAAGTAATACCTGCAGCTACTAACCCAGCATGGCCTAAAACTGGCGCCTTCTGGCAGGACAGGCTGACTAATTCCTACTGATGGTTAAGACTCTTTTTGTTGACAGGGACAGTCTGTTCAAACCTTGGTCTTAATCCGAATTCTTTTTTTTTTTTTTTTTACTTTCATCAGCATCTGTGAATAGTTCGCAGAACAGTTGCTTCCTTGTAACTCCAGGCCTGATTGCTCATTTCTTGACTTGGCTTACTGGCCAGGAGCCTGGCACATGAATAAAGAAAAATGATCTACAGATTGATTTGTTACTATCTAGTTCCCTAACCCGTGGTGCGGAAGTGCATACGATCACACAATGCTATTCCATCATCATCTAGAAGGGGACTGTGTAATGTGTGTACATAAACACATCTATACTGACTTGATGTTTTGTAAGTCCTTTGCCTATGCAGTTTTAGGTAATAGACAACAACTCTGTATAAAAGCCTCTGAGCTTTCTTATCAACCTATGTCAAATTTAGCAGAGATCTATCCCCTTCAAAGGTAACCCCTTCACAGTGTCACCACTTAATCCACCTCCACAATGTCCACTTGGCTGGCTTTTGATCACAGCTTTTGTCTGCAAGTTTCACCCTGGCTGGACAGGTCTTGATCCTCTTTCAGGCTATCCATAAGTATTTCAATTCATACCATTCCACCTCTTCCTTAAACACAAAGTAATTCATGCTGCAGTAATTATTCTTTGTAAATGACAAGGATAATACTTTTAGTAGGAAGAGTAACTACAGAAATCTCCAGCAGTATATATTTTTATATTTTAATATATCTGGTAACATATAAAGATGCACATTGCATGAATGTACATCACTGTACATGCAGCATGAGAAATGACTGTGGTGAATCATATTGTTGGTCCATTTATCCAGGTCTTATCTCCAGCAATGAAAAATAAATGAATGTGTGGAGGAAAAGTCTTAAAAATAGGGTAGATAGAGAGTGGTCCTTTCACCAGCGTAGCCACGGTCTTTGGCAAGAGCTGACCTAGGGACATCCCGAGTAGCAGCAGCAGATGGACTGTTGTATTTTGTAGCAAACCACTCTCCATTACCCTGCCTTTGAGCTTTTTTGTACTTAGAGACTTAGGGATGAGTTGCATGAAATATACATTCTCTTGTTAATTTTAAGCCTGTTATCTCATAATTGCATTGGGTGCCGTATGTTTTTTGGGTGATGAGGAATAGGGAATATTCATTCCCTGTTATCCAGATATGAATAATATTAATTCCCTATTTATCTGTGCTCACCATTCGAGACATTATAGGTCTGCATCATTCCTCTCACTTAATTCCTGTCACCTCTTTTCCAGATTTAAGACTTATCATCTGTTTAGTTTCTCTTGTGACAGGTGCTCTATACACAGGAGCTACTTAAGGACTGCAGGTGCACCGCAGGGCAGGCGTAGTCTGGGGGGCATGTGAACATCCTGTTCTCTCAACAGTCCTGAGCAGGGAACCTGCTGGAGCTGGAGCTCCCCTCCAGCCTGTCGGTGCAAACCTTGATCTCAGAGAAAATAGGAGGGATTCAGTCAAGGAGCTGCCAGATCAGCCACTTAGATCTGGGAAGCACTCCTAGATCCCACGCTGCACACAGCCTTCTTTTACCTTTTCTTCCTTTGCACTTCCAAGGTGGACCAACCACCTCCAAATAGTGTATCTCAGGTGGAGGTACTTAACAAAGAGCCATGGAAGTGGTGTAGCAATGTTTCCCTTTTTGTTCCTTGAGATGCAGTTCTCACCTTAAAGACAAGCTGCTTTTAAGCTACCTCCTGTTGCACTCAGGAGCATAGCCAGGGTCAGCTGTTCCTGAACTGGGACTCTGTCCTCAGGAGGCACCAATCAGCTTCTGGAACTGGGAGAAGCCCATTTGTATCAGCAAGTGCCTGTGCTGCTGTTTTGTTGTTGTCAGACTGGGTTTATGAAGAGCATAGTTTACTTCCATGGTCTGGACAGAACAAACCAGCCTGGAAAATGCTGCAGTAGTACAATCTGCTGTTACGTGGTAGGTTGGGCCTGCACCTCTCAGAGGGACGGAGCACAGTATTGGGGCCATAGTTTAAGGGACTTTAAGCAGTGTTTGCACTCTGACTCTCCTAAACTGCTCTGAGGACTGCGGTGGTCTCACATAACTTCCCAGAAATGGCCTATAAGTTGCAGTGCCACTTGGTTTCTCTGTGCCATGCTGCACGCCACAATTCTACTCAACCACATCTTCAGTTCCCTTCATGTGCCTCTACAGTAGGATTTACGTGGGGGCAGTACTGGAAGAAAGTAGTAACTGTTTTTTGTTACAGTCGGGAAGCCGAAGAAATCCTCTGCCAGACAGAGCCTGTGCTTTAGTGTCCATTCATGTTGTTCTGGCACATCTACTTCACAAAAAAAAAAAGAGCGGAAAAGTTCTTGTCCCCTCAGCACATATACAGTATAAACTCATGACGATACCGATGGAGTAAAAATAATATACCCTTCCCAATAACCACTCTCTCATCAAACAGCTACTAATGACAGAAAGAAAAAAAATACTGTCCAAATCCCACCCATTCAACAAGAATCATTGTTCCTAACTGTATGGCTTCATAACGGGCTTGAGACTGTTAGAGTGTAATTGAAGTAATTATGTATTGAATGCAACAGGAAACAGATGTCTTAACTTCTTTTTAAGTAATTACAAATAGCATTTTCATAAGGCTCCAAATGCCACTCCCCAAAGTACCAAAATCACTTAGACGATTGACTTGAAAGTTTCACCCAACCTTTTTGACAGGCTAAGATTCAATAAGGTTCACTTTGTGGAGAAAAAGATCAAATTAAGGGTTATAAAGATGCAATAAATCAATAGTTTTTATTATGTCATTTTTTGAGATTTTAAGCATATTTTTATGAAGTTAATTTGTAGCCAGTTTTTTCACAATTGCTCAAATTTCTGGTATTTGCAAGTCCTGAAGTAGTGGCTAACATTCAACATTAACTTAGAGGGTTCTGCAGAAGTGTGAGCTAATGCGATATAAAGTCAGAGCCACATTCATAAGGAAAATATTTTGCTGTTTGGACAGAGACACCTTTCACCTCCATACATAATCAGTCAGTGAGCTGAGGACAAGAGTGAAAAGATTATTCTCCATCCCGACACTGCAGGAACTCAGTGTTCACTTCATGGGAGGACATATTTAACGTTGTATTTTCTAAAATAATACTAAAAGAAATTGAATTAATTTTACATTTTTGGGCAGGGCCTTAACAATGATCTGCTCAAAGTCTCCCAGACTTAAAGGGCTTCTTGTCTAGGTCTAACGGCAGCAGTAGCAGCAAGTGTGAGTTAACCCAGAAAATGGTAATTTCCTGTCAAGAGCCCTCCAACAAACGTCGCTTTTATATCTGGCAAAGATCACTAGGCCCCAGTGTTTTGAGTTCAGCATGCTTAAGCACTCTTCATTAAACCGGATGTAGAGTGTGAAAGGTGATTCAGGCAGCATGGGCAGGCATCCGCCCAGATGGCTATGCTTTGGACACTCCAACAAGGCTGAATAGATGCTTCATTGGGTGAGTTAATAGGCAGGCAGGGGCCAATGAGTACTTTAAAAATATTGTCTTTCAATAGTCTCTTCACTGTAGGGAAAAAGAAGTCACTGACTCTTTTGCGATGAGCTGACCTACCATTACAAAACTTTCCATCTTGCGTTCAGTCATAACAGAATTTATTGTAAAATACTAGATATTTAGGGTCCATGTTATTTTCAAGCAATTATTCTTTTTACATTCATGACACATTCATAAACACAGCTGCATCGGGTGCACTTGATGAAAAGGAAAAGCAGCACACTGTATCCTGTCCCCTCATGCACAGCCATTAGCCCTGCCTTCTTAGTAAGCCTTAGCATGGCCTCTTGACTGCGGATAGGAGGAGGATTATCTTTCCTTTTCCGTTCATTCTGGGAGCCAAGGTTTCATTCCCCCAATGGCACGGGTTTAGGTCCAAACTACCTAAAAGACATTATGTGGCTTCCCCACACAATGCCATGTACAACCAGGAGACCCACCACAGTATTCCCAGAGTTCAGTTTGTTCCTCTTGCTCATATATAAAAGTCTTATAGTCTACAAATTATCAAGTAGCAAATTACCCTGGCTGAAGCCAGGGCTTTCTCTCGGCATTTGAAAGGAGCGTGAAAGCAAGTAATTCCCCTGTTGTAAGTCACAACCTCAGTTTCACGGCCTCAAAGGAAAGTTGCACTGAGTCAGGATGGCAAAGGATTCTGTTATGGTTAACAACAGAGCAGATCAAATATCACATTGGGAAGAAGACAGGAGATAATCATTGGTGTATTATGACAAAAGCCTAGATTAATCTTGTCGTAAGTATGTTCTTCGATACAAGAATCTACAGTGACTTCAGGTGTAGATCAATGGGTAATAAAGGCAAAGACAATGATAACTGGTATCTAGTAAAACACTACTGAAGACGAAGAAGAATGTTTCTAGCTTGGCCCACATCTTGCATCTCCACAGGTGACATGCAGAAAACAGAAAGTTAAAAATGTATTATTTGTGTGGTGTGTTTTTTTCCCTGCGATCCACCCTGATCCTGACTCCCATCATCTCAAATGTACATTTTGTACACGTTCATTAGTGGGACATTTGAGATCAGCCAGGAAAAACAACTTACAGGCTTGACAGCTAGGGAAAAGGGACTATTATTTAACTTGAGCCAACCTAACTCACGGATTACGTCATGTAGCAGGAGGAAGAAAAGGGCCATCTTCTGAGGTCTGCTCATCTTCTGCCTTAAATATTTATCTCGAAGTTTGATAAATTCTTCTGGTGGCTGTAGACAGAGCACAAATTACTCACTTTTATTAGATGCCTGCCTTTTTGACAACTAAAGTTAGGTGAGATGAATTCAGGTCTGAAGCTGTAGTGACTAACGTGACAACTTGTTTGCTCCGTATTCATTACAGCAGGAGTTTTGTTCACCAAGATGTTCGGGTGAAGGCAGTCAGCAGGCACTAGCATGAAAATTACTTCAGTGTATTGCTGGTGCACACCAGGAAAGCTGCATCCTAAATCTACTAGCTAGCCCAAACATTAAAAATATGAAAATTGTTCAACTTTTTCTGGAACCTGTCTGTTTACTTAGAATACTTGCAAGTTGTTTGTCTTTTGACAGAGTGCTCTGTGCTTAATTAATGAGTTAATGGAGAGAACCATGATCCTAAATTCAGATCATCTCATATAAAACTTCAAAGCTTGAGTTTCGTTGTTGCTGGGCACAGGCAGCTCTTATCTTTAGCGAAAGCAAGCAAAGCTGCAAACTTGATTCTTCTGTGAAGAAATAGGCGGCTTTCTGCAGTCAGTGCCTAAGCTCTGCTGAATTTTTCTACTGTAAAGCCTTTTGCAGGGGTGAAGATGTAAATTTAGATGATCATGTATAGGCTTGTTGCCAGTGTTGCCAATACAGCTTATTCTGATAGCTGAATTAGCAGTATCAGTTGAAGCATTGATGGTCCAGTATTGTGCTGCCATTTACCCACCTGTTTCAGCGGCTGGTTGCACAGGTAAATCCCCAGTCTCTGTGGCATTGAGAAGTATCTGCTAAGTAATGCATTGTACAGCTTTAATCTCTTCTCTCTCATCTGCTGACTGGCTTGTCTCCCCAGGACACGGTGGAATATACTGTCACTAACTACAGTATTTTGGTCAAAAATAGTCTTCTCTTTCTCCTCTCTAATTAGGAGTGGCCAGCCTGTGGCTTTTGAGCTGCCTGAGGCTTGCAAACTGTTCGAATGCATTTGCCAAGGCCGGGCTGCCTTCCTGGCTGCGGTCTGGAGGGTGTCAGCAGAAACTCCTCATGGAGACATTGCTGTAATTGCCTTGGGGACCCATTTATGCAACCGATTAACCCCAGCCCCATCCGGCAGTGCAGTATTGTAATGAGACCCTTTGGGAATCACTGCCATCTCCCTCCTTGGAACAACTATGGCAGCTCTTCTCTCCATGACCCTCCAAAATATGGGGAAGGGGTTTTACGGTCCTCAGCCATATAGAATTTTGGCATGCAGCTTGCAAGGTTTGTAAGCATCAGAAGAAGTGGTAGTCCTATTTGGTGACAGCTTTCTAGTTAAGGAAATGTCACAGTGTCCAACAATCCAAGATGATGAAATTTAAAATTCTGATACTTTTTGTAGAAAAGGTACAGCCCTGTTTGTATGGTCCATCTCTGTGATGCAGGTGGATAATAGGAGGGCAAAACAAGGAGAGGCATTTCTTAGGCACAGCACACAGATGATCTGCTCCTGTAAGACGGGCAATAAGATAAATACATGTTAAGCAAGCACTCATAAGCACAGTTTACTTTCTGTTGCTGGGCAGCCTGTGGCTCCAGAGGGCAAAAGCTGTTCTCTGTTTTCCTGCCTATCCTATCCTATCCTATCCTCAGCACATCTTCTCCTTCGTGGGAGGCATTTGTCGGACTTCTTTGATTTCTAGTTTCCAACTGTCACTGCGAACAGCTGGGGAATAGAGAGATTCTTTTTCTGCCTGCCTCTTTTCATAAGTTCTCCAATTAGCTACTCGCTCTGGGGCCAGACCATACTATTTTTCTGCAGAAACTGGCAGGATGGCTTGTGAACATTTAAAAGGGAAGGCACCTTTCCAGTAATAAAGATCCTTTTGCTCTCCTCCCTCAAAACTCAGTCGAGTGAGCAGGAGTTGGGACACTTTATACTATGTTTTTTACTGAATAGCAAGTTTCCAAGTAAAAGCTGTGAGAAAAAGATTAGATTAATTCAATTTATTTTTCTGCTCCCAGATATTCCTGCCAGTACCTAGCTCTGTGATAAATTAGTTCAATATTTAAATGCAGTGACTGCTTTGCAAGACCTTCTGCAGGCACTAGTTATTTGATATTTCACCTTCAGTATGTTGGAGTCATTGGAGGGCTGCCAATTCATACGATTTTGGTTTTGTTAAACGTGTTAAACGTGGCATTGTGATACCACCAGCCCTTATTTTAAAATTAAGTGTGTGGTAGATAATTCTTTATTTTGTTTTTCTTGTAGTACCCTTTCAACAGCCCAACATCAAGAATGGAGCCCTGTTTGATGAGCAGCACTCCAAGGCTGCATCCCACACCAGTGACTCCTCGCTGGCCGGAGGTCCCGGCCGCAAACTCCTGCTACACGAGCCCATCCATGCACTCCACAAGATACGGAAATTCTAGTGACATGTACACCCCCTTGACTACGCGCAGAAATTCTGAATATGAGCACATGCAACACTTTCCCGGCTTTGCCTACATCAACGGGGAAGCCACCACAGGTTGGGCCAAATGAAAATGACTGGTATCAGCTAAGCCCATGTCCTTAAAAGAGTTATGAAAACTTCATGTTATGTGGGACTTTTCATGAACGTTCTTCAAGGGAGGCGAAGATGGAAAAGATCCTGGGCGGATAAACATAGTTCATAATGTGGGCAGATTGCAGACCAGTATGACTGAATGTTCCTGTAGCCGAAAAAGAATTTTGTGCTATCCTAGACCACTTTTTGGGGCCAATCTGTGCCTTTTTTAATTCTGGCATGTGGGCCAACCCTGTGTGCTGTCAGTTTGAGTGAGCCATTTTTGACCCCCTCTCTTATTGACAAATATTAATGAGTCTTACAACAAAATTACTGGAATGGGACCTATTTATAATTTGAATTAAAGACAGGAAATACACCCTCAGCAAAACTCTGTCATCTGTTCTTCTTTTAAGCTCTTAATGCATCCCTTAAAAACCATTCTGCCAAGTCATCACTTGTTCACATCACCTCCTCTGGCTCCTTAAAAGACATGTGCTGTCGTAGGTTTCAGTTTACACCTAACTTTGTATATTGATGCACCTTTCTGTTGATCCAGTAAGTTTGATCTTTACAAAAGAGAAGACATGTAGCATTGAATTATACACTGCCTTAAGTTGACTATTGTTCTTATTATATATGTATTTGTGTTAAGTTTGCACAATCTGGAAAAATCTAATTTCTCTGGTCAGTAATGACAAGGTTAAGAAGGGACTTGGAGACTGGGAAGATTTTGAATTCAGAGCCACATATGTTAAATATGATGATATGAAGCAATTATGTAAAGAAAATGACAATGCAAACATGATTATTCATTTAATTACCTATTGACAGGTATGAAACTGTTCTCTCAATTCCATCACGTGGTGATAATTCTATATACTTCTACAAAAGCAAAATTCAAAGCTGTGCCTTTGAACTTATTCTGTACTGTGTATGTGTGGAAAAATGTATTGTATTTTGGGGAGAATTTTTCTTAGACATTTTCTGTCAGATTTGTAGCTATTTGTGAGGTTTTGTTAGATTTTATTAACATAGCTTTTTCTTCTGTATTATAAAATGCACCAAGCAATTATGGTGGACCTATTACCCTATGGGTAAGAAATAAATAAATGGAAATATGACATCAGGCATTTTAGTAATTGTTTTGTAAATAAAATCTTTGATAGCACCCAGTGTGTTGATAACCATGTTTATGCCTAAAATGGACAAAAGTGTTATTTGTACAGTTGTGCAAGATATATGAGGGATTTTCGCACTCAAATAAAGTTCTTGAAATTAAGTAGATACCATTTAAATTTACTTAAATACAAAAACTTCTACAAGCTGCAAACCTTTAAAAACCCCTAAATGGGACCATGTGTGTTTTTATCCTACGAAGGACTCGAGAACGTCCTTGGTTGAGAGTTTGGGCTCTAAAGTAACTACAGGAATGAGCTGGAAATCTTCAAGGACTGAGGGAACACAGGTGTTCCAAGCCAGGTTTGGCAAATGTTTGGGCTCTTAAATATTCAGCCAAGGTCCTAGTGGGGTTTTTCAGAAACACAGCAGGAGCCTATCTCCACCTTTGTGTATCTGATGAAAATCTTGTTTCCTGGGTTAGTGTCACAGACCTTCTGAAATTTTATCCCTGTCAGCTGGTGTTATTACCCAATATACATTTACTCTTCACTTTTATTAAGGACAGGTGGGAGCAGGCTTAGGCTACCTACCTCATCTATTTTATTCTTATTCAAGTTACCTTCAGGCAAAATTGTCTACATGTGAAGAAGGTGAGTCATGTGAGGAAGTTTTCTGAGTGGCCGGCCTTTAGCAGCTGGAATTTTGATGTGTTCAAGACCAAAGTCCTACTTTGCATTTTGCTATTGAAGATGTTTAAATCAAAGCATTGATTCTGGCCTATTAATTATTAACAAGCACAGAAACACCTGCCTTATCAAGACTGTGAGAAATTAGTATGAGAAAGGCAGTGTCACTAGGATAGAAAAATCCGCTTTCTCTTCTCTGGTGGATTCCAGATCTCTGCATTGCATCACACCTGCCAAGAGCCCACTGTGACCCTGTTCACTCATTCACTGTCCCTGGAACATTGATCAGTCTCCAGTTACCTGATGGACTGTTGACCGTGACCTCCAAGGACCAGATGTATAGGTGTGATGCTTGTGGGAAGAACTGACCAGTAACTCCAAGCTGGGTCTTTGGAAGGATAAGGATGGAGGCAAACACCATCACCACTCACGGGAAGCCAGGCTAGAAGTACTTCCTATGTTTTTTGCAACAACTTGTTAAACCCAATGAAGTCTAATCCCTGTTGACTGAAAGAGAAGAGAAAGTGAGAATATTTTAGTATACAAATGTGCTGTATCCTTCAACATGTTTGGGGACAACTTATTTACCCTGACTTGAAAAGCCCAGGGAGACTGCTCAGGAGCAAGGATGGATATTGGATACAGTGTCAGTCCCAGAAATAATAACTTTCTGAGTGGGGAACAGCAACACCATGAGCAAAGTGCTGGGAGAGGGAATTTTGATCAACAGCAGCACCACAAAACCGCTCATAAAAAAGAGACACAGTCAGTCAGATAGGGCTTTGAAAGTCTGTTTGCAAAAGAACCTCCTCAAGCTCTTTTTTTTTTTTTTAATTCATTTAGAAACTTGTGTTGATGCCACAGGAGTCTGAACGTGCACTCCTAAATACCTTTGAACTGCTTCCTGATGAGAGCTTTGAAATTTAAACTGGACATTCATGGGGAGCAAGATACAGATTACCGAACACAGCTCTACAGAGGTCACCATCACCACCTGCATCAGAAACGCTGCAAGGGACCTTCCTTGACTACCACAGGTCAGAACCCGCCATATTAATATAAACTGCCACAGCTTTCAGGTCACGGGGGTATGTATATACCAGGCTGTGAAGTGCAGCAGCTCATGAGAGGATGATAACCTCTGCGTAGAATGGCTAGTTAGGGGCAGGAATTTCTTAAATCATCCTAGTACAAATTGCCAAACCTCCTGAGTCAGAGCCTGCAGACTGTTAATTAAGCCCTTCCCTTGACCATGGTAACTGAAACTGCTGTTTCTTGCTTTGCCACATATTCATGTGTATATAAAGTAAATATGTGACTACACAAATCTTTCTGAAGAAGATTTTATACCACATGCCAAAATAATCTAATTCATTTACACTTCTTCTCTTTCTTTCTATTTTTCTTTTTTTCTCTTACCCGTTTCCTTTTCCTTTTCTTTTTTCTTCTTTATTTCTCCTTTTTTCTTTTTCGTTTTCTTCTTCTTTCTCTTTTTCCTCTTTTTCTTTTTCTTTTTTTTCATGCTCATTTTCTGTCTTTCTTCTCACAACAAATATACATTTGATCAAAAGTGTGATCTTTTTCAGGCACTAAAACATATAACCAAAGATAGGTATAGGTAATATACACAATATAATATATTGTAATATTATATATTATAGCATCACTAATATAACATATATAATATTTAAAATAGATATACACACACACAAATATACATGTATGTATGCATATAAAAATCCATTACAATTCTTCAAGATTTTTCATTACCAGGTAGAAAAAAGACTCAGCGGGGGAAGAGCAGTGAGAACTCCATTCACTAGCATGAATCCTGTTTTTGTCAGGCTACCTCTTGCTGCTAAGGTCACTACCCTTTGACAAAAATGGCCTCTGACCTCCCCAGCCCCACAATTCTGTTGTGACTGACCCTGAAACCCATGAAATTCAGGGGCAGACATTGCTTTGGAAGGTTTAGATAAAGCTGACTAACATGGGAAGGGCTCATGGTATGCACCCATCTGAAAAGGTCTGGCAGTTCTTTGGTAGAGGATGCAATTTATTCTGTCCCCCTCTTTCATTGAAATCCTAATCCTTCATATGCTACCTAAAGTGGAAACTAAAACGCACTGATGATGAATAACAATGTGCCTTTAAAGGGCAGTAACAGTATTTTAGTCTTTATTTTTTTAGGGTTTTTTTTAAATTTAAACAAAAAATTTAATTGGCAATGTACAAGTAAAATGAGTGTTTCGCGGTGCTGTGAAGTAAATCTAAGCAGGCTTATGCTTTATGATGGAATTATAATCAAGCAACCAAAGGATTATTTTTACTGGATTTCTTTCAAAAGCTGCATTAGTATACACATGCACCTGACTCAGGAGAAATGGTTGTGCACTGCGGGCTGGATTTTGTTACTCCTTGCAGTCCAGTGACCATGTTATTCTGGTTTTGTATCTCAGTTCAACCCATTGTGGCAAGAAACCCCAACCAGAAAATTCAGATCCCACTTTGGGTCTGCATCTTAAACACCCACAGGCACACGCTGACACATCTTAGCACCTTCAGTGCCCTTTGGAGCCACTGTCCATCTGCAGATGAAACTTCCTACCCTGCTGGTATTTTCTGCCGTGGAGCTGATTGTTTGTGAGATGAAAGGTTTCTCTTCATGACCGGGGAGTACCTCCTGAATTGCTGCTGAAGGAATTAATACATCAAGGAGAGACCGACTGCAGCTCCCTCTGAAGTCTTTTTTATTGACGTGTTTTTTTGTTAACTTCAATATGTCATTTTCTGCTATCTGAACGATGAATTTTGTTTGCGGGGCACCCTGAGTATGGAAATGCTACATCTCCTTGGTGTAGTTTAATCCTATGGTCTTGCTTTAGAGACACAGCTCACCTCTGCTCTGTCATGGCCTGGCTGCCGTCCCGGCACAGCCCACCCTCCCCTCCCGCCACCTCCCAAACAGAGCATAGCAGCGCCGTGACACTGGTGTCTTCTCCTCTGTGCTGCCCGGCTAGCTCACACCCACATCCACGCCCTCAAAAAAAAAACCAGTAATAAGAAAAAAAAAAAAATATATATCTCAACTGCTCTGCGAATGGTTACGCAGGCGTCTGTGGGAAGGCGGCCGTGCTGCCCCTCAGAGATGGGGGGTCTGTCTTCATAGAATCATAGAGTCGTTCTGGTTGGAAAAGAGCTTTAAGATCATCAAGTTCAATGGTAAATCTAATACTGCCAAGTTACCACTAAACCATGTCCCTCAGCACCACATCTACACGTCTTTTAAATACCTCCAGGGATGGCGACTCAACCACTTCCCTGGGCAGCCTCTTCCAATGCTTGACAACCCTTTCTGTGAAGAAATTTTTCCTAATATCCATCCTAAACCTCCTCTGGCATAGCTTGAGGTCATTTCCTCTCACGATATTGCCTGTTACTTGGGAGAAGAGACCGACCCCCACCTCACTACAGCCTCCTTTCAGGTAGTTGTAGAGAGCGATAAGGTCTCCCCTCAGCCTCCTTTTCTCCAGGCTGAACAATGCCTGTTCCCTCAGCCGCTCCTCACAGGGCTTGATCTTCACCAGCTTCATTGCCCTTCTCTTGACACGCTGCAGCACCTCAACGTCCATCCTGTAGCGAGGGGCCCAAAACCAAACACAGTGCTCAAGGTGGGGCCTCACCAGTGCCGAGTACTGGGGGGACTTCAAATGGAAATGGAGAACTTTCATGCACCCCCACCGCTCTGGTGGGCTGGACGTGAGGAAAAGGGTTCTGTTTTGCTGCCAGGCAAACGCTGGGGGCGGATGTCGGAGTGTGCTTTGTGCCACTGGGCGACCCGAGGGTGCTCTCCTAGCCGGCGTGGCCGCTGAGGGACTCGAACCATCGATCTTCAGCTCTCCCCGCCGCCCGTCTCGGCAGGGCTGCCCAGCTGCGGACTACTGCTCCCATCGTGCCCCGCGGCACAGAGGCTCACAGATCTGCGCCGCTCGCCGCATGGTATGCCGGGAGGCGTAGTCCTCTCGCCTCATTGCTCTGCCGGCGGGCCTGGGAGGGAGGGCAGCCAATAGGAGGGCTCGGGGGCGCACGCGACTGCCCCCCTCCAGCCAATAGCGCGCCAGCGCTGCCTGCTAGTCTGGGAGGTTTTCAAGGGGAGCGTTGCGTCACGTCACGTCACGTCATATCACGTCGGGAGGGGGCGCGGGGTGGGAGGTCAGGGCGCGGGGCGGCGGCCGTTGCCGGCGGAGCAGAGCGGGGCCGAGCCGAGCTGAGCCGGGCCGGGTAGGCGGCCGGCCGGCAGGCATGGATTTAGGCGCGGTGCTGGAGGCCGTGGAGGGGCGCGGTGGCGCTGAGGCGGTGGAGCCGGTCCTGGTGCGGTACAACGAGGAGGTAACGGGCCGTTGGAGAGGGAGGGAGGGCGTCCTCACCACCCCACCCTCCCCCAGCAGTGTCGCCACCCTGCCCGGCCCTCGGCACCGGGCCGCGGGGGTCCCGCTCCCATGGCCGGCTGGAGCTTCGGCTGCTGTCCCCCGGCACCGCTCCTGCTGCCGCCCCCTCAGCTCGCCGCGCCGGGGCGGCCCGCCCGGTACCGTCCGCCCGGCTGCTCTGCGCTGCCCCGTGTGCCGTCTGCCCGCGGGCTGAGCAGGGAAGGCACCGCGGCCGTGTCGGGGTGGGGGGCGAGAACAGCGCCCGGAGGAAAGCGGGCTTCCACGGGAGCGCAAACCCGGGTGCCGCGGGTGGGTGAATCCCGTTGCCAGGCCGGGCCCCCCCGCCCCTTCTGTCCTGCCTCTGCTTTACCTGCCCGGTGTGTGGCAAAGTGGGCTGTTGGTGGCCAGGCTGTACAGGGAGCTTATTCCACAGCGTGGGTTTGCCTCACTAGTCTTTTAACCCGCATCTATCTCTGGGAAGAGGCTGGACAGAGTAACACCGAGGTCTGTTGGACAGCCACACAGCGTACCCGCTCACCTGCCCTTTGCGGGCAGTCCGTGGTCGCCAGGTCTAGCTGGTGTGTGGGAGAGAGGCCTTCGCACCGCTTCGGCGGTGACCCTGTCAGCATGCGGAGGAGTAGCCCTGCGGTGGGAGTGTAAAACGGACTGCCAAACCTCACCTGATCTTTCTGCATTTATGGCCAAGCAAAGGGAAAAGGAGAGACGACTAAAAGCAGGGCTGCAACAGGTTGAGCTTTTAATGCTGATGGGTATTAAAGAGTACCTAGTGTCTACTGCCATTACAGTATGATATGTGTATGCTAAGTTAAGAGGTGATGGGCTTTCCTGGTAATGTTGGGAAGCAGAAATTGGAGTGAAGCTAGATGTTAGGTGGATTTTATTATTTTTTCCCCTCCTCTGATAGGGGCATTTTGACACCTGGATTTCAGCAGAGCCGTATATCCACTTCTAAAGATCGCGTCTCAACACATCACATGTCTTTCCTTTGTGTAGACACTTCCGTGACTGGCATGCAAGTCCCTAAAGCTGGTACTGACTCAGAGTTTGGCTTTGGATGTAATTTAAATGCAGTTGCGTTGAACTAACTATCTGCTGAAACTTAGGGATCTGTTGCAGGAACAAACATTCAGGTTTTTAGTTAAAGATTCCTGACTCTGTGATTAGGGGAAAAGCCAGATGAATGTGGATTGGTGTGCAGTTATTCTTCAGCCTCCAAGGGATGGCTTGAAGTTTGCTGTCTTAGGTTCAATAAGTTTTAAGTCTAACAGTGGCAATAACTGATATCTTCACTCAAACTTGAGCTTACAGAAGAAGCTTGAGCAACAGTCTTGACGTAGGCTGCCTTTGTGCATGTGAAATTCAAATGCAGAGATGGATGTGGTTGAAGCGTACTTTCTCTGAAGGACTGGAAGGCCTAGAGTTCGTTAGACACATCTAACTGTTTTAACTTGTTGGCCTCTAAGCTACAGAGGAAGGATTCTGATTGAGGGAACCTTTGTTTCCTGTCTTTACTCTTGAAAATGACCCTTTGTTAAGTGTGTTCAGTCAAAAAGTGCACGCAAACATAATTTCTTAATTTTGCTGTACTGTATTTTATACCTTCTCAGCATCTTCCCCAGATTAATTATTTAGGCTTAAGTTGAATTCTCAAGGACAGAGTGAGAGCTGGTGGCATTTCTGTTCTGGCATTTCAAGTCTTTGAATGAAGTCTTGGAGTTACATGTGTAGCTAAATACTTCTTTTGAAGTTGGATGAGAATCTTTTTGTACTGTCTCAATATGACATTTCTCTTAGTGTTTCTTGTTAAGAAGTTTGCCTTAATGTTTCCTGTATCTCTCTATGCAGTGTGTTACTAACTCAGATATATTGCTTGTGGGCCAGCAAAGACTGGGCACAATATTTCAGGTTCCAGATCTTTACTCATGCCTCTTCTGTGTTTTAGGTTTTCTTAGTGTTTTTTTTTTTCCAAATAACAAATTAAATAATCTTTAATTAAAGAGAAAGGATGTATTAAGTATAGTTCTAAGGCTATAGAATAACTATAATGAGAGAAATTAATGTGTCTGTTCTTGCTCCTATGTGCTGTCCTGTTTGCAATCATTATTCCAAATCTCTTCCTCCAGCACGTACTACTTGCTTTCACTACATTTCTCTTGTAAATTTTCAAAAATCTTCATGTGCAAATGCAAAGATTGCCTTCTCTTGGTTAATTGCTCATCAGTTAATGTTCACCTGCTTTTGGCTAACATTTTCCGGAATTTGTGTTATTCAATAGTTCTATTGGGAGCCCTGTAAGAGAAAGGAAAGGAATTATTGTCCTATCATCCTCAAGGATCTAACTGATAGTGGTAATCCTTGATGGTAGGGTAGATGTCCAAGGCCTTGCTGTGTTAATCGTGAGCTTGAAAGCTCAGATGAAAGATGAGAGGTCCACTAATGTGTGATGGAGGGTCACTTTTGTTTTTCAGTCACTTGCCTGATTTGGCAAGTTGTGTATTATAAATAGCAGAAAATGAGATTTTTATTTTCTTAGAAGCTGTTCATCATGCTTAATCTTTAGCTTGGAAGTTTTAAAATGTCATTAAAATAACTCTCTGGTATTCCTGCTGTCTTCTTTCACTGGCCAAATAAACTTTGTGTCCTATGAGTAACGTTTCACTAATAACATACTTCAGGATGCTAACCTAGAACTAGACTCAAATACTATTTGAAGTGTTTAACAGGAAAAAAGTACTCATTGTTAGACCGTGGCTGTCTTGTGTTCAACTGTACCAGAGAAACAAATACCTTGGTAATGTGTTTTGGAAATTGCCACAATACCGAAAGCGGTACTTCTTGTAGTAAGGCTTACTTTATTTGTACTACTTCTTTTCTGGGTAAGATTATACTATGGTTGTTCCAGTTTGGAACACTTTAAAGTGCAGTCAAAAGCTTGTAAAGAGGAACTGCTCGGGAATAATAAGCTATCTGTAAAAACACTAGCTATAGTCTTATGTTTTCACCTTGTGAAGTGCCATGCGCGAGGTTGTTAACTTGTGTCAGAAGCACAGCCCGCAGGTCAGGCCTTGCTCTGCACCAGTGGTGAGGTGTTTGCAGAATCGTTAGTTGGAGCCGCTTGCTGAAGGAAGCTCTTGCTGTTGGGTAGAATGGGAAAAGACATGAGTTGACGTGGTTATGGCCTCATTATCTGAGTCTGATTTTAACCAGACCCCTAAAGTTGTATAACAGTTTTGCAGGTATTACGTACTTGGCAGCTGATGTTCGTGTAACAAATTTATTATTTTTTTTTTTTTAACAGAATCGGGCCATTTTCAGATTTGATCCGGCAGATGAAGACAAAAGAAAGGTAAGTAAATAGGTTATTGAGCTGCATACCTGCCCTGGTTTAAAGTGTAACAAAGGAAAAGCAGTCTCTTAACTTAGCTGCTATTGTGAAATGGTGCAATTAGTGATTATAAAGTTCTGTTTTCAATTTTATTTCTTTAGTGCAAGAGACACGACAGCTACCCATTCCCCCTTTTTCTGGAACAGATAAGCAAATACGCCTAACAAAAAGCCCTGTCTTGGATAAAAGTAGTACCAGAAAAGCTTATAGATCTTTTTTTTTTTTTTTTGGTACAGATTTGGGGTGGGGGAATAGAATGAAGATACCTTTTCTTCTGGATTGGAGATAAACACTTGAGATACACGTTTGCATTTTTTCTCCTCTCAGCAGGTAGCAATTTCTTGTCCATGTTAGATACTTAAAGAATATTAGAGATTAAGGTGAAAGGATAAGTACAAAAGAAAGCTATGGAGTTGTAAGGGAGACAAAGCTACAGAGACCTGTTAATCCAAAGGTAGCTGTAATCAGCAGAATGTGTATTGTGCACGTCAGGTTCCAAAGATGGGAAATGTTTGTGTGTTACAGCGTGGAGCTGTACAGGTGTGTCAGGGCTTAACAGGTCCCTAGAGATACATCCACAGTCTCACCTTTAGAGCTAGGGGTGCCCTTGATTTTTATTTTTTTTCCTGTTATTTTTATGGCATAATATGTAGTGACAAGATCCTTTCTTTCTTTTCTCTAATTAGTTTTTGGGCTGATTTGCATATTTATTCAGAAAATGTTCATTAATGAATGAGGCTGCATGTTTCTTTTATTTCTGAAATAAACTCAAAGCTTGAAATCAGAATTGCAATATTCCTGCAAGGCTAGCTTGTCTCATAGAATCACAGAATGGTTCAGGTTGGAAGGGACCTTAAAGATCACCTAGTTCCAACCCCCTGCCATGGGCAGGGACACCTCCCACTAGACCAGGTTGCTCAAAGCCCTATCCAGCCTGGCCTTGAACACTTCCAGGGATGGGGCATCCACAGCCTCCCTGGGCACCCTGTTCCAGACCTGGACGCAGTACTCCAGGTGGGGTGTCACCAGAGTGGAGTAGAGGGGCACCTCCCTTGACCTGCTGGCCATGCTTCTATTGATGCAGCCCAGGATGCAGTTGGCTTTCTGGGCTGCAAGGGCGCATTGCCTGCTCATGTTGAGCTTCTTGTCCACCAGCACCCCCAAGTCCTTCTCCTCAGGGCTGCTCTCAATCCATTTTCCGTCCAACCTGTATTTGTGCCTGGGATTTCTGTGACCCAGGTGCAGAACCTTGCACTTGGCCTGGTTGAACTTCATGAGGTTTGCACGGGCCCACTTTTCAAGCCTGTCAAGGTCCCTCTAGATGGCATCCCTTCCCTCCAGCGTGTCAACCATGCCACATAGCTTGGTGTCATCAGCAAACTTGCTGAGGGTGCACTCCATCCCACGTCGCCAACGAAGATGTTAAACAGCACTGGTCCCAGTACTGATCCCTCAGGAATGCCACTTGTCAGTGGTTGCCACGTAGACGTTGAGCCATTGACCGCAACCCTCGAAGTGTGGCCATCCAGCCAGTTCCTTATCCACCAAGTGGTCCATCCATTAAATCCATGCTTTTCCAATTTAGAGACCAGGATGTCATGCAGGACAGTGTCAAACGCTTTGCATAAGTCCAGGTAGATGATGTCAGTTGCTCTTCCTTTATCTACCAATGCTGTGGCAACATCGTAGAAGGCCACCAAATTTGTCAGGCACAGTTTGCCTTTGGTGAAGCCATGTTGGCTGTCACCAGTCACCTCCTTATTTTCCATGTGCTTTAGCAGAGATTCCAGGAGGATCTGCTCCATGATCTTGCCAGGCACAGAGGTGAGACTGACCAGTCTGTAGTTCCCTGGGTCATCCTTTTTTCCCTTTTTGAAAATGGGGGTTATGTTTCCCCTTTTCCAATCAGCGGGAACTTCACCAGACTGCCATGACTTTTCAAATATAATGGAAAGCGGCTTAGCGACTTCATCTGCCAGCTCCCTCAGGACCTGTGGATGGATTTCATCCGGTCCCATGGACTTATGCACCTTCAGGTTCCTCAGATGGTCTCGAACCTGATCCGCTCCTACCGTGGGTGCTTCTTCATTCTCGTAGATCCTGCCTTTGCATTTTGCAGCTTGGGCAGTATGGCTGGAGTCCTTGCTGGTGAAGACCGAGGCGCGAAAGTCATTCAGCACCTCAGCCTTCTGCATATCATGGGTGACCAGGTCTCCTGTCTTCTTACAGAGAGGGGCCCACATCTTCTCTAGTGTTGTCTTTACCCCTGACACACTTATAGAAGTTTTTCTTGTTATCCTTGATGTCCATAGCCAGATTTAATTCTGTCTGGGCTTTAGCTTGCCTAATCTGGTTCCTGGCCACTCAGACAGTTTCTCTGTGTTCCACCCAGTCAACCCATCCTTGCTTCCACCCTCTGTAGGCCTCCTTTTTGCTTTTGAGCTTGTTCAGGAGCTCCTTGTTAATCCATATTGGATATTGGACACACATCAGTTCATTCCATGATTTTGTGCAAAATCTAATTATTTTCAGGTCTTGAGTCTCTTTCTGGTAGAAACGGATGGGATAAATCTCTGTCCATTGCATTTACAAAGCCATCAGTTATATGGACAGTAATCTTAAGTGACAATTGTTTATTACACAGATGACTTGAAGACCTCTTAGCTTGACTCCTGCACTCTTGTGTACAAGTATGCAGTTCAGCACAAAAGTAATGGTGAAAGTTACATAACATTTATGGTATATATTGCTGTTGTCTCTTGTAAATCAAAATAAAACCAAATCAGGAATGTGGCCTAGAAGCCTTCCCCAGTCTTCCTGTAGAACAGGTTTGTTTCACAGTCCTGGGAGCTCTCTGAAAACATCTTTCCCTGCTTTGCTTTTTATATCTTATGGAACAGCTGTTACAGACTTCATGAGATTCCCCCTCCTGCTGATATATGTAGCTTTCTTGATTGGGATTTAGATATGTTAAATGCAGAGTTGTAGCAGGATTTTTATGGGGAATACCTTTAATTTATTACAGGATGTGGAAATTTGAATCAGTACTTAAAGCTGTAGTTGAGCAACACCCAGTATGACAAACACTTAAGTATGTTTGATAGTTTTGTAAGCTGAATGTTTTAGAGTACATACAGTTGAATCTTGTTTGATTCAATGTTTTAAGCCCGTTGCTGTAGTTGGTTGTGGCTTCTGTCTTGTTAAGAAATATTCTGAAAATCCTTGATAGAATTATTACTTAATTGGTTAATTCTTGATGCATTTTCTGGGCAAATTATTGTTCTTTCTGTGACATTAAGTTAAAGCTGAACGAAGGTCATCAAGGAGTGTTTAGGACAGTAAGTTGACTTAACAATTGTATTCTAAAAAAAAAATTAAATGTTTTTTTTTTTAAATTGCATTTTCATAGCGTTACTTCCTTACTGGAAAAGACTTTAATTATATGTGATAAGAGTCACTTTTATAAAGGCAATTTTTCTGTGCACATACGTGATAATCAAAAGCTGTGGAGTTTTATCTGTTCCTGAATCTGCCTTCGTGGATCACCAGGAAGTAGATAAGAAAAATATACATCCGAATAGATGCCAGTGAAAAATTCTGGAGTTCTAAAGCTTAAAAAGACCTACATAAAATTATTAAGTATTTGGCTTTATCTATGGCTTTACTTGAAGCTGATGTTCAGTACTGTGTTGACAGGACTATGTGTGTCCTTTTTAAGCTACATAGTTGCTTAATAACCTTAGTGTTTGTAAAACATTCGGCATTGTCCTTTTATCCTTCAGTTAAGGTAAAAATAAAAATACTTTAAATTGAAAGGTAAAATGGTACCACGCTCTTTCTTCATGCCTAAGAGGTAAATTTTCTTTTAGTTATTTACTCCAGCAAACCTCACAGACTTTGTTGTCAATCACTCATGTCTATGCGAGAGTGCAAGTAAAATATCCACAGTAGCAATGCAAGTTTTTTCTCTGCCTCATTGCACAACTTCAGCCACAACCTTAGAATTACAGCACAGTTGTGTCTGTAGTGTAATTGTGTTGTAATGTAGGCGTAACTGAGCTTTACGCTTTTCTAGGTTGGATACTATTAGGGAGAGGGCAACCCATATACAACAGTGATACGCTGTAAAATATGAAAGACAGTAAGGACAAAACTATGGCTTGACTATAGAATCTGGGTAAATCAGACAGCAAAAGTTTTTCTGCCATAATATGTCTATCAAATCATGATGCTTTAGGCTGTAAACTAATTCAGCAGTGAGTTTGTAATACTGAACTCCAGGAGGAAAGTAGGTTGTGTCCTCCAGAAGGCAGGAAGAGAGGTAATGCTATCAAGCTTGTCTTTCTGGACATAGCCACAGGACGATAAAACCCACAAGATTGTAATGTGAGCTGTTACTTGTCCTCGTTGTTTTGTTTAATGATATATGTGTCCGCATTGGCCTATATGATGGGTGCTACGGATATAAATCAGTTGTCAACCTGTGTTGTACTGTAAGATCTACTCGGATACCAGGCAGATCAAGTTGGTGCTATTCCTTCTTGTCGTATACTAATAAAAAATATGATTTTCTGAAAGCTTGTTTTTGGTTTGTGCATGTAAACAGTATAATTGCCAATAAGAGGTAATTGTGTTCTGGAATAGCAGCTGAAATTAAAGCATTGTGGTTGCTTCAGAGGAGCTTAACCAGCTCTTAGAAATCATAGAATGTGTTGGGTTGGAAGGGACCTTTAAAGGTCATCTAGTCCAACCCCCCTGCAGTAAGCAGGGACATCTTTAACTAGATCAGGTTGCTCAGAGCCTCATCAAGCCTGGCCTTGAATGTCTCCAGGGCTGGGGCCTCCACCTGGCAGGTGGAACAGGCAACCTGTTCCAGTGTCTCACCATCCTCATTGTAAAGAACTTCTTCCTAATGTCTAATCTAAACCTACCCTGCTCTAGTTTAAAGCCATTGCCCCTCGTCCTATCGCTACATGCCCTTGAAAACAGCCCCTCCCCAGATTTCCTGTAGGCCCCCTTCAGGTACTGGAAGGCTGCTATAAGGTCTCCTGGGAGCCTTCTCTTCTCCGGGCTGAAGAACCCCAACTCTCTCAGCTTGTCTTCATAGGAGAGTGCTCCAGCCCTTTGATCATCTAAAATATTTGTCTCGGCCAGCCAAAAAGTTCTTGACAGTGTTTTGCTGGGAAAGGTTGAGTCTTCAGAGCTCCAACGCTTCACAGCAGCGTGGCGTCATTGACACAAACAGTTGGTTCTTTAGGTCCATGCTGGAATCAACTCCAGAAAATGAATGTCTGGTAACTTGACTGGGCAGTCACCTTGGAGACAGGTGTCAGGTGTAGTCTCCCTCTCAATGGGGCACAGCAGGCACTTCAGCTCAAGCCTCACATGTCCTAATACAAAAAAAGTTTTGCATTGTTCTGGGTTTTTTTAGAATAACTTTCTCATCCTTTAATAGCTTTGTTCTCCATTATTTACACCTTGACAGGCCCAAATCCTGCTTCTGAAGTAGCAACACATTTGTGCTGTTTACAGACTTAAAATGGCAAGAAAATCACAGCACTGTTTGTGGCCTGGAAACGTCTGTCAGTACTGATTCCCTAGTTAGCTGTGGCATTGCACAACTGGAAGGAGTTACAGCACTGTTTGCCCAGGTGATAGAAGAACGAAAGTAAGTCTGTTCAAGGTAGCGAGCAAGACTGACTTTTTAAATTGGATGAAGATGCTGAGCTTAGGGGAGGAAGGGGCAAAAAAAGGGAGCAGCACCAAAGTGTAAGAATACTACTTATAAGCTGTGTTATTACTTGAAATGGTAGGGTCTTCATGATTGACATATTTCCTCTTTAGTGTCTTAATGCTTTGTCTGCTTCACCTCTTGTAGTACTTATAACATCTGGTTTTCACTTTACTGTCTCTGGCTTACTGTGTTGGATCAGTCCACTAATATAAATCTTAAAAGTTTGCGATAAGTTTTCTTGATTTATTGTTCAGGTTCAATTTGAACATAATGGATCTAAAATTCAAGGCCTCCTTTAGTGGGAAGAAAATCACCAAAACGGTCTTCTCTCCCGCATCGCTGAATGTTTTAAATGTGTTGAAATAGATGATAGTAAATCACATCAAGTGTAGTGTGGGGCTTTCTCTCCTAATTAAATGCATGATGCGGGGAGATTCCTTAAGGCTGTGGACTGTACCATATTTGAACTTTGGAAGGGTAGAAGCAATGAAGTATGTTGATGGAGCAAGATGCTGTCACGCTCTAAATCTCAGAAGAACCTCGTTACTAGATAGTGCTGTTGACAATGTGACGCTTCTGGGAGGTCTGAAGGTTCCTGCAGCCACAAAGGCACAGAGCTTTTCTCCTCCCCATAACTTCCTTGCAAGCTTTTAAGGTCTGTTAGTGAGTGTCCTATAAAAATATTAAGCTCAAGCGCTCCTGTGGGCACACTGTGTGGTATCTTAGTATTAATTGTTGTTGTTATTGTTCTGACTTTACTGAAACCCCTTAAGGGAATACCAGTCTGTAAGAGAAAAAAAGTTACTAAGTGTCCTTCATTAATACTAAGCATGTGTTCTAATTCCCTCTGGTCCTGCCCATTCCCATCCAGCATTTTTCAGATTTTACATCTCTTAAGGTTTATGTCAAGCCAGTGAAACCCATCTCTCCTTTTAAAACCCTTCTTTCACCGCTGGGTTACAGAGGTTATAAAGGGTTCTCCTTCTGTTCAGTGGGGAGGGCAAGGACAGCTGCTGAAAGTGCAGCTATGCAGAATTTCACCTTTCTGTGACTCGGAACGAGGTGTTTATTCCACTGGTTCTGACAACGCAGACTACTGTGCATGCTCCTCGCCTTACCTGCAGAGTGCTGTCTAACCTGAGCTCTCACACATTCAGACCTGAGACTTGGACCTCTGCCATGTTCAGAGCTGGCAGGCGCCTGCCAAAAGTTTTGAAACAAAGCGGACCAAATCCTGAAGGAGTTCAAGTGTGCATCTTCCTTCCCGCCCACGTCTGTCTACAAAGACTAGGCAAAAATTTGGCGTGGCCTTTTCAGAGGAGGCTATCTAATTGCCCTGTTATTCGACAGTGTTGATTATAAACGTTATATAAATGTTGTCTTGACTTCCGGAGAAAACAAAAGCTTGAACTATTTCAAATACTCTTGGGCTTACTTTCTTACCGCCTTGGACGCTTAACTCTGAAACTTAATAGCAGAATAAAACATTTTATTCTTTTAATGCTGCTCCTGTTAGCAGAAACAATCAGCCAATGTTCTTATTCAGCAGTTCCAAGTTATGCCTCTTTACTCCTGGAATCTCTTATTTCTGACTTGCCAAAAACATAGTTTCTCTTTGGTTTTCTACAACACTGTTTTGTATAGTATAGTGAAAATATACATGTAAGTGCTTAGTTTTGCCTTATGTGAGATGGAGCGGGACCATTTAAGAGAAGCTCCTGAATGACTTGGAGAGCTACAGAAACTTGTAAAAATTAATGTCCAGTTTATTGTGATTACCACTAACATTCCTTTCAATTGCTTGAAATTGGGTAAAGTCCGCTGTGAATCTTCATGGTTGTAGCAAAGTAGAAGGTAAGTTTGAGGAACAGATAGCAATACAGTTGGGGTAAACAATAGCAGACCTATATGACCTGTTGAGGAAACACAGTTCCTTGAACTTTGTGTCTGGCACTACAGTTGATTTCATTAACCATTCTCACCACTGAACAGCTGCAGAACTAGGTTGAATTAAATGAAGGACGTACTTCTCTGGAACCCCTAGAGAGAATTTAATTAAAATTGAAATTTGAAAATGATGAAATACATGGGTCAGAAGACAAAGAGAACTAGAGGGACTTAAGCCAGTGCAGGAGAAGGAAAGCGTGACCTGGTACCACTTACGATGTTCCCATTCTCCTAAATAAATGATGTGCACATAATGATCGATGAGGCCAAAGACATTGTGGCTTTGGGATCACCCATGCTAGAAGAGTGAGCAAACACTCGCTCCTTGGTCTATGACTTTTCTTTCCCAGCTATTAAAGAAGAGTGAGGAGGACTCATTTGATTTTTGAAGAAAGTTCTTTAAAAAGCTTAATTTTTTTTTTTTAAGTTAAGCCTAACAAGAGCAGTAAGAATTTCATAAGTCTGACATACTCATATTGCTGCCAGTGTGCTAATATCCCTCGCTGTTCCATCAAGATGGATGTATTTATATCTTGAAGTATACAGAGAAGTCTTAAGAACATTGATCTTGAGAAGTGAGTGAAGGTTATGCAAATCCAAGTGCATCTTCTGTGTCCTGCTGTTGTAGAATTTCTGTTCTTGATCGACTTTTCTGGCAACTTTGTTACTAATACGCTCTGTCACTGAGGAAAGTGGAAAATGGGAGCAACATGTATTTCCATGCCAATTTAGCAACAAGTTGGGGTTGTTTTCCCTTGCTTAAATTTAAACTTGAATGCTAAGAAGTATACCTCTACTGGTACTTAGAACGTCTATGGCATAATTCAAAACTCAAGGTGCAGAAAAGGAGAGATAATGTATGTACTCTATTTCTGTTTAGCAGAACTTTTGTTCAACTTTGAGTTGCCGCTTCTCTAGCACTGAATAATCTGTATCTTAAGTTAAATGCTGTATTCAGTAAAGCAGTGTTATTTGCTTGGATTTGAATACTTGCAGAATGGGGGCCATATTCTCTTGTTCCAGCTCTAATCCAAAGGCCTATATAAGTAAAGAGAATGATTTGCCAGAGGGGAAGAAGCAAGTAAATCTCCTTTTTTCACCAAGACATTTATTACCCTGGTATTGAGAAGCTATGGTAAATTCAACTGACATAACGTAGCCAAAATTTAGTAGTCTGGGAGTTGAAAAAAGTGGATATACGTCAAATGTGCTTTCTAAACGTCTTCAAACACAAAGAGAGGAGGTAGAAAAGGACCTCACATTCAGGCACCAAAGGACCAAACAGCAAGATTGTGAAGTACCCTATTTTTCACAAGCACCTAGTATCCCCAGCTGAGGTTGAGCCCAGAAAATATAAGCACCTGCTATAAGCACTTACGTTGTTCCCCTCTTCTCTTCCACCCCCATCTAATTAGCCTGTAAACAAAGATGGCAAAAGAAAATGGAAAAAAAGAGATGATACCTTTTTGCCCAAAGCCACACAGTAGGTCTGTGGCTGAGTAAGGAAGAAAATGCAGGTCTCTTGTATCTCAGGATACTGCTTTTTTGATAGGACCGTGTTGCTTCTTAGTATCAAGGGTTTATGCTATCAGGATAAAGGACCAAAATGGGTGAATATATTACTTGTCAAAACAAGATGACAAATGGATGTTTCTGGACTTACTGTTTTAACATACAATAAAATTTTAAAATGTTTTAACATTACTCGCACTACAGCCTAGGGAAAAGGCATGATGCGTATTGCTCTTTCTTAACCTTGCTGTTAGCACAAAAGCTGAGAATTCTTGAGTTTTGGAGAAGTGAATGTATTTTACAATAAAAAAAATGTTTAAAAACACTAGAAACTGCCTCGATTCCGTGGAAAAGTATATGAGAAACCCTTCTTTCATAGCATGACTGATAAAAGTCAAACTCCCTTCTCTATGTTGAAAGGATAGAACTCAAAAAAAGAAATCTTAATTTCATATAATAATTTAGGGGATAGCAATAAAACCCTGAAGCTAGGACAATCATAATCTATTACATGAAAGGGGAGGTACCTTGCTGTCTGAATTCTTTCAGTTGCTTTTATTTCCAAGCAAATAAATAACATCTGTGCCCCTTAGCTTATGCCATCCTAATGGCCTACAGGGAGGTAGAAAAAGCACCACCTAATGAAAATTATGATTATGCTCTTGTGGTCCTATCCTTTTCTGTTTCTCTTCTTTCTGCGCGTCCTTTCTCTCACACTGTCAGGAATAAAGCAGAAAATGTGTTGTATGGTGTTTGCTTTTAGCTGTCTCCAAGGCAGTTTCACAATAGGATGAATTTTGTTTCCTCGCTTCACAACTTCCCATGGATAACTCTTCAAATATAGTTAGATGCTCTGTTTTTTCCTAAGCTCCTATTGGCACCTGCGATGAGCAAGCAGTGGTTCGCTGTCACGGATTTTGGTAGTATTGCAAGTGGAGGTATCATAACTGAATGCTGGTTCCTTTAAAATAATTCTTGATGGCTTACCAGGGTCTAACTCAAGGGAACTTTGTCAGCAATTTTTAGGTGTTTTTCACTTATGTGAGTCTTGCATCTTAAAAAAAATGTATTTAGCTGTAATGGCTAGGAAGCTTAGTAACTTGTTCTTAAGTGTATGATGGCTTAGTTGTTAATATAGTATGCATAAAACTTTTTAATTAATGCTTTTAAAAATAAGCTCTAGCTTATTGTGAAATCTTTTATACAGCCCAGGCTTCAGGAACATGTAGAAAATGAAGGACCTTACAAGCCCAACAACAATTTGTTTTTTTTAAGTTGTAAGTAGGTTGCGAAATCTCAAAAAAAAAAAAAAAGAAAAAAAAAAAAAGCTTGTGTTCTATTTAGTATCTATCTTTAGTACAGCTATTCAGAGTTAAGAATCTTCTGTTGCTGCATTTCACTAAGATTTGAAGCCATGAGATGATGGTTTTTATAATTTTTAATTAAATTGCAAGGATAGTCTTCAAATGTGTGGAGGGAGGGTTAGGCTTCCACCTCCCATGGCAAATCAGTGGGAGTTTGGTGCCCTTTGGGATCTTCCCTGTGGTGCTTTTGACATTTTGCAGTGAGACTTCCATAGGAGCGGGTAGATGCAACTTACAAAAAAAAAAAAAAAAATCAGTCTGAATTTGGGAGGATTGATCTCTTTGTAGTCAAATGAGTGTTCAGATTTTATCTGAGATTAAAGACCAAAGCACTGGGCGCAAGATGTGTATAGGCTCTGCTGCTAACAAAAATGAGTGGAAACTCCCCTTAATTTCAGTGGTTATTGATTGAATCAGGTAATTTGTGAAGTGATCTTTGGTATTTAAAGTCCTAGAAGAAACCTTCAGCACTGTTAATGAAAAATTAAATGTGTTTTTGTGCTGTTTCTATTTACTGATAAAGCAGTCTGTCTGACCCAGTATGTCTTTGAAGTCTTCATTCAGCGTCTTGATTTGGGGAAGGCTGGTAACTTGGTTTCTTGTGTTGATAATATGGTATTGCTACACAGTTCCTGAAGAGAGGGAGAGTCTGGCTGGTGAACCAGCTGTTGAATTTGCGTAAATTGTTACAGACCACCCTGTAGCAGCTGATGTCAACAACTGCTAAGTGTAATAAAAATGTCCTTAAATGGGGAGCAGAATAAACTGACCTTTTCCTGGAGTTCTGTGAGCTGTCCTTTCAGTTCTCTGTTACTCCTCAAAACCAAACAAACCTCACGACTGTTACTTCAGCTTGCAAAGCAAAGTTAGTTGTATGGGAAACTCTCTTAACAATAGAAACAAAATTCTTGTAAGAAGTTGAGCTGTGACCAGACTGTGGATCTAGACTGGTCAGTTTTTGTTTCCTAGACATTTTTTAAAAAACCCTTCAAAGATCATAGAATGGTTCGGGTTGGAAGGGACCTGAAAGATCATCTAGTTCCAACCCCCCTGCCATGGGCAGGGACACCTCCCACTAGACCAGGTTGCTCAAAGCCCCATCCAGCCTGGCCTTGAAAACTTCCAGGGATGGGGCATCCACACCTTCTCTGAGCACCCCGTTCCACTGTCTCAGCACCCTCACAGTAAAGAATTTCTTCCTAATATCTAATCTAAATCTACCCTCTTTCAGTTTAAAACTGTTACCCTGTGTCCTATCATTACACTCCCTGATAAAGAGTCCCTCCCCATCTTTCCTGTAGCCCCGTTAGGTACTGGAAGGCTGCTATACGGTGCCTTCTCCAGGCTGAACAACCCCAACTCTCTCAGCCTGTCTTCACAGGAGAGGCGCTCCAGCCCTCTGATCATCTTCGTGGCCCTCTGCTGGACCCGTTCCAGCAGGTCCGTGTCCTTCTTCAGAAACTAGTGCGGGTGTAGCATACTGTGCTCAAGTCAGGGCGTTGTACAGCTCTGTGGGAGCAGCATTAGGTTAATGTTGAAGAACTTTGAAAACACTGTACTTGAGTATCTTTTTTCCAGGTACTTGTCTATGGAATTCCCATGGTAAGTACCTATACACCTGCACAGGTGGTCAAATGTGGGTTTTATACTGTTGTAGTGTCTATAATACCCCGACAAAGATTTGTCATGTTGCTTGTGTTATAGTAAGAGGTGGAGCTCACTCCTGGTTTTCAAACACTTACTGGATTAATCTGGTCAGGGCTGTGGGGATGTAATCAAGGTCTTGCTCATCTGGGTGGTGCTTTTGGGTGGGCTTCACCCCAGGACAAGCATACTAGAAATCATATTGTGAGTTCCTACTGTCTGACTTTGTTTACAGATTGTCTTTTAACATTGTTGAAGACTTGTGGGTTTTTTTCTCCCTTATTCTTCTGGAGTGTCTGTTGTAGATTTGCTTTAGACTTAAACTTTTTTTTTTTTTATCTTGGCATTGGTTGTAAGTGATCACAGTAACTTGCTTGGGTGTCCCAAGTGGAACTTTTGTTTTGAACTTTGGGTCAGGGTGATGGGTTGCTGTGCTCCCTGCCTTTTTATTGTGGTGGTGATGAAAAGTGCAATTCTAGAGACCGTTCTCCAAGAACTATTTTTTACTTTACTAGTATTCCTACATTTTTTTTTTATCACTTTCTTATTGACATATACTGCCTGAGACCACGATAGAATTTCAGTTCCTAAGTGGACTTCTGCACTAGGGCTATTCAACTCAGTTGCTACTCTGGCTTCTTTGATAATCTGTTTGTGTCAATGGTCAAGACACAAAGCTTGTGGGGTGAGAAGGGGGAAAGAACCGTGTCCTGTGAGGTACAATGCAGTTTGTATTGCCACTTATCTGGGAACTTCGTTGTGACTATACTTCTGGCTCTGGTACCCATGAGTAGTAGTGTTCTGAGCTTAAGGCATAAAAGCCCTATGGAGTCCTCCCCCACCAAGGAATCTCTCCTGTCCTGTCTTTTCTCTCTTGATTGATCATCTCATTGTCCGTTTCTGCCACAAAAGGTAATTTTTCTGTAATTCAGATGTTACTGTTCTGACCTGCAGATTCTTGGAGTGCTGTATTTTCTCATGCTGCATTTATATGAGTAATGTTTACCTCTGCAGTGACGATGGTATAAAGTATCGATGGTATCGAGAGCAATCGGTGTTGATGAAGCAGCAGTTTTACTGGTTTGGTAAAACGGCTATAGCCTAAGTCTTCCAGTAAAACTGTGTTATATTTCTATGTCAGGGGTAACGTTTCTAAGAATCTTACTTAGGATGGGAGAAGTCCGTAGATTAGGTTGAAGTAGCAACATAAATTATAGCTGTTACCAAACGTGGAGTATTAATATTTGTATGTTGAGCAGCAGTTATATTGGTTTGGTTTCTTTTCTCCCAGCCTCCTGACTGAAACAACCTCATCTTATAATTGTGCAGGTACTGTAGCTGTGGCTGTTCTACTTTAACATATTTTTAAAACCTTGCACTTCTCTCTAGCCTTGTTACTCTGGCTACTCAGGTTTTCAGTCCTGATACTGAGAAAACTTGGTAGCAGGCGATGGTGGATAGCATCTGCCATTTTGGCCTAATGCTTTTACGAGTGTTGAGGTACTTGGATTGTATCGCTGAGGAAAACTGCTTTTGATGGTCTTTGGAGGTATTTTGCAATAGTTTCTGTTTTGAAGAGCTAACACAGAATACCTAGTTTCTCAAGTCAAGTCAGCTGAAAACTCAAAAGTTCCCACCAAAAATATTGCCATCAGTATTTTCATGCTAAAACCATTCCTTTTTTGTTTGTTTGTTTGTGTTTGCATAGAAACTATGTGAGGGAATTCTAAACATCCTTGAAAAAGACACAAAAACTTCATGTCAAGTTGCCTGCCTGGAGGCCCTCCGGATTCTCTCCAGGGACAAGAAGGTTTTAGTGCCTGTAACCACGAAGAGGAACATGCAGATCCTTATGAGGCTAGCAAAGCTGGACACTGTGGAAGATCCTTTGGAGAGAGTGTCTGAATTTCCTGTTATAGTAGAAGCTTTAAAATGCCTCTGTAACATTATTTTTAATAGTCCTGTTGCACAGAAGCTCAGTTTGGAACTGAATCTTGCGGCTATGCTCTGCAATCTTCTCGAAAAATGCAAGGACCAACAGTTTGTTGATGACATTAAATGCTTTGATTTGCGTCTCCTCTTCCTCTTGTCGCTTCTGCACACAGATATCAGGTCGCAGTTGCGTCAGGAACTACAAGGAGTGCAAGTTTTGACTCAGGCTTTGGAAAGTTCCCTGAGTGTAAGATGGACAGAAGAATATAAAGCAGCGGAAGATCGTGACAGGCCTCCTTTATCTTTGCAAGATACAGATTGTGCCATTGAGGCACTAAAGGCTCTTTTTAATGTAACACTTGACAGCTGGAATGTCCACAGCAAGGTAAGGTTTAGTTGAAGTGGTTTTTAAATGGTTTTGTTTAGGCTGCAAGAGCCAGAACCAGCAGGTAGATACACAAGAGGCAGTTGTTGTCCAAGCCCCAGAGCAAGGATTTTAATACTAAATTTTTGCTACTGTAATTTTGATGGAATATGATTGCATTTTTCAAAATAGCAGCTAAGGTAGTTTGAAATTTTGCACCCTAATTTCTCTATATGCAAAATCACTCTGAGAAAATTTGTCTGTCTGAATTCTGCTTCTGTTGTGTATTGATGATCTTGGGCTTTCACGAGGTATTGAGTCTTTAATGCTCATTGCTTGAATACCAAAATAACTTCTTTGTTCTTGTTACTACTTAGGCAAAAAATCTAATCAATACATGTTCTGTGTAATGGGAGAGTAGCTTGGATTATATAATGCAAGTTAGAACTGTGCATTTTCAAATATTAAAAAAAAATAAGAAGGCCATTTCCTAAGAGTCTGAGATTTGTAAAAGAAAATAAATGCTCTTCACTAATGATTAGCTGACTTCTAATATAAGTCTTTCGGATGGCTACATCTCTGGAGATTGTGGACTGCGGCAATAGGGTAATAATTAGAGCTGAGAAGTCTCCCTAGTTTTTTTCTGTTTTTCTGGGCATAATGATAAGTACATCAACTGTAATTTTTAACAAATAACTTTGAAGAAAGAGTGGTACTGGTTTTAATATCTTTCTCTCCTATCCTCCCAACTCCAGGCCTGGACTTAAACGTTATCTTTTAAGATGAGGTCAAGTACAAGAACCAAACACACTTTCATTGTTATGTCTTATTCCTAAGATATATCTTGGTTTTTTTCATTACAACATCAGATCTACGTTTTTTTCTTCCTATGTGTTGCATCCCTAAATTTATAAACAGAAATGATAATGATAAATTTTTTGTTGAATAACCTAAGTCTGTGCTACAGTAATAGAATTAAAGAGGAGATCTTTTTTTCAGTCCACATCATATTGTCTCTGAAACAGTGTTAACTTGTCACTGGGCACTGAAAATATGTAGCATATAAAACTAAGTAGAATTTTACAGTAGTTAAAATGAACAAATAATTGTTCTCTTTAGTGCATTGGATTAAACAGCAAATATTATATTAATCATAACATTAAGGAATGTAAAACTTGAGAAAAGTATGAAGCTTATTCTTTGCTTTAATGTCTCAAGGATACTCTGAATAAGAAATCTTGAAATTTAAGATTGTGAAGAGAAAAATCAGAAAAGCTAATATTTCAAATTTCAAGGAAATACGAAGAAAGTGAGGGGCTTTCCTTTTGTTTATATCCTTGACTTAGACCTTTATTAAAAATATCTTTAACTTTGTCAGAGAAAGTTCTTTGTACGGACACATGATTGTTGTGGAGGTAGGAAAACTTGACTGAGTGGAGAAACTTGACTCAAAGTCAAGTGTGTAACACAGCTATATGAATGTTTGCTACTTCAGAGTTTGAGAATTATTGTCTTTGCAATTAAATACTTGTGTGTGGAGGAAATAATGTCAGGTTAGGTTGGAATGTTAGGTTGGAAAGTGAAGCTATATTACATGTTCAACTCTTGAGTAGTAAGCTCTTGAAGTCTGGATCTCAAGGTTGATGTACTCTTACAAAATACTGGGAATCTTGAGAAATTAAAAGCCCAGTTTACCACAGAAAGGCAAGCAGGAGGTGGCACACAGTTATGGTGTTATCTGATGAGGTTTTGTTTGGCCGCTGTCTGGGATGAGGGAAGTTTTGTCCCACCGAACTTTTCCTCCTCCAATAGCCCAAGCACACAGCTGTCAGGAGAATTTCCTTCAGATCAGAGGGTATTCTGGTGTTAGTACATTTTTTTTTAATTTTTTTTTTTTTTTAATTTGGATGAGAGTTTAAGACATTCTGGGGTGGGAGAAGCTTATTTTGTGTTTTGAGATAAAGCTTATATAATAACTCTTTATAAAAGTTCCTAAAAGCAAGCAACCCTTAAATTAAAGAGCTCTTTAGTAGTTGTAAACTGTTAGCCAGGTATGTTACGTGGCATTCTGTATAGCAAGTATCCCTGTGGAAATATTAATGATCTGTAAGAAGAGTAAACAGCATTAATTAAGCATTAATTAAACAACAGTTAATTAAGCGGGCTGAAGATGCAGAATTTGAAGAGATTACAAACACTAGATGGAATGGAAAATAAAAGGAGACCAGAGAGGTTATGTGTGTGGGTAGAAAACTAAATGAGATCCGTCCTAAGGGGAAGAGAACCATTTGAAACACCAATATTTAATGACTGGAGATGGTTTCAAAGTCGCAAAGCCACACAAGAGCTGCAGGTGGTACAGTTGGCAGATTTGGATGCTGACGTTACAAAAGATACATTGGGCTGCTTTGTGCTAGGTCAAACACACCAGAACATATGATGGATGCCAAGAAGAGATAATGAAAAAGGACCAGGACAATGATACACACAATTAAATGATTGCAAGCTACTGGTGTACTTTTGTGTGGCTGCTGTCTCGTGGGAGATCGGGATGGGAAGTTGCTTGGAGAGAGCAAAAGTAGGGCAAATAAGGTTGCTGAGAGTAGAGAAGTTATGAAGGAAATGGTGAAAAGGTATCAAAGCAGCACAAGCAAGTGAATTAGGAAAGGAAACAGACTGGGTCGGGGAATGAAACTGTTGGCAGCAAAAAGTCTAAACGAGGAGGAGGCAAACGAAATGAAGAACATATGTAATGTAAATGGATGAAGAGGCGGCTGAGTGTAAATAGAGAAAGGAAGATAGTAGTGGTATATGAGGAGTGGTGGTATGGAGTTGAGCAAATGCTTGTATCCGGGTTTTCTGGTAGTGGAGGTTCATTTCACTGGAAAAAAGTCCACAATGCCTTTCAAAAAGCCTGGTTAAAATATGACAACTACATTGCATTAAGCATTCAGTGAACTCTAAGGTACAGTCCTTTTATTGATAGGGATGGGTGTTATGATCTAATAGGTATTTTCCATCTTTAATTTTTATTATTCTAGTGACCTGAAACCCCCACTTGCAATCTTCAAAATGAAAAAATATCTTCATAATTTATATTTATATAGAATGAATCTCATCAATTTCGTTACATGGCTGCCATCCTTCGATACTGCTTATTAACCACGGGCCCTACTGAAGACAAAACTGAAGAGTTGCACAGGTCAGTAGAATTGCAGAACCAATCTATTTTAAAAGGTTATTCTTTATTTTTTTAAAAATACAACTAAAATCTGAAGTGGGAATCTGAGAAGCAAAGAAAACTGTAGTTTTGAGTAAAATATTGTGAAGCTTTTTGATGAAAACTGTTTGCCTGAAATATTGTTTAAACATGTCCACTATTCCAGAGAGAAAATGGCTGGTGAGGTTGTTATTTTTAATCAATAATAATGAAGCTGACCTTTTCGAAATCTGGTTTTTTGTGTAACCAAGGATGAAAATATATATGGAAGTTCTAGAGGTAGTGCAAATTAAAGTGGAATGCAACTTTTGGGTTTTTTGCACAGAAGCTGATGGAAAAACTGCATTTGGAGATTTTTTTGTATGTCAGTTTTGCAATTCTGGTGGATTGGGATGGAGGTAACAAGTTGGTGTTTTATCTCCAGTGGTTCTAGGCTGCTTTATTAAAAGTACAAATATCAATTCCCTGGTGACATTTTGGAGTTGTTTTTCCCAAAGACGAGTGAGAAGATATTGCAGTTTTAGGTGCATTGGTTATTTTATCCTTCCTCAGTCCTGCACCCAGCTGTTTGTTATGTATTTGCAGCCAATAATTCAATCAAAATTCAGGGTATTTTTAGTGAAGTGGTAGTTCTCTGTTCAGTGTTACTAGTTTTTCTCCGTGACATCCTTATTTTTATCCAAGTAGGTCAGCTGTTCACAGGGCCCAACAGTACAGTAGCTTCAAATGCTATCCCACATTATCTCTCAGCAATGAAAGTTACTGTTGCCATTTTCTTCTTCTGAGATGTCTGTATATTTAAGTGTAGGATCTTTTGAAGATCATCTTCTGAACCAGCAGTCTCCAGGAAGCAGCTTTTCACACACAGCAGTCTTGAAAGGGATAAATGAACATAACTAAAATCTTGGAAAGCTCCTAGAGATCAGCAGTCTTAGTAGGTGAACACTAAAGTCCCACATCAGAGCCCTTCTCAGTTGGTGCAGACTAGTTTGGAATAATTTAGGATACCCCTGCAGTAGTTGCCATGACTAAAGTTAGTGCTGAGCGTGTCCTAAAAGGCGGTCAGTGTTTTCTCTTTGCTGCTGCATATGGTGGGATATTTGTGCTCTCATCCTCCTTTAAGGGAGGGACTGGTGGGAGTAACTCCCGCACTGCTGGGAAAATTGAACAGATTTGGATAAATTCAACAACTACAAGAAGGCAGAGATTGGCCTTTAAGCGTTTAAGCTTGTACATAGTCAACAAGACTGCCTGGTATCTGGTGAATTATTATACAGCTGATGCTCCTCCCGTGAAAACGGGTTCTGTTTCCTTGTCCAGAAATCTGACTAGTCTAATCACCCTGTAAAATATACCACCCTGTAAAATGGAATTATCTTGTGCTAGCGCAAAAGGATGCACGTTATGCAGGTCCTTCTGGTTTTAGCTTTTGCAAACCCTTGCAGATAACATCCAAAAAGGGCTTTACATATAGAAGGTGGCAGCTGTGGAGAATATGTAGTATTGGTGTGATTTCTGTCCTTGCTTTTTTCAGCCAGAAGGAGTATCGTGTGTACAGGTGCTGCCCACGTGGACCTTATGGAGACACCAAGTCAAGGGAAAGATTCTCCCTAATTCTGAGAGAGGGGAAGCAGAAAAGAAATGAGGATGGTTATCGCTGCCTTGGGTCACTTCAGTTGTTTCCCCTTCTCCATCAGACTCAGTATAGCACTGCCTCAGTCTTTCTGTTATGCTGGGAAAACAGCTTTCTCCCTCTGTTAGCTAACTGTAGCAAGTTTGCTTCGCTCAAGTTGACAGAAGAAAGAATGCAAGTGTAGTATTGCTGCATGTAGTATTCAGTCTTGAGTCATGTCACGCTTGGGGTTTTTTTTAACACGCCAGAAGAGCACTGTACAGGTTTTGATTTCTGTGATTCAAATATTTCATCCTGTTTGCAGAACCTGAGTTTTGTCTTTGAGTGCTACAGGATGCAATAAAAGCTGAATGATTTAATATGCTTTTCCACCAAGACTATTCATCATAAGGCAACTCTGGAATAGAAAAGGTATAGTCAGAACTAATGCCCCTGCAAATCCTCAGAAGGATCAGGGGCTCAGAGGGCCCCACTTCAGTCCCCTGGTGTATTTGCTCAAGCAAATCTTTAATTCCTGATAGGAGCTTCAATAATGAATGAGTAGACTTGTGTTAGCAGTCTATAGCTAATATAGCATAGCTAAAAAAATGAGGCTGTGTCATCGTTTGGGCTATTCAGTGTGCTGGACTCTGACCGTGCAATCTTTATTGCTAGAGATGAGATGTGAGGCAGAGCAGAGTACAACTTCTTGCTCTGCGTTCCACCTGGAGCCTATCAGTACAGCAGTTACGAAAACAACATTAAAAATGGAAATAAAATATAAGCAGTCCTGAATACAGAATAAACTTTACGAAGCATCAGGGAGGCACAAGTACATTTCTTAGGACTGCTGATCACTTGCACTTCTGTAAAATTGTAAATCTGCAGAATGTCAAGATGCTTAAATGAAGGGTTTGGGCAGCCGGTTAATGCACATTGTATGAACGAATGCTTGTGCTCTGAATGTTTAGGTTGAGGATTTATTTTATGCGAACATTTATGTTGGATACGTGCCCTGAGCTGTGATGTACTGATTGCCAGTGTGACCCTCTATCTAATAAATAAGCAGAAGTTACCTATAAAAATATCTTAGCTAATTTAGTACCTGGTATTGTTGTCATTATTGTGGTTCTGTCATGTCATTACTTAACGTTTGAATATGAACAGCTTAAAGCACCACATATTAGAGTGAGTGCCATTTTTGCCCACTAACAAGGTTTTAATCAAGGCATTCAGCAGCTCTAAATAGGCCTTTGCTTCTGAATTTGCATATCAGGAGGGGGCTGGGAGCATGAGTGGGTGGATGTCATGTCCCAGTGATTAATGATCTCTAGGAAGCCGAAAAGGGGAGAGTAATATACGCAGTATTTCTACCCCCTGGAGTAGGAATGCAAACACTATTGTGCAGATCTGTGCATAGTCACTGACTTCCTGGTAGCTGGAGAATTTCATACACTCCTCTACCACAAATAAAACTGTCAGTGGAGTGACAAAGATCAGAAAGCCGGGCTTCATTTATTGAAAAGAATAGCTCAGACACAGTGATCCAGAAAATTAATTTTGTAGGTGTTTGGGAACTTGGTTGTTTAATAAGAAACTGGTAAAAAGAGAACTTTTGATGAAAGGCCTGAAGCCACCAAATATTTGTTGAATTTCAGTCTGTTTTGTTTCTGCCTGTTCCTGAATTATTGGAGAGGAGTAACTTCTATGATATAAAAGATGTATCTTAAACAGGAATTAGAAACAAAACAAAGAGAACAAGCTTTCCAAAAGGTAGAAGTTGTCTGAATTTCAATTGCTAAAAGAGCAAAAGGGAGAGGGCACAATGTGGAACAGCCACCCAGTCTGATCAGACCAAAACTAGCGTATTTGTTAGAAATCCTGTTACATTTCATTGCCATGATTTGCTTTCTGTTGTACTAAACCTTTGTTAGAATTGTATTAATACAACGTAAAAACCAAGGGCAGCTTCTAAGTAAATATTATTAAAAGTGTTAAATGAAGTTGTTTGAAAAGTTTTCTCTATTCTTGGAACACTCCACCAATCCTTGAAAACATCAGTGCTCATAGTTCCGTTGATAGCTTTGAGGTCTGTATGTGTAAGCCTTGAATAGTTCTGTAGTATTTCTAAATATAGCCATTTATAATTTTACTTGTGCATCAGCAAGCAAATAATGACAGAATTCTAATTTTTGCAGCATCTGTGTAATTTATTCAGAAAGAGTACAAATGCAAGTCTGTGTAACAGGATAGATAGCAAACTCAAGGGTTGTGTACCACGCAGGAGACCCTTGCAAGTAAGTTCCATCTTACTCCATTAAAGAGGAGGGAGGGACCCTGCGCTCTAATTTAAATCACGTAATGGATATTTGGGAGGCTCTGCTTCATAGAATGCAAAGACTGCCACTTACTGAAAGGTAGTGCTTGGTAAATAAAGCCGAGTCTTTTTTTAATGTGTTAAAAGCCTTCTGTATTTCCAATACGCTACAAACTGAGTAAAAGTGGAAATATTTCAGGGGACATGAGAAATTGCCACCACACCCCACTGCTATAGGAAGAGGAAATGTTTTCTACGGTGTACTTTGTCACATTGATGATGGTAATATGGATGTGGTGTAAAATGTTTTAAGTTTCAAGCAGGAAAAAATTCCCGACTGCTGCAAATCAATGTGAGAGTTCCCCCTGCTGTCCTGCAAGATCAGCTGCTGTAACGTTGCTGGAAGCTGTGCCTTATCTAAGGGATGGGATGCCGCGGGGGCTGGAAGTAATAATGCACTGCTGCTGTATAGCTTTTGGAGCTTTTGTCTTTCTTTTTCCTTGTTTGTTCCAAGAGCCAGCACTCAGGCGATAATGCATGCCACCTTCTTTAAAACCCAGAGAGTAGAAAATAAAGCATTGTTTGAGTTGCAGGGCCTTTCTGCTTGCAGTTGTACAAACAGTTTAGGGTGAGTTGTACTCTGTTTTTAATTCTTTCTTTCAAAATAATAATGAATTTTTTAAAATCTGTTTCAGCAATGCAATCAACCTCTTAAGCAATGTTCCCGTTTCTTGCTTGGATGTTCTTATTAGTCCATCATCCCAAGAGGAAACAGATATAAAATACAATGGTATGAATATGACAGCAATTCAAATTTTGCTGGATTTCATGGAGAAGAGAATAGACAAGGTATGGACTGTAAAGATTCTTGACAAAAGGGGCCTCCCTCTTTCATTAAAGCAAAAAGTGCATATATGTAAAGTTCTTATAATCCTTTCAGACAGTGTTTATCACAAATACGGATGACCTTTCTTCTAGATTGTGAAACACCTCAAAATTGAGAACAAATTCCTCTATCATCTGAAACATACTTGCTTGTGTGTGTGAGAGGATGAACATTTGGCTCTTTGTTTATATCTATGTAAAGTTCATGTTTTGGCTGTCATATAGGACTTTATTGAAGGGCTCCTAGGATTTGAAAACAAAAATTTACTCTTAAAAATGTTTTATTTGGTTTTATTTTAGGGAAGCAGCTATAGAGAAGGTCTAACTCCAGTTCTCAGTTTATTAACTGAATGCTGCCGAACTCATAGGAATATCAGGAAGTTTATCAAAGCTCAGGTAAGTAAAATATTCATCAAAATTTGAATATGATGCTAATGGTAACCTTTTTGAGGTTTGTACGTCAGTGCAAGACACTGATACTTTAAAAGCATGAATGGTTCCATATTAAATTACCCACAAAGTTCTCTGCAGTATTTTTTCTATTTTTCTGGGTTTTTTCAGTCTGACAGCTGTCAGCTATAGAAATAATTTTTCAGTCATGTAAATCAATAGATATTATGGCCTAAGTTCCACGATACATTTTGTCGAGCTGTTAAGTAGTAGCGTTAGGGATGGTGTAAAGCTGTGTTAACATGGGGCACCGTGGATCATGTGCTGCAGGGGCAAAGAACTCGGTGAGGTCTGTCCCCTTACATCCAGCATATAAAAAATAATTCAGTGCCGTTAACAGAACTTGGCAAAGCTGTATGGTAGCCAGCGAGGCTACCGTAGGTGGGTTTTGGTGTCGGTTTGCCTATCGTACCAAGGTGTTTTGGTGGGTTTTGCCTGAGCTTTAGTTTGACTTCAGCAGGCAGGAGTCGTTGCAATTGAAACCTGTGTACTGGTGTGTATCAGCTCTTCTGTCAGAGTAAAACTCTGTCCCTGAACAGAGGCACGCTTCAGCACTTGCTCTCTTAAAAGAGCTGTTTTATACAGGAAAAAAGGTTTCCATGCTATGGTTAAATATCCAAAGGATCTCTATGGCGTGGTGGTTGGGTGTGGTGATTTCTGCTTGTTCTGCTGATTTTCCTGAGTCTAGTGGAGAAAAGTTAAAAGACAAGCAAGGGAGAGACAGCTGAAACCAGCTGAGAAATCTTTTTCCTAAGCTGCAGTGATGTTCAGGTTGCATCTTAAATGTTGCTCACAGATCAAAGCTGCATCTCAGTTCATAAATAGAGTTTATAATGGAAAAGGGCATAGTTTGCATATATTTTCTGCCTCTTTCGTCTATACCAGAAAAGTGTTTTTGAGGAATTTAAGAAACTTGTTCTTGGTGTTTATTGGTTTTGTTCACAGCAGTTCTTTCCTAGGATACTCTTCTAATCTGCTAAGAGCCAAGTTTCAGAAGTTAGAAAATGAAGTTGTCTGCATGTTTTTATGACATCTCGGCGTCTAGATGTCAGGATATAATTGCATGCTGCCTCTTACCACAGGACCACTGCCTCATATAGTGCACAGAATAGATGGATGCCGCTAACTGCATGACCGGATGTTTGATATTTTGAATTGCCCTCATTGTTAAGTGTTGGCCTTAGGCTTTATTTATTGTGCACTATTCAAATTCTGATCTGAAGACAGAATGATTAATTTCCTCATGGACTGTCCTATGGCACTCATCACTGTATTAGTATTAGAGTATTCTAAAAACATTAATTCATTCTTACAACACTCTGTGAAATGTCAGTCATGGTACTATCCCCATTGGGGAAAGTAAGCAGGGACAAAGTAAAATGTTTTTGCTAATTGTTTGAATACTTAGTTTGAAGAAGATGGGGTCTGTTTTTTTCAAAGCAGTCAATATTGTAGCATTCATTTGTTTAAGTATCGGTTCCCAGTGAGTCTGATTTCAGTAGTAATTGTGCAGTAATTTTGCACAGAACATGACATTTTTACATTACACACCAAGAAGACAAAGGACCTGCAAGTTCTTACGACAATTAGTAACATCTTTGGTTTCATTCCCTCGTAAAACACTGAAGATTCATAATTCTTACCGGAGTCTTCAGACCATTAAATATTTCATACTGCGGCCCAGGTTTGTTTGCAGATCGAATCATACCCTGGGAATGTGGAAAATTAATGTAGGTCTTGAGTCTGAATGCATACGCACAAGGAGGCGGAAGTTACGTTGCAAAACCAGCCGTGTTTCAGGAACCTTCTGCCTTTCTTCAGGGTTGAAGTTACCAACACTAATGACATTTAATGAGAAAATAGTGTGTTTGCGGAAATGTTAAATAGTGTTTTCTCCAAAATCTCTTTGAAACTTAGCTTTACCTTTAAAACGGTGTTTTCTGGGAAAAGTATGCATTTCTTCTGTAAACATAGAGCTAATTTTTTAAATTCATGGTACTAGGACTTGCAATATTACTTATTTTCCTGCTTTTTTCACTATAAGTATGTTCATTGGTCTGTGTAAATTACACATCATGTTAATATTGTAAGTTCCTTAAGCCGGTATTTTTAATGCTTTTGCCAGATACTTGAGCAAAACAGAAGAAACAAAGAACTGAGGTTACTGCTGCCTGTGAGCCAACTATTTTGGGACACTCATTGGTGCTCTTAAATTCCTAATAATTGTCTTTTTTTTAAAAAGTCTGTGTTTGGGACTGAGTACTTTTCTGCCCAGGGTGGCAGACCAGAAGGCCTGAATATGTTAAGAAGTGAGTCGTTACTAGTGCATGTAAGCGCAGTTGGGTTGATTTCATTCCTTTTTCTGAAGGCGCCGAGCTTACAGTATATTCTTGTTCTATTGACTGTGTTTGTTTCTGCAAGGATCGGATAGGTATTGCCATGCATTCTATGCTGGTTTTCCTTTATTTGTGCTGCTAGGTATTGCCTCCATTAAGGGACGTATCAAGTCGTCCAGAAGTTGGCACAACAGTGAGAAACAAGCTTGTGCGCCTTATGACACACGTAGACCTTGGAGTAAAGCAAATTGCAGCAGAATTTCTTTTTGTTCTTTGTAAAGAGAGAGGTAAAAATTACTTTTTCTTCTCCCTCTTATATAAGGTCTTGCTGTAATTAGTATATTTGCCTTTTGCTGTACCTCTCAATTCTTGTAACACTATGCTGTTTTTTGGCTTTGTAGCTGATTATAGCTCAATAATTTTCGGTATCACTCTTTGCAGTTGACAGCCTGTTAAAATATACAGGCTATGGTAACGCGGCAGGATTGCTGGCAGCAAGGGGCCTGTTAGCAGGAGGAAGAGGAGATCATTGGTACTCAGATGATGAAGATACAGATACAGAAGAATACAAATCTGCAAAGCCAAAGTATAGTATTGTTTTTTCCTGTTTTTTTTTCTGTCCTGTTGCAATGTAGATGTTTTGACATAATTTTTTTTGTTTCACCTTTTCCAGAGAGGCCAGTTTTGGAATTACATGTGCTTATATTAACTCCTGTCTCCTGTTGACTTCATGATCTAATTATTGATTAACCAGCCTCTAAGAGTGACCATCATATAGTCAGATGGCTCCAGGGGGAAAAAAAATCACTATGAGAATGATTTAAATTCAGTTTGAATAACTGTTTAAAATTCAAGTATGAAAAAATATTTTTGAGCAAATTTTAGAAAAAAAAATTATAGTAACAAACTTAGCAAGGATGGCTTTTGCCCCAGATTTTCCAGGAACTCTCATGAAGTTGCCCAACTACTAACTATTGTTTGTGGGGTATTTCTGTTTAACAGAGAAAATAAAGGTGTCAAATGTGACTTAAGGTTTTAAGGGGGACTTTGTTAAAAAGGTACTAAAATTTCCCTGAAGAATCAAGTAGGTCACCTAAGTAAATACGGAAGGACTAAATAACTTCTGTAGAAGTCATGCATCAGGAATCCAACACATTTGTTTGAAGGAGTCAGTGATCATAGAGAAGCTCTCTCTGTTGATTTTTATTAATTGTAATTGATTTGGTGTTAGAGGTTTTGGTTTGTCGCGTTACATCTAGGATTTGGTGCCTTTTTAGGTACGTTCTGAAATTATTGATAGTGGGCATCCAAAGCACATTATTTTTCCACTTCACTCTGTTTTCCTTGAATTACACAGACATGATAAGATATATGATGGGGAATTGTGGCTTATTGAAAGATTCTTATTAAGGAACATGAATGAAAGACAGGATTAAATGTATGAGAAGTTACAGGAATTCTATTGCTTCTATGCTAAGAAACGAACTCTGAAACAGGAGGTTTCTTTTTATTTCTGCACTTCAGTGTTATTTTTTCTTGCTCCTTTATCTCTGCTCTTCTTTCAAAAGCCTAACATCCAGTTATATGCATATAAGTAAAACTATAACATCTATTTAGGTAAAAGCTGACACTTAAATGAAACATTCAAGACAACTGTTAGTTGATTTATGCATCTGATTTTCGGTATTGCTGTTAAATGTTTGTGATTTAATTGATTGAAAAGATAATTTGCCCTGAAAGTGTTCTTTAAAACTGTTTCTTTGTTTTTTACCATTTTTGTATCGCCATTCACTTGTTTTAACAGTGAAAATAAAACTGGCATTGTAAATTCTCAAAGTGAAGTAACTTTAACTTGGTTTGAGCAAAAATCATCATGGAAGGGGAATAGTAAACTAATTCAATGTTTTTTTCATTAATAAGAAAATGTAACTGGAACCTGTCTGTATCTTCAAAATTAAACCTGTACGGAATGAGTTTCAAACAAATATCTGTCATTCTGTTCCCTGTCTATGTTATTATTACTAATTACATTGTTGTTATTACCAGCATTATTGCCCTGCTTTCAAACTGCTTGTGTATGGGTTATAATACAAGAAGTACTGGTGTTCTGTGTATTTCTGAGTAGGTGCCAAGAAATTAATGCAGTGAATCGATAAGAAGATAATAATTCACAAGAAAAGGCTACAAAAAGGGTGTAAAAATGAAGGCTGGCTATTTAAAGTAAAAACTTTCATGTGCATTTCAGGCAGTTTTAGTCTGGGGGTTTCTGTTAGTGTGTTCCTCTTGCCTCCTATCAAGAAGATAGACAATTTACATATTTCTATAGAAATGTAAACGGTATTGTTTTTCCACCTCCAGCATTAACCTCATCACTGGTCACTTAGAAGAACCAATGCCCAATCCGATGGATGAAATGACGGAAGAACAAAAAGAATATGAAGCTATGAAGCTTGTCAACATGTTTGATAAACTTTCCAGGTATTGTATTATAGCTGCTTTTGAGGGAGGCAACTCATATCCTGGCTCTTTACTAAGGTCTAGTGCTTCAAAATAGTGCTATAATCGACTTCTTTCTGGGATTAGGAACACTTTAACTGCAGAGAAAAATGTTTAGCACTTCAAACAAACGAGTGATATGTAACAGGACTTCAGAGGGAAACCTCTTTTGGAGGGGACTGAACAGAATCAGGAAGATCTGGTGGTGAGGGGACCTGCCTCCTAAATAGATAGGCTGATAATAATGAAAAGAATTTCTCTTTTTTAAGTATGGGACACAATCCAAGCCCAAGGCAAGTGTACTCGTTAAGCCCAAGGCAAGTGTACTCGTTTTCCCCAAGCCAATGAGCAGCATCTCATGGCAGCACTTATGTGTGCTGCTTATATGAAGAACAAACACAGTGTGAAACTAGTTGTCACCAGAAACAATAAATTATACAATGGAGCAATTAAAAGGGAATTTACAATTTAGAATTATTGTGGATTTATTAGAGTTAAGTGTGGACTGGATTACAAATGAACCTTTATAATTTGTTTATGACGTAATATCATAAAAGAAAATGGTACTAAATGTGACATAAAGGTATCTGTTGTTGATACAGAGAGTTGATTTTTATTTTATAACTTTCTACGTACAAAAAGGGAATAGAGCTGTGCTGTTAGCTGAAGATTTTTTTTGTGTTTTGACTCAGTATGCCTAGAATTCGCTGGTTTTGCTTCCCCCATACTTGTAGCCATATTGGAGTGATTGCTTGGACTTTTGTTTTCTGTGTAAGCAAAATTTTACGTTCTTGAGGAACACTTAATGTAATACTAATTCATCATTGAACGAAGCTGTAGGAATTTAGGTAAATACAGAAGTGGATCATTCCTCAAGCAGGGGCAGACTCGAGCTAGAAATGTGTTTGTGTTTTGTAAGAGTCTGTAGATATTCAAATAACAAGATCTGTTGAGAGAAATTCAGCAAACCAAGTATTTTTACATCTCTACTAAAGATTAGAAATACAGCAAAAGATATGGGAGAATTTGGATTTTGTATTAGCTGACAAAGACTGAATTATAAACAGGAGAGAAAGCAGGGAAGGGTGTCGGAACAGCTGATCTGAGACTGTCAGTGAAGTAATTGGATACTTTTTCACACTATTTGCATGGAAAGGAAGCGTATTATGTTACAGTCTTTTTAATAAAGAGAAGAAAATGCAATGCACATGTAATCTTAATTGAACTACTGTGTAAAATGGAACGATTTCTATGTAAGCTAGAGAATTAAGATGCTGAGCGTAAGGGGTACCACAATAAGATGATTAAATGGTCTAAAACTTTTTTTTTAACAGGAAGATTGAGACCGGAGATAAACTAAGACCTGAAGACAAGTCAGTTGCTCTCTATAGCAGTTACACACACAAAGTCCAAATGGCGTTACTGTAGCATAAGAGCCTTTTCAGTTTGGAGGATTGGAGGCACCTGCTGGGTTGCCTGCTACAGACTGACAATAACTAAGCAGCTGGTGCCCTGTGTCACTACTTATCCTCTTGGCCAGTAGCATTACTTTCACCTTGGGCTTTCTGTGTCACTTACATCCACCTGCAGTTTCTTAGGCTGCAAACTCTTCAGGGCTGGGGCTCTTTTTGTTGTAAGGTTTTTGTTTGTTTGTTTTTCAGTATAGCGATTACTGTGTGACAGTGTTGTTGATGTGACCCCTTTAGGTGCTGTAATAACATGAATAAAATCACTTGACTGTTCTTCCTACTCTTTTTGTTTTACCGAAAATGGAGGGGGCGGGGAATGCTGGCAGGAAGGAAATAGAAAATAAGACTTGGTTTTGGGAGGCTGTGGGATGTTTTTAACGAATGTAATTGAGTGCAGTTGTGGGGTTTGCAGATGTTAAATAAAATAGGAAGCTGCCAGTCTTGCATACAAGAAGAAAGAGTTAGTAACATGCTGATAGTAGTGGAAGTCCCTCCATGTTTTTGGAATCAAACACTTCTGCTTCCAGCTTGAGCCCTTCAGTGCTGGGAGTTTTCAGAGACTTAAAGCTACCAGTGGAATGCACTTTTTTTCCTTGGTTTGCAACCTACAAATTTAAACTGGAGATTGCTTTCATAGGAGCCTTCAGTTGGTTCTGGGTTTTGAATCTTGCTTTGAGACAGACTTCTGGTGGCAGGTTTCCTACTCCTGCTGGTCTTTGTTGTTGTCACCATAGGAGGGGACATATACCATGAAATGAGCAGGTTCCATTTGGTGCAGTGCCAACCAACAGCTCCTTCTTCTAATCTTGAAAGAATTTATATAATTTTATCTGTGTAACTTGAACAAGAGATTGGATGTACAGCAAAACTGGTTTGCTTAGCACACTTGTATTGTCCCAGTCATGGAAGCTAAGCTTTAAAAAGCTAGCATGATTTTACTGGAGAAAGGGATGGAAAAAAAAAGTTGAAGGACTGACAAACTTGCTTCCCTTCCTGACTGATAAGGATAACCGGGCCAGTCTGTCACTGGGGTGTGCTAGATTTGGCTTTGACTGGCTCTGTATCATTTTTTAAAGCTACCTGATGATGGATTGAACTCCAAAAACAAATTTGCAAAACAGTATTACGTCATTGAAAAGTTATAGCCTTCATTAGTGGCTGCTAACTGTTTACACTGTACCATTTGTACAGTTTTACTGAAACTATAAGTAACAAATTGGCATTTTCTCCCTTGATCCATAAGATGCCAGTGGATTTTTGCTCTCCGTGTTTCTCTTTATTTTCAGCATTGGCACTGAAGAATTGAATCTGCTTTGAGGTGATGTAAATCTGATCCATGCTTTTGGTCATTTCCAATCTCACTTCCAAATCTATTCTATTCTGTTAGGCTGTCGGTGTTTAGGCCTGTTCAGGAGGTTCTTGACCATTGACAGTGATAAATTAAAATTAATCACCCAGTTTTGTTTTATCAAAAAGTGTGGAGGAAAGCTGGATATTGTTTGTGAACCCATTTCCCCTGCCTCAATATTTTAACATAGACTTGGGTTCTACAAAAGCTTTTATAGAAATTAATATTTTGCTGAAATTTGGCTGCAGTACTTTTTAAAATCATTAAATATATATAAATTATAAGTGTAAATGAAGATGAAAAATCTTGATTATTGCAGCTCTTGGAAGATGTCGATGTTACTTAGGTAGTTTGATGGATGCCCGAACTTGGCCCTAAAGTAACTCTATGGGCTTTGTCTGCTGTAAGGGTCAATACTGTCGTGTTGATTCATTGAGAATTGTTTGGCGACTGTAAATTAGTGTCCCCTCTATGTGATACACATCTTTGAGCTTTGAAAAACTCCCCAGATCTGCAAAAAGATTTAACTCAACCTTTCATTTTTGCAAAATGTGAAGCTAGCCACCTTAAATCAGTGTTGTATGATATTCTGTCTGTTTATATTATAGATTATTGGAAATACTCCGTGTTAATTAAAATGTCTGGAAAAAATGCTAACATTTTTTCTATTATAAACGGTAGGTAGAATTGTATATTAATTGACTAATTTAAAATGTCAGGATGCTTTTTCCAAGCCAACCTTGTATTAATAGCAAGAATCCTTTTGCTGATGAAATAGTCTCCAATTATCACAGCTCGGGTTTTGTTGTACATTGAACAGAAGTCAACAAAACGAGTATGTAAGAGAACCTGTCTAAATAAGAAACCATACTCATTAAAACCACAAAATTAATCACAGAATGAATGAAGAAGGCAATGTTACATAGATATTTTTTTCCCCTCCCCTTTCTAATCATAGAACAAAATAATGTTACTTGAAAGGATCGGAACTATTATTTAGTACTCAATTATAAGGAGGTGAATAGGTCCCTAACATGCCATTTTATCAAAGGAGCGGACTGGTGTTCACATGATGGCTGTTTCATTACAGACACCATCATTAATTCCATGTGTCAATACAGCCCTGTAGCACATAGGGCAGACAAGAAAGAGTTACCCTTCAAAACAAGGGAATGATTTTTGAGTTGTCATCAAGCTAAATGGCAAGCAGGAAGCTAGAACTTTTATAGATATATTTGAAGGGACTCTTGGGAGATCTGGAAGTGGAAGAAGAGAATGCATTTTACCAACTGTTTAATTATGGTGTGTTCCTAAGTACGCTTGAATAGACTGCTTTGTTTGCATTAGAAAAATGAATGTTGCAAGAAGGTGTATTTGAGTATATGGGAGGTCACACAAGGATGTTCAAATATGTATAAATATGCACATTGTGTACTTGTATATATCTTCATGGATACAGAAGTATTCCCGCTGCCACCTACTGGGCTGAAGCGATCTCTCTTCTGCCCTATAGATGGACCATGAACATCCAGTTTCTGGATAACGAACTCTCTTCTGAGGTTATACGTGCCAGTTTCTGGTGCTTCCTTTGCCACCTTGTATTTCACCTTAAACATTAAGCACGTCCTCAGCTAGGCCAAGTTGTCAAAACTCAGTGGAGGTCTCTGTAAAACTGGCAAATTGGTGAGGCTGGCAGAGCTGAGACTTCATACCAGGTAAGCATCAGCTCTTGTGTGGTATTGAAGTCAGCTCAGTGATGCCTCTTGCAGTCCTACCCAAAATTCTGTTATTTAGCAGGTAGTTGTTCCAGATTTCTGAAGCTAGCTTTGTAGGCAGCCCAGATCTTTTCATCTATTTGTCTCCCTCTGGATTTTTCCCCTTCCCATGAGTAAACTCGTGTCATTTTCTTTGGAGTTTGCAGTCAAGTCTTCACTGGTGAGAGGATGCCACGTTTTACACCGTTTTAGGACTAGATTATGGTTAGGAAGAAAACAGGCTGATCCCTGCTTCTCCTCCTACCTCTTCTTTTGGTGGCCTAGAATATTTCTGGCTTGATACAGTTCAGTTTTACTGGGTAGCATTTGTCTGAGGAAGGATGTATGGAGTCCAGCCTCCTAACACAGAGAAAGAACAGCAAACTTCTAACAACCATCATTCATCCTGGTCAAGGACTTGCAAAGCAGGAAGCTCATGCAGGCACAGAAAGGTTAACTGAAAAACATCCTTGTTATTCTCTGAAATACGAGATCGGCCTAGCTGATGGTTAAAGCCTAGAGAGGAGGAAAAGCATTGGGAACGAACCTCAAGTGCAGTACAGCACAGGTCATAATAGTGCACTCTGAGTACAGCGAGCTGAGAAACAGGCTTTCGAGCATCACAGAGGATGCAAATGCACGGCAGTGACTCAGACTTCTATGTTACGTTGTCAGACAAAACTTGGTGCGTTTATCCCCAAAAGACCCCCACAAAACCCACAGATCAAGACTTGTGCGTATGGATCTGTCTTGTCTATTGCATCTGGTGTTCAGTGTCTCCAGAGGTGACTGACCAGGAGAGAAAAAGTTTCTGTCAAGTTCTGGAGTGCGTGTGACAGGGTGTAAAAGTGAAGCACATAAGGGAAGTTGCAGAGAAAGCTATTTCTTTATAATTGACAAATGATGAGGTAGGACTTCTTGACAATATTTTTACAGGTATTTTACAAGTATCCTTCTGTGAGCAGAGGGAGGTCCCCACGTAAGGGGACCTTGGGACCTTGTTTTCCCGTGTTTGTCTTTCCGTTTTCTTGAACTGTTTCTTTATCCTTTAGTAGCCAATATAATTTATTTATTACCAATAATAAATTGTAAGTGACTAGAAAATAATGTGATTCTATGACTTCTGGCTGCAACGTTAAATGTTGCAACCTAAGAGTATGCGTTGTGGTTTTTAAAACAAAAATGTAGGATCCTCTGAGCTTAGAGGGAAGCAAAAGTGATTTCATTCTTTGTGGCTATGTTTTTACTTTTAGGACTTAAAAAATACGAGCAAGGACTTACTCTTCAGGTTATTCTCCAAAAATAAGTGTATTAGATCACATTTGAGTAAGTGGCACTGCAGAATTTGTTGCAAGACTGATCACAGATTTCAAAGGATATTTGTTTCGTATTATGGTGTTTAAAGTTTAAAAGCTAAAAAGGCCTTAGATGTATAGGGTTTTTTCCTGTGAAAAAAGTCTTTGCTATTAGATGCAACTCTGAAGCACTCTGGCTTTGGCTTTGGGGGACCCCCACAGCAGGCAGGGAGGGTTCTGGTCCTGTTTGGACACTAGATCTGCAGTCTTCATTTTTTGAGCCCTTTCAAATCTGATCTCAAGTATTCTTTTGATCTCTTCTCGCACACATCTCCAGCAGATACTTGAAAACTTAAGAGTGCTCTCATTTGGGCAGAATCTGTGCACTGGATCGCACTGCCTGAAGGAGGAGGACTTGCTGTCAGTCCTCAAGTATGGCAAGGTATCTCCAGTCTATTTAAAGATAGATTCTACTCTTACACACACACACAAAGTCCGGGCTGTGCTCTTCGAGTATGGTCGTTACAAACCTCCTTCCCTGGCCCCCAGCATCGCCCCGCCGCAGACCTGGTGAGCCAAACCACAGCAGTTTCTCCAGGTCCAGTTTCTCACGGTTTGAAATGCTGCAGGCAGTGGGATTTGTGACCTTATCGCTGTAGTATCTGCTTGCCACATCTGCACAAATGGCTGTGTTTGTCTTGCTGGTCTCTGCTCTTCCCGAGCAAAAGAGACTCTTGGAGACTTAATTTAACTGCTGCTTGACTGTACAGTATCTAGCGTACACATGCCGCATAATTCAGATGTTGCCTTTCTTGCTGTTCCTATGGTTGCGTTCAGGTTAGATTGCCAGCCTCGCACAAGCAATTTTTGTCCCTTTTCCCAGCCAAGGTAGTGATGCAGACCAGGCAGAGAGCTGGTGAAATGCCTTTGCGTCCCTACTGAGTGATGGAGTTTTATTGTCCGTGGCTCGGGAGGGTGGTATACGTGTGCTAAATCGGCAGTTTTACTGGGCTGCCTTTCAAGCAAGGGGTAAACTGACATCAAGCCTCCGCTCCTTTATTTAAGGTGACTTCTGAATATTTAGAGGTATTCTCCATTATTTTTTTTTTCAGCAGAAAATCAAAATGTTATCTTTGCCCTTACAGCTTTTGCCATAATCCACATATAAATGAGGTGATAAAAAGTAAGGATTAAATAAATCTTTGCTAATACTTTTTGATTGGCTTAATCAATAATTAATCATCTCTTAGATGAGGCTGTAGCTTGTGGAGTAGATATAATTGGATTAGCTGCTGAGAGGCCTTTGGAGCTTTGAAGAGATTAAAATGGCTGTCAATCCTGTAATTAAACTGCCACAAACAAAAGCAACAGTATTAGAATCAGTCAGGTTTTTTTAAATGAATCAACAAGTACTTACCCACCCCTAGGAGTGGTGTAGGCAGAGTCTGTTCTCGTATCTGATTTATTTCCTTCAACAAGATGAATATGGATCAAATAATTGTTTTAATTGCCTGGGCATATATTGGCCAGAATGGCAGGTGAAATTTTAGGCAGAAATGGCTGTCAGAGAACTCTTAGAAGAAAAGCTAGTTTGTGTATGTAAAACAGCGGACCTGCTCCTTGTCTTGAGCCTATTAGGCACTGACTTTTCATGGTGTCTTTAATTGGCTAAGTAGGTTTGGCCTACATGAATGAAGTCTTTATCTGGCCTGCTCTTCCCCTCCCACCTATTTTGGAAGGTTTTTTGTTCCTCTTTCTTCAAAACAGAGGGCTTTAGCAGAAATAACTTCCTTTTAAAGGCCCATTATGTACTAAAGCATATACTGTATGTGACTGTATTATACACATGTGAATCGATATGTGTGCATATGCTAATATATAGTCTTTTTTTTAAATCTGTTACAGAGATGAGCTTATAAAACCAATGGGAGTGCGGCCGGATGGTACAATGGCTCCTTTGGAAGAAGCAGTCAGCCAGTACCAAACCAACAAGGAAGACAGCTCAGATTCAGACTAAAGCATCACCTGCTTCACTCTCAATTCTCCTCTAATCCACACTTTTCCTTACAGCCACCACATCTTTTATCTAGGCGTTTTATCCTCACATTCGCCAGCATCACTCTAATTGTTCTGGTTTTAAATGATGGGTCCTGTGGTGTAATGTCTGAATTTTTATTATGTCTGTTCAAAGAACATATCAATTTATTAGTTTATGATCTTTATTAATCTAAAAAATGTATTTCAAAGGGATAAAAAACAAAAGCAAACAATGTAAAAAAAAATAAAAACACTTTAATTTTCCAGAATCCTGTTTTCTGAACTCTGTAGGTTATACCATTCTTGGTATTTTATTTTTTTGTATTGTCTCGCCAGTCTCTCCTTTTATATAATTGTAATTAAAGAAACGTGTTTGCTTAGTGGAATTAGGGGCAGAGGATGTTTAAACTTAGAAGTCTGACTGCTTTAACTGGCCTTCAGCAGTGATTTTAGAGCTACCCTTTTTTAAATATCATTGGATTTCTTACTGCTGCACACTTCTGTGGTTAAGCTGCTGCTTAAGATTTTACCAATGTGTCAGTCACTGACTGCTGCTAAGATTACTTTTAAATTGGGAACAAGATGATGTGTGTTGTATGTCCTCCCTCCCCCTCCCCTATTAAGACCACACAAATATACACACCTCCCCCCCCATCTTTGGTTAAGTAAAAACGTCCCTATTCAAAACAGCATTCAAGTATGTACACTTAAATGTTGCCGTGAATGGGACTGGACTAAAGTGAAGTGCATGTGCAAGTGTTTTATGGAATTGGGGCCTACTTTTGGAGATTAACGGGTGCGCCTCACTTTAAGGGAAGTCAAACTAATCAACAAAGAAACATTTCCTTTTAGGGGAACTTGGGAAGCGAGGGGATAGAGAATGGGAAGGTGGGAAGGAGAAGAGTGTCACTTTCAACTCTGTACTCTTTAAAAACAAAGATTAAAGTTTTAGGCGTGCTGCACTGCTGTTGCCTCTTTGCCTGCTTGGTTTCTTTCTCTATGTGTTTCTCCCAGCATGAATTATATGAAGAATAATCCACGTCCTAGTTTTTAATTCCTTTTTTTTTGCTCAGAAGCATACACATGCCATTCTTGTGAACCTTTCAGAGGTTCATGAAGGTTCTCCAATTTGCCTTTGTTTCCTACGACTTGACACTGGTTCCCTGAACTAAGGAAGCTGGTGTTCAAAGACCTTGTAAAGGGAGGGCTTGGTAGGAAATGATGCTGTCGTTTCCCACGTGAGGAGCTTCCACAGATCTTAGTACTCCAAAAGGACTAAAAGGAAATAATGCCCTGCTCTCGGCAGCTAAGTTTGTTTTCCCAAAGGATGCTGCCCCCCCTCCTTTTTTTTTCTTTCAAAAAAAGACAACAAGGGAGCTTCGGGACATTAATTGTATACATTTCTGTATGCTGGGACCTTTCTGAGTGTTAAAATCATTGCTGCTTTGAGTTATGACGTGACTTGGGCTATATCATCTGCTGTATCCACATGGAGCATCGCAATTTGCATGGGGCAAAGGAAGCCAGCTACTGTTTCCATACAGCAATAGCTAAAGCAAAGCCCATCGATGTATTGATAATGCTGAAATCACGCCTATTACATATGAATCCAAAAGGGGGAGGGAGGAGTTACCCAGGAGCAAGTCATGTGCTTAGCTGCATCTAGGCTGGGTCTCAAAAATGTAATTCTGGGTTTAACATCATCCAAATGATGATGGCTAAAATGAGCCCAGCACAGGCAAGTGTTAAGTGCACTGCAGGTGAAAAGAATTTATGAACCATCCCTGAGCAGCAAAACTTAACTAGCTCTGTTAACGAGGAGTGGAGTCCTGTCTTGGTGTCAGCTGAGGCCGTTTCTTGGGGCTGGAGAAGCTGTTATTTCAGTAACAGGCTTCTATATGGGTTGCTATAGAGGGGTAAGCACAGAGCACAAAAAAGAGCAAAATCTCAATTTGTTGCTTTACAAGTTGTAGAATGTGCTTCCACAATTAGCTGGCTAAAGAGATTAATAAAACAATAATGGCTCCAGGGACCGCGTTACAAAATTGTATAGCGTGAGGCTTCTGTGGTCTGGCTCCTGGCAATTGCAACAGGGCAACAATAGCTGCAATAAACAGTTCTTCTGTTTAGTTTATCTTGGAAAATACATGCTTGTAGTAGGTTTTACAGACACGAGATGCTGCTTCAATTGAAAGGAAAAAAAGTAAGACCAAGCATAGAAGGTTCTACCTTAATCCTCTAGCTCAAGGGTGATTTTCATAATTGGGTTGCCTGCAGTGGGGGTGCAGGTTGATCTAATTAAATTAGTAACTGTCACTAGTGCAGTATCCCAAAGCATCTCTTGTTCCAAGATGATAGTTTGTGGAAGGGGGGCTGCAGGGTTTGTAGTTTATCTTTGAAGTGTAACATAGGTCCATCCTTAGCTGCACTGGCTGGAGATCTGGGAAAGTCTCGGGAGAAAGTTCCTCCAACACGACGGTGCATCTGCTTCCTCATGTGCTGTATGAGGTTCATTTTCTCTTCCAAGTCACCATGCACATGTTAAGATTTCTCTCGGATTTGGAGTCTGGAGAAAAGTAAAGTGAGTATTTGGTGATCTGTTGTTTTTTCTTTTTTTAAAAAAATGCTCCCTGGAATTGTTTGTTTACTGTGAAATAAGGATTTACACCTGAGTTTATTTTCAAAGCTGAACCTCCAAAATTGGAGGTTTGGGCAAGGGAACTTTATTTAAACGGGCAAACTGGGCAGTCAGCCTGACCGGTTTGGGGAATGCTCTCTCTTTCCTCCCCAACAGAGCACAGAGGTGCCGCATCTGCACTTGAATAAGTGTCCAAAGTTCCCGTAAAAGTGAGAATCTGCTGCAACCTGCAATGTTTTAATTCCTGGTAGTCTCAAGCCTGGAGAGCGTTGAAAGGTTTGCTGCTTCTGCTAGCAGTAGTTCTGCTAGAGTCATATGTGACTAATGCGTTTTATTCCACGTGGTGTGAGCTATCCTGTATTATACAAAATAATGATATTTGATTATGTAAATACCTGCTTTCATTTTTCCTCCAAAACACTTGAGTACAGTCAACACAGAAAATACTGTAATTGGAAAAAGGAACTTTTCTGAGTAAAACATCACTAGATTTTCTGGTGGTGACTGTAAAGGTGTGAGCCAGCGGGCTTCACAGACGTGTAACTTTCATTCCCAAAAAGCCTTTCACAGTCAGTCCCAAATACAAAAACTTGTGTTTCAATCTTTATTTTGGCATCAACAGCCCAAAGTAACACATTTCTCATTAAAGCTCGTCAATGCTTTGGAAGCTTTGCTTTTCTTTGTTTCCCATTAGAGTTATGAAACAAAAGATGATGGGAAATTGCTGAAATTTGTCAGAATACTTTGTTCTTTTGCAAAATAACGCAGACGTATTTGTTTAAATGTTCATGAAAACTTCCTGGCAGGTATTCTCAAATGGTAATTGAAACTTTATGTGCCCCAAAAGTGGTTTTCAGGAAAAAGGGACATTTACAATCTGTTAAAAATGTTGTTGTGAGAAAATTACCAGAACTTTAAAGAAATTTGCCAACAAGGAAAACCACATTAGCTTCGATGTTTTGAATATACAACATTGCTGTATATGCTTGTGCCCAAAGTAGATTTTTCACCCTCTATCTAGACTTTTTCCAAATACCTGAAAATTTGCAATGGTTTAATAAAAATAAAAAATAAAAAACAAATGAGCAAAAAATCCAAAACACAAAACCCCAAGAACAACCGGGCAACAACATATTTCTCTTATAGTTCTTCTAGCAGTAATTTTCCTCTACCTGGGTGAAAAACTGGTTGTCAAAGGGGGCTTTACGGAAGAGAATATTACAATGAAGCTGTCGTACTGGTTGCCAAGCATCCTAGTCCAAAAGAGGAAAGTAAACCCCAAAGTATACAAGATCCCAAATCTCCTGAAGGAGCATTCCACAACATTGTCCTTCACCTTATTACCACAAAACAGCTAATAAAATCCTGTGCTTTAATAAGGCTGGCTGTAAAAAGACTGTTCCACTGTTCAAACAGTTGGGAGCCAGACTTTGCCCGTCTTTGATGAGCAGCAAGTTAAACAGCTCGCCCAGGTCAGATTCTTTTCTGGCCAAGCATAGAAAAATGATGACTTCGTGGTAGTACAAAGATGTAGCTCAATTCCGTGGGTGTGTGTGGGGGGGGAAGGCAGAATTTAATCTGGCAAATGAAAATCCTTGTTGTGTTAACATCTTAGTTACTTGGATGGCTCTGGCTCTTATGAAAAGTGATAGGGAACATTTCCTGGTTTCTTTGTGCAAAAACTTTTGCAAAATCCATGTTTGCGCTCTGGTGGTGCTATATTTAGACCAGGAATTTTGGGGGGAAGTGATGTTCTTTGAGCTTTGCCATGTATCCTCCAGCGGGGTGTGCTTGGGAATGCAGAAGCGGGGAGAGCACAGGCAGCTCGGCGCTGGCAGGAGAGCCTGGAGAGGTAAGCTGTCACTGCTTCCTGATGTCTGCCGCCAGCCAGCTGCCTGGGGGTGACCTGAGGGCAGCGGAAGCCCTGCCTGGTGGCAGTGGGACCTGGGAGGCCATCCTGCCCATCTCCTCCTGCCTGCAGGTAACCAGGGCAGCCAGGCGGATGGGGGAGACGCAGGTAGCTGTGTGGCGTGGAAAATAGGGGAAATTGCCTACTTGCTGAGTGTTTTTCAGGGCTCCTCCTCTCACCAGGAGCACCGTGGTCTGCAGGTGAGTCCAGTTAATCCTCTGCTTTTACCTGTTGCTTGTCCCTTGGTTAGGGTATAGCCTTTGGTCTCAAGAATCGGTAACGCTTTGGCTGTTGCACATCTGTCCCTCATTTTGGGGGTGTGCCACACCTCTGAGACTAGCTTTCCTTCTTGAGAGTGAGCCCCCCTTCCTCACTCTGTGCCAGTAAGGATAAGGAAGAGGGGGTCCCACAAGAAAGGACCAAACTCGTTTATTGGGAAGGAGGTAGGAGCAGCCATGTCTCCTGTCTCAGCAGCACCGGAGCCACTTTCAATTCCACCATTAGACACGTCTAAAGGCCAGGCTGTCACACAGCTACTCCCATCTGAGTGGCCTCTGGCCAGGCTTGAGGACAGCAAATGTGGTCTGTCAGGTAGGAAAAAAAAAAAATAACCAAAACTTGACCATCGCCACAACCAGTCCAACATCATCATCTGACAGTGTGTAGCTCAGGTCAGTCCCTGTCCTGGCTGGGAGCTACAGGGTCCAACAGGATGAAGTAAGCTCCTCGATCATCCCGGCTTTCTCCAGAGCAGGCATGAGCGCAGATTACTGAACTGCTGACGTGCCTGGGAATCGATCCCTCCGACGGCATGCCAATCTCTGTGGGGTACCTAGGCAGGCTTTGAGAGGTTGGTGGGGAAGGAATTATTCAGACCACCCATCTTAGCTGGCTAAATTACCCGGGTAGTCTCTTCAAACTCCTCCAGTCACGGATGAGAGAGAGGACAATTCAGAGTAAGGCTAATTTGGGTGCACTGAATGACCCTCTGCAGGAGCTTTGCTTTCCCTCCCTCGACTACAGAGGGAGCCTGGGGAGACCAGCTGGTTACATTTAACTGCTAAATTGGTTGCCAAAAGATGGGTGGTGAGAATTCTTTCCCGTTTCCCCTTTGCCATGGACCACACTCCTCCCAGAGCAGGATGCTCGCTCCCTCTCTCCTGCAAATTCGGAGCGTGCTCAGTGCAGTGGGATACAGGCCCCCAGGAACCACCACAAGACAAACGCTGCGTTGCCACAGTGAATAGGTACTGTATAATATTAGTGTGTAGGATTTCATGGGCTTTTGCTTAAACAGATCCTTTAAAGCAGATTTGCTTTTGGGAATCTGTTTAACATCTTGCCTTGGTACAAGCCAAGTTTTACTTACGTTCTGAAATTTAAAAAGCAAAGTGAAACCTCGAGCAAAAATCGTAATTAGGGAGGTAAAGATAAGAGAGAGAAAAGACCTCTAAGTTCTCTCCAGATGTTACAAATGGGAGAGGAAAGTGAAGCCATTCAAAATAAACCCTGCTGAGATTGTCCCTTCCTCTTTGCCTGATAAACCCATTACAAATTAAAACAAAAGCAGCCAAGATCCACAGGCTTCAGGGCATCTGTAAGCCCTCTTTTACCTTTTAGAGCTCTTAACAGATGCTGACTGTGGGTGTTATTCCTCGCCTAATCAAAAAGGCCAATTCCTCATTCTGGAAGCTTAAAATACAAGTTTCTGCCATATAAAAACCAGCAAGTGTAAGAATACGAACTGGAACCTAAACTACCAGGACTCTAAGGCTTCAGGATTATTTTATGCTCAAGAAGTGATCTTGCCTGGTAAACCAGTGCTGCGGCACATCAGACTTGCAAAGGCATTTGAAAAAACAGTAGGGTTTTTTTTATTTATTTATTTTTTTCCTTTTTGAGAAGAGAGTAGTGACTGCCTGGATTGCCTTCTGTTTTCTCAGTCCCAAAATGTTCATAACACCCTGTTGGGGAGGAATAATTCCCATCCAAGTTGTAAAACACACTTATAAGTAGATGGGAAAAGCATGAACAGAGCTGTACGGAAAACAAAACCGCCAGGAACAAGATCTTATTTTGCATGCTTCTCACTGTTGTATTTTTGCCCCAATTAGCATATTTTAAAGACAAGCCTTTTTAAAAAAAAAAAAAAAAAATTCTGCTATCTGCCTGAACTGTTCTCAAGCTTTGAACTTTTCCATCCTTTCTATTGATTATGGCCAAGTGACCCATATTTAAAAAGCATTTACAATAAAATTATAGCACTTTCTTTTGTGCTGCTGGCTTTCCCAGTGAAGAGCTAAAATGTTTTAAAATTGTCACTTTTTGACAGAGGTAATGGCTGTAATATATTTAGTCTCTTCCCCCTTGTTGTGCTTAAAATGGCTATGCTAATAAAGGGCACAGCTGTCGATACTTTATGGCCTGCTGGGGGGAAGAGGGGGAACGAAGGCAAAAAACAGATTGACTGTGTGTCAACAAATGCAGCTGGGAAAGAAAAAAAGAAGCCCCTTGAAGGCCCCTGCAACTTAAAGTCCAAGATAAATGATGTCCCTATGCTTAAAAAAAAAAAAAAAATGGAGGTTGGAATTCAATAAAGGGGAACTGAAAAGGAAACTGCTTAAAACTGAAAGCCTTTTCTCTGCCTCTAGACAGCTTACAAGAGAAATGAGCAAAACTGACCACAGAAAGAGGGTGAGCGGCCAAGAAAGAAAACAAAAGCCTATCCTGGAAAATATATTGCGTCAACGAATTATCTGAAGTGCATTATCGCCAGCGGGCGGAGAGCGTACAGTTTAATGGAGATGCGACAACAAACTTTTACATGCCGCTGCCTTTTGGGGAGCGAGCTGCTTTGTGCCCAGGCCGGAGGGGAGGGGAAAGGGGAGCTGTAATTATTCATAACAAATAAATAAGGCCAGGACAAAACGTCCGGCAGGCTGCTGGTGAACGCCGCTCCCTGAGGAGCCGGGCCGGGCTGCCCCCATGGCTCCTGCCCAGCATGGCGGTGCCCGGCAGCCTCTCTCCCGCTTTGAGGGGGTTTCTCCCCAGGGCTGCTCCGGTACAAGCCTCTCTGGCCTTTGGGAGGCATTGTGGAAAAAAAAAATGGTGCTTTTCCCCTTCCTGGGGGTAGCAGCTGTAGGAGGAAACGCCATTTTGTGTCCTGGCGGCCCTGGCAAGGCTGTTCGCCCGCCAGGCCCCAGTGGCTGACACAACATGGCAGACATGGCCCTTTGCAGGTCCGCCTGTACAAGCAAGAAGCGAGGCCGGCAGAGACCAACCACTCTACCCAAAACCCTGGGGTGGGGAAAGCCACAGGGAGAAGGGCTATCGCCATTGGGAAGCCCCATGGGTAATGGCTGGCCTGTCCTTGCCACCCTGGCAGCGCTGCAGCCAAGCTCACAGCAAGGCCCATCCTCTCCAGAGATGACATATGCCAAGGATGTAACCAGATGTTTTGATTGTGGTGGTTTTGTTATTTGTTAACTAGTAACCTGCCTCTTCTTTTATTCATAGAAAGGACCCCTCAAATGCCTGGCTGGGAGGCGGAAACCCCCCGGGCTGTCCCCAGGAGGGGCTGTGGGGACTTGGGCACTCTGTGGGAAGGCGTAGGGCTCTTCTTGAGGCATGGCGAGAGGAGCAGCAGGGTCACAAGAGGCGTAGGGATGGGGAGCTTGAATTCCTGCAGTGAGGAAATGTCAATATTGGGTGCAAACCTGCAAGAATCAGGCGGTTTTCATTCCCTAGGCCACGATGCAGCTTGTTCGCATAGAGGCGAACCCATAATACAATAACGAGTGACAGGGAGCCATTTGTTCATTGTCATTTCTTGGGCAACTGTGGAAGATATGGACAGTTTTCCCCAGCCTAAGGCAAAATGCCTTTGTAAGTATGTCTTGTGTTTCCCAGAGGCGCGCCAAGGGTATGGGTAAGGCTGTGTTGGTGTCACCATAGCTCCTGTATCCGTCTGGTGAGAACCAGGGTCCAGACACTCCTGCTACCTGTTTTGGGCCTGGAAAGAGGCTTTCTGGGAAATAAAGGCTTGGCAGCGGGTGAGGTCAGGAGAGCCCGTCAGCCTGTGAATAACCTCTGCCTCTGCAGTTGGAGGGTGAGGAGGTGCAGTCTGGGGTGGGATGTCCTGCTTTTAGGAAATGTCTGCTCTTCTCTTTCACTTTCCCACTTCTGTCATTCTCCACCTCTGATTTTTTTTTTTTTTTTACGTTCAAGGTCTTTTTAGCCTAGTCGGTTGCTCCCATTCAAAAACATCTGGAAAAGGTAATCGGAAAAAGAGTTATCTGTTTTCTCAGTTTCACAGGTCTTGTGTGCGTGTGTTCTTTTTAACCTCTGCAAATTCTCTAAGAATGGGAGAAAGGAAAAATAAGTAACTAAAGACAAGACAAAATCAGGAAATCGGCAAAAATCCTGAAATGAAGTAAAACAGCCGTGTCAAATTTTTACTAAAACAGCAGGACATTAAAATGGCACAGAAAGTTCTCATTTCCTTCTCTAATTGTTTGGAAGAGTTTAAAAAGGCCATAATTTTTACTATTCCTGCTAGATTTCACTTGGTAAAGCCCTTGCACCAGTAGAGGTCAATACCTCCCAGAGTTTCTGTGTCTGTGGGACAAGCAGTTTGGCTTTGCTTTTCTTTAGAGAAGACTGGAGTTTGGCGTGGCTGATGTGCAAGAGGAAAAACTGAAAGGTAGCTGCACGCAAGGACAGAAGAGGTAAGAGGTCTCCCACCTGCACTTTGGTTTCTCTGGTGCTGCCCTGTTTTGACTTTGGGAAGCAAACTTCCTTGCCTGTGATGGAGACTCGTTGCATGAGTCCCGCTGCCTCTTTGCAGTTGATAGTTGGAAAAAAATGGAGAAAAACAAGACCAAAATACCTGAACTCTGAATGTGTGATATGACCAAGATGTTCACTGATGTGGGCTGATACGATTTTACAGACAAAGGTTCTCCTGAAGCGGAGTTAAAGGTGGAAATGCATGGTCCCTGCTTAAGTAAGAAGTAATGTTATGAGAAGAAGCAATGCTAAAGTTGGTGCAGTGTATATAGCATGACTGTAAGTAGATCAGCAGGATCTAAGCTATAACTGCTGTTGGAAAACATTGTCCAAAGGAAAATGTCCAACAGGTTCTTGGAAGACCTGTGGCCCTGAGGGACTCAATGTCTATACCCGTGATTTGGAAAACAACCTGAAAATGCTGGAGATAGCACAGAGATGGTGTGTAATGTTCAAAGCCAATGAGTTACGCAGAGGCTCCAAAATCCCTGCATGGGCAATGTGGGAAAGCACAGTTAGCCATACGTTAGCCATATGGTGCTGGTGAGACCATGACTGTGGCCAGCTTCAGTGCTCATAACCCACATATCTGCAGAGGCCTGAAAAAAACAGTGAGATGATTTACAATCATGCTGCTTAGCACACTCAGGGGAAGGCTAAGGGGAGGCTGTGTGGGAGCCAGAGCAGATGGTTTTTGTAATTTTTGCTTTGCGGACCACCACAATTTTCCAGGGGAGATGCAAACCCAGGATAGCCGCTGTTGAGCTCATAGACTTGCTCTGTTTAATTATCATTTGCAGACTGTTTAATAGGTGCCCAGAGACCCTGGGAACCACCAAGAGCCAGAGGTTGACAACCACCAAATATCTCCGTAGGAAGAAGGTATATAAAACTTTTATTTAATGAAGCTGAAAACAAACGAAATAATATTTTATGTGCATAATTGGGCATCGAAGCGACAGACTGTAAGGTCCAGTGGGCTTGTCACCTGAAAGTTCTTCGGTTCATCAACTCACCCTCGAATCCAGACAGCCAGGCTTGCTGCTGCCATTGGTGTTTCATGTGCTATCGTGGGGCTGAAGGCCCTCAAAACATCTGTGCTTTGTGCTGGTTACCTGTAATGCAGATCTTCATGTCAAAGCCTTTTAGGTGTAGTGTCTCCTATAATCCTTTTAAACAAAAAATTGCCAGCAAGCAACAGGTCAAATTTTACCTCTTGTTTTCAATATTCTTTTAAGTTTCAGGCACCTTTGCACATTGTCCTCATTGCTTGGTCTATCAGTTTTAATGGTTAATGTCTTAAATACCTTGTGTCTCAGCCAGAGCCTGATATTTGGGACCGGTGTTAATTCTCTCATTTTTAACCCACCGGGTGCGTGGGTCCCTCTGTCTCCCTCCCAGGCTCTTGTGGTCTCTGCTGGTCTCCATCCACTGAGTGTGGGTGATGGGTAGATTTCTCAGAGGTATCTGGTCACCTAAAATCTAACTAAAGGACACAGGGAGAGGAAAGGCAAGGGTTCAAGTGTGCACTTAGCCTTTGTAAAACACCAAAGGATCCACAGAAAAAAGACACACCTTACCTTTCCCAGGAAAGTGGTTGAGTCATCATCCCTGGAGGTATTTAAAAGACGGGTAGACATAATACTTAGCAATACAGTTTAGTGATAGTTTTTGTCAGTTGATGGTTGGACTAGATCTGAAAGGTCCCTTCCAACCTAGGCAATTCTATGATTTCTATGATTCTACTGCAGGTAGGGTTTTGGGCCAAGCTGGCACCTTCTTAGGTGCTATCAGCAGCTGGGCACAAATCTGTAGGAAATAGGTTTTGCTGGTTCTAGTGTGCATGATCAGAGGGTCTTTCTCAACAATTTCTTTGATAATTGTTTCATCCTTCTAATAACCTGCTTTCTGACCACACCGTCACTGTGTGTAGGTACACATGTGCTGCCCTCCTTTCCCTGTGCCCTCTCTGGTAGCTTTTAAATCTGCGGGCCAGTTTAAAACATATGTGCCAGCACAGTAAAGATGTCGAGGATATGACACTCCTACATGTTTAATGAAAATCCGTGCCCAAGAAGAAGAGAGAGGTGCAAAATGGGCCCCCGACCAGGGAAAGGCCGCAGTACGTGCTTGCAGTTTGCTGGAGAATTTCCCATGTAAATACCCCAACTCAGCCAGTCCCCCAGTCCCCCCCTCGCACCTGCAGGAGGCCAGATGTTAACCCTTCCAACACACTGCAGTAGTTTTGCCATACTGCCTCCCTGCTCCTTTTCCTCTCCCTCCACCTTCTCTCCCAGAAAGATGGACCGTGGCTTTACCTTGCCAGGTGATGTTTAGAGGTAAGTTTAGGGATGCTTAGGAGACATTTAGGGAATGAGATAGAGCTCAGGGCTGCTGAGGTAGGTTTCTCCTTGCTTCTCCACTCCAGAAAGCAGCTCATGCCACCCATGAGACCCATCTTGGGAGGCATCACTCGCTCGCCAAGGGTGCCCTTCTCTCCACTGACTCCAGAGCAACCTACAGTGGATCAGGCACCTATTTTTCAGACAGTTAAATTCTTGAGTTTAATTTGAACACTGCCTTTAATTCAGGCAGTTAAATCCTGAGACCTGCTCTTGGCAGATGGTAGTGTTCCAAGGGGATGAGGAGGGCTGTTTTTCCTCCCTGCTGTCCCTGAGCTGTCTGGTGAGGTGCGAGCTGTTACAGCCACAGAGCCTGGAGTGGCTGTGCTGTCCTTGCCCATGCCGTGACCACGTCCATCTTGTAGTTCTGACTGGGAAGGGGGCTCCCACATGGCACAGCGACTCGCCAGCTGACACGCACACCGATGTGTGGGTGCCCATGTGTATTCTTAGCTCTGCTGCCAGCAATTCAGAGTGAGTTATGAGATGGCTGGGAGAGGTGGGTTTGGTCCAGGCTTGCGTATCTACCACAAAACCAGGCTGTTTTTCAGTGCCGGGCAGGCTCTTCAGCCTTCCGCTTGCCCTTAGGTGGGGATGCAGCAGCTGCTGAAGCCATTTTTGGTGCAAATAACTGCAGAGCATAGTCTCCAAATTACCTTCTGCTTGCAGACCCTTGTACTACCATAAATGAATCTGAGCAGATTTGCAGGGGAAGATGTTACAGTGCAGGATCTGGGTACTGTGAAAGTATTTAATGCAAACATTTGAGAGAGTCAGAAAGCCAGTCGGATCCTGACAGGAGGGACACTGGTGCAAAGCCCATGCCGGGTTTCTGTCGCTCAGAAATCTTCCTAGCCATCCCCATGTGCTGAGTGCTTTGGTAAGGAATTATATTAAAATACCAAAAATATAAGTTACACAATAAGGTGTTTGGGATCACAAGGGAGACCTTGCAAATCTAGCCATGAGGCATTTGCACGTTAAAAAAAAAAAAAAAGGCAACTTCTTTCAGTTGCAACCTAAACTTTGCGCTGAGTTAAATCTCCCCAGCCCTGGGCTGATCCCCGCAGCCCCTCCCGGGTTTTCAATGCATCCAACAATGAAAGTGAAATCCAATCCCATCCAATTAGAGGAAAATGAATGGCTCATCTACAATAAATGGGCTCTGAATAACAATAAGCCAACAAGAGAGCAATGAACTGGGGACAGAGTACAATCTTCCTGAATGTTAATCGGCAACTAACTCCACAAGCTTCTTAGAGGTGGAAAGAATTGGAGGAAAATAGATTAGGGAAGCTTTAGAGCACATTGCCTTTTAACTGCTTAGGCCTCGCATTTTTACCTAAATACAAGAATGTTTCTAATGCTGCCTTTTGCAGGGTGAAGGCGAGTGTATGTGTGTGTGTGATGGGGGTGTTTGTTCTCAAAGTTAAATATTTTCAGTTTATTTATAATTCGACATGGTAGGTCCTACTGTATACCCTCTAGTATTATTTCATGGTTTTACTTATTTGAAAGTCCCTTTTTAAAATTATGAAGTTAAAGGGAAGAAGCCTTGGAAAATGTTTTCTGTAGATCTGAGGATTTGGGGAATGAGGCTGAATGAATCCTGAAGTCAGCCTGAGTCTGAAGAGAAGCTTGAGAGGTGAAAGAGAAAGGATAAGGAAAACTGTACAGTTCAGCGACTGAATGCTGTCCGTACCCAGCAGGCTCCCCCAATGCTGCCCACTCTCTGGTCCCATGTAGGCACCTTTTTATGCTCTCAAGGCTAATAATATCTGAAATACCTGCAGAATAGCCCAGCTGTTGCTTTTCACTGCAATCAGCCCCACAGGCAATTTTTGTAAAGCCAGGGAAGACGCAGGATTCCTGACACATCGCTAAGAGAAGCCTCCGCAGCCACTTAGGTTCCGTATTCAAGGCAACCAGGTCTCGCCAAGCTGAGCTGCGTTGCCCACCCTCTCCATTCACCCTATTAATTTCCTAGTAACATTTTTTCCCCCCTCCACACAAGCTGAGAGGTTATTCAGCTGGGCCAGCACTGCCATCCCCTCCTGCCTACCCTCATCCACTAGAGCCCCACTCAAAGGCTATGGAGTCCCACTGGCCAGTGTAGGCATCTGATCAGGCCCCATTAGGTGACAGCAGGTTAACCTCACGGCAGCCTGGGCGCCCACCTTGGCCATGGTGGTGGAGGGTGAGGAAGTGCGTTGGTCCTCTGGGAAGAGAAGTGCTCCTGTGCTGGCGATGTGCGGTCATGGTGCCATGGCAAAAGAGAGGACACGGCAAGGTCCAGCAGCTCACAGCACTCCTTGCCACAGAGAGCCTGCACCTTCCTAGTTTGTGGTGAAAATGTTGGGTTTGGCAATCCAGTATCTATAGTATATACATATATATGTCTATAATACACATACAAGTTATCCCTGCTTGCTCCTGAAGAAAGCTGTCAAGGCATTTCTTGCAGAAAACATGAAAATAAAGGGCCTTCAAAAAACGTAGTGATGTGAGGGGAAGGTGCCATCGCTGGCTTTGAAAAAGCCCTAGAAATGTGACGCGTGGTAATGCATGCTGTGATGCCCAAGTTTGCAAAGAGGCTGAGACAATGTGTTCCCATCCGTGCCAAGGGGGGGTTTAATGCCCATGAGGTTGCTCTGCGCCCTGCTCTCCTCCGCTCCTTCAGTGTCTGCCTATGCACACTCTTCATGGTGGCTCCCCAAGGAGGGGGCCCTAACAGCACTTGGGAAGGCTGCAGGGACCACTTGGCTTTTCTTTTCTCTGTTGGAGCTGGGTGCTCAGCTTTCAAGTTCAACTTGTGCTGCCTGGCGTGCTCTTTACCTGCAGGAGGGAAGGCAGGACCCTGGGCATGTTTCTGATGTTGCATTCCTTACCACAAACATCCTCCCAGAAGCAGCTGCAAATTTGGTATCTCATGGCCAAAAAAGCTGGCAAACAGGTTTGTAGAAAACCAAAGTACGTTCTTTCTCTGTATGGCAAGATGGGAATGAAGAGAGGAGCATATCCCCCTTTCCCTCTCCTAATCTGCTGTACAAGCAAAGCGTTGCTCATTGTGTTCTTTCAGAGGAGCAAGAATTTGATAGGCGTATAGATAAGCTATTAAGTAATACACATGCAGAGCAAAAGGGGATTTGGGAGGGAGAATTATTCATTTGCTAAATTAAATAACAATTTGGTCTCGGCGGCATCAAAATAAATTTCCAAAGGCCATTGTTTGTTTGAACAAAGAGGGGAAAGGAGCTGTTAGAAGCATTTTACACAGTTCAAATATGAGGGGTTGTGTGCGTTAATAAGACCAGCGCTGGTGCTCAGCATGTAGCACAGAAAACACATTTGCTGTAGTGTGCTGGACACGCTCTAGCCACCACTTGGGAACAGCATTGCACCCTGTCAAAACTTAGCATTGAGAGCAAGAAGTGCCGAGGGGAATTTCAAATTCCACGAATATATTTTTTCTAAAAACAGGCTGTTGTCCAGGAAAAGGCAGTGGCAGTGGCCAGCAGAACCCCCTGGCTTTGACCATCTGGGGGCAAAGTACTGTTCCTTTCCCTTTCAGCAGCCTTAATGCACCATCACCCTTCCTCCATCTTCCCTCATCCCCTCAGCAACAAACATGGAGCATTTGCTGGAGCCTCCCACCTTGTTTGGTTTCTTCGCTTTGGTCATCACTAACTGCAACAGCAATTCTTTGGTTAGTCTGGGATTTTGAACTCAAGAGATTTGTTCTGCAAGCCCTAGGAAGAGTTAGGAGTGCTTTGGTCCCCAGATAAGGTACAGTATCACATTTAGCCCAGGCCCAAGCATCTTAAAAATATTTAAAATATTAGCCTTATTATGCAAGAACTGCATGGGTTTATGATCATTGTATGACAAAAAGGGCATGGCACCAACCAGTTAAATTGCTGGTTTATAAAACCAGATTCAGGTAACACAGTTTACTCAAAACAGCACTATCTGTTCCTGGGGTTATACCTGTGGAGACAGTGGTACTGCTCATGTAACAAGTTGCTACTCATCGTGGCAGGTAGGGTACTAGGTAGGGTAAGGTGAACAACTTTGATGAAAACGCAATTTTCTGTGAGAGTTTCAGAGTGGGCATTTTAATTTAGAAGAGCAATATCCTGTGAAAACAAACTCCCTTTTCATAGGTGCTCATCATGTTTAATTTTTTAGCAGACAGGGGAACCATCTCCATTTGCCCCTGTGACCATAACACCTCTGAAGAACCACGGTCCAAGGGCTGATGTCCCATTTTCTTTTGGTGCTGGTCTACCTCTTTCATGAGGATTTGCACCAGGAGCTCCTAGGAGGCTCCTGCCCCTGCTTCTTCACACAGTGGGCAGCCGAGATGTCCAATGGATGGATAACCTTCTCCCAGCCAGGAGAACTTCTTCACTGGGGACCTCAACAACAGTGCCTATACATCAGCCCTGAGGTAAGGTGGCTGCAATTTGGAGACTTAGAGCTGCCCTTATCCCTCTCCCTCATCCCAGCTCCCCATCTCTCTTTGGCCTCTGAGCGGCAGCTTGGTCTGCAGCAAGCTGGCTGTGACGTTGGCAAAAAAGCACTTCAAGAGCTTGCTTACAGCATAAAGCTAAGCCTTGCTGGGCTACAAGGGAGGGCTCACTGCCAAAATCTTTGCTCATGGCAAAAATCTCAGTGCCTTGCACAAGGTCTAATCTCCCTGCTCCAGTGGCCATGGTGGGCTCCCCCAGATCCAAAGCTTTTTCGCCTAGGGATCTTACGTCCCTCCTCTGGTCACTTAACAAACTGAGCAGCCCTGTGACCATGTGTGATCCAACGCTGGCTGCCCTCACCACATCTGCATAAAATGCTTGAAAAGCATCTTTCAGGTGCCTCCATCAACTGCATCTCTATTTGGCACCTAAGAGCCAAAAACCTGTGCCTTTAACCTTGTCTGGTCTTAGCCCCTTACTTTTATTTTCTTTACTAGGGATAGATTTTTCCCTGTCATATTTTGTATTCCTGGCCTGCCGAAGAGGCTGATCCCCAGAGCAGAGAGCAAGGCCAGCACTTCCCTGGCACTCTTACAGGGCTGCTCCTACCAGAGCTGCCTGAACAAAGTGCCGTTTGAGACTGGCTTTGGCGGCCCATGGCTCCCTACGGGGATCTCTTCCATTTCTGAGAAAAATCTGGCAAATTTTTGCTTTTTCCATCCTGATGTTTGTTACTGTTCCCACGTGAGAAGGGGTAAGTTAGGGAATGAACAAGTTGGGTCCCGCAGGCTTCCAGCAGAGTGCTGAAGACCTGGCACCTTTCTCTTGAGAAACCCATAATTTGTGGGTTGACAATTAATGACTAACTTCCATGTTAATCTACTTTTGCTCTCCTCTCCACACACCTACTGTCTGGGGAATCGAGCTGGAGGACAGAGCATTATAAATAAGGTAAAAATTGTGCTCAGATAGTTCTTGGAGGGGAAGGTTGCTCATACGACTTTTCTAATTATTGACGTGAACATCTTTACTGACTCCAGGAGTATCAGTTGTCTGAAAGGGAGCGCTTACGAAGAAGTGTTTTGTTTATTAAGCCACATTTTGAAAGAAAAGCACTTGTTTTAGGAGAATATGTGGCTGGATGGAGGCTTGTTCTGGCAATGCTGAACTCCATTGTACACATAGGGACAAAAGTGGCCTCAGGAGGATGGGTAATACTGTTCCACCATGAGACCACTTGTACTTGTCACGGCACCTACGCCCAGAAGGGGTTGGGATTTAACACAGCTTTCTCACTTCAGTTATCCCACTGAAAAACGTAGGCAGATCCCATTTTTTTGTGGCTCCCAGAGGCTTGACAAAGGGAGACGGCTCAGGCCAGAGCTGCAGGCGGCACTTTGGCTTGAGGTGTCAAACAGTCATTGCAGTATCCAGCTCCTTTCCTAGCTTTGGGCACTCAACATCTCCCACATTTATCTTATAAACCCATGTTGTTTAGATTCACATTTATTCCTGATACTGCTTTTCAAAGCCTCTTGAAAAACCTTTCTGCAATCAGCTTGTTTTTATTTGAGTGACTGACTCTATCGTCAGTGGCAGATACTTTGTTCCCTTGGATCCTGTAGGGGAGCTCAGCTCTGTGGCCTGGCATCTACATCCAGTGTGTCCATCCCCATCCCAAAATTCATGATCCACCATCATGCTGTAGCACTCTTACAGCACTGCCATCCGCAGGAAGCCCAAACTCAGACCCACCTTTTCTAACGCGCAGCCCTCTGCCACGTCTTTATTGTCTGTAGCACTGCAGGAAGGACCATCTCACAGTCTTCATGTCCGCCTTTGCTCTGCTCAACTTGCCCAAAAAGAGAGATTTTAGAATGTCTTTGCCCTGGGGCAGCCAGGATTTAGTCTGCAAGCTCCTGCCGAACTCTCTGCTTCTGAGGGGTTGCAGGCCTGCCACATCCTTAGAGGCTGCTAGAGCGTAGCACAGTTCATTTGAATTTGAATAAAGTACTGAACTTTATTTTGAGCCCTAAAATTCAAATCAGAGTGTGATCCTCCACACGCCTGGACGATGTGAATTTTAAAAAGAGCCACTGAGCTCTTTTTCAGAGCTGCCCATATTTCCCATGTCTCTCATTTTATCATCTGGAAAGCAAACACTAAAAAAAAAAGCCTCTGCATTGAAACATCTCCCAAAACATGGACCTCACTGAAAGATTTTCACTAACGTTTTTCTGTGAGAGGGAAAAAGTGACTCCTTAGGCAATATATCCTTGTTTCTTTTTCATCAGAATAAAATTTCAGTTAACAGAGAGGGGCCACCTGAACTGTCTTAGATAAAAAAAAAAAAAAAAGGAAAAAAGAAAAAAAGAGGAAAAAAACCCCTAAAACACTAAGGTTTAATCCCAACTCAGATTTCGGCAATTTGGTCAGAGTTATGTTTTTTTGGAAATGCAGTCAAAAATGAAAGTTATCCCAGAGTTTGCTATAGGAAAACGGCTGCTATGTTTAGTGGGTCTAGCAAAAGATCCTCAGTGGTTTGTTAGAGAGAGAAAACCAGCCAGCCTGTCCCTGGAGTTATACAGGCCTCCAAATTGGCAAGACTCACCAGGTAATCCTTTTTCAGCAAAGGCTTGCAGAGAAACTATCAAGCCAATCCAAGAGTAATAAAAATGTTAGTTATAGGCTTTCTCTCCCTACAGAACACGTAGGTTTTAATGCCTCTTGCAGGGATTTATCATACATGAGAACGTGGTATATTTTTTACTGCTCCTTCTTGCTCTTTTACTCATGAAATACCGGAGTTTTCCAAACTTGATGGTCCACTCTCAAAGACTAAATCCTTAGCTGGTAGAAAATGGGATAACGCAGCTAATTCCCTCTGCAGCTACACTGATTTGCACCAGCTGCAGACCAGCCCTGTTATATTACCTAGGTGCGGGGTGGAGCTGCTTTAATTCTTTATTCTTGTTTGATTTCAGTTTCAAAAATAAAACTGTCATACAAAGTGTGTGTTTACAAACGTGTCAAAACCCGTTACACTGAAACTATTTAATTGTAAGCAGGTTAGATCAGCTTTCTTGTGATAAGAGCTTCTGATATTGGTGTCTCTTTCTCGGGCAGGCTTAAAACTTTACTTGCAAAATCTCCTTGTATTCCTTTGAACTCCCTTGGGAGATTAAGAAAAAAAATACTCCAGTTAACACTCCCTCGTTTCATTTTTAAAGGTCAGGCTTAGAGCTGGCAGTTGTTATAGAAGCTGTCCTCTGTAAAGAAAAGTCTTAACTAGCCAGGCACAGACTTAACCTCGCCATCGAAAAACTAACATTGTCACTAGGATATGGAGAAACCATGGTGAAGAACTAGCAACAGCTAGACCACGGCAGAATGAGCAGTCGGCATCTGCTCGGTGGGCCTTTATCATGCAGTGTTGTATGTACGATTCAAAATGCACAGAACGATTGTTGAAATGATGTAGACAAATTGACTCAAATTAGTTTAGCATGGGCCATGCAAAGTTTAAGCTTGTTGAGCCCAGACACATAGCAACAGCCGCCGCTGTACTTTGGAAGACCGTGCGCTCGAAGGGCTAGCAGAAAAGCGGTATTCCAGCCCACGTTCACGGGGTGTGCTTTTTGTGCCCGCTTGCTTCTTTTCTTTTAATTTTGCCTGGCTCTAGAAAGTCTTGGCAGGAGTGATCCCTGCTGAAGACTACACTAGCACTGATAATTTTATAGAAGTACTTGTGAGCTTTAATGTCATTTTATACTTCCTTAATCTTTTGACTGTTACTTAATGACAAACAAATCCCCAAAGAACTGGGAGGAAAAAAAGATTAAAAGGATTTTGAGATTGTGTTCTCTGCTTTCAGTCAAACTGTCCCAAATCCTGCCAACACAATTCTCCAGTGCCCTATGACACCCCTCCCCAGACCACCAGGAGTGAGTTTCTTATTGTATTTACAGTAATCTAATTACAACAGTTCTTCAATTCACAGCCAGCTTTGGTATACAGACTTTAGCAAGAACTCTCCTCTCAGTGCAGATCGCAAACTTTAATCTTTTAAACTAACACACTCACAGAACTGCCCCCCCCAAAAAGTTCTGAAATGCCTGTGTAAGCTACCAAGATGAGTTCCCCCTCCCACGTCCGCCAGCGCTTCCCTTGTCTTTTTGTTAAGTTTTCTTTTGTGCCACTTCACTGCCTAAAGGTAATGCAAGAGTTCCAAAGAGATAATATTCTGTAAGGTTATAAAGCAATGGTAAACGTATGTTGCCTGCCAGAAAAATTCTTTTCAAAAAGATATTTTTCTAAATATGTGTAGTTCCCTTAAATATTTTTTAATATCTCTCTGTCTTTCTGTAGTTGAAGAAGCAGCTACATAGAGGAAATGAAGAGTGAACATTTTACTTAAAAATGAAATACACTCTCAGCTTAAAATTGTGATTGGCCAAAATAATTTGATGCAAGTCTTAAAGCTGATTAACTTTGTTTAGAAGAATCATATGACAAAAGTAGATGAGGTTTGTACATAATAAAAATGTCAAGCAAATGAAGACAGAAAAGATTGTTTTATATGAAGCAAATTATAAAACAAAAGTAGAATCTGCAATGAATTAGCAAATCTGGACATTCTTAGTGTGTCATTGCAGCCATCTAGCTCTAAACACAAGTATTGCACTATTCAGTTTCATTTCCATCACAGGTTTTCCAGTTACAGCTTTTACAATAATACTGGGTTTATCAACACACATCCTCTGGAAGTTTGAGGGAGCTTTTCTCTTCTTCCAGTCTGGCATTTGACTCTGTGAGCTGTGCTCACATAAAGTCTAATCTCAAACTCATGAAAGTAAATAAAATCTTCACTCCCAAAGACATAAGGTATAATTTAGGTGCAATATTACTATAAATCTTAGGTCTCCCCCATTACTGTGTCCTTTAGAAGATGTACAGAAGGCAAAAATACATGTATGGTCATATTTCATTTACAAGTACTTCAAATCCTCAAGTTGGCCTTTGGTATCTCTTTGGTTGGTTTCCATGAGGCTCATCAATCATTTTGCTTTCTAGTATGTACCAGAATTCCCTGTCATGTCAGAATTGTTTTAAGACTTAATTCCTCCTCTTGAGATTCATTGCTCTGCCAGCTGAAATGAGCTGGACAGACAAACCTCTGCTATTCCCTACTGTTTTTGGTAATCCTTGAAAAACTGGGAACGTAGTAGTATCTTTTCTGGTCTCACATTCACTCTTGAAACACTACTTCTAATGCACCTTTGTGCTGTTTCCCTCTCAGCAAACTGGCCGTGGTAATACTCGATAAATGAAGCAATTATTCAGTCTGTAAAATCTTTTGCTTTCTAGATAACGTGTATGCTCTGCTCAGCCCAAAGAACTCGGAATAATGAAATGGCTTTGAAAAAGTCGTATGAAAGAGTTAAGAGACAGCAGCTGCTTGGAAACCTCCCAACTTTCATCAGTGTGTTTTGGAAATGACAGATTGTGTGTAGTAGTTTATTTCTGTGAGATCTAATTTAAATTTTAATCTCTGGGATAATATATCTAATCCTCACAGTCCAGTACTTTATCAGGTTGGGCAACGTACAGGAAATAGGCTTACCCTTATAAAAACAAAGTTCTTTACCGATTTGTGAGATATTCTCCTGTACGGGACTCGGTCTCCCCTAATAAAGGGAAAACAGCTATGTTGCTGCAAAAGGAGGTGTGGAGCAGGGAAGTCTGAAGTGTACGAATGCCATCTGCTGGCTTGATTAAAAAATATGACCCTCCAGCAACTGCTGCTGCTGTCATTGAAGATGGATGGGGAGGGCCAGATCTCATTTCACCTATTGGCATGAGCCAGTCGCATTATTCCATATCAAAACTCCTGTCAATAGAAGAAGAATCAAGATGGGATTATATAAGCCAAACCTGCCTTAATGTGTATATCTGGGCTCGAGCATTAGGTTTGTTTAATGCTTTATGTCATCAGGGCTTAGTTAGATTAGGAATAAAAGGCATCTGTACTTGCAGCTTTGCTGAATATTGGACGTACTAATCCTCTTGTAAATTTATACCCATTAGACTATTGTTTTGTTGTTTTACATGCAATGCTGCATGGAAAGGGTTCTTCACAGGGAAGCTGGCTTTAGCCCAGGTGATTTTATCTCTCTGGGTTCGTAACCAGTTTCCCTTTTCAGGGCAGAAATCTGGCTTGCTCCAGAAGTGAGTGTGGAGAGAGTGAGCTGCCCAGGAAGGCCTAGGGGTGAAACGCTGAGCTAGCCAACCAGGCATAGAGGAACCCACACCTATACAGCAGCTCGTAGCCTCTGTGAACTTCTTTTTAGGGTTCAAAGTGCAAATAACATCCAACAAAGTGTATTTTAAAATTAACCATAGAGTAGAATCCAACCATTTGTATGGGTTAAATAATATAGAAATATTTCATGAGTACTTTAGGGTCTATCTTCTCAGCACACTCCTGCAGAAACTGGTAATTCAGCCTGGAGTACGGTGCTGAAGGGAAATCTCTTCTTGAATACGGTCAAGCCCATGCCTTGTATAAGTGCCGTCAGAGACCCGTAACCCATCTACCGCTATAGTGGTGGAGCAAAGAATCAGGAAATAAAATCTGAGTTTTCATTTTTCCTCACCATGTCTTCTCTTTTTCTCCTGGGCTGAACTCACAAGTCCAGGTGAGAAGGAGGATGGTTCCTTACTAGGCTCACCCCCAGGTTTCGGCAGAGCCAGCTGAGTGTGAGCCCTGCTTTCCCAGAGCTGCTCACATCTGGTAGAAAAGCTGGCAAGAGATAGACCCAACCCATTCTCACATTTCTTTTTTGTGAGTATAAACCAAAGAAGCAGCTGCTGCTTTGGGACTTTCCAGCTTACACCTCAAATTCTTTGAGGAAACTCCAGACCACAGTTGGAGACAGTGCCCTTTATTGCAGCAGTGCAAGGCACAACTTTTCCAAATTTGACACAGACCTCCAAATTCACAGGACTTAAAAAGTACCAAATGTCAAGTGAGTTGAACTTGCCCTTACTTGCCTTCTGGCTCCTGAGCTGTTAAGATTTACAGGCAACTCATTCTCTCTCCACAGCATTGCTCCAGACTCTGTAAGGCGTCAGCACGGATGGAACAGCACTGAGCAGGGCACGTGATTTTCTCTGTATGGAGATGGGACTGATTTGGGTGATTTTGCTTAGAAATATTAGGGTGTTTTTAGAGAGTATGTTTGCAGTTTATAATTAAAACTGTAATATTGCCATTTTATAATGAACAAGTAGTCAGAACATTCCCTTTCTATGTGTTTGATTAATTCTCTTGAGTCTATGTATTAACAAAATGACACCGTTTCCCCCATACTCCCCATAATGCGCAGTGAATACGATGCACTATATTTTTCAGAGGATGATCCATTCTTGTGAGGCTTTACCCATTCCACAGTTCTACTCTGAAACATTTCTTTTTTTTTAATTATTTTTTTATTTTAGGTACTTCCTGTTGTTCAGAAATGACCCACAGCCAAGCGAGCTTAGAAGGCTGTCGTTATTTAGTGCCTGAACTCTAAAACAGGGTCAGAGCCGACAGCGCAGCTAATGATGGGAAGTGGCTAATGATGGGTCAACGATGAGTTATGACTCACGAAGGGAAAAGGATTGCAGAACTGCAAAGTCACCGAGTGCACTGCATGGCAGACAAAAACCCTGTAAGTCCTTGTAACCCCAAGCCTACAACCACCTTTTTGCGCTCCCACTCCCCTTCCTGGTAGCACAGAAAGAACTTCCAAAGCACCCATGGGAGGACCTTGCAAAGCCGCAGCTCCCACCATGGGAGTTCAAGCTGACCACACACACCGCCTCCGACACCCAGCCTCTGTCTGCTCCACAGGATGTCCCCTAAGCAAGGACAGCAATCCCATCACATCTTTCCAACAAACGAGTTCTGTCTTCTACAGACTGTTAACTGCATTAGAGGAGTGAGTCAGTGCTATGAAATGCAAGTAATCAATTATACCATCATCATCATCACTGTTATTCTTTTCTTGAACAGAAAAGGGAATTAAAGGAAGTATAGAGTTAGATTAGAAAAATGGGGAGAAGGAAGGAAACTACACTCCACATACAGAAGGGTGCAAAAACATTGTGTAGAATTTGGATCTAGTGATGTACGGGATTGTATTTGACAGTGTTCAGAGGCTTGGGTCCAGAATTTATGAAACCATGTGGCTTCCTTTACTTTTGAATGTTCCTTTTATCCCTGCAACATGCCAGCAACAGGTACGGAGCGATCAGGCAGAGATCAGGCATGGCATTAGAAAGCCATAGCGTCGTGAAGCATTCACTTCTCAGCAGTGTCAATATTATCCTCCTCCTTATTTGAAGTAGGTCATTTGTAGCTCAGGATTGAAATGAGGGTAATTTTTCTGAGTATTCCTATGCCTCTTTTACAACTATTTATTTCATATTTGTCTTTTTATTTGTAGGAATAAACACAATAACAGCAAAAAGAGTCTCTGACGTCACCATTGCGATATGCACACCTTGAGGACCAGTTGCACTCTGTTGACTCTCCTAATTAACAACTAGCAATGATCAGACCATTTACTAGACCTTAAGACAGATCGTGGAATGTTTTATTGTGATGCTGCCACCTCTGGGAGGTACCAAGAGTACCTGAAAGCACTTGTTTATCTATAACCCGGTAATTAAATAGCTGTAACAAAGTATGGAGATACCTCCCTCATCTTCCAAATGTTAGGGTGTCTCATCAGTCCACTGTGAAGAATAAGGAAGCAGAGCAGGGAGTTGAATGTCTAATTAAATGGATGGAAGGTATGGATTCAGCTCTGCAGAGACCCCTTGGGAGATAAAAGCAAGGAAAAAGGTGCTCAGTGCCCTTATGGGCCTGGGGTTTATCTTCGCTTTGTTTGTAACTGCAAAATTATGGAAAGACTTCTTGCTGTGCGGATCTGTAAATCTGATAATGTTTTATTTCATAATAAAAATGGAGGCATGGTAGAGATAGACTTGAGGAGTGACTTCATGCTTAGCAAAGCTGCTTATTTTAAACGTCAGTCTCTTGGGGGAGGTTCCTGCGCCAACCATTTTCTTCAGAGGTTAGATGCTATGAAAGCGGGTGAACACACACCTAACTCGTAACTCAGTCAACCTTCCACCTTCAGAAAACAGAGCAAAAAGCTTACGAAAATGCACTAGTAAGTAAAGCACGGAGCTGGGAAACAGCAAGAAGGACATTTTATTTAAAACTGGATAAAAAATCAAACCATCACAAAAGAGTTGCAGCGCTTCAATGCAGCAGGCCACACCTAGGACTAAACAGCGATATTATCATCTATACCTATTTATTCAAGGCAGGGATCTGACCTTTCCAGGCTCATTTGTTTCGGCAAACTTTGCTCATGCTACCCATGACTGCTCGTATTCATAAGACTTGGAGGATTGGAACATCAAATAATTGCTGATAATACAAAGAAAGTAGACAGGAGGAACAACAGCATTTCTTATTATGTGATTATCTTTTTTTTCTTTAAGACTCTGAGAAATCACTTCCATTACTTTGATCATTTTCCTGTCAAAGGTACATTTTTAAATTGGCCACTGCACTTCCAGAGATATGAAGCTTTTCTGTGATCTTTGCAACAAATCTTATTGAATACATTAAACCGGGTACTATAGTTCTACTGAATAATATTATTGTAATTATTTTGTTACAGGTTTTCAACATCCACCCAATTGTTCTCTCAGCTGTATGGAGGAAATGCCACCCTGCAGGTTGAGCAACAGATCCAGACTGCTTCAGGGGTTGGGTGGCTTCAGTCTTGTCACTTCACCCCAAAGTGACACCATGTCCTGACCTATAAAATGAGGACAATAAAATCTATTCACCTTTGTAAACACTAGTGCAACATACGGTTGAATAGCAGTATGTAAATTTAAAATCTTAATTAAACTGAGGCAGAGTGCCAAGTAATCACAAAGCACACGCTACTAGAAACGAGCTCATTAATAGTTCTGCTGCTGGAACCAGTTTTTTAATGGCTCAGTAATGAGCTGATAGTACAATCTGCAAAACCACGGTTCTTGATAATTTTTTAAAGTATATAATTACATTGTGATAATGGCTCAAACTGGTGTGTGCACATGTAACAAAAAAGATACCTCCAAACAGTTAACAGCCTAAGACTTAAAATGTATTCTTGCTTATTCCCAATTTGTATTCGTATAACCCTGCAGTCATCTGTGTTATAGAAAGGCATGAGCATAATCTGGCTTTTCTGTGGGCACCTGGCACTGTCGTGGTACTTCAGTAATATGTTTGATCTGTTACCTTCTGAACCATCAACCGACCAACGTATGTCTCTAACTTTCTTCCCTTGCATGTTACAGTCACCCAGTACTCCTAGCAGACAGAAAGTTTAATTTCCTATGAGACAAGATGCATCTGCAGGTAAGACATCATATTTAATTAAGCATGTCTCTTCATAGGCAATGAAGACATTATATACGCTTGAGTGGAGTATGTTGCTCTTTCATTCCAACCTGGTTTTGTTAGTAAGGTAACGTCAGCCAGTGGCTTCACTACCAACAAATGTTGGATATTAATCTCCTCCCTCCCTCCTTCCTTCCTTCCAGCACACTATTAACCTAGGTTATCTACTCAGGGAACCCATTTTTAAGCCCCAAGGTAGAATTATATTTTTCATTTGCAAAAGAACAGTTCTTGCCTAATCTTTCTTCACTACACCACAGGGATGAATCTGCGATAGGGATGTATTCACATCCACAGCATACAAGTTAGGAGACGGCACCCTGTAAGATGGTACCCTTTGGCCTTCACCTTTGGCTGCTACGCCTTATTATCTCTAGAAATGAACCAAATAAATCCAAATAAAACTGCACATGCAGTATCTCATGTGCTTTCTCATGGCGCTCCTCATTCAGGTCTCCTGTTGAGCAAAGAGTCCATGAGGAGTTTCTTGTCCTCTCACACGCCAATAGACTTCACCAGACTTAACAGCCTGATGCTCTCCCCACAGCTTTGACTTTTCGCAACGGCTACCTGCAACAGGAAAAATGAAACTGCAAGGCTTTGGAGTTCAGGACACACACATCACATTTTAAATTAAGCTCTGCGCTGAAAATTAAGTTGCATTCTACATTGAATCCAACACAGTGAAACTCCAACCCTGGCTGCAGTTCCCCACAGCTACTGCAGCAGTAAAAGTAACCACAATCATCATAATGGAGTACAAAATGTATATATTTTGACCTTACTTCAATTATTTTCTGCATCTGTAATCATAGTGCGTTCACAGACAAAATCTAAAAACCTATAATCTAAATGAAGGAACCCCTCCTCCAGGGGAGAAGACCGAATGTTGTACTTTTTCCATTTTAAAAGTGTTATGAAACTGCTTATATGCTGTTTCCAGTGAAAGAAGGTTACTTATTTCTCATAAAGGCTAAATAATACTAAAGAAGTCGTAACTGAATATACCAACGGCGGGCCATCTTTGAGACTATTTATGAAGGAAATGTTCAATGCAGGAAAAATTAAATAAGAGCAAAAATAGCCACAACGACGACACCTCTGCAACCAAAACCTTTTCTTCAGCTTCAGTGTTGGTTTAGCAAAGTAACAGGGACGCCGCTCGTTTGTTTTCTGTTGTTTGCAGAGATGTCAGCCTGAAGTTATTTCAGTTATTACACCTGCCAGTGAGACTCCACCGCCAATGGCTGAGGTTTTACGAGGAAGTTGGCTCTTTCCGTTTGCTCAGCAAAACACTTCACCAACCCAAGTCCTTCTGTGCCATCCTTAGCCTTTCAGAGTTTGAAAAAGAAGAGATTTTAATCTCTGCAAAGCCTTTAATTTTCAGCTGCTAGGAGGCAAAACATTCTTCAGTGTTTTGTGCTGTAAAGTTCATGGGTGATTGATTGACTCTGTCGCAGAGAAAATATTCAAGCAGCAACTCTTTCTTCTGCTACCAGAAACATGAAGCTACAGGCCTTGCATCTGAAGCGCAGCACCCCACGTAAAGAAAGCACTGCGTACACCTGGGCCCTAGGGCACGGGATGAGCAGCAGCTATCAGAAAATCCCCTTATCTCAAAGACCGAAAAGATGGTAACAGTGGCAAGCGTGTCTGTCAGTACCAGGGAGGTAAATGCTCTATGAGTTTGGAGAGTCGCTGACCTGTCCTCACAGCTGGAAATCAAGATCCCAGAGTAGGACTCCTGTGTGCCTGTGTACTATTTCCAAAAAACACAACTAATTCATGGACCCCGTGTGCCTCCCATGTCCGGAAAGATCCCAAGGTGTGCTCCCAACCACACGACATCCTTGGTTTTTCACTTGGACTCCCCTGCGTTCATGCTTTCACCCGTTCAGTGCCAAAGTAAAGATTGTGGCTGCTCTTTGTTCAGCGGGTCAGGAATGCCGAGTCCCCGTTACCAGCAAACCCCTCCAAGGCCCGTACAGTGTTGCTCTGACGGGTCGCACTGATGCTTCTGCAACTATCCAGTGACACCTGACTAGAGCTGCACACGCTGAGGAGGACAGATGTCTTTCACCCTCATCTCACACCTGAGTTAACGTCCCTCTGCCCTAACGCAGGGGTAAACTGCTGAAGCTGGGGCTGAATATAGAGCCCGGAAAAGGCCTCTTCAGACACATCTCTGTGGAAACAAGATGCTGCTTTGTATTTTCCGTGTGGGAGCTGAGCTCACACTTCAGACAGAAACTAATTATTTTGGAGGAGTCCAGAAAAGATTATCCTCCATACACGCCTCTTCGTAGAGAGGAGGGTGGAGCAGGAGGGCGGCAGCCAAGCATGAAGCTGGGCCGAGGAAGCGGAAGCAGTATTTTGCCTATGCAAGTTTTTTAATCTTGTGAAGCGTTTCGTGGGGTATTTAGTATTCCTGTGCCGCTGAGAGGAGTTCTGTTCCTAAACTCACGCTCGGAGTACCCGGGACTTCCCTCTCTCCCTTGGCTGTCCAACACTTCCTTGTCTAACAAACTTGAAAGTCACTGTTCATCCCCAAGGGTCCCAAGAGATGGAGAGGTGCCAAAGGAGGGGTCGAGTGCCAGAAAATCTGTCTTTCCCCAGCTATCCATGTTGGTGTAGTCACCTGGAAAGCCATGCCCTCAAACCAGCATGACTACAACTTGATCCCCTACAGCTTGCATGCAAGTAGCTCCACTCGCCCAGATAACGGCTGGGATAAAGGGTGCAATGTACATGCTGCTTAACGTAAACCCGTATCCTTTGGATTAGCGCTTTGCACCACGCCGGGCAGTGTTCCTCGCAGGACGGTGCCGTTCCCCGATGCAGAGAGCTCCTGCAGCCTCCCCATTCGGCAGGGTGCCCCAAGGCCCATCTGTTCACCCCAAGCCCAGCGGAGCACCGCTGGCCAAACTCCCCGCAGCGTCTCAGTCAGCCATGGCGATGCCGTCCTCCCTTTCCTCCTCTCCTCTGCCCTACCGCTACCCGGCACTTTCCTCCACCTCGGCGCCCCGGCCCCGTGGCCACGGAGGGCCCCGCTCAGCGGGGAAATCCCCCCTCCGTGCCCCCTTCGGGACCCGGGCCCGCTGTGTCCCGGGGGTGGAAGGTGCCTGTGAGGGCCACGAAGGTGGACCCGACGCCTGTGTAGGCCCTTGGGGCCGGCGCGGCCCCTCCGACAGCGGCCGGCAGCGACGTGTAGCGCCGGAGGGGGAGGACCGGGGGAGGACCGGGGAAAGACGCCGCGGTGGCCCCCGGCAGCCCCGGGGCGGGGAGGGGGCGGGAGCGGCGGCGCCTGCGCGCCCCCCGGCCGCCGAGGGGGCCGCGCCGGGCCGGGCGCTGGGGCGGGGTCTGCGGGCGCCGACGGGGCGGGCGGCGGCGGGGCGCCACGTCGGCAGCGGGGAAAGGCGCAGGAGTAAAGTCTGCGGCGGAGCCCAGCCGCGCCGAGCCGCGCGGTGAGTGAGGGCTGAGCGGCCGCAGCCGCCCCGGCCCCGCCGTTAGTCGGGGGAGCCCGGCCGAGCGCCTTCCGTGCCTTCCCACGGAGGAAGGGAAACTTCTGGGGGAGGAGGCGGGAGGGGACCCGGCGGAGCCGCCGGCGGGAGAGGCGGGCCCGGGGAAGTGGGGCCGCCGCTTCTGCTGTCGCCGCCGCCACCTGCCCCCGGCGCCTCCCGCCCGCCTTTGTGCTTCCTGCCGCGGCACCGGGGGGCGTGAGGGAGGGAGGCAGGGCCGCGCCGGGCGTAGCGGCTCCGCCGAGGCCTTGGCTGCCACGTCAGTGCCGCCGCCCTGCGCCGAGGTGCCCGGCGGTGCCCGCGGCCGGCCCGGTGGGGGAGGCGGGCGGGGGTCGCCGCCGGGCGAGCTGCGCCGGCGAGGCAGGTAGCTGCGAGGAGGGGACGTGGCGGGGGCGGTGGGGGCTCGGGCCGCCCTGCCGGGGATCGGGGGGAGGGGTGCGGGGCCTCGACGGGCCGGGGCCGGCGCCTCCGCGGGTGCGGGACCGGGCTGGGGGTCGGCTGCCCTGGGCCGGACTCCCCCGGGCCGGGCTCCCCCAGTCCGTGGTGGAGCGTCTCCCCCCGGGGGGCGGCTTGGGACCCCTGCTCGCCCTGACCTGTTTCCTGGGTGGTCTTGTTCTACCCCCTGAACTTCTCCCTGCCAGGAGAAGCTTTGTTTCGGATTTTTTCTCTTTTTAAACTTCACTGTACTCTCATGTTTCCTGTAGTAACTAGCTCTTTATTTCATCTATTTCTCTCAAGTCCAGCTTGATGGAGCAGAATCTGGAAGAGTTTTATTGTGAACTGGGAGCAGCTTAGCTTTCGGCATTCACCTAGCCTAGGCGTGATGTGGCCTAAAATAAATCCAAGTTGTTTTAGCCATGCAGCTGGTTCTGGTCATTGTGCGAAGCTCATAGACAGCCTCTGCGGATGCAATTATATGCTTCCTTCTGCTCGTTTAACCGGGCTGCAAACGAGAACTCTGAATCAGGATGTCGCTGCGTAAGGAAGATAAATACCAAGTGCATGGAGCCCGCTTCAGTGCGTGCGGAACATTGCTTTGGGCAGCATGGCTCTGTGTAATTGGAAGGGTACACACAAGACAGCTTAATTCAGTACACAAATACTGGTTTTTATGCACATCAGTTTTAAGACTGCTCAGTAAATACTCTCCAGACTGTTGTTGAGGTTTTGGTTTTTTTTAAAGCTTTCTGTTAAGCTGTGGTTAACACTCAGTAGAGTTGATGTTGCCTCCTCAGTATAGAAATGGACAGTGGCGCAAAAGTGCAAACCAAAAAAGGTGGTCCTTGTCTGGCAAGTGAATGGATAAATGTCAGGCAGGAGCCAACAAACAGGTGGTGGATGCTAGGGAAAAAGTTCATTATTTCGTTTGCAGGGGTGGCAGGGAAGTACAGCAGCTGCTTTATTGCCCTGGCTGTTAGGCACTGTCAGGTTTTGTCTTTGTAGGTCTCCTGGAAAAGGAGAGCTGAGGCAGGTGTGGTGCTCAGGCAGTTGGGAAAGCATTAGAAGACATGGGGAAGGCTCTGCTTTAGAAAGCTGAGTTAGCAGGAGGTGGGGGCTGACAGGACTCATAAAATGGAGCTTCTGTGGCCTTTCTAAAGCTCTGCCCTATGCCTTACTGGAATTCAACGTTTAATTTCTAGAAGCCAGTTTTGGAGGACAAGAAAAGGGGAATTTGGGTTCCTGTGGCCTTTGATTTGGTATCTTGCGAATGCTTGATTTGGAGAAAACTTGATTGCCAACATCAGGTGTTCCCTAGAGCCTCTTTTGGCGCCTGACCTATACTTCAGTTGAGGGTGATGGGGAAATGTTGGATTTTTTTTGTAGGCAGAATTGATGATACAATGTCCCGGGCAGAGCTAAGGGTTTGGTGGTTTGTTTTTTTTCAGGAGGTATGCCTCCTTTTTTGCCTTTAATTGTGGTGTCTGTTTTTTAATGCAGATATGTTGCATTACCTTTCCAGCTGTATGTTGAACCCTGCATGCTGTGGGCCTGTTGTCTGTATTACGGCAGACTTGTGTCTCTGGGGACAGGGGGGAGGGTGTTGTAGCCCACCATGCTATATGTTTAAAAGTAAGCTGTGGTTCACACCTGGAAACTTCTGATCAGCTTGCTATAGTCTTTCTCTGAAAACTCTTTTTTTTCCTCTGAAACGGGCATGCTTGCTTCCAAGCCAGTCTTGCTTTGTATATAAATTTGAATTTTGAAACTTGGCTTTTAAACAGAAGGCTTGTTGAAATGTCAGCTATGCTCTTGGTTTTTAGCTACGTGCTTTCTACGTGCCTGGATTTGTTTTTTTACTTTAGCGCTGTTAGCATGGACTCTTTCTTCTTGCAGAAGTTCAGTCAACTGTCTCCCTTGCCTTAACTAACTGAAAAACACATTTCCATATCATGCTCTGAGGGTTGTGTCTGAGAGAACTGACAGCACTGAGCACTCATGATATGTTACAAACCCTAATTCAAGGCGTAAAGCAGGAAGCTCATAGTCAGGGGTCGCTTGTGCAGCTTGAAGCAATACCCTGCAGGGCAGCCATGAGTGGGATTACCTTCTTGGCTTCATTCTTATTTCCTTGTTTAATTTGGAGAGTAGAGCACTGTTAATCTTTCCAAAGTGTATTTCTTAAAGTATCGTCCCTAAAAATAATTTTTCGTGTACATGAGAGACATCAGGTTCGTTTTGAAGTCTGCTGCAGCCACTGAAGGAGGGGAAGGAGAGCTGTGCATGTGGCAAGGGTTGTTTTGTTTTCCATCAGCTCTGTAGCCAGGCTTTCTAACTGCATAGCTGGTGGGCAGAAGGAAGATAATTTTTTCATGGTGGACTAAGATGAGGCGATCGGTTTGTTTGCAGTTCTGTCAGGTGAATAGTTCCAGTGCTGTCTGCTGCTGCTGCAGCCTTCTGGAGCAGTGTTATGCTGCCAACTGAAATTGGCCCCATCCTTGGATAGTTTCGCTGCTGCCCGCAAATATCTGAGTAGTGGCATTGAAACAAGCCAGTTTTTACTGGCTGCTGCTTGGGCCAGGTTTGCTGTGCTGAAACAGTAGGGCTTTTTGTCTGTAAAGTCAGAAAGACATCGAGAGCATCATCTGAAGCTCAGGAAACTGCACACACATCTGTAATGGTTAGAGCCCACTTCTCAACGGAAGGCTAAAACTTTACACAAATTGCGGTCCAAGAACTGCAGACTCGTTAAGGAGAGGTTGGGTCTTAACATTGATTACCACGCTTCATAGTAATCCTCATGGCAGCATATGGAGCAAGTAAAATTATCTCCATTGCCCAAGGACAAGAAGGAATCGGTGTTTTGGTGAGATAAATCTCATAAAATTGTGGCATCTTAAGGCCATGCCAAGTATGCTTCTCCCCAGCTGCGGCGCTTTGTATTTATGATTCCCACCATACATGCATGGCAGATATGTGACAGTAGTGCTGTTCCATAAGATGTCATTAACCTTCTGCTTTTCTTGTAGGTGCATGGAGAGTACGTTTGTGGAAACAAATAACTAGAAATCTTCACAAAGGAATCTTATTTGGTGAGAAAGTTTTATCTGAATCAGCTTTGATGTGAATGTATGTGTGGTTGTACTGTTAACCTCCACGGATTCCTAGCACTTTCATTCAGGGTCCTTTAACAGTGTTAATGTTATAAATAGCTCTTGAATTAAAAATCCTCTTCTAAACCACTTCTTTCTTTACAACTGTGTAAAACAGTGAAGCTTCCTAAGTATTTCATATTCTGACAATATGACAGTGTGTTTTCTTCTTTAAAACCAATTGAAAGAGTGACTTTCCATTTTTATTTTTTTAGTCTGAAGGTTGATAGGTATTTTAACGTGTTGTTAAAAAGATGAGAAGTTATTCCTTATCTCTTGAATGACTAGCACCCTCATAAGCGCACAGGAAAAAACCCCAGAAAGTAGTTTGCATGTGTCCCTGTTTGAAATCTTTTAAGATCTGGTTTTGCTTTTGCTTCTTAACAAGAAAAGAGAAAGCTTATGTATTCATCTGCACAGATGAAAGAGGAAACTGGAGAGTACCACTGATACACTAGATGTCTGCTCGGTGAATGCGTATGAGAGTTCTGCCAGGACTCATCGAGATCCCACCTCATTTCCTGTGATCATTTAATGCAGGTGTTAAATTAAGCTGGAGACTTTTCTCCAGTGACACAAGATACTGTGAATTTGGCATGACAGGATGAAAATGCCAGAGAGAAAGATCTACTTGCTCGCTTTCTTTTTCCCTTTTTTTTGGCCCGTCAGCATACTTTGAAGATTCTGAAAGATGTATCAGAAAAGTTCCAAGGTTCAAGTTTCTGATAAATCTTTGCCTTGTTGCATGCATGTGCAATACTGGTAATAACTGTGACTAATGATTCCGTGCACAGGGGACTTTGAATCTGCAGCTTCCAACTTAAGTTTCCAAAGTTCGTTAATCAATACCGTGTCTGAATGACTTAATTCTCTGCACAAAATCTTATCCTTGCACCTCCAGATCGGTTCCTTAGGTGTTAGCTGAGTTGTAATCTCTGTTGGGTCTCATGAATTTTGCTTTCTTCTTCTTTGTGGGGACACACCTTCAGCAGGGAGGGTGAAGAGGAACCTCCCTTAGGATACACTGCAGTCTGGTGACCAGGGGACTCCTGCAACGTGGGACATACGAGCTTGAATCTTATTAGACAAAGGAGGCATTAAACTATAGGTGAGTGTTTTCACCTTGACGGTATTACGTGAAAGATAGTGAGTGGTTTCTGCTTTTCTCACTGCAATTTTTGAAGAAAATTATATTCCTGCTCTCTTCCAAGACTGGATGAAGTCATATGCCACCAAGCAGTTATTCCAGGCCTTTGACCTCCAGTCAGTAGAAATACTCACCTTAAATATCTGGAGGGGAGCCAGGTTTAAGACATGTGTGTAGTATTTCCTGCTCACCAGATATGCTACACCCTGTTTAGCACACAGGATTTTGGATCACTTTTCAGAGGCTCTTAAGTCTCCTGATGCACTAAATTTGATACAAGGATGCCTGACGCAGGCTGTAACCTAGATACCTGAAATTTTTCTGCTTAAGTCCTTTGTTGGATCTCGGTCTTGATTCTGTGGTTCACTGGAGAGCTTCTACAGAAAAAGGACTTGAATTGTGCTTTGTGAGCTCTTGGATGCCAAATTCTGTTTCGGGTCAAGCTGTGAGCCTTTTCTGACAGTGGTGTGACTGTTTTCACTTGCAGTGATGTAGTAGGAGAACAGTGAGTAAAAACTAGCACGAGCTGGTTAGGCACATCTCTTGCAGCATTCCTGTAGTGCTTCCAGGCACCTGCAGAACCACACATCATAGAGTAGTTCTCAACTTCCTGATCTGCAGACCACTGAAGGCTTGCTTTTGCGTAGAACAAATTCAGTTCAAGGGTGACTTATTTCCCTTAGGCTGCTCTTCTCAGGCCCACGTAGGTACTCTATTGACTTCTGAGGCCTGATAGCAGCAGGTTGCTGGTGCGTCAGCTGTAGAAGATAGACCACTGTAGTCCTTGTAATTTTAAGAGTGTGAAGTATTTCCGTGGTTTAGAAGGAGTTGCAGTTGTGTTAAGTCACTGCATTTGAATGATGTATTGTGTAAGGCACCTTTTTAAAAGTAACTTGTGGTCAACAATTATGTAACCTTGAGGTTCTGGGGAAGGTAGCAGGGGAGGGAATGCCTAATCTTATGATTTTTTTATGTAGTGCTTTGATTTTATATGTTGGGGGGGCGGGTGTTTTTTTTTTTTAATACTTTATTACTAGACTAGGAACACAGCCTTGGAACTCCCACGCCCCAGTACGTTGCTTTGCTCATTTAACTTTGCAGGAACTGCAAGCAAATCTGACCACAGCCTAAACTAGATTAAGGAGAGTTATGAAAGCATCTTTTTCCATGCGCTGTTTGCCAGTCTGACCCTTTCCATTGGAGAGGTCTCATCTTAATTAAATACTTGTACAATGCCTAGCACGACAGATCCTCGGTACTTCATCGGGGCCGTATCTGGTGTCAGCGCTGCTGTGTCCAGTACCTTCTTAATAGCAGAAAACTTGTGTGGAGCCTTGTGACACTTTGTAATGTTCTGCCGTATTCAAAACTGGTAACCTACTCCAACTTCCCTCTAAACTTGTTGATGGTACCTGACAGTGTTTTGTCTTTCCTTATAAGATTAAATAACTTTTCTGAGCCTCTTATGAGGAATTGCTGACAGAAACTTTTTGGAAGCTCAAACAAGCAATTTCATTGGGGTTTCTTTTGGGGAATTATGTGCTGGCTAGATACAAACATATTAGTGGAGGTAGTTCTTTATAAAAATTAATTTATCTCTGGCTTAACTCATTTATGTCTCCCTTGAGCCTGCTTTAAAACTGTTTTGGTAACTTTTTTTTTTTTTTTATTCCTTTGAAGTAAGAATTGCTAGGTTGTGACTTTTATTTTACTTTTTTAGGACCTTTCCTCGTACAGCGAATAAAATCCTTCCAGATTCCTGATAATCATCTTAATGAACAAAATGGCCACATGTTAAGTAGAAAGATAGTTGCTTCATCTTTGTACAGATGTTTTGATGACATAATGTCAGGCCTTACAGATGTCTTACAGCATCTGCCTTCTCTTTCTCGCAATGCTTGATATTTTTGTTTCAAGTTGGAAAAAAGCAACAACCTGCATGTGACTTCACTTAGTGAGGACAAAATCCTTCTATTTCTTCCAGCTTGCATTAGATGAATGCAAAGAAGTTGTGTAGTACCTGAATCCAGTCCCTTCTCAGAACCTGATTGCCCTTGGTTGCTCTCTGTGATTGGTTGGGCTATTTTTTTTCTTTCTTTTTTACTTTTTCTTGACTTAACTGACCCATGATTAAATAAAATGACAAGGAAGTCTATAATTGATACTTTTCGGATTGCCCCTTAGCCCTCAAGTCATCCATCTTGATGCGTTGCTGCTCACTTTCCTATTTCTTAGCTTCCACATTTGTGTTTCTGGCTTTTGAGAGGTCCTTGTTCAGCATTGCCATCAAATCAGCCATCCTGGTAAGAGGGTTTTTTTGCTTGCTTTCCTATTCAGCTTCTTCTGTAAAGGTACCTATGTTTTCTGAGTTGTGAACTGGTCCCTTAGTGCTGATTGTGAGGACTCTTTAATATTCAGTTCAGGCTTGCTTTGCATCCAAAGATCTATCATGTAGCGTGTGGGTTCCGGTTTTTACTGTGATGTTTTGACTTCATAATTAGACTGGAAGGGTTTTAGCTGTTGTTTTCCAGGTGAGTCTTCCCACCCTTAGGTTCTGCTTCTACCTCCTCATCCCTTCTTCAGATCCCAGCCACTGTTTTCTCACCCAGAGGAGGTATGGAGAGGTCTGGGCATGGCACGACAGGCTGGAATTATTTTTGTGGTGATCAGTGACTCCTGGAATAAATTAAATTATTTAAAGGCTTGTGCACGTACATCTCCCTGTATGTGCAGGGAAAAGGGAACTAAGAGGTCACTGGCAGGAAGACAGAAGGATGCTGAGTGATATAATAAACTTGTTTTTCTTTCCCCTTTTCCTGACCTGAGTGCCTGCTGAGAAGGGAAGGCAGGATTGGTAGTGGGGCTCAAGGGAGGAGGCAGGACTTAACACCAAGGCACACTTGGTGCAGAGGAAAGGAGGAGGGAAACCTGGACTAGATATTGCTTTTTTTCCCCCTTCTGAAGGGGAAAATGCAGTAATCAGAGCTGCTGATTTGAGCTTTCTCCTGTGCTTCCCATCACTGTCAGGGACTGGTGTTCTAGAACTGCTCTAGGAAACAGCTTTTGGTGTAAAGAAATCTTTTTTCGGAAATGTTTCAATTGGCAAGTTTGTGTAGAGTTAAAACAGTCTAGTTCTGCTATCACCACACTGTGTATGCAGTAGTGTTACAAGATAAATGGAATGTTTTCACTACATTTCTTCCATCTTGTTTTCGTGGCATTTATTGAAATTCTGCTGCAAGGACTTGTTTCGTTAAAGTACTGCTTTCCAGGTACTGTTAGATCTCATAGGCATGCTGCTGCTGTTCTTTTCCTACTGTTTTTCTTCCTAATTGCTTTTTAGGTTTGAGATGCACTTGGTGTGGGGCGGCAGCCCTCACCAAGCCTGTTGACCTGGTGAAGGGCTCCTTTCCCCCCCGGCCCCCCCACCAAGTGTTAAGTCTGGTCGAAGAATACAAAAGCAGAGTCTTGTAATGAAATAGTAGTAGCTTTGTCAGGAGCTGCTAGTGTATCTAGTAACAAATAAGAACTTCTTTTCTATGGAACTTAAACTATGTGAATTTTGGATTCATGGGTAACACTTATGCTTTGCCAGAAAAGATGTACAGCATATGTGAATTTCTTTTTTTAGGCAACAATGAATCAAACGGACAAAAATCAACAGGAAGTCCCATCATACCTTCATGATGAACCACCAGAAGGTATGTATTAGTTTCATAATATCAAGTAAATTCACTGAATTTCATCAGAAGTTCAGATATCTCTTAAAAGAAATGGAGCTGCAAGTTGAACACTTTAACTTTAGTTTAAGTAGCAGTAAGCAAGCCATGACTGGGTTCTTGTTCACATCTGCATTATCATGTACAATAAAACCATTGCATATAACTCAGTAAACAACTGTACTGATAAACTATGGAGCAGATGGGTAGAAACTAAAGGGCATAATTTGCAGATTAGTTTCCAGAGATGTGAATTGGTTCAATAAGTATTTATTTCTGCTGTTCATTATGTGAGATGGAAAGAGCCCAGCTTCACTTTTGGAGACCTTGCTGAGTTCATAGTGCTTGCAACTTTTGAACAAGATATGTTTAAAAATACATGGAACTTCATTACTACTTCTGGAGACCCTTTTCCATTATACAGTTAACTGTGGTTCTCATTGTTGACTTAATCTCATGGTTTCCTAAAAACAAACACACGCTTGACTTCATTAATGCAGTGGCATCTTGGTCTCCTGAATTAAATGAATCTTAAATGGGTTATTAGATCTGCAGAGGAAATGCAGTTGCAAATGAGCAGAGTTCTCTTCCGGGCTGTGGAACGGCAGGACTGTGAAGACTCCTGTGTGTATAATGTGACCGGGAGCATACTAGATCAAAAGCCGTTCTTGGCACACAGGTTGTCTGTGTTCCCTCTTCTCTTTAAGAAGTCTCTTTAAGACTAAATGTCTTGGATGTAGAGGTCGAGGTCGGCGGGTCCTGATTCCTCTCAGTTCATTGCTCTTCAATTTATAATGGCCTTTTTAAAGCTCTGTTTGCTCGTTTGTGGTTTTTTTTTTCTTAGCTCTTATATGTTGTATAACGGAACAATTCACTTCACTTGAACAACAGTATTACCCGCTAACTGTAGCAGAAGGGTTGAAGTGGAATAGCTCACTCTATTCTTAACAACTATTAGGCAGGAAACACAAGTACAAGAAGGTGAGAGGAAAGGGAGAAATAGATTTTCATGGCACAGTGGTTCTTAGGCTCTACTAAAATTGTTACAGTTATCATGGTGTGAGGACAAAAATCAGTCTTTTTAAGCTCTTATGGGGTTGTCAAGATCCCAGAAGCATTTCTGAAAGAAAATGCCAGGTTGGAAACTATGCTCTAATGTGTGTTATCTTCAAGTCTAATTGTTTAAGGTGCTGCTTTTTTTCTTCTCCCCTTAAAGATCGAATTGTATTTTATACACGTTAAACCTTGCATGTAGAAAGTGAACAGTGGTCTGACTGGTAAACTACAACTGATTCTTTCTTGAGGAAGGCAGTGAAACAAATGAGTGTTGTTTGTTTTTTTTTTTTTTTTTTAATCTTCCTAGAATATTGAGTAGGTTGTCCAGATCTAGAGCATAACAGCAGAGTCTGATCATCACTAGGTACTGTGAGGTTTTATTTATAGATTGTGAGCAATTAAGACTGACTTTCTTCTGCACAGTATCTTCTTTTCAGTATGACAAGAACCAGTTTGGATATATAGTCTAAATAGATGGAGAAAGGTTGTGTAGTTTGAGAGAATAGAATGTAACACAGCTCCTCTTAATGGAAACTCCATCCTTGAAGAGGCATTTTCCTTTTGATTCTGTTTCACATGCACTCTTCAAGCCTTATGAGTTTAGTTAAAATGTTGTAACACCCTTGAAGAAGATCCCTGTTTTAAATGTCATACAGGGCCTTCATAAGCAATATGCTTACACCATCGTAGAAAGGAGGACAAATGTGGATGGAAGGCTACCAGTTCGATGTTGGCAAGAGATAGTCTCTGAACAGGCTGCCAACAAAAATCCTTACAAGAAAGGCTCAATTCCAAAACCAATTTGCAGTTTTTCGTAAAGATATAAATAGTTCCAGTTTGTCCCAATCGCGCTCGACAAGCTTGGTGCCCAAAGGCTTTAAAGAAATACATATGTAGAAGAAGCTTTTGTGCTTAAGCTTTCTATGAGTAGGGCTGTTCTGATCCTTTATTTTCTGCTTTGCAAGTGGTGCCAACCTTTGCAACCTACGTTCACTCAAACTCTTGTTCACCGTTGGACTCTCTTCAGCAGGAAGCTGGCTGCAACATAGCATGGTTGAGCCAACCCCCAAACAGAGACCTTGTGTCATTTTCTCCCTAGATTTAGGAATGATCTGTTTCACCTTCTTTCTTGTACTGATTAGAAACAAGGAGACCAGGAATGTGTGTGCTAGAATAGAAATCAGCTGGCAATGAAAACTTCACAGCTGCAGGCATTTACTAATCTAATGGGCAAGGCAAACAGGAATGAAATGGAAGTGTGTCAGCCATCATCAGAAGTTATTAATACACCAAGTCACAGTCAGTATTTACACTTGTGAAATGGAGTAGATGTTGTCGGAGGATTCCTGAAGTTATGTGAAGAAAAGCATGTCAAGATTACTTTTGCTTGTTTGTTTCTCTCGTTACTTCTTAAGTTAGCTATGGTAAGTCCTTTCTTGCTAACATCAGGTCTGATTTACTGAAATCAGCTCTTAACGTGGTAAGAATTTGGTCCCATTCACTCTGATGATGGTGATGGGTGGAAGTGAAGCATTTTCTGACCAAATTTTTTTACAAGGTGTGCAAGTCTGGTCACAAGAATCCTCTAACTAATAATACCCAGACAGTGGATTTTATACCAGGCTCTACATACTCCTCTCTGAGAGAGATTCTTTAAAGGTGTTCTGTATATAAATAAAAATTTTGATCTCTGTGTGCTTGTGTTGGCAATGCATTTTTGCTGGAGATGTCCAGGTGAAAAGCTGCTGGCCTAGAATGAACCAGCAAGGGTATTACTTGGCTTTAAGTAAAAGGCTGTCACGTGTGTTTCTAGTTTCCATGACTCTTTCTCTTATTGAAGAAATTGATACAGGTAACAGAGAGAGACCAGCGTAAGCTGGAAACATTTTTACTATTTAATTTTTTTTTCTTTTTGCTCCCTTGAGCTGCACTGTTCCTATTTATGCTAATTTTTCTTTTTGTTAAACTTTTAAGAACTTCTCTCATTTAGATGGCATCTTATCATAGAATGGTTTGGGTTGGAAGGGACCTTAAAGACCATCTAGTTCCAATCCCCCTGCCATTTGTTTGAATTATTCTGGACGTGCACATAGGAACGCCAAACTTCACACTTTTTTAATGAAGCCTGAGTGCTGGGTCAGTCCTGGCGCTATCACAAACTCATTGGAGGTGCATGGGAAGTTCCTCACCTTAGTTTTCTTATTGTAGTAAATGCGTGCTGGGAGGTGACTCTTGGAAACTCTCCCTCTGAATGCGAGTTTTCAGCAGTCAGGGCACTGGAGGCAGAGACCTGCTCTGCTGGTTCTCCTAAGGCATGTTGCAGTGCAGAGTGACTGCGTTGACAGGGGCTGGATATAGGTCTCTGGTGGATCTAGAGCTGATTTTTTCTTTTCCTATGCCTCTCTAGGCTTGTCCTCTTCCAAGCGTGTTCTTTCTACTGCTGACTCCCTCACCTCTTTATTTCATGTTTATTTCTTTCGTGGCTCTGCCCACTGTGGTTCCACTTGCTCTTTCCTTAGTTGCCCCTGTTGTTTTTCCCTAAGAAAGGGAAATGGGTCTGTTAAATCCCATATATTATCTACAGGTAGTTAGAAAATGCAAAAAACTGTGGAACTCTTATCCTACTTTTGTTAACTGGCTGTCTCTTGCCATGGTTCCCTCTGAAACTTTTTTAAAGAAGTGTTTGGGGTGGGTGAGGAATTGACAAGACAGGAGCTGAAAAATGCTTACCTGTGCAGCGTCACTGTTGAGACCAGAGGTTTCTCAAAGTTCGCATCAAAAATACCTTACAGAGAAACATGTGCCAGGGCTACTAGTTTATAGGTGCAGTAGGTGATACTTTCTTGTGTGCTTAAATTAACATACTATTTCATCTTCCTATTTTTTCTTTGAAGATTAGATGATGCTTTTGCAGTAGCGGGTCATGGAGTTGCAGTCTTAATTCCCTTTAGCAGCAAGGTGCATGTATCTTTTTTTAGGATTTTGAAGCTTACATGTAGAAATACTGAAGTAATTACTAAACTATTGGAAGGCTAAGTGGCTAATTCTGGGAGTCTTTCCAATACTTTATATTATTTTGAGGCTATGTAATTGTACCATAAATATGGAATAGGAATTGACTTCTACAGCGTATAGCAAGAAACTATGTAAAATGCAGGTTAAACATAACATTAAAAAGAAAAAATGTGTTTATGTGGTCAATAACATGCAGAAATCCTATGGTTTGAGACTTAGTTTTGGACATCGTATTGGGACTTCTGTTGTAAGCCTGTAACTCTTGCTATTGTTAATGTCTTTGGGGACCACTTTTGGTATTTAATGAGCTTATTGGGACACTTCCCCCCCTCCCCTATCCAAATTACAGAAAAGGCCTTTATGGAAGAAAATCAAATTTGTGTACGTGATGAAGAAAGGAAGTGATACAGTGAAGAGCTGGCGTTAGTTTTGTCCTTCTTGCTCTTCTTTTGACTCTTCTGATTGCTCTCTTGCTTGTAACCTTCTTTCCTTCTTACCTGATGCGTGCACGCAACCCTCGTAAACACATCTTCAAAGCAATAATTACTAAGAAAAGAAGCAATTTTGTCTCAAGGTGAGCTCTTTTCAAAGAATAGATCTTTTTTTAAATAAATCTTTGGCTCTGCTTCTCCAGGAAACTTTTTCCAGTCCTTCCTTATAGATTTGAACAAGGTAGTGTTGCTGCTTTTGTGTGTCCCCCACTCTGTGGGTTAACCCTTAGTATTAGGATGGGGTGAACAGGAGGGTGTGTCATCCCCCACGTTAATAAAGTCCAGAAATGAGGCTAATCTGGCTGTGAGACCATTCAGAGTCTGGGAAGGTAGTGGAGCATACAGGGGACAGAAGTTTATCATGTAGGACTGTCTAGGAGCTATATGCCTGATATTTGTAGGCTCAGTATTGACTTGCGCTTTAGAAAACAGCACTGAGGTATGTCTCGCTGCAGCAAAACGTCTTTTCTTATGTGGAACTATGGTGGTTCTCTTTTCATTATAGCACTGTGATTGATCTGCATGTTGTTTCCTCCCTTAGGTTCACTAAAGGACCACCCGCAGCAGCAGCCTGGCATGCTTTCTCGTGTGACTGGTGGCCTCTTCAGTGTCACGAAGGGAGCTGTTGGTGCCACAATTGGGGGCGTTGCTTGGATTGGAGGGAAGAGCTTGGAAATTACCAAAACAGCGGTCACATCTGTGCCCTCAATGGGAGTGGGGCTAGTCAAAGGAAGTGTTTCTGCTGTGGCTGGAGGTGTTACAGCTGTAGGATCTGCTGTTGCAAGTAAAGTGCCTTTAACAGGAAAGAAAAAGGATAAGTCTGACTAAAACCAAAACTGAGACATACTTGATTCTTCAGAATATTACATCAGTGGCATTAAAATCTGCTAAGATTTGGACCATGAGAAGCCATGTGTCTTAGACACTTTGTCTTCTGAAGAGCTGTGCGAGTAACTCTATTTCATCTGTAAAGGACAGAAGAAGTTTGGCTAGCACAGAGTATGAAGATTTATTAGAGCCTAGATTGAAGCTTTGTATCTGGTGAAATGTTACACTTGATAACTATAGAAGTGAGTAAGTGTATCTGAAGGGATAATATGTATTTGAATATTCATTTACTGTAAGTCTTTTGCAGTTTTGGACTAAAATGTGAACACAGAAACTTGGTAATCTCTCCCCTTCCATCCATATGACGAGATGCCATTTACTGTTCTCAGTGGTTTCCACATCCTCCTGCCTAAGGATCCTTCAGCTGCATAATGGCATTGTTGGATGTGCCCGAATAGTTTTGGTTATGAAACTGTATTTGCAGACAGCCTGTAAACTATCAATGACCTCATTCTGCCAGTGCGGACTGGAGCAAATAGAACTGGAGGTGGGCAGAAATTGGAAATGAGGGTGGGAGATAGAAGTGAGAAAGTTTGACGACGTGGTAGAGGCAATCATAAAGAGTAAATAACTTAATGCCTTATTAGGAAAAAAATAAAAATCTTTTTACTAGGTGAAGCTGTGTAAAGAAAACCTGTTCTGTTGTTTCAGTGCCGCTCACAGAACAAGCTTTACACTCTCTTTACGAATCCTGGTATCTGAAACTTTGTAAATTTTTGCTGAAAACAAGATTGCTCCATCTCAGGTGTATTTAATGATATGCATCTATTTCCTGCAAGTGAAAACTTGCTTCTAATAAACTTTTTGTAGACACTAGAAAAAAATGAGGGCTTAATGGAAACTGGGCTGATGTGTGTGGTCATCTAGCACAACTGTCTGACTTGAAAGAAATTCCCTTGTGTAGTTGGAAACCACTGAAGAACCAGCAAAGCTGTTCTCTCAACTCCATGGTGCACCAGGTTAGCTTCTTGCTCTGTTTAAACAAATGCAAGGAATTTTTCACTACATCTTTCTCTCATACTTCGTGTTTTGATTTTTTTTTTTTAATAAAATGCAATACTTTTATTTAAAACCAAGCCAAAAAAGGTAGATGAGGCCTTAAGGAAAAAAAAAAAAAGGAAGAAACATCATCCAAGTAACTTGTATACTGACAGATTCCAAGTGTTGACACACCTCTGATGGGAACATCTGTAGGTCCTCTGCAGCGCGTGAGGCAAAATGCACTTGTAAAATACACAGCTTGAGGTTGCCTTAAAATAGAAGCTGTTGGTGATCTTTTCTGTGTGTGTGTGTGTGTGTGTACTGACTTTGCAAATAATCTCCTTGGAAGCCCACAGAAGAAGACTGTGAATGTTGTGTATGCAGTATTTTCTAAAAACTTGTGTTCCTACAAAGAACTTACAAGAAGGATATATAGGGATACTTTTTAGAAATTTAAAAAAAAAAAAATAAATATCCAAACGTATCACTTTTCTAAAGCTTAGTCCTGTATTCATGGGTGTTGAAAGTATCCTATATGTAAATGATGGTACAGTAGTCACCTAGTCTCTCAGAGCTGTGGGTACTTCAGGTGAAGCCTGGAACAACTTTATTTGATATCAGTAATTGTTGTATGCGTTGGTAGCAGGTTATTCATAAGCACAGGGATTTGGGGCGGTGGGGAGAGCAAAAACCCAGCAAGTGGAATTACCTGCTCCTTTTGTTAGCTGCACCAGCTGCTTCACTCCATTCTGCTGCAAGGGTGTAATGAGGTAAGTTTATGCAACAAATGGAAGACTTTAACTGTTTTTTATAGTCAAAAGCTATGTGCATAGAATATAGGGTAGTGTAGTTTAAGGATGCCAGTTAGCTCTAGAAATGAGCTGGCTTGGATACCGGAGGCAATCTAGCTGAAGCAAATAATTTAGTATTGTCTGCTCCCTTGCAGTTTCCAATGTAGATGTATCCCAGAGTGCTACCACTGAACTTAAGAGTCACCTGTTTGGAGCACAGTGATATTTGTGACACTCAACCAAACCCTTCGTAATTGTTTTCTGAAAACATAAATGTTGAACCGGTTATACTCCTCTTTTTTTTTTTTATGACATTCTTTAATTTTTATACTATGGAACTTGTTGCAAAACAAGTGTGGTCTGAGATGTGCGATGTTAGATCTGTAAAGAGCTGCCAACACTTCATTATGTTTTGTTCTTAACATACCCTGTAGTTATTACTTCTGAGTCTTGTAACTGAAACACTAACATGGCATATGGTTTTAGTTTCCGAAAAGAGCTTTGTCCTATGTCCTGCATATTTTCCATTCACTTGTGAAACTTGCCTAGTCTTAAAAACTTGTTCTGATTCTGTCATGACACTTGTGAAACATTAAATTGTTGCTGTTTCAGACATTTGAAAGCTTCCCAGTTAATTTGTGGAGAAAAGCATGCCTAGGTATGAATCTTCCCACTGTATCATGCCCCAGAGTGTCTTTTATCTGCATCTAAATAGCGCCAACCAGCTCTTAACAAAAACCGTACGTTCACTGTGGTGTTGGCTGTGCATAGACACAAAATCCCTTGTACGACATGTTTGTTGTTGTTGTTATCTGGGAACCAAGGTTTGGGGATACTCACTTCTTAAATCAGTGAGCTGAATGGAATATGGAACTGAAGTTTTCAGACGGAGAGGGATTGTTCTTGTGTTGTGGGGGTGGTTTTGTGGTGGTTTTATTTTACTTCCCTTTTCATAGCCCTCATTTCAAAAGGGGAAATGTTCATGAAACTACTTGTATGTCTGACTGCTCACTGTATAACAAAACTCTGGTCTGCAGGCTTTTATGTGCCAGACTATAATGGTATAAACTGGTTCATGTTCTCTGTGAGTAACAGCGAGAGACAAGGAAGCAGATTTCAGCAATACAACATGTTGGTAATTGGGAGCTTCTCTGAGGTTTTATTATAAATTAATCCTGTGAAGAAGAGAGAAACCAGTCCCAGGCATAGAGTTGTGAATGAAGGATTGAATGAATTTTGCTCTGCTGGTAAAAGAAAAGGAGCCTCTGCTTATGCTTTTGTTTTGAAAGGGGAGGAGGAGAAACTGAAATGTTCAGAATGGAAAATGAGTTTGTGGTAACTCGGGCTGTGACTCAATTAAGGAAATATGTCTCTTGCCTGTTCTGTCCATTGCCACTGGGAATAAGACGTTTCAGGAACTTTAAAAACAGACACCTGTAGCAATGCTGAAAGTAAATTTTCAGGGCAAATGGTTGTTTTATGTCTTGGTTTCCTTTTCATCCTAAACCACCGATCAGTTCTGTGATTCAGCATTAAAGGCTGTATTATGAATAGCTTCAGCGAGCTGAAATGCCCCCTTGTGTCTGAGGGGAAGGGTGCTTTTGAATTCAAATAATATTGTGGTCTGCTTAATAGTCGAGCACTAAAGGATAGTCAGAAAGTGACAAAGGCAAGTCCCTATGAATTTTTAATACGGCTGTCTTCCCAGTTTCCTCTTGGAAAATGATAATGCGTTTTGACGAATCAGTAAAGAAATGGCTTAGTAAGACTGACTCTTATCATGCTGGTGGTATGTGCTGCCTCTTGACTTCTTGCCAGTGTCACACATGCTCTTACACGAGCGGTGTTTTACCCCACAAGCTGCTGTCACGTCCGCACTCGCCTGCATGGCGGTGAGTTTAAGACCTTCAGCTGTCGAGATCTTGGCACTGCTCTAACCAGATGTTTCTAGCCCTTTCCAAGCTCGCAGCACATAACGTGGCAAGCTCTATATAAAATCATCATCTTGCAGCCCACTCTCTAAACAAGTAATTCAATACCAGCTTTCCTCAGCAATTTAAAATTTCTCTTTAAGAAAAGGAACCCTGGACTTGTTGCCAAAATGTCTGTTAAAAATGACCTTGAAGAATGGCCCGGAGTGAGGGGGTGTGTAACTGGTTTTTCTCCTGCTGTCAAGAGGGAATGTGTATGGAATAGTTGCTGAGGAAAGTCTTTCTGAGAAATAAAATCACTGATGATCCTAATTCTAGATCGTCAATGACGCTACTAATTTATATTACCATTCACAGCCCATAAATGAAAATAAGTAAAATCCCCTGAGGACTTAAACACTGTCAGATAGTTACTATTTTGAAAGCCAGCACTTGTCAACAATTAACTATACAGTGATATCCGAGAAGCAGTGTCACCCGTATATTTAGAAACTGCGGCAGCTGTTTGCAAATCTGGTAGTCATTTTTTAATCACCAGTGGCTTATGGACTAGAGTTACACCTAATATAAAAGCAGGGCTTTTTCCTTTCTCCTGCAATCATCTGAGACTCACTTGAGTCTCTCCCTAACCTTTTCTCTCCCCGAGCCTTGCTAGAAAAGAAATTAAGAACCAGGCAACCACAATAAATGTATTTCTTCCTGCCCCAAACGTTTTGTAAAAGCAGTAAATTTTGAAGTCTCAGAAAGGTGAAGGAGGCTTCTTCAAAATGTTTCTTCAAAATGTTTCTTTGCATTTATGGTTTGTACACAAACGTACTAGGGCCTTACTGCAGCAGTCAATAAATAAAAATACCATGTCCTGCCCCTGTTCTCAGACTGTGCTCTAGCCAGGCTATCCTATCCAAGAATGCTGTAGTTCCGGATCCGGGAGCAAGAGCTACTTATTTCAGCAATAAGGAACGGAACTCCAGAAGAGTCTCCAAAAGTCAGCGGAAGAGTGGGTTGATGAACACTGCTGGAAAAAAAACCCTCCTTCTCTGTCTCAGGTAAAGATTGTGCTAATCGCTATTATGGGGTGGACTGTGCAGTGACAGAGCTGAGAATCCAAAGTAGTTAATGTCCTGTTAGACAAGGAAATGTAACAGAACCAAAAAAAACCCACAAAAACCCATGTGAGGTACCCTCTGGGAAAAAAAAAAGGCAACCTTTATCATAACCAGGTTCTATGATATTATTTGAAAGCATTAGAAAACTACAACTGTATAGTGAAGCTGTGCCTAACACCCAGTGCAGGACAAAGTACAGTGTAAGACTACAATCTGGTTAAGATTACTTTTGTTTTGGCTAGTCTCAAAGAACCAACATCTCTTTTTCTCTTTGATAGTTTTCTTTTGCATAATTTAAAGGACAGCATTCAAATTAATCTTCAATGTTTATAGGAGCAACAGGATTAAAAATTGGTCTCTCCTTCTTTGATTGTATCTTACCATAATTGACTTCAAAATCTTTCTTCGTACCATTCAAGCTTTCTAGAGTTCCACTCTTTATATCATATCCCAAAGCAGAGAGTTTTTTAATTCGGTACTCAACAATTTGCGTTGTCAACTCCAGCACCATTGGTGTCTCTCTAATCTGCGATACAGAAATTCCTTCCTTCAGTAGTCCTTCAAGTCTTTCTTCCAAAACTGGAACAGAATAGTAGAGAAGGGCTGGGCATTTCAGCACTAGCTGTTTTAATTCTTGATCACTGCACTTAAAGACATTTTGGGAAAAATGCATACTCTTCTGCATAGTAGTAGGAGTAAGTTGAAAAATGAAACCTTTAAGTTTGGACAGCAGCTGTAGAACTTCATGGTCAGTGAAATCATTCTTCTGGAGAAATTCCAAGTTCTCCTGGATTACGGTGGAGGTATTTAATAAAATAAATGGATTTTGGCTTAATAGCTTCAGTATCCAGATCTTCATATTTGCATCAGAACCTCCTAAATTTAAATAATTTCTTTGCAATGTTTCTATCAGGTTTTTGTTTTTCTCAACGGGATTGTAGAAAATATTGGGTGCGCTTGTCAAGAACCTGGTGATTATATTATTCTTAAGTCCCAGCTCTTGAAAAAACAGTATATTTGCCTTCTGGTTCTCATGATATTCAGTAGTGAAAAAAGACGTTGGAAATTGCTCTATTAATTTAATCAACTGTTTTTCATTCTGGCATACTAATTGCCATAGAGCTCTTTGGGAGTTTATCTCTGCGGGGGTATGGAGAATTGCTTCTGGGCAGCGTTCTAAAATGTTGGCTACAGTGGTCTCATCCGCTCCCATTTCTTGTAAGATACCAGCAATTTCTTTAACGTAGGCCACATCCTGGAGAAGGACCCATTCCTTTAGTCTGCGTATCTTCTTAATGTCGACTGACAATCTGTGGAGACTCTCAATGGTTTTTTTATTTTCCTCCCTTGATTTTGTATCAGTTGTGTAACAGGAACATGTTGGGAAGCTTCTCTTTGCTACTTCAGTCCATACTGATGAAAAATCCAGTCCTGGGTTACAGTACTGAGATCTCGTTAACAGAAGAGTAAATATATCTTTTGCACCGTGAGCCACTCCTCTCAACATCGTGGAATTCAACCCTATGGAAAGAGAACAACAACTATATGCAAACACATTTAAGGTACAAGTTATACCTCATAATGTTCTCAGAGACACTGGTATTTAGACTGAGCTGGCATAAGAAATTACTCTCAACAGTGTTTTTTGTTATTAGCACAAAAACTAGCTTTCGGGGGAGGGGGAAGACTTTTGAAAGGTTAACGTTCTGATGGATGCCTCACTGCAACAATAACCTGTGGATGTGGCAGACCTGATGTGGGGGCAGCGCTCTGTCCACATAAATGCTTGTAGTCATACAGGAACCAAACTGTCAGCCGTTTCCTGCAGCTAACATTGTTAATTACATTACAGCTCACCCGCACCACATTAGAAAAATGTTTCACGCAATTTAATGTGACAGTAATTCTACCAAATTAATTTTTTAAAAAGCAGCTTCAATATCTTTCTGAACTCTTCTGAATGGCGTTTGGTTAACTTCTCAAGCGTTGTTTGGAGCATGACTCATTCCTTCATGTGTCAGAGACCCCCCTGATGCTCCTTCAGCAGCAGTTCATAGCCTGATGGCATTGTGAAATCATTCTTGTTATAATTAAGGGGGGGGGGGGGGGGATCATCAAAAACCTCTATGTATGTGTTTCCATTAGCTGAGTCTGTTAATTGGGTTCTGAATAAGCACACTGGTATTTTGGGAGAGGACACAAGTACGCTGTACTATCTTCAGGCCTTCACTTGCCTCTTCCAGCACCTCCTTTGCCACAGGTGCCCTCTGCACTGATGCCTTATTTCTGTCTCCAGGTCACTTCTGTCATTGCTGGCCACCCCCAGTAGGCAGAGAGTCCTTGTGGATGAGGTGCATGGCTCTGCTGGGGTTCACCCGGCAACCCGAGGGTAGGGGTGGGCAATCCCATACCCCACCTTTGCTTAAACTGCCTGCAAGGTACCACCAATAGCGCAGGTGGTGCCACCTGCTCTGCAATGGCCAAAGGAGCCGCAGCAGTCAAACACATACGAGGCGGTGTTTTCATAACAACCTTTATGGAAGCACGGAGTGCGAAAGGGAGAATTGCTGGTCTGTGAAATGCTCGCACAAATTGTGCTGGTAACATGCTTAAAACTGCTCAAATTGAAAATGAAAAAAACCCAAACTTACAATTTGTGCATTTGACAATTCTAAGTTGCTTTTCAGCTCTCCCAAAGTATGGCATGCTTCAAAACACACCTACGTGAGTATTAAGTTAAATTAAGAGGTTTTTAGGAGATAAAAGACTGTTATGATCATGTAACCTAATGTCCTGCATAACAGAGCAAGAAGCCTATTGCAGGAACAGCTGTACTAGAATCTTCTTTATAACCCATCTTTAAAGAAAATACATAGTTTGTTTAAAGAACTTAAGTGATAAAGTCTCTATCTAGTTGCCAGATAAGGTTAAATATCTTCCAGGGGTAAAATACTTTATCTCAAGAAAGTGAACCTTTGCTTTTAAGTTGATGTTTTTCAGCTTCTAAAAGCTGGACTCTCATTACGTTACTACATCATAAACTAATAGAACAAGACATAAAAATAATTTCCTATATGCAAGCTTATGTTATTAACTGAAGCTGTTTATTGGTAACTTGGTTTTTAGTAGTATTTCTAAATCTCTGAGGCAAAATCCGGTTGCCTAATGAAGCTGCTTGTGTCATAACCCCAAGGCTAATGATTTTATCTTCATAAACTTCCTGGCTTAAGAAGTGCTGTTCCGCAAGCTCCACCACAGGACAAGCCATTTTTCCCAATAGCCCTGAAAGCACTGCAAGTGTAGGTAAGTCACAGACTTTTCGCATGCTGACCTTCCCACGTCCTGAAAAAGCGACTGTTTCATGGCGACTGCAAACTAAAGCCTCTCCTCCGTAGGGAGCGACACAACTGCCTGTGCCCGAGTACTCTGAGCAGTTCTATTGAACTGAGTGGGTCCAGTCAGCGTAAATAAATCTCTGAAGCATCAGGGCTTTCTTCATTAATGCTTCAGCTCAGCTGGACACTGCCAGCAACATAAAGTATTGTTACAATTGTTTGGGATGTCAGATGACAATTCCAAAGTACAAACTGGAAAAACAACTAACCATGACTTTTACTTCAATGTGTAATCCTGCTGTTAAACCAAATTGCCTTGTGAGTAATACAGTCACTTAAAATACAGTCATTTTATCTATTATACAGATTTTTTAAAATTTTCATATAGTAAATTGTGCTCCTCTAAGATCTGACATGGAAATGATTGTTATATGCACTTAAAAGAAGCTTTCTGTTGTCTGAAACTCTTTGATATCAGTCAATTTTTTTCCTGCTGTTAGTGAGGATCATCCACGCAGAAACACAGAATACTACAGAAGGAAGAAAAACTTTATTTGCTAAACCACCTATGCATGGGGTACTCAGGAGCCCTTGTAAAGCACTAAGCAAAATCTTAACATGCAAAATAAGATGAATGGATTTTAATGTCATGGTGTTCTGTAGAAACTAAGAAGATGATTAAGAGTTATCATTTGGTGTATTTTAGCGTCTACAGATGACAGTATCACATTTCCAGGGTATGTAACATATTCCCAGAGTTCAGAGGTCTCTCAAAGCTCATGCTCGACTACTGTCCTAATATGGAGGACCCCACTGCAACTTTTTACACACCTATATTGCTGTAGGGATTGTAAATCAATTGAGACACTAGGGAAAAAAAAAACAAACCAGCCAACTTAGACGAGACATTTGCTCTTACTGCCAGCAGCACCCTCTTATCGCCAGGTGTCATAACAGCAATAAGGAAGTGAGCTAATGTCTACCTGGAAGTTATCTGTGATCCTGCTCGTTAGCACACTTGCAGTGACCTATATCTACAGATTAAAGGGCTGTTAAAAGTTTCATTATTTAATGAGACTCATATGTATATCTTCTATAGGAGATGGATACTAGGATCAACTAGCTGACTCATCCCTCACTTCATTCAGACATTTTGGATTTCTGCATGTGTATTTTGAGACTCAAATCTCACTTTTTGAAAAACTAGCAAACCAGCCTCTTGCTCACGTTGTATTTTTCACAACATCTTTCACTAAAGAGAGCAACAGTATAACTACTACTGTATGCTGGTCATTTCCATTCTTATTACAGCAAGCTGTAGGCAGGTCTTAGCAGGCTGTGGAGAATAAAATGGAACTACTAAATTCCTAGATTGAACCAGGAAAAATGGGTATCTCCCTAGAAGACAGCAGTGTAGATAGGATTTGAATAGCTTGTGATGAAATCTGGAGCGGTAATAGGTATCAGTTTTGTAGATTAATACATAGTAGAGTAAGCATTCAAACGTCTGCACTAACAGGCAAAAAATGATACCATGCTTTGCATCAGTAGTGGAAATGAGGTAAAGAAGGATTACAAAAATACGCTACACCAACATAAAGCTTTCTAGAAAAATCTATAGAGGATCCTAGGATGATCCAGGCTGGAAGGGACCTCAAGACCTCAAAGCAGAGTCTGCTATGAGTTAAGACCAGGCTGCTTTGCCTAGTCAGGTCTTGAAAACCTCCATGGATGGAGCCCACCCAGCCTCTCTGGGCTGCCTGTTCTACTGCTTGACAATCCTTGCGGGGGAAAAAGCTTTTCCTTCTATTTAGGAAAGACATGAAAAAAAGCTTAAGGAAGCATAGCACTATTTAAGCCACAGATCATCAAGTGGTGTTTTTAGTATAGAGAAGATTGAAAGCTAGCAAGCACTCAGAGTCTGGTCACGTAAACCTGGCCACCTGGACCATCCCTATCTCCACACCTCTTTTCCCCTCTTTTGGATTCCGCTTCAAGAGTGGAGGGGCTGGAGGAGGATGGAGTCCTGCAGCCAGCGCAGGAGCCGAGGGCTTGCTCTCCAGGTCCAGCCTGAGCCCCGCTACCCCAGCTGGGTTCTCCTGTGTTGCTGAAGTCACCTGGCAGAAAGGTCAATCCCAGCCTACAACCAGAACTTGCACCCAAAGCTTCTGTAGAATCACCGAATGGTTTGGGTTGGAAGGGGCCTTAAAGATCATCTGTTTCCAACCCCCCTGCCATGGGCAGGGACACCTCCCACTAGACCAGGTTGCTCCAAGCCCCATCCAGCCTGGCCTTGAACACTTCCAGGAATGGAACATTCACAGCTTCTCTGGGCAACCTGTTCCAGTGCCTCACCGCCCTCGGGGTACAGAATTTCTTCCCAATATCTAACCTAAATCAACCCCCTTTCAGTGTAAAACCGTCACCCCTCACCCTATCGCTACTCTCCCTCACAGAGTCCCTCCCCGCCTTTCCCGAAGGCCCCCGTTAGGTACTGGAAGGCCGCTACAGGGTCTCCCCGGAGCAAGCTCTCCCTCCCAACCACCCGCCGCTCCTCCCCCCCCCGCCCCCTTTATCCTCGGGCCGTCGCCACTGTCACGACACGGCCGCACCTGCCGCCTACGCGCGGGAGGCCCAACGCCGCCTCAGCCGGGCCGCTAACGGTGGCGCCCCGCCTGAGGGCCGCGACGGGGCTGCTTCCCTCACCGGCCGGTGCCCGGCGGGACAACGCTGAGACCCGCCTCCAAGCCCCCGTTGTGGGGAGCCGACCGAGAGCGCCCCGCCGCCCCGGTCCCGTCCCGCACCGCGCCTGACCTGGCCGGGCTCGCCGCCGCGCTGGGCCCTACCACCGCTGCCGGGCGGCGGGGGGGTGCTGAGGAGAGGGGGGGATGTACCATGTGGCGTCCGCGGCGGGGAGGGGCGGGTGGCAGTGAGGGACAGTGATTCGGGCTGAGTTTGCGGTAAATCTCGGCCATCCCGCGGCTGTGAGCGTTCATCCCCTGGTGCCCTCTGTTCTTAATCTCCTCCTGGTGCAAAAATCACCTGAGGTTCTTCCACGAGTTAAAGCAGGCTTCAGTGTGATTAGAAAGAGTTAAAGGTGGTCGGATTTGAACAGCTTTCAAGAGAGAATTAATGTAGTAAATAAAAAAAAAAAAAATTGAAAATCGATCATTTTGAAGTCTTACGATAGCAGAGAAATTAACTTTTTAAAGCTAGGCTACTTGAGTGCCTGTGCTCTGATGGGAAGCAGGTGATCCTATTGATTCAGTAAGGGAAATGCTCTGTTTCTGGTATTTATCCCAAACTGAAGCTAAAATAATGGTGCCGGTGAGGCTTTGCGCCCTGTGCGGCACAACAGTGACCCTACACACCACCCGGCAATCACAGCTCCTGGTACCAAAGGTGTTAACCTCCACAAAGATGCTTCAACTTGATTTGGAAGCGGTACACATTTGGATGGGAGGCACCGCTGATGCGGTGATGGAGGTTTGGCTTACATCACTATATTTTCTTCCAAATGATCACTGCACTTATTACAGAATAAAAGAATAAAATTCCCATAGGTAGTCGTTGGATTGATAGTGTTTTGCTGGTGGTGTTTCAGAAGTTAAATGAGCTGTGACGGTGAGAATCATCTTCCTCTATTTTTCTTTTTTTCAGCTATATCTACTTTATTTCTCTTCTAAACTCAGAGTAAGAAATGAGCAGAGACACATAAATGATTTCTAGGCGCATTAGGATTTTTTTAAACTAACTACGGGTCTACATAATCACACCCTTCAGCGAGTGAAAATCGACACTGTTCTCTCCGGGAACACTTCTTTTGTCAGGTACGTTTTCAATAGTCTGTACTAGGTCTGTGAAAAGGATCTAATGGAGAAGAGAACTGCCATAGAAAGAAATGACGTTCTACAAAGGCAGTTCAGGCTTGGTGTCCTACATGACTGCTGTTTCAAAAAGAGTTAATGATGTTTGTGAATATAAATGACATACAATGATACTAAAAACATGTACCTAAAAAACCACTTCTAATTTGTAACACACAACGTATTGTATACTTGCTTCTTTATGTTTTTGTCATTTCACGCCTTCATGTTAGCTTTTTTCCCTTCTAACTCCTCCCCAGTCTCTTGATCTTTGCGATCACAGTCTGAGATAACTTGGCTAAATTAGCAATAATGTTCTTTAAAAAAGTTATCCACAAGAGAACCCAGGAGTGAGGTTTACTGTACGAGTTCCTTGATTAACTGTGATTCTATTTTCTTTTCCTGATAACCTGGAGAGACTCTTCCTTTGAGATTTGACATTTTAATTAATATATTCTTCACCTTCCTTCCACTTCTAAATCAAGAACAAACCATCTGGCATGGAAGGTATGGCCAGGGCCCAATGGTGATTTCACATAATGATAAGCTAATGATATATTACAGTTGTTACTTAGTCTGTAGCGACAAACGGCTGACAGACTGATGGTTTTCATGGCTGCAATTTGGTTATGAAACCATAAGGTCTAGTGAGGGAGGGCTGCTTCCACCTCGGTATTCCCACAAAGGCAGATTGGTTGACGCTGGACTTCACTCAGGGCCATCTTCAGTGTCGCAGCCTTGTCAAGAGCTAGCAGGGAACACAGGGAGTATGAAGAAGCGGTTTAAAAGTCTGAAATAAAAACTGTACTGTGAGGTGACCTTCCTTGAAAATAAGGAATCTATCTTCTGTCAATGTGCTCAAAAACTATAGAATTAAAAGGAGTTTGATGGAAAGTGGTCATTAACTACCATGATTTTTCTGTTTTATTTCTTTGAAAAATATTCACCAAATAATTGGCATTTCCTAAGAGTAAAAACAAAAAACAAGCAAGGGAGAACATACTTTTTATTAATTGAGAAAACAATGCTCAACTTTACAATAACCCAACTACTCCAGGTTTGAGTTGCAGCAAGGATATATGACGGGATCCTCCATGTTCTTCTGGACTGGAACGATGAGCTCTGGACCATGATGTTCCATGTATGACAGGGGAATAATTGATAACCTCATTAAGAAAAGCTGGGCCCCCAAACTTTTTAGAGAGAAATTTTGTATAAAACCAAAGTCATGGCTGGGGCCTCTGCTGCTAGCATGCCTTGATCATTAATGACTTTAAATCATTCACAGTGAGGAAAGAAAAGCATGAAGGGAAACATGTGATGCTATTTTAACCCATTCTGCTGCTCAGAACTCGCTCCAAACCACCTCAGGGCTGCCGCGGCGGGCGGCCGCGAAAACACGGCCCGTTTCGTAAGCCGCACCGCCCGCCTCCGCCTAACGCGGGAGGGGGCCGGGCCGGGCGGGCAGCGGGGGAGACGTGCGAGGAATAACACGGGGGACACAGAGGGAGAGCGGGCGGCTGCACCACCCCTCCCCCATGTCCACCCGGCCCGGCAGCGCCTCGACGGTGGCCGCGCACAAACCGGCACCGGGCGGGGACCGACCTCCCTACCCACAGCTTACATAAACGCCCCGACTCTGCCCTGCGGGATGGGATGGGGCATGGTGGGATCGGCCGGTCCCGGTCCCCACAGCGGGGCTCTGGGGACACGCACCGCCACGGGGGCGCGCAGGCCGCGATACATAACAGGTCCGCGTGCGCGCGCCGGCTGCGCGCTCCCCCCCCCCCCAACTCCCGCCCGCGCATGCGCACAGGCGCCCCCCGACAGGAATCGGCGCCTCCCAGAGCCTCCCCGCAGCCCCGTGCTCATCCGGGTCCCGCCGCACGGAGCCGGCGCGAGGCGGGGGGGGGGGGGGGCGGCCCGTCGTCTCCGCCCCCGGCGTCCCTCTCCGCCGCCCCGCGCCGCCCCGGCGGGTGGGATTCCTGCCGCCATAGCCGGCTCCCCCGCCTCGGGAGCGGGGCCGGCCGGAGCCCCCCTCCTTCCCCGCGCCGCCTTCCCCCCGCACTCCGCCGGTAGTAAACACACTTCAGAAACGTGAGGGCCGGCGGTCACGTGGGGGCGGGACCGGCCAATGGGCGGCAGGGGGGCGGAGCGGGGCGGGGCGGCCGGCGGAGCCCCCGGCGCCCGGCCCAGAGTCACAGGGCGAGCGGCGAGGAGGCGGCTGCCGCCGGTGGGCACGAGGCGCGCGCGGCCGGTCACCCGACGGCCGCAGATCCCGCCGGGCGGGCAACGGGAGGAAGCGGAGGAAGAAGCCTCGCTGCCCCGGAGGAGCCACCGGCGGATCTCGCTCTCCTTCCTTTCTGTCTCTGCTCTCCCCGGCGCGCGGGGGCTTCCGCGGGGTGATGCGTCCCCGCCGGGCGGCCGCCCCCGCCGTCTCCGCCGGGTCCTAGAGCCGCCCCAGGCCGGACCCCGCGCCGCTCGGCCCGGCTTCCCCGCGCGGGGCGGCGGTGGCCGTTGCTCGCCCGGGCGCCGAGCGGCGGCGCCGCGCCATGAGCGGCCCCGCGGGCGGCGGCGGCGGTGGTTCCTGTTGAGCGCCCGCGCCCCCTGCCCGGCCCGGCCCGGCAGCAATGGGGGTGAACGCCGTGCACTGGTTCCGCAAGGGGCTGCGGCTCCACGACAACCCGGCGCTGCGGGAGTGCATTCAGGGCGCCGACACAGTCCGCTGCGTCTACATCCTGGACCCCTGGTTCGCCGGCTCCTCCAACGTGGGCATCAACAGGTGGCGGTGAGTGCGGGGCGGCGGCGGCGGCGGGGGGGGGCCCTCGCCCACGCGTTATGTATGCGGTCACGCCGCCTCCCCGCCATCCCCTCCCATCGCCGCCGCGATTGGGCCGCCGCCAGCGCCGGCTTCCCTCGCCCGCCCGCGGTGTTACATATCCAGCCCGGGCCGCGGCTGCCGCGGCGGGGGAGGAAAAGGGGAAGGAGCGGGGAAGCCTCTGGCGGAGCGCGGGGCGGGAGGGCTGTGCTTTCACCGGGAAGGGGTGGGGGGGTTCACGTTCCCGCTCCCGAGTCCGGCGGTTCGGCGCCTGCCGGCGGCCCCGGTGCCCGCTTGGGCTCAGAGCGGGGCTGCTGCCGGGCTGTGAGCCCCGGGAGCCGCGTCCCGGAGGGTTTGCTTCACCTCTGGGCAGCCAGAAACCCCGCGCCGCACGGGGTCACTCCGTTCTGGAAAAAAAAAAAAAAAAACAAAAACAAAAAAACCCCACCCCAAAACAAACCAAAAAACCAGCCCATCTGTTAAGCTGCTTGATTGGTTCAAAAGTAATTTCTCGGGATGTCTTTCCTGCAAGGAGGGGTAGGTGGTGTCCCTTTCCAAAGCCTGTAGATCTATTTCTACACCTTCAAGCCAGATGTGGTCCCATCTCATACAAAAATGAACTTTACTGTGGAGTTGTGTCTGGCGCTCGCATGCTAAATGCGTGGCGTAAGGCAGAGGTTAATGGGACTTCTGTGCATGCTTGTCTTGTGTGATTAGTTAAAACATCACTAGGGATCTGAAAGTTGTTACCCTTTTAAAAGGGTTCATAATGCAGTAGAGTTCTTGTGTCAGCTGTCCATCCAGTGTCAGGAACTTGAAATGCTCACGAGCAGAGCCTGTAGAGAGTATGATGCTGAGAAGAGTTGCCCAATTATGGAACAAATACAATGAGACTTGGCTTGACACCGCATCATGGAAGAACGACAAAGTTGAGATACTTTGGGTTTCAGTTCAGTTTACTTCTCTTCAAGGATTGCTTCTTTCAGATTTAATAATTTCTATCCCAGGTCATCAAATGCTTTACCAACAAGGTGACTTGCCTTTGGAGGTGTGGTTTTTTTGAGAAGTTTTCCTTGTGGTTCTATTTCTGTGGTTTTCAGAAGATAAAAATACTAGAAGTGCTTTCTGTGAACTTGAACTTAATGGTTATAGCTGACAGAAATAGTGTTTATAACAGTTAAGAATAATTGTTAGATACTTCCCTTATCTGAGGTTCATACATACATTTCTTTTGTAGAGGCTTTTAAACTTTTTGTTTGTTTGTTTTGAAGAGGCTAAGGGTTTTTTTGGGTAACAAATCCTAACTTTATAAAGAAAGCTCAGAGGCCTTAGTTTTATGAATGAAGCGTGAACAACTAAAGTTTTAAAAGAATGAAGGCAATTGGTGCAAGTGTGAGTTTTGAGGAAATCACGTGTTAAGAATACTTCATAGGTTTCGAATGTGTTTTGCAATTGAAATGCTAAACTGTTTTTGATTATGTTCTCTGAGCTAGTGAACGATAGACAACTGTGAACTTTGACTCTAGCAAAAGGAGGTTCATGTCTTGAGTGTTACTGCCCTGGTTCTTCAATGACTAATGTGATTGCTAGCTAATACAGTCATTGAGTACATTTGTGCGTGTTCTATTTGGTAGTTGGTTTATTCTAACTGTATTCTCAGTGATCTCAAAGACAAATAGCTCCTGCACTGGCATTTTGCATTTGAAGAAAACCATCTTTTTTTAGTTGCTGAATAGAGGAGCTGAGTTTTTGGTGGTGTGGGCTTACTGATTTATTTATGTTATGAAGAGGAGGATTTTTCTTTTAGTCCTTTGTTTTTGTGTGCTTCCCCCCACCCCCGAAGATCTCTCAGAAGGATAAATTACAACTCCCCTATCCAAAGCACTTCAAACAATCTCCTGGGACTCAAATATTCTCAAGGCACATGCTGCATATGGATTTGAGTGGGAAATCTCACTGCCTTCATGGCCCAGTTTTGTGAGATCTTCAGATTTTTTTCAAGTTTAGAAGTACAGTAACTTTATAGAATAACCAGCTGCTAGAACTGGATCTTTATTAGAGTGATCTCAATAAATTCTTATTTAAATTAACAGTTACTAGTTTGGAATGAATCCGTTTTACGTTCCAGTGGTTGTAATGAGTTATTCTTAATCAGTGGTAACATACACAAGACCTATGATGCACTATTTTGGTTTCCTGGTCTCATTTGACACTTGCAATTAATAATCAAGCATTTTATCTCCTTGGTCACTTGATAACCATAAGCAAGATGCTTGCTTACATACCTGTGGAATAGGGTGTTGAATTAGTCAAAAATATGTTATTTGAGATTAGGTGCAGAAGCCCTTCAGCATTTGGAACATGAGTCAAATTTAACCTTCTGGTGTGAATTTACAATGGCCCTTTCTTAGTTTGAATTGATTGACACCAAGAGTTTATGTTCTGGTGAATTTATGGTCCTAATGCCCTGGGCAAAACTCTTGTCTGCCGGAGTTCAAAGTATGACTATTAACACAATGGATATGAGGAAAAATGGTACAAGAATATGAAAACCCAGGAGGTTTAGTTTCTTGTTAGAAGTAATACTGTCCCTTGGCAGAGTCATCAGTTACGGTTAATTTTAAAAAAATGTTTTTTAAATCTGGCAAATAGCATCCTTTAATACATAGGTGCTTTCTGATTAACTTCTCTCTTTAAACAGTCATGTAACACTCATGAACTAATATTTTTGTGTAATTGCACTATTGAGCAAGTCTAATTACTAAGCAATCACATGGTCTTACTGACCTCCTTTCTCCTGGCATTCAGCCTACCTGTTCTAAAATCATGAAAGCTACGCAGCAAATGCCAGGGCCTTCCTCACCTCATTTCGTTTTTTCCGATTCTGTTCTGTTTCTTCTTATTGTTCCTTCTTTCAAGCTGTCAAATCAGATGTGCTTCCCCTGAGACATGCTTTTTCTATATGAGTTTTCCAGTGTCGTCCACAGACCAAGGCTTGCGAGAGAGAGGTTATTCGGTACAGTAAAAGGTGATGGAGAAATGGAGGGAGATGCTAAATGGAAAATTGCTCTAACACTCTGTTAAACAAAGTTTTGTCAATTGCCATTAAACTTTTGGCACCAGAATTAGCCTGCATCTAATTGTGTCAACAGAGCAGACAAAGAATGTAACTTACATACTCCAACAAGTAACCATTACCTACTTATGAAAAAATGTGTTCGTATGCGCTCACAGACTTTTCCATATTAAGGAGAACGGGATCGCATGTTTAACAATATCGCTTAGGGGAGGGCTTCATTTAGCCCTCGTTTTAGTACAGGGTGGCAATTGATCACAACACCTAAAAAGAAATGTAAACATTCCATTAGTTGCTGCATAAGAATTTACTTTGGCTAATTATTTACTTTTTTAGTTTGTCTTTTTGAGTGTGGGTGTATGTTTTTGATATGGTAGTTAAAAGACTGGTGAGCAGCAACTGATTTTAAAAAGGTTGATAGTCTAATCTTGCCAGTCCTCCCATTTCTTTTATTTTTTCAGTCATTGCTGAAGAGAACAGCTTTCACTTTTAAAATAAGATTAATGAAACTTGTTTTGTATATCTAGTAGATTTTGTGAGAATATTGGTGCGTTCAACATCCTGCAGAGTTAGCCACTGTTGTTATGGCAGATAGTCCTATTGATTTAGGAGAAAGAAAAGATGTGATATATTTTTTAACACTCATACCTCAAAGCATATTAAAAACTAAAAAACTGAGGGGAAAAAAAAGTTTTATTTCCAGGACAATCACTGCAATTCATAGAAATGGGAGCTTGTTTTAAAAAATTAGTACTTGGATGTCCTTCTGTAGCGTCTGTTAAATTTTGCTAATTGCAAAATGTGGTTTTGAAAATACAGTTTCAGATTATGTAGGAAATGATTTGTCCTATAGAGACTTGTTTGTTGGATGTAGGATTGGTCAAGAAAGTTTGTCAATAGAATTATTCTATGGATGATTTCAGTATTAAATGATATCGTATCTGTAATTCAGGCAGGCAAAATCTGTGTATTATACTCTGTTAATTTTGGTGACGTGCTTGGTATGTGAAAAGGAGTGTGCCAAAATAATAATTACTTATCTGCTAAAAACCATCCCTTTAAGTTTGTTTTCATGTTGTAGCACTTGGGATGAAGATCTGTTTGATTTACGAAATATTTAATGTCATCATTAAAAAATCATCTGAAGTATAAATAGAGACAATGTTCTTGGGTTTTCATATACAAAGCTAGACGTACATCAGGTTTGTGAGTAACATTAGCTTTGTATGTATTCTGTAGATAACTTGGGGTTTCTTTTACAGGGCAGGTAGCCTGTGCTGAGCTCCGCTGCTATAGCCAGGGTGTAACAGGTCCACAAGGTACCTTCAGTATTCCTGTGCTGTGTTTTAGACATACCCGTCATACCTTTTAATGAGTGGCTTCAGCTCCAGCTCAGTGCCCGACTTGGAGCACTTTTGTCCAACCAACCCACTAAATTGAGGGTGATTAATCTGTAAATTTCAAAATCTGTTATCGAAGAGCGGTAACTTGTTTTCAGAAGCCGTGTGTTCAGATGGGAGGTCTGTGGTACCACTGGTTAGACTGGAGAAACCTTCCAGTGCCACGCACCTAGGTTGTCCACCTGTCCTCTTTCATAGAAAGCCCCGTCTATCCCAAAAGTGCCCACAGTTCAGCGATTCCCTCTATAATTTGTCGTGTTATATGATCTAGTCCTGTGATTTGCGAAGTACGTCACTGAACCATGCTGACGTATGTCCTCATGCTTTTAATCCTGCAGTGTTGATGAAAGGGGTGGTTCCACCCTTTCGTGATAGCACGCAGCCCTGTGGTGAACCAGGTTAGCTCCATCAGTCTGTCCGACAGATTAATTACCCGTTTTGGTAGATTGTGCCAGCAAAAAGATCACAGTAGTAGTAGTAGTAGTGAAGAGGCGAGCATGGCAAGGGCAGGTACCATTTCTTTCCATGCCTGTATGGGTTTGAGCCAGATAAAAATGGCCATATAACTGTGTCCCGCATTGTTTGCGTGTGTAGTAACCACCGGGTGTTTTTTTCGAAGGTGATTATTGGTTTCTTTTGTGGCTTGCCACTTGTCAACACCCTTTAAAATTACATTGTTGAAAATAAGTATCAGCCTTTTTACTGTGTTAGGGGAAAGGCCTGATTTATTTTTTTCTCACACTCTCAGAATGCGAGAAATAACACTTCCACCTAAGAAATTAGAGTATGCTCATTTGCTTATTTTTGTGTATGATCTTGTATTGCCAGATTCTGTAACGTAACTATTATTAAATTGGACAAGAAGTCTGCGCTGGTTGGTCTGGAGAGAGCAGGTAGTACTGCAAATCCAATTTTTTACAAAGTGTTCAATAAGTTGTTTTTTCCAAGTAGCAGTTATTATAGACCAGAAAAATTCCAGTGAGCACTTATACAATTTGCTTTTTGACTTCAAGATTGATCTTCAAGGAATCTAATTCCTCAGGTTAAGAAGTTTTGAGGTTTTAGAGACCTGATTTTACATCACTAATCTCCAGGTCTGAGGATATCAAGAGAAGGTCTGGGCAGAGTGTTGTTGATAGGTAAGAGTAGCATGTGGACTTTGTGGCTGAGTATCAAGGGACAAATGCAGTCTTGAAACAACTTCATAGGATTATTTCAGTCTTCCTTCTCTTGGGACCAGAAATCTATTTTTAGTTTATTTTACTTAAGTATCAATAGATCACGTTCTTTATTTGAGCAGGGGAAGGTAATCTGTCTGCAACTTGTGGTGTTACGTCCTCTGGTTGTAAAAGGAGAGGGTGATAACCCCCAACAAACACCATCTGTGGTGAGTGCAAAAGCAGTTTTGTGGGGTTTTTTAATGCAATCAAGAGTACAGTTTGGTTCCCCCCTCCCCCCCCCCCCGGCAACTGATTGGTATGTGGTAGTGTCAATGAATTCTGCATCAGTTCTTCAAAGGAAATTACTTTATGTATTGTCATCCTCTTTTGGCTATTTCCATGTAATAAATTACATTTTCCTCCAGTTTGTGAAAATATCCTTTTTTCCTACAGATGGCAGATAACTCTTGAAACACATTTCATTATGCAAATACTGCAGAAAAAGGCTGTTTATCGTTGTACCACCTGAACTTTTTTTGGTGTCTACATCACGGAAGCCTTTAATTTCAGGGAAAGCGATTATTTTCTATCCCCTCCCGAGGTCTGGCAGGTTTGCAGGTCAGTTATACAACCCGCGGCAGGAGAAAGGTCACAGCCACCGGCCGGGTCAACCATGGTTTCAGTGACACTACAGTCTGTGATGTCTTAATTTGTAGATTGAAAGAAACTCCTTGCTTTGAGGAATGTTGTGACTTTCCCATAGTGACCTAAAAAGGCAAAAGTCAAGCTTGAGCATGAACCAGTTGTGTAAGGAGTGGGAGGGTGGGGAGGGGGGTGAGTGTGTGGCTTTGTGTTTTATAGGCTTAGTAATTTGCATATCACATTTCAGCAGGTTTAATAGCCATGCCTTTGGTTACCTCTAGGAAAGGATTGGATTTGATTACCGGGGTAAGAACCTCATGGTATTTTGGTGCAATACATTTTACTTAAGTTTTTCAGAACTCTAATTTGAATGTGCAGCAAGGTTAGTTTGTGTGCTTCTATATACTTCTGACTTGAAAGTCCTTGCAATCTAGGTCAACAGGTGAACTATAATTGCAATGTTCTTCTAACCCTGAAGCCTCCATAGATTTTTGAGGTCACTGTTAAGCATTTGCTTTCACTGCTTTGGAGTTCTGTGTGTGTAAATGTTTTTTTATGTAGGAATAAAGGTTTAGTGGAGCTGAAGGTTAGACTGGAAAGGACTGGGAAAAAGAGGTCAATATTGCAATGTTCTGTTTCAAGTAGCTCAATGGAGACAGTTGTGGCAAAAGGCTACATGTGTACCTATACTTTTGGAACAGTTCTGAATCTGAAAGCATACCAATGACTAATGTCATGGGCTTTGTTGGCATTAGTGTAAATGGGAGCTGAGCTGCAGTGAACAGAGCTTCTGAAAATACGTGGATGTGTTTTTCCTTAAATTCTGTACTTCGATCATTTTGGGTTTTGGGTTTGTTTTTTTTTTTTCTTTAATTGCATAGGTATTTGAAAGGTCTGAAAGTCTATATTGGTAAATCTGTGTAGGAAATAAGTATTTGATAATACTCAGGGTTCCAGAAGTAAATTCAGGTGTCAAACTGTTGCTCATAATCTCTTTGAAAAGCGCTAACGCAACAAGTTCCTTGCAGTAGAAGGGAACCTGTTCAGATTATCAGAGGCGGAAGGGATTTCTTCCAGTTGAACATTGATCAGAATGTGTCCTGCAAGTCTAATTTCTGTGGTGACACGCATGCGATGTCATGTACAGCTCAGCTTTTGTGTTATGCATTGCTTCCTCCTGCAACTAAACTAGAGAGATTGCCTGGGCCTGCCTTAAAACTTACTTTATCTCAGTGTTTCTTGATGCATCAACAGGAAAGGAAAGGCTTTCCTATAAAGTGACACGCATTCCTTTTTTATCATCTCTTAGTATATTTGTGCGTCTTGTACAGCTGTGAGAAGTAAAGGCTGCAGAATTCATGGACTGTAAGTTCGATTCCTTTCAGAACACAAATTCATATCCTTTCAAAATGAAAGCCAGAAATGTTGGGGGAAGAAAATCAGTTTAAGCTCAAATGGGGAAGTTGAAGTACGAATACGTGTTGTTATTAATTCTTCAGTAATGGAGGTTAATACCTACAGCACAGGCTACTTAGGAACAACTCCTAGAAGGAAAACTTGCATTTTTGTATCTGTTATCTATCCAAGTGTGGAATCCGTGACCTAGGAAATGCTTTACTTTTTGTAGTAAGGAACCTGTGGAGTTCAGCGCTTGCAGATTTTTTTTTTCTTAATGCCAGTATTATTCTTGCCTTGTAGGTAAAGGGTATGCTGTGCTGCCATTTAGTGAGAAAGGTAAAATAATGATTGAAAGAATAGAAATAGGATGGCAGCTTTCATCAGAAAGATGAGTAAATAAATAGGTAACTCTTTCATGTGGATTGCTTGTTAATTCCTGCCTTTTATAATTCGTATAAAACGTGGTCATGGTTTGCATGGTTACAATTTTGCTATGCACTAAAGAGAGAGAACACCATGGCAAGCTTTATCTCAGTTTCGCAATCTGTGCAGTTCTGAAGAACTGGGGAAGTGCACAGAGAATTGAGACTCAATTTTGTGGAGCAACTGGCATTAAAAATAATTAATGCTACATTGGACTAATTGGAGAATGGAGTAAATTTTTTTTTCCGATGTTCTCTTGTAAGTTTCCTCTGAGTTGAAATTTTCTGCCTGTAAATTCTGTGGCATTGAGTGATTGTTTTTTTAAATTATTTTGTCTCCTATTATTTTTCTCCTATTCTTCATATTTCACATTCTTGAGAATAAACAAGCTAATTTTTTCCAAGAGTCTTCAAGTAGAAAGAGAACAATACAGCTTTTAACAGAGATTGCCTGCTATTGTTTTCAGTGTCCCTCTCTCAGGGGAGAGGCATGACTACATCTGTAAAATTGACACATGTATTTAAAATAAAATATTCTACAGAGGAATTTTGGCCATCCAGGTTCCAGAAGGGTCTTTGATTGGGGAGGAGGTTGCCTTTTGCTTTTGCTCTTTGTTTTTGTAAGTCTTGATAGTAGTGAACTCAAGAAGTTGAAACTTCCAAGTCTTAATGAGGGTGATCAAGCAAAGGATGTCATCTGAATTATTTGTTTTATTTGGGTTGCCTAGGGATAATTCCTGTGACTTTCCATCATTATTTTTTCAGTAGATGTCAGGCTTAATAAGATCTGGTTTACTGTGCTATATGTGTGTTTCTTTTTAGACAACATAGCTGTTTGCTGTTTCCTGCTATTATGCAGTATATCCCAAATCCTGTAAATGCTTCTTTAAATTACTTTTTATGAATGACTTAATTTTCTTTTCTCCAGCATAGTCTTTAACTGGTATGACCTGTGAACATCTACTAATGTGTTGCTTCGTCAGCTTATGAAAAAGGAAGAAGTTTTAAATTGATGTGATATTGATAGGTCAGTTATCATTTTGGTATATTTTCCTCTTTTATTTCAAGGCTGTCATAATTTGAGTACACCTGTATAAAAACTAGTATTGATCACATAGTCCTGGTGGTTTTTCAGTGAGCAGGGGTTTTTGTTTTGTGGTTTGGTTTGGGTTTTTTTATTAAATTGAAATTTCCTTTCTGTAAGCTAGTTGCCAATAAATTTACTGGTGAGAAGTACTTTATTTCAGAGCTAGTTTGTTTTTTTTTTTTTTTTCTTCCAAATCATGAAGAAAACCATGGGTTTATGTGGATAATGTGGATCTTACTCTTATTACATTTTAAATTGTGGCTTTCTGCTTTCTTTCAAACAGAACTCCAGCAACCTCTCTTCTTCAGTGCCAACTCTGAAACACTGTGTTAGTTTGCCAAAGAAAAGTTCTTCAGTGCTGCACTTACTGAAAGTATTACTCCAGTTCTTTACTACTTCCATATGAGACAGCACAATGGAGCTTGCGTTCTTTGGCACTGGAGGTCACGCTTTCAAATTGAAAAGTGTTAGTAGTGATCAGTTGTTGCTCTTGCAGCAGCAGCAGCTTTTCTGTTTCTTTTTTTTCATAATTCTAAGATTATTTTTTTTTCTGCTACTAGTCCATCTTTCTTCCTACCTTTGCAGCTGTTGCTGTATGCCTTGTCAAGTACAATGATAAAGTAAAAATAATTTTTAGGTTTTTTTTATTTTTTCCCTGTTCTGTTAGAAGAGTGTGAGGTTCGCAGGAGTAATTGTCTCATTACAATGATTTGTTCCCGAGTGAAAGCATGGGGGAAATCTCAAAAAATTCTCCACTGGCAGTACTGTATTGTCATCAATTCCAGTGTGTTTTCCTGCTGAACTTACAAGTTTTAGGAAGACCTAAGGTAAAGTAAGCTTTGGAGAGCTTTGGTGCATGCGCTTTGTTTTTCTGCTTCCGTAGTATGAGCTGTATCTGCCAGAATCTTTCTGTTAATCCAAGTTTTAATTAGGATGTACAATGTATTGCAATGCTTAACTTGCCTTTTGTTGGAATGAGTTGTCTTTTGCTTGGAAGTATTAGCCGCTTGTGCTTGCCTCTAAAATTTTACCTCGAATTGAAAGCTTTTGAACTTAGGGTTTACATAAATTGATCAAAAAAGCATCTTTGCACAAGTCAGTGTGATTGACGTTTGAAGCCTTGTAGGCTTATTTCTGCAGAGATAAGCTATTTTCTTCATGAGGTTAAGATGTGGTGCAATGAAGAGTTACGCTGGTAATCTTTTTTCCCTTGCCATAAGGCTAATGGTCATTAACAGCAACAGCAAACAGGAAATTAAGTAATTGTCAACGTTAGTTCCTGGGTTTGCGTTGGTACCTTTGTATGTCCCCCTCCACCATCCATGCAGTGTTAGATAGGGTTCTAAAAGGTGTTAGCTTTACCTGTCATTCACAAGGGTTTTTCTTTTATGCAGATTTAATACTGTTTAGACCTGTAATAAAGGAATATGTCCTTGTGCTGGGATAGTACTGAAGCAGCCTGTTTGTGCTGGAGTTTGCTGCCAGCTGTTGACTGTGGCAGGGGACACGTTGTTCAAGAGCTGCTGTTCCTTTTGACACTTTGCCCTTCTGGTTTTTTTTTTTTTAATCAGTTCCTCCGGTTTTGAACATCAGCTTGGTACTTCTTGAACTCTGAGCACGTATTAGGTTTCATTTAATCTTTAGCAGCCAGCAGTTCTAAATAGAACACAGAGGAGCAGAACAGATCCGCCATTTCTACCTGCTTGAAGCCTTTCTCTGTCCCGGTTAGGAATGAAGTTCGGCCCTGGTACGGGAATCCTCTTGGAGGAGCTCCAAAGGGAAGGAGAAATTGGGCTCCTACTACAACGGTTACATATAACTGGAAAAGTAGGTCATTGTGGCAGGGAGTAGTCCAAACAGCCGCCTGGTTGCTGCAGCAACGACCTACTTTAGGAAACTATTTTTGTTGATTCATATTGAAATGTTCTTCTTACAAATGGTAGAAGGAAATGATCAGGTTATGAGACATGTGGTCATGAAAGCTGCAGAGTTTGTAGGCTTTCCCCTCCTGCCTCCCATTTACCCCTCCTTTGGTCTTGCCCCTTGATGTTGGAGGTTTGGGGATTAAAGCAAATCAGGTTTGTTTTTCTTCAGTTTGACCTCTAGTGGGGAACAATTCTTTTTGCTTGAAGGTTCTGCGTAGCAATAATGCTTATCAATGGTGATTAAGTTTCCAGAGTTCAGAGCCTACAAATGCTGCCGTCATTTTTATCCGTAGAAATAATTTGGAGTTTAAAAAAAAAAAAATATCTTCTTTCTTAGGAGTATCTCTTTTCTGTAATGCTAACAGTCTGTCTGCTTGATACTCAGCTGCTTTTCTTTTAAGCACTTTGTCTTCAACAAAGTTTATCCACCTTTGGGAAGGTGGGCTTGGTGCCCCCCTAGTCATGTTCCCCCCCCCCTTTTTTTTTTCTTTAAACTGGTGGGGTTTCCATGTGCATCTGAAAAATAAAGTGATCCTGTGTAGGATGATGTTTTCCAGTTGTCAACCTGTCTTCTTTCATCAGTCAAAGTAGTAAAAAAATATCTGATGTTCATTCAGGAGGTGAATTTTGTTAATTCGTTCCCTTCTTCTGAAAGGAATGGGTAGACAGGGAAAATGAGGAAAATAGAAGAATGCAGCTGTTCTAATAAAGGTTTCATTCTTCATAAAATAGATCTTCATCTAAACTGCTGTCACTTCTGCAGAGATGATTGAATATCACTTTTTAGTTACCAGAATGTTCCATTTAACTGTACTACGTAATTTTTCAAGATTAGTTTTGTTACTTGAAGTGAGGTACTTTCTGTTGGTCCTTGACACCAGTGTTGGTCCTGACCTTCAGTATTGCAGTTGTGGCAGATGAAGATAGCATGTTTATCTAGAGGTTATTTGAATTTTTTCATCTATTATCTCTTGAGCAATATTTTAGTTCTGTATGTCAGGGCTTACGTTACTGAGCTCTGTGCATCTTTTTTGTTGGTTTTAGACTTTGAGATGGAAGACCTCTGCAGCATGAAGTGAACCATTACCTCCATTAGTCTACTCATATACTAAGAAAGTTTGGGAGTTTTTCTGGCCTTAGGCAGCTTAATAAACAAAGCTGTGTTTCAGTTACTTGGGTGTTTTTATTATTTAAAAAAAAAATGTTGATTCTTTCTACGTGATTATTACTCAAAAACCTGAACACATTTTGTTCATGTTTACCTTGTATTCAGATATGAATGACTAATTTCAATTTTGAAAGACCCGTTCAGAAAGTTTGGGCCTTCTTGATTCATAAGAGTAGCAATGGGAAGTTAGGATAATGCTGAATGTCTGACCACCATAAGGTGAGGACCACAGAGATGAAATCCAGTCAGTTTTAATTTATATTTTCAGGAATAGCTTCAGGGTTTCTTTTCTGTTTTCCAAACTTTCTACCAATTTCTGTGCCTGCTATTAGATTTCAGCTCTATCCTTAATTCTCTTCTATTAGTTTAATAGATTTTTCAGATATGAGAAGCCAGAGATGATGGAATTATACCTTAAGGACTCACAATTTATACAGCATAGTTGAGAAATATATTAATTTTATACAGAGTTTCATTTCTGGGAAACTTAAAACTGTGCACAATCTTATAAGCAGTAATTATAACCTTAAAGAGGTCACTTTAATGTAAGGAAAGTAAAAAAGTTTTATTAAAATAAATGAGGGGGCAGTATAAAATTTGTCCTTCAGAATCCGATTGCATGACTGTATCTTGTTATAGTGCTCTTATCGTGCTTGCTCTTTTGAAATGAGCCATAGCTGTTACTTTCTCATGGACCACTTAAATTGCCGAAAATAATGTGACTGAACTATTTTATAAAGCAGGCCAGCTCTGGTTTAATTACATCAAGCCTTATGAGCTGCTCATTTAAATAAGAGAACTTGGGTACATGAGAACTAGGAGTTTTAAATTTATTTAAATAAGAGCATGTCTGTACTCTCAAGTAACTTAGTTTTGTAATTTGCTCCTAGGTCTTATTTCCCCAGCTGTCCCCACTGCAAATACATTTGTTTGCTCTTGGGTTCTCCTTTATGGATCCAACGAGTTTCTCTCTGGAAAGAGTAGGCATAAGGAGTTAAAGTCAAATAATAAGGACTTTGATTTATCAGATTGGAATTAGAGGATTAGAGAAAAATAAACACAGAATATATACATTAAAGAATGGAAGACCCTGGGAGAGAGGTTTAGGAAGCTGTGAGCCTGTTAGTCTCGTACCACCAGAAGGCTGACCTTTGTAACAAGCAAGTAATTTGAGATGTTTGTTGCTAGTTATATGGGAATAGTTTAGATGAATAATAGGTGCCCTTTGAATTTGGAGTTAAGATCCGTATCTTTACAGAAGCTAAATAAACTATTTGCTGTGACGTATGGCTCACAAAATAGGAAGCAAATACAGATGGCTGTTTGGGAGATTATGAATGTCTTGAATACAACAAAAATCTTGTGTGTTTTCTTCCTTTGGGGAACGCTAACCTTGAAAAGGTGGTTCAATTGGGGAGAAATTAATGAGGAATGATACGTAAGGAAATGCTAGCTTTGTGTTCAATGTAAGCTAGGTTGGATTCAAATGATCTTCTTGTTCTTAATAGAGCAGTATTGTTTGCTGCAGTTGGTATAGTCCCGCTCTGTGTGTGAAATGGTCTTTACTACTTAGTTTCAAAGAAGGTGCACCCAATAGGACTCAGCTTGGAGAGATTACATTTTAAATGTTGGTTAGTCTCAATTATTGTTCAAAGCCCTTTCTTTCATCCTTTTTCAAAGAGTTGAATCTCTTTTACAGCAATTATGAATATTTCAGCTGTCCATGGGCTTGGGTGTATCTTGCATTCTTCCTCCAGTACAGCTCTGCTTTGGCTTGAAAATTATAACAGTAGTAAATATTAGAGGGAAAAAGCCAAGTGATGCACTTCATGGTCTGTATTTAGTTTTGGTTTTGCATGTGGATCAGCTCTCACTAGGCTATGAGAGATGTTGAAGTCCCAGATTGCTGTCTAAAGGAGCTGATTTTTCCTCAACTGACTGTAAAGCAACCCTGGAGGAGATTTAGCTCCCGCAGCCACTTTATTTAAGTATCTAGACTTGAATAATGTGAACTTTTTCCTGCTCTTGTGTATAAGCTTAAAGGATAATACCTCTATGAAATGTATTATTGTATACCTTTTTAGGATGTGGAAGTTGTATGCAGTATTCGCTGAAACAATGTAATATAATAAGGCATGCCTCTGTGACCTTGAATTGGTAATAGGAAAATATTACTATGGCTCGCTGCCAAAGGATGCGGTGGAGTGTACATAACACTTAAATCCTGTCTGAGCTTAATCTTCTTACAGTTTCATAAGAATATACTGCTCACGCCAAGACACATTTGGTTTGTGGCGATCAAACAGGAAAATATACTGGTAAAATATTAAATGTTTTTATATAGATACCTCAAATTTGAGATACTTCTCAGTGTGTCATACTTTGTTTTGGTGTTAGATGAAATCCACCTTATGATTTGTGTAGAAGCTAGTATGAGGAATATGTTTACCTAAATGACACTGTACTTTCATAATGAGCTAACTGAACATATGGCAAAATAGCAGATACGTACAAAAGAAAGGCTCACTCTCTTTCTCTTCCCATGAAGAGAAATAAATGTTGCATAATTTATTAATACGATCTGTGTCTAATGCTGTAAACTATACTCACTCAAATAAAAAAGGTGGTTGATGTTATATGGTGTGTAATATTCTTTCTTCTTATTTAATCCAGCTTTACTAAACTCCAAAAGATGAAGGAATATCTGATAGCAATGTTGGGGGGGGGGGTTGGAAATGAATGGGAAAATAAAACTAGCAGACATTAGGCTGCTGAAGATAATTCTGATAGACAAAGACTGGGTGGCAATCAAACATCCGTAACGACCTGAACCTCTTGTTTGATGGTGCTTTTCTTTCCCTGGAGAGGTTGTAGTCAATGGCTTGGCAGGAGGACTAGTGGGTAGATAGAAGATAATTAAAAAGATTGGTTAAACAGAAGTTTGGATGAGTTGCTGGAAGTTGACCAGTCCTAGATAAAAATGTTAATAAAACTTAGGAATGAAACAAGTTTTAATGCTGTTCTTTTTCAATCCACTTTTTAAATTTCTTCCTCAGAACGAGGAAGCCTGACTAGATTCCTGTCTTTTGTGTGTAGGGGGTCTAACACCCCCGCCTTGGCTAATGGTGAAATTCAGAATATGGATCAGTTCAGAAAAAAACCTGAAACTGAAGTTTCTTGATTCTTAATGGCTTAGCACCACTGTTTTCAGATGTGAATGATGCCTGAAAGAGAAGCCATTGCATTTTATGAAGTCCCCTCTACTCCCAGCAACTGTCCTCATTTCATACTGGCAAGGGTGATTCTATGTGATTACGGTTTCTGGGTGTTTATTACTCCTAAAAATAACCCCAAACAGGATTTAACAGTAGCCTTAAACGGTGTGTCTGTAAGCGTCCTTCTTGAAAGTCTCCTCCTAAGTAAAAATGCTACCTTTTTAACAGACTGCTGCTGACTTCTTCCCTGGAGAAAGTCTTCAATCATGTTAATAGTGCAGAGCCAGGAAGGCTGCATGATGTGCTGCTTAGTTTTGTTTATTTTGTCAATGGTTAACTGTGTTAACAATTAGTTATTTACCTCTTTGAATGTCTGCCTTGATGGTGCTGGTTTATTTCAGTTACATTGTAGCTAAAATTATGCTCTGTATTATACAAACAAGTTTCTGGCAGTCACTCTTAAGATGTAAGAGGGCAGAACGTTTAGATTTCAGACCCCAAGCAGACACTGCGTGATTGGCAGCAGGGAAGATTGTGGAATTTTTTGGAGCAAACAGCCAAGATTTTATGTGGGTGTCTCTTAAAGAATGTGGTCTTCAGAAGCTTTCGTGAAAATTCTGAATATCCATAATTAGATGACCCTGAGCAAAATGTGTGTAGTGCTCCCTAAGAATGTTGCTTGGAGACAGGTATGTTTTGCATTGGCATCTTCCCTGTGTTACAATAAGTATGTCTTTTCTGCCTCCCTCCATCGCCTCAGTCGTGCATGTACCTCAAACAGTTTGCTGCTGTGAAATCAATGGTGAACTTTTCCTTCCTCTGGTTTGTCCAAGGGAAGTTGAAGACCAGATGCAGAAACCTGGGCTGATGCTCTAATCTGATAAAAAGTATCTGTGCATCCTTTTTGTGTCTTTCTTTTTAACGGAATCATGTCATGTAGTTTTTATATTAATCCAAAGTGAAAAAGAAAGTGCTTTCCCATTGACTGTTGGGTTGAGAGGAAAAGGTTGTTTGATATTGCAGACTCAGAAACACAACTTGTTACTGTAGGGGGAGATTTAAATAGCTCCTAATTGCCAGACTTTAGTGTAAAGTGGAATAGGGTTCCAGGCTAGTAGCTCTTACTTCATGGCTGCTAGGAAGAAACTTTTCCTCAAGAGCTCATAGAGTGAAACAAAATTACTTTTTGTGAGATGGAGGTTTTATATTTGGTTTCAGTTCACAGACTAATTTACGCTTCATTTTAATTTGTGTTGTACTGTGAAGGGAACATGTTTGTGTGCATATTGGCGTTAACTCCTAAGAGATAAGGCTCAAATAATTTTGCCTTCTCTGTGCTAGAATGCTGCTCTTAATTATATTTGCACGTCTGCACTGAGCAAAATGCCTGCACGTTGCTGTGCTGCAGTAAGTGTCCCCGCATGGGGTTAGAGTCATTCAGAACTATTTTTCATTGCAAACAGGTGTTACCAGTCAAAATGATACCTTGGAAAACTAAAAACTCTTCTCTTCCAGATCCCATAATGATTCACTGTGACGGTGTGTTGAATGCTGAGAATTATTATTTTATTATTTTTCTATTAGTGTGCTTAATATGTGTGGGGGCGTGCATGTTGTGGACATGTTATTACTCCTCTATGGCCTGTGTGTGTTATAGATGAAACATTGATTTGCTAGGACAGGAGGTAAATGCAGTGCATTACAATGCCATGCCAAAATCAGAGAATGTGCTGAAATTAGAAGTTGTCCCAGGGAGATGGTGCAATTAAAAAATTTCCTTTCATGTACATGTTTCTTCACATAGGCATATGTTAATGTGTTAGATGAATGCAGAAGTTCTGAAAGGTAGAATTTTCCTTCCTTAAATTCAAAGTAATTTGTATCTGGATATACCTGAAGCGAGGTGTTAATTAGCATGTATTTAACCATCGTAAAGATGCTCTGCTGCTTCTGCAACTTCTAAAGGTACTCATGAGAAAAAGGAGAGGTGAAAACTTTGGTTATGACAAGTAGTTGATTCAACTGAGTTTCTTGGTAGCGGTTGTATCTAGAAGCAATGATTTAAGAAGGTTAATTTTTAAATGAGCAAGGCAAATCTGTGTACTGGCTTTCCTTTTTGACAAATTTTATTAACACTTTAATGAGAAAATCACAGAATGGTAGGGGTTGGAAGGGACCTTCTCGTCTAGTCCAGCTCCCTGCCAAAGCAGGTTCACCTGGAGCAGGTTGCACGGGAACGCATCCAGGCGGGTTTTGAATATCTCTAGAGAAGGAGACTCCACCACCTCTCTGGGCAGCCTGTTCCAGTGCTCTGCCACCCTTCAAGAAGTTTTTCCTCGTGTTGAGATGGAATTTCCTGTGTTCCAGTTTGTGCTCGTTGCCCCTTGTCCTGTTGCTGGGCACCACTGGAAAGATTCTGTCCCCAGACTCTAAAATGCCTTTAGATGTAGTACAGTATAAATATAGTTGGTGAAAACAATAAATGAGTAATTACTTGCAGCATATTTTGTTAAAACATATTTGATCCAACTGAAAGATTAAAATATGCTTAATAAACTGCATGCTTATTCTGAGTAACCACTTGTAAACTGAATCTGTGTTCTGAAAGTCAAAAGCAGTATTCTTTTGCATTGCAGTTACTGTAGATATCCTAGGGTCACTAAGGTTTAATTTGGTCTTTTATTTTTGAACAATATGCTTTCAGTGGCAGTCTAGCAACTCAGACTCTGTGGTTTGGCTGTTTTTTATTTGTTCTGTTTTTGTTCAGGTAAGGGGAATGTGTGTCTCCCCCAGCCACTCTACCGCTCCCCTCCTACATATATTTAACAATTTGAGTCTACACCATTATGTTTGTTAAATACATGGAAGAGTTTTATGGAGATTGAAATGCAGGAGTGTGGTGAGAGATAGTTAGGAGAGATAATAGAGGGGATTTGGGCAACCAACAAAATGGAGATTAAACAGTATTAAGGGCAAGTTTAGGGATCTTGGATGTGAATTGGAGACTGGGTCAGTGCATGTAATCTTCTTGAATAGGATTTTGTGCCAAGTCCAGGCTAGAAGTTGTATGTTATGGTCAGTCAGGTAGGAAGGAAAGAGATTGAGAAATTAGAGGGAACTGAGATGCAAATCATGAAAGCACTAAAAAATTCCGAGAAGACAGGTTTTTACTTTGAATAGTTATGAGCATTTTATGTCACTAATTTCTCTTCATATTCTTTCCCTATATTCTGTGATATGATGCTAAAAAAACAAAACAAAAAACCCCACCACCACAACAAAACTCCACCAAACAAACAAAAAAACCTGAACCTTTCCTGGACTGTTCCAAAGGTAAGCAGGGATGCTATTGCAGTTTGTCTTCATAGCAATTTGTGAAGGCACATACTCTTTGAAAGCAAGATTCACATGGTTAAGATTAGTGATAAGGTCTGTCATACCAAGTTTCAAAAAAAAAACAACCCAAAAACCAAAAAATAAAATGCAGCTGTACTTCTCAGAGTTCATTTGGAAGTGACTTTGGCCTGGGAACATGAGGCCCAAGTTCTCTCTGACAGAAGCATGAATCAGTTCTCATCTGATTCTTAAAATTACTCTGTGGTTTCTAATTAAATGAGTATATTGAAGGTTCTTTTTAGATACAGCATATCCTTCATGATCTCGGTACTCTGGAGTTTTTTTAAAAATAAAACTTAGCTAAGTGAAAGAATTAGACATTTTTGGCTTGTTCCAGTCGTTAAACATAAAAGCACAGTTGCCAGCCAAGAAGCAGTTGTATTCTTGTGCACTGGCTTCCTCTCAGACTTGCTTGCTTTTTGTTACCCTTTCAGGTCAAGCGAGCCACACATTTTTGGCATTTAATAGGAGCTAGGGGGTTTTCCTGCCAGCTTTCTATATATTAATGTTTAATTTTTTTTCCGTATAAAGTTGGGGACAATGCGTGTTAGGTGGGCATCACTTATAAATCGCTAAGTCTCTAAGAAATACAAAACATGTTGGTAGGTTTACAACGGTCATACATGCTATATCCCTCCTAGAAGGTGTAGCGTTTTCGTTGTAACTAGTTATTCTTTAGGATTCATTCTTAAAAACCTAGGTGTTTTATGAACTCATGATTTTACTAAACCTGGCTGCTCGGCGCCTTTGTAACGCTCTGGACAGTTGCCGTTGTGCATCCTGCCCTTCCCTGGTA